>NC_143583.1:179219500-179838403 GCF_048544385.1 Mastigoproctus giganteus | reverse complement strand
TATAACGATCTTCTCTCACGATTACGGAAGCAGTGTTTATGGTTTCTGTGGTGGTGAGAGCAGTGGTTGGGGGACTGTCGATTTTTGTGACTGAGTCATGTTCTTCTTAAAACATTATAAACCACCTGCGGGGTGTGCTGTGGATACGTAGATTTACCATACGCCTCTTTTAACATTTCGTACACCTCAGCTGATGTCTTCTTGAGAAGGACACAAAATTTGAGAGCAGCATACTGTTCCACATGTGTTCCAGGTCCATTGTTACGTAGGCGAAACTGAACAGGCATAAACTTTACCGACCGCCAAGGTCACACCGTGCGCACGATTCACCTGCGCAGTTTCTGTATAATGCAGCATGATTTGGTCTTAAATTCTGCAGCTCAGCTAGAAATAGCAAGAAGTACAGTTGTTCATGAAAAATTATGATCATCCTTTATTGACCAGCCCTCATAGTATGAAGCAACTACATCAGAACTGTTTCAGTGAATTCAGTTCGGTAGTTACGAACTTATGTTCCAAGAATTGTTGGAGTAAAAACTAAATGCTCCTTTTCTGGGAGCTATCTAGCTGTATTAACAAAATAAAAATTTAAAATTATTTTCTACATTTTATATTTAAATAATTTTAAACAGATAACCTATCCTTCATAATAACCCCATACGAATTTGCACGAGTCCTTTTTTGTAGATTACTCCATTAATCCGCTTCACCCAAGTCACAAAAGACAAGTGATCCACTTCATCCGCCAATGCTGAGGTAAATAAATGAACACTCCATTTAAAATGTTATATTTGTAAATTTTAATAATTTTTCCCCGCGCAAAATATTATAAATATGTTCAATTACAGGAAATTCTGTAAAAGTTTACAAAAAATCATCATTTTACAATTCGGAAATATTAAGAAAGCATTCCGGCACTCTCATCAACGATCGCATTTGTTTTTACCTTTTTATAATTATTCCTAAGAAGACGTTTTTTTCTTTTAATCTTCCAATGCGAAAGTTATTTTTGATCTCTAGCACATCAATAAATATATTCTCTAATACTGTGTTAGGCATGCATTTAAATTTTACATGTAAATATTTGTTGTGAGTTTGTTTATTTTCATTTGTTTACATTTAACAAATTGAACTGTTATTTACATTTTTACCACTAGAACTACCTTTTAGTCATTATTATTAATGTTTATAGATGTTGTTGTCGTTGTTATTTGGTTTTTAGGAGCATTAGCAACTAAGGCCATATTGCTCCGGGGATATGCCGTGGTCATTCCCTGACCTTTTCCGCATCTTCCGTATTTGGTGGCTCACGGGCTCGAACCCCAGTCTAATCAAGAAGCATGTGCTACGCACTGCTGGTCGTGCTCACCTAGCTACGGAGGCGCCTGTTTATAGATGTAAATAAATTCAGTTGTCAGTGCTTATATTTCTTTGAAATGTGCTTCTCCAAAAAAAGTTCGATCACTAGATTTACTTCTCATTTAAAATTTGGAAAATTTTAAAATCCGGCACTTTTCATTCCCAGCCAGTCAGATATCAAAAAATATACTGTATTTGACCTTTTAACATCCAGTAACTCTAAACTAACTTATTCGTAGATTTCTTATTTCTTGCTGATAGTTCGTTTCGCTAAGTTAGAATGCTGCAGGCCGGAAAATTAGTATCAATTAAATGCATATCCCTAACTTTCACAATCCCTTGCAGTACAATTATGATTCATTAAGTGCGTTGTACTTTGAGACACAGCTGTGGAATAAGGAAGAAACAATAGGATTACAACATCATCAAGACTGCAGTCTCGTTAATGACTATTCTGTTGAAATTAGCTCCATTTAATAACTTTTCTGAACGACGTTGTGCCGTTTCCATAGCAACCTAAAGATTTCCTAAATTTTCCGGATTCTAAATTTACTTCCATTTGTTTCTTATCTATTTAGACTAACCGAGTCCTTCCTTCATGCTTTCGTATTCACTGTTTGGAGTTTCTGTACTTTTCACAAAATTACATCTCTTAATATCCAACTTATTTAATTTATTCAACTTGAAATCTGCAACATCATCACACAATATAAAAAATAGCAATGTTCTTTGTAGAATCTGATGCTGAATCTAATGCCTACTAATCGATAGGCAGCTCACTCTCTAGATTAAACAGCACATTACTTGTCAAAGTCTCGCGAAAACTTTTATTTATTATTACTTTTTTTTTTCTTCCAATGACATATTCGCTTCGCAATATATATAATATTCAGAGTGGCTATCTAAAATTTGTATCACAGATTTAGGTTAACCGCTGTGGTATATAGCATGAAAAATTTTTGGCTATGCAAATAGTAAAATTTTCTATTTTATATGCTTCTGATCAACACACCATCGCTGAAGTCCCGTTATCATATGATGATTTCGCTGAAGCACAATTCACATCACCAGAGAAGCAGCCTTACAAGGGGGAACCAATGTCATTGAGTTTACTAAAAATTAATTTTTTACTTTATATCAGAGGGTCTCAAAATTTGCTATACCGCGATCTCCAAAAAAAGAAAAATCAATTGGGTGATTCCGCTATGAATAAAATTAATGATTTCATTTGAAAAAACAATTAATATACCGCTTATAATTAAATCTATATATCAAATAAAACAAAGAAATATGAAAAAATATGAAAAAATCGTTTCAATTGGAAATAAAAGAAAAAAAAACAAAACTTAATACCAAAAAAAAAGCGATATCCTCTAAGTTGCTAGTGACCTCCCAAAGAAGATTGCTGTACACAATTTAAGAATTCCTGCTTTATACGAATATATAAATTTACTCCTAAACTAATTATACATATCGATTCAGTAAAATTTCAGTTTTTTTTTACTTTTCTCTCTTTCTCTGTTCCTTCTATGTTGATCTAATCAGAAAGCTCGATCCTTTCATAAATATGAACCCATTATTTATTTTAAATTAAATATAAAGTTATACAAGTAAGCAGTTATAGTAAAAATTTTCAAACAAGTCAGGATGTGAGAATATTTAAACTTTCTATATTAAGGGCTAAATGTTCTATTTAAATTTCTCACCTACTCTTTCAAGAAAACTCTTCTAATTAAATTTATTTCCATTGTTTCAAATGCCAAGGCAACCAGATGCGTAAAGAAATTCTTATTTATTTTATTATATAACGAAGTCATATAACGAAAAATTAACACATCAATTAAGAACCGCTCAGAATTATTTGGGAAAATTCTTTTGAAACTGATAGGAACGTAAAGATGTCACACTCTTACTACGGCTGCTAAAACAGCGAAGGTCACCGGCAAAATTTAAGCTCTCTCATTTATGAAAATTTTACTTTCTTTGATTCATACGTTCTCCTATAACAAAAAAATGAAAAAACAAATTGAGTTCGTCTCAATTTTATTTTACTTTCAATATCATTAATATACAAACCACAATGATAAATGAAATTTCCTATAAAAAAACCCACAGCCCTCGTGAATAGCACAGTTGGTATAATCACCATCCTCCCCACACCGCGTAGAAAAGGTCTGAGTTCGAGTCCCATCAATGACGGGGTGGATTTTTATTGGTCTTTTTCGCAACGTGGCTAAGGTAGTCAGTTTTTTCCCCGGAAACTCCGGTTTTTCGTCTAGTAAACAGCAAATCAACAACAGAACACATGGAATTTATAGATATTATATACAGCGCAATGAGGCCTAAGTTGATAATGCACTCAAACCCTACAATAACTAACCAACCACAGATAGTTCAAGGTTTTATTATCATAAGTGTGTGTATGTGTGAAAATGAATATTTCTTTAACCTTTAAATTTAGCTTTTACCGTAAGATTACAAAATGGCATTATAATTTTGTCGTAGATTATATTTTCAGTTATAAAGCTGTTAAAAAGTAAGAGATGACCTCAATCTTTTTCGTGGAATGCTTCCAGTCAATTCTCTCCCATATGTGACGAATAAAATAAGATGAAAAAAAAGGTGAAAAAAACGAATTAATGAATTTCCTCACTCATAGAGATTACCAAATCCGATGCGCAACGGAATCGAAAGCCGAGAGCCCCAACCCAACCCCGAAACACATCAAACCACTGCAGCAAGACCATGAGTGCAAGAAGACATTGTGTCACAATAAATAGTTAAAACTGCTTCCGATAATAAATAATTAAAATCACAATTAAAAAGATTAAAAACTATTAAAATTAAACGGATTAAAAATTACGATTTGGATGAGATTCAAATTAAACGAAATGTACAGCTGTTTCCCTTCCTACAGGAAGAGAAACAGCTGTGCATTTCGAGTTGGTGCTCTCGGCTTTCGATTCCGTTGCGCATCAGATTTGGCCGTGTCTCTATGAGTGAGGGAATTCATTAATTTGTTTTTTTTTCACCTTTTTTCATCTTATTTTATTCGTCACATATGGAAGATAATTGACTGGAAGCATTCCACGAAAAAGGTTGAGGTGATCTCTTACTTTTTAATATATTAAAAATCGTGGAAGTTGTTATTGAGCCCTGTAGCTCTGAATTTTTTACTAGTTATAAAGAGTGTACAAATAGTTTGAATTATTTATCATATCTGAGCATGTAACTCATGGCATGTTGGATTATTTAAACTCGTGATGAACAGTACGTTGCCTGTTAGCCTTCAATGCAATTCTGTCAGGTTCAAGGTAATATTGCATGTAATGTCCACCATGCTGAGATGCTTTGTTTATTTGATCCTTTTAAGGTAATCAGTATAATTCATATTAAGATTTAGTCTTCAAATATCATAATCATAATAAAATTGTAGCCCTGACCAAACAATAGTTGACCACTGCTAATTTAGACTAATTTCGGATAGGCATTAATACCGCTTGATAGCAAAAATTAAATATTACCGTATCCACTTTGAATCTTTGATGAAAGTGTTTGAAGCCATCATTGGTAGCACAATACATAGCATCTCACCTTCTCACACAGAATGTAAATGGCTTGGGTTCGATTCCTGTCACCAGCAGACGACGAGAGATGCTTCTCGTCTGCAGGCTGTCCTCGTGGGTAACACAATGGTTATAACCACCGTCCCGTTCCATCCCAACACCGTATGGAAAAGGACTGGGTTTGAATCCTGTTAATAATCCGAGAACTTTTATGGCCTTTTTCACACAGTTGGTGAGTTAGCCACTCTCAAGCAAGGAAGTAAAGTTTTTTTCTCTGAGATCCAGGGTTTTTTTAATCAAAAAAAATCAGGTAAACTGACAAGAGAACAAGCAATTTACGGACATGATATCTCTAGTAATAACCTTAATATAAAATATTTATTTGTTTATTTTTTATTGTTATAAAAATAAATAAATTATCTTTATTGCAGCTAAGTACGGCACACTGTACTAGAAACAGTAATACTCATCACGGCAACATGGCCATTATCTACACAGGAAGCACCTTTACTACCTATTTTTATTCTGTAGCCGAGTTAGTTGATCTAAAGCGAATGATTATATGGTCTCCCACTCATTCACTGTACTTTTTTCTGTGATTGGTTTACCTCTAGACAAAGGCAGACCAATCACAGAGTATAAACTGTATACGAATAAATATACTTCATGGAATTCATGGGACTAATTTGGGCATGAGCGTAAGAAGCCCTTATAACCCCTAATGCTCAATAACTATATATCAAATACAGTATATTGTTTGGCGCGACCAATCAGTACGTTCGATATAATTACTAACCTTGGCGATATTCTTCAGTAAATAACAATATAGCATTCAGAATACGTAATTATGTTGATTTGAAAACAGCTGTCGGAAATACTAATAGTTTTTCATAAATACATTTTTTACTAAAAAAAATTAACGGAACAAATATACACCTTTCATAAGAAAGAATATTCTGTTTTTGTTACTTTGCAAGCTGTGAAAGAAGTTGTATTCAAAAAGAAGTATAAATAGCAACAACGATGTCGTAAGTTAGCCCAATTGTTGTTTTCCACAAAACATCCCAAAGTTATCTTTCTTAGGTTTTAAAGCATATCCTAATGTCTTTTTTCCCAAACTAAAAACTGTGAATGACACAGTTTTCACAGACTTTAGCATCCATTAAGGCAATGAGAAAGAAGAAACCTTTGGAAATGTGCCAACTGACACACTTTCCCCAGTGTCTTGTTCATCGAGCTTTATCTTCCTGATATTGATAAAGTGTTGAGTGCTGACCTTAAAGAGAACGGAAAGATCTTCAGATAATCTCAGCATTCAGAAAGTATTACCTTTCTAGTGACTCCACAAATTCGATGAGAAGCTTTCATGTACGCGGACACGTGACAAATATTCGTAATTATGTTTTATCTCTCGCCTAATTCCTTCTTAACGCTCATTGAAATAAATGAAACTCTTGAGGAAGGGAAGTTTCTGATGGCACACGCCATCAATCTTAAAAATGCCTTATTAAATGCGCGTTTAATCCTAACATTTACTATTGAAGTAATATTGCAAGAAATAATGCAGCAAGACTCAATTACCTCCACACAAACCTCTTCCCTTGGCAAATGGATATAAGCCTTTAAGAGAAATGTTTTAGCTTCACCGTCTCATTTACTTAAAGCACTGTATCCATTTCAGTCCATACAAAGAAATGAGTTTAGTGTTCTAAAAAAGAAGAAAAGAGAAGAAGGCAGAATATAAAATATAGGGAAGGGTAATGCGCACTGAAGGGAAGCAGGGAGTTTCAGAATGAAATCTAGTAGAGGATCTTATATAACATAAAGCCGTCATCAGGAAGGCGTGATTTAGTGCCGTTACAACGGCTAAATAATTTGCTTATTTTCCGGATTACAGTTGCTTATCTGTTACACTTTAGTGCGATAGATGTTATAATAATCATAACGGGCATAGGCCTATTTTGGAAGACATTTTATGCATTAATAATAATAATCAAAGCAATTTGTATTGGCCATATACACTTAGTGGTCACTTTATCATCTACACCTACCTAATGGTGAGTAGGTTCCACTTTAGCACTCAAAACAGCCTGGATTCGTCGTAGAATGGACTCAACGAGATGTAGAAAGTGTGACAGATGGACACAGGTCTACGTTGATTCAAATGCTTCCCACAGTTGTTGAAAACTGGATGGTTAATGATCTCATAAAAACTCTTCTACATCATCTCACTGGTACTCAATTCAACTGAGATTTGCCAATGGTGTATCTATTCGCATATGGATACACTGGCAGTCATAAAGGGATGTACCTGATCGGAAAAAGTGTTTCCAGATAACATGTGGTCCATATTTTGCTATCAAGGGACCCAATGTACACCACGAAAAATGTTTTCCCACACGCCATTACGCCGCCACTACCGGCATGCATTGTTAACAACTTGCAAGATGGGTCCGTGACTCGTGCTGTTTCCACGCCATACTCTGGTCCTGTAGGAATCAGATTCATTTGACCAGGCAACGCTTTTCCGATCCTTCACTGTCCAGTGCTGGCATTCCTGAGCCCACTGTAACTGTACCTCCTTTTTTTTTTACTGATAGGAGTGGAACCCAGTTCGGTTGTCGGCTACGATATCCAATCGGTGACAAGTTACGACAAGCTGTGCGATCTGAAACTTCTCTTTTGTGTGCTGCTGTTTTACTGGGTTGTTATTGGACTTACTGCAGACTTTCTATTATTCTACACAAGTCTTGTCAGCCACCGTCCGCCTATCACATCAACGAACTGAACTGTTTCCAACTAGAAGATCGCCGTTGTCTGGATGTTATTTAGCTACCGAACCATTCTTGAATCACAGCTGCACGTGAAAACCCCAGCAGAGTTAGAGTTTCCAAAACACTTATACCAGCGAATGAATATCCCGTAATATGGAATACTCATCCGAGTAACTGGCACACTCTAACATGCCACGCGCAAAGTCACTTAAAACTTTCGTCTTTCTTGAAGTGCACACACACACATACAGCATCGCTACGTATCTGCCCATCTGCTTTACATCGCACGATACGAAGACAAGACGCTATTATTGAAGGAGCGCTCCACTTCACAAAAAGTATGGGTGTACCTACCTAATAAAGTGGCTACTGAGTTTGGTGCAACAACACGAAAACTTTTTATGGGTCTTTTTCACATGGCTGAGTTAGTCAGTCTCAGACGAGGGTAGCATAGTTTTTTTCTCTCGGAAACTCGAGTTTTTCGTCCAGTAAATTGACACAGAACATACGCAATTTACAGACCTATTATATACGGTGCAACAGGCCTAACTTACTGATGTGCCTAAAACTCTACAACAACAACAACAAAATTGGTAAAAAGAAGCCACAGGCTTTTGCTACACCCACTAAAAAATGTTATCTTATTGTTAAAATAAAATAAATAAAATTAACAATAAATTTTAAAAATAAAATATATAAACAATATAAGAGCAAAAATCTACCTATGAGTCCATCTTCAAGTGGGTAACTGACTTTTCTGACTGATTTCCCCAAGCTGCCCACCTCAACTGTCTACGAGGTAACTTATTCTAGTAATTAAAAACTTGTGGTTAAAAGAAATTTTCATATAATCCAGCGTAAATCTCTTCCCCGTAATTTGAACTCACAAGCTAGTTTGTAATCATTAATAACAGTGATAATTTCGGCTTCATTCGTTTTACTGTTATCCTCCCCTTCGCGTCTCGTGATGGTTGACCGTACATACATGTTTTTTCTACGTGATTGCTGTGAAAATATTTCGAGTTAGCGTCAAATTATGCCAAGTATTGGTACCTATCTGCTCCGCACGAAATACATATTATGTTAATCTCACATTAGAGGACGAGTCTACAAGTAATTTCGAATTTTGATATTTAGTGATCAAAATATACTGTCGAAGGAAGACGATACTGTGTCAACAGCTTTTGACAGTCACCTTTCTTCCCATTGCTGTCTATCCCTCGCCTGAGCATATCACTGGCCATGCGCCTGAATAGAATCCTTTAGATTATGAGCTATAGTTCCTAAATGACACCACCACTCCGATATCAGATTGAAAAGTTTATAAGTAACGAATACCTGCTTGACCTGATGCAGGTTGGCCCTACACAAAAAATGCTAAGATATGCTAAAATTGGGAAAGTATCCTAATGACATATGAAAAACATAGCTCATCTCAGTTATTAGTATTAGTATTATTATTAGTAATGGCCGCATTGTGCAAGGAAGCCTATGGCTGGTGCAGCTTATAGCCAAAAAAAAAAAAAAAACGGAATAAAACAATGATAAAAAACAACTAATAATTAATAAAAGAAAAGGAAATTAAACCTATCATCCTATGCGTTTCCCTCACCCGAAGGTACTATCCAGATGATCTTTGAATTTCCCCAAACTGTCAGCCTCTACCACCCATGTAGGCAACTTATTTCAGTAATTTATAACTCGATGGCTAAAATAAAACTTCCTTCAGTCCAATCTAAATATCTTCCCCGTAACTCGAATTTATGTCCCCTAGTTCTAGCATCATTTATAATCTTGAAAATTTTCCTCATTCATTTTACTGATGTCTCTCAGAGCCTTAACACCTCAATCAAATCTCCTCTAAGGTGTCTAGTTTCCAAACTCTGCAACCCACATATTCAAAGTCTTTCTTCATAAGGATGCCCTTTTGCCGATCTCACCAGGCGAGTTACCCGTCTTTGCACCCTTTCAAGAAGCTCGATGTCTTTCTTTAGGTGCGGTCTCCATACTTGAACACGGTATTCCAAGTGTGGTCTAACAAAAGCCCAGTTACATTGTATAATGCTCTGGACGCATTAAGCGATATAAAAATGGCACAACCATGAACACAGCCTCTCTCCCCACTGTGCACAAGCGCTGTAACATTTGCACGACGTTAAACTCGCTGACACTGGCGTGTACTATCATATTAGGATCACTCAAGAACCAACTCACCTGCCCATATGTAATATGTCCATAAACTGAATGTTCTCTGGTCGATTTGGGAGTACGAAAAACCCGATTCTTCGGGGGTGGGGGGAAAGGGCAACCATGCTATCTACGCTCGCCTGAGACCAACTAACTCAGCCAAGAAGTTAAAAAAGCGCTTAAAAGTCCTTAACGTCATCTACGGGATTCAAATGCTGGCCCTTGTTCCATCTGGTGTGTAATTGCTGCTGCTGCTGCCTGCACGAGCGGAAATAATCGACAGCGTTGTTAATAATTTTGGATATAAAAAGAATACTGTAGCATTCTCTATTAAACAGTAACGGCCTTACATTAAAAGGAGAGCAAATTTGATTGTCTTTTGTAGGGTTTTAGGTGCTGTTTGTTGTTATTGTTTTAGTAAAGTTTTAGGAGCATCAGCGACTAAAGCCATGTTGCTCCATGTATACTGTGCGTAAATTGCGTGTGTTTTGTGGTCGATCTTTTTTTTGCTTGACGAAAAACCCTTGTTTCCGTGAGAAAAAAACTGTGATACCCATCGCTTGAGATTGACTAACTCAGCCACGTTGTGAAAAAGGTCCATAAAAATTCTTCCCCTCATTGACGGGTCTCGAAAGCAGGTCTTTTGTACCCGGTGTGGGGAGGACGGCGATTCTACACGAGGGTTTTAGGCACATCAGCGATCAGACCATGTTGTGCCGCATATACGAAGTGAGGCAGAAACTGTCGATTTTAAAAACTCAATAATGAAATAAAGAACTAGTATTTTCCAAACTACAAATATGCCATCTTAACGCACCTAGCCTGTCGTTTATTTTTTGAAGATGATATCCTTGAGGTGACCTCCGTCTCTGCGCAGATATTTTTCTAAACTTCCACGCATGTCTAAACGTCCACCATTCCTTCTAAACATGACGAAGCGTAGGATCTCCAAAGGAATTCCGTCAATATCTTCACGAATTCTTTCTTTCAGATCTTTAACATTATGTGGGCGATGACAGTACACACATGGCTTTTTAAGTGCTCACATTAAAAAAAAAATTACATGCTGGTTAAGTCGAGGGATCTTGGAGCCCAAGAAATATCACCATTCCTGGAGATGATATGGTTATGTAAAAGCAGTCGAACGGCCTCCATTGACATCCTGGTGGTATGAGACATCGCGCGATCTTGCTGAAACCAAATGGCTTCATTAACTTGAGGAAACCTAGTAGCTAGTTCATCAGTCAAAAAAGTTCATGATATCCTGGTGGTATTAGACATCGCGCGATCTTGCTGAAACCAAATGGCTTTATTAACTTGAGGAAACCTAGTAGCTAGTTCATCAGTCAAAAAAGTTCAGATCATGTTATATAGCGGCCTGACATCACAATCATTATCCTTCCATTATCATCTTAAAAAATATATGGGCCGATAATACCGTGAGATGAAATTGCACACACCACTGTTACCTGGTCACTGTGCAGTAGTTTCTGGTTGAATCGTGTAATTGCCGAGGATTTTCTTCCGAACAATAACGGAAGTTTAGTTCATTCACAAAACCGTTTAGATGAAAGTGAGCTTCATCAGACATCCATAGATCATAGATAAAGTCTCCATCATGATACATTTGAGTTTAGAATTTCTCGACAAAAGTTTTCACGGGTAAAGAGATCGCAAGATTTTAATCCTTGTAGTACCTGCACCTTGTAAGGATGGTAATTTAAGTTATGGTGTGCATATTTGTTGTACATTTCTATTGGATAACTTCAACGACAGTGCATGCCGACGTACAGAACGCTTTGGACTCCATATTAGGAATGTCCTGACAGGCGTGATGTTTCCAGGTATGTGGGCGCTTTTTATTCTACTCAGAAGCTTTTTACAAAATTATATAACCATGCTTTAATGTAATAAGCAGACGGTACAGGATACTTACACTTAAGCTTAAAGTGAACTCAAAATAAACGTAGAGCGGCTTTGTAACTGTCGTTGT
The DNA here is from genome assembly GCF_048544385.1 of Mastigoproctus giganteus. Classification (NCBI taxonomy): domain Eukaryota; kingdom Metazoa; phylum Arthropoda; class Arachnida; order Uropygi; family Thelyphonidae; genus Mastigoproctus; species Mastigoproctus giganteus. The sequence continues at coordinate 179,826,524 of NC_143583.1, read as the reverse complement.
TCTTGTAAAATGTCTTGACGGCAAAAGAGTTGTGCACCATCCGACTGCTCAATGGCTACTTTAGATTTTGTTTAGATTGCTATTAAATTATCTCAGATGGCATCTAAACAAAGGCTGTAGCATTGCTCACTATTGCTGTTCTTTTTTCCTAATCTTTTCTAGGAATTTGACCAAGTCATTCACATTCCTCTTTCTTGACCAACTTCACTGCCACAGTTCATTTTTAACCGTTCAGCCTCATTTTTCGCTGCGCAGACAGCTTCTACTTCTTTTTTCTTTTTTTTTTTTTTTTTTTTTTTTTTTGCTGTTTGGTACCTCAGGATCCCCTCTTGTCTATTTGTCCTGTCTACTGACCACAAAATGGCTGTGGTAATTATTTACCGATGACCTTAAGATTTATAAGGCCATTGTTACCTCCCAAGGAAGGCAGGGCCACATTTCAGCAATGTCGTGATGATATTCATGACTGAATATTTATGCAATGGAATAGCAACAATTAATGTCATTGAGAGAAAATTCTGTCAATTCAATCTGAAAGAGCGTTTATAAACAAAAAAATCTACTACTCCAGCTATGGATCTCTGCTGATCAAAGTCCATATAAATTTTGCCTTCCATCCCTCGAAACATAATAATACTTTTATTATTCTATATGGACAACATAAAACAGTCTTAGTTTGGCAAGGCCAAGGCATAAGGAGCTGTCAACAGCCCTGTACGGTCTGATGATTGGATCCGGCAAAGATCTCGAAACGTCATCATTGTAATAAGTTTAGGAATTAGTTCAAAAGCCTTAATAAACTACCCTTTGTATTATCCACATGGTAAACGAATGGTTCATTTGAAAATTGATCCATTAGCCATTATTATTGTTTCTACGACTTATAAAAAGTTCGTCTCTTGTTTTATCTTCAGAAGCAGAAATTTAGGAAATATGCGAACAGTTATTCCTACCACTGATAGAGTACAGTAACATTATTTGGTCGTCTAGTCATAAATACACAGATGGGAAAAAGTTAAAGTACTGAATCATAAAAAAACTGGAACAGTTTGCAAAACAACTTAGAATTTAACAAAATTTGGAATTGTCTCCTTCATTGCATACATGTTCAAAGGGATTCAGGTTCACCAGGCGGTTTGTTTGGTGACTCGGTTGCTACTCCATTCGAGAAATATTCCCCACTCAAAAGAAACTCCTCTACTACCTTTAGCTGGGAGAGCATTATAGTCCATTAGAAGGAACTGGGAACCTATTGCAACTACGTCTAAGTCTATAGCAGAATCCGAGTATTTCGTCCCTGTACCACACAGCAATCATAATCCCTTTTTTTTGGAGATGTGGAGCTTCGAATATGTGTGGGGTGGTTGGGCAGAATTAACACTGAGGCAACTAAAACCATGAGGAGTTCGTGCATCATGTCTGTGCGTTTTACCTGTGGTCGGTTTTGCTGGATGAAAAACAGAAGTTCCGTAGGTGGAGTCGTGTAGACCTCAAATAAGACGAAATAAATGAGCCACGTGGTGAAAAAGGCGCAAAAAAATCCTTGTGTTACCGGGATTCGAACCCAAGCCTATTCTAAACAGGATGGGAGGTTAACGATCATAAGCACTGTGCTAAGGCCGATGCAGAGTGGGCTGTTTATGGGAATTTCCTCTGGGGATTCCAAAATACATATAACTGTTTTTGGGAACTTTGCTTTTGTTGCGTACGTCGACAATTTAAAAATAAAAAAATTAATTATATTAAAATATTTGAATAAAACACTTCGATAAAACTGGGATATCTTCCTGAAATACAATCCAAAGCATTTAACTAAAATCAACTTAAGAGCAGGAAAACAGGTTTGCATACCTAATCAAAAATATTTTAGAAAAATTTGCTTTCAAAAGCTGATTACAAAATATAATAAAAAGGAACTCTGCGGCATTGTAACAAAGTTTCGACTATTGAAGGTGCCCTCTAGTTTAGAAGGTTCTGTAATTCTCTTTAAGACTGTACTCATTTAAATTACATTCCTCTCTTATCCAGCCATCTCATTACGCAGATAGAGATTGTCATAATTACCGCTCATACACTTTGTGGCTTTGAACTTAACAGTGTGTGTGTGTGTGTGTGTGTTTACTTCCTTGAGACATTAACAATGCAAAGATGCACGCAGTTAGCGTTACAATGATGTTATTTTAAGGTCACTTTAAGCCAGTGGCGATAATGTCGTGATGAATTTCCCAGGATTCCTCTAACCGGATTAATTTCATCTGATATATTAAGCATAGTGCCAAAGAATTGCTCATTACTTTAAATTAAAATTTAACCATCCTGAAGAATGAAAAAACTTTATTAATTTCGATTTACTTCTTGAAGGTGTTTAGCCAGTAATTAATATCGAGGAGCTGAGTATGCTACAAGTAAATATTCCCTTCTCCCTCTCTATCGGACGAAACTGTTTCGAATGTTAACTCAAAATAAAAAAAAAATGTGTTTATCTTGCTCTGCAAGTGAAAGTTGATGGAATCTGGACGAGCGAGAGAGAGAGAGAGAGAGAGAGAGAGAGAGAGAGAGAAAAGAATCAAAACAGGATACTCGAAGAAACAAGATAAATAATGGTGAAATGTGACAAGACGAATAAAAAGAAGAATACAGTGAAATTTAGAGCAAATGAAAGATAGTGAAAGAGAGATGAGAAAAGCAAATAAACAGAAAACTGCATTTAGCCGGGATAAACAGGGAAAAAAATAGAAAAGATGAAGGAAAAGGGGTGGGGGTCCATTATATTACGTAGAACTATCACAGAATGAATGACATTGGATACTGTGGGAGATGAGAGAATCCTCAGTGTTCACACTCTTCTTCAGAGTTCTCTTTAAGATTTCCTGATGATAATTTTATTATTAATTTTCAGTAATCTGTAGCTTGCAAAATTAGATCAAAACCTAATTCTGTAATAATATAATTCTTGTAAAATCTCTTGCAATGTTTAAATTCAGCGAAGAAATGTTTCAGTTTAAATTGACGAGTGTTTCATAGAAAAGTTACTTGTAGCATACTGAACTTGATTGCACGAGCTAAAAGTACAGTCACTAACGCGAAATTGATAATTTATAACTTAGCATAGTACATGAAAACAGTGTTACTTTGAAGTGAATCATTAGTATAATTAATTTTTCGCATATTTATCGACTGAGCGTTTCCTGCATAAGTGAGCCATTTATTTGTATTGAACACATTATCCAATGGCCTACCTCACAGTGATATAATTTATTTTATTTTAAATCATACATCGCGTTTCAACATACTATTAAAAACACTAATGAGACAATTAAGTTTCCTACAAATTTACAGTAATACATTACACATTCATAAGTTGTACACTGTACAGCATTTTATCATATGCCATCATATTCAATTGGTGATAATAATTTAAACTTCAGTGTTTGTAATAAGTTATTCATATAAACGAATGAAGAATTTTAAATTGAGGAGTAACTGATGCCGTGATAATCTTAATCTGTCCCTTAATAAAACAATATTCATGTTGTATTCAATCCTTTCCATGCCAGTCATGGGTTATTTCTCAAAGCAAAGCCTTGTAACTCTAAATAAATAAAATTAATAAACAGTGTACTCTTTATTGTATCAGGAGAGAAAAATGAACAGTGTTGTTCATTTTTCTCTCAAGTGCTGTTGTACAAGCCCTTCACGGCCAAGGACACCAGAGGTTAACAAGAAATGGTAGCTTAGTAGATCACAATAAACAAATAAATTAAATAGTTAAGAAATATACAATAACATGATCGCAAAAAAAAAATAAAATACACAAAAGTTTAAAAAGGCAGTAACACTAGGTGCTAGATTTCCAGCATCTGAGATGAAGCAGACAGAAGAGTTGTTTCACAATAATTTTAATCCATCATTAAACATTTTTGGGATCGCAGTAGAGATTTATGGGGAATGATGGGGAGAAGTTGTTGTTGTGGGGTTTTTAGGAGCATCAGCGACTAAGGCCATATTGCTCCGTCTATATTCTCTGTAAATTGCGTGTGTTCTGTAGTCGATGTTCTGTTTTTTGAACAAATGCTACCCTCGCCTGAGATCTTGCAAAGTACCCCAAGATAGAGAAGAGGAGAATCATCCAACACCTACAAGCGATGTGGCACCAGAGCTGGGAAACCACTCAGAAAGGAGACATTACGAGACGATTCCTCCCAAATATAAAGCAAACCATGCTCAAATATAAAGCAAACCATAATCATGGCCGCCGTAGCCTAGTGGTCAGGCGCGCGTGCATAAGTACACGTGCCTTGAGTGACCGGGGTTCAAGCCCGTGACTGCTGAATACGGTGCTGTTTCTTGTATTCTGTGTATCTTGTAAAAACTCCTCTGACCGTTTGGTCGTCCCGGAGTATAAACAGAAAATTTATTTTATTTATTTAAACTCACCCAGAGCCCCTCTCCCTGGTTCTCGCCTAGTCTGCACATGACATTTATCACCACTGGACACGGCCCCTTCCATCAGAAACTTACGGCTATGGGGTTTGAAAGAGATCCGCGGTCCATTGTCGATAATAATAGTCCTGGGGACATCTCGCGTATGAGTGCCCTGCCTATGACAACAGTAGACACAAATTCTTTATCGCAATTCAAAGGTATCAACATAATCAAGAGTCCTCGCTGCTGCTTAATGAAAACACGTACAAGGCACTAACCGTATATACGCAGGAAATCTTTGCACTGAGGCGAGCCAAGATTGCTGAAATGAGAACAATGTTGGATTTTGTTCCCCAAGAACTGAATCAGAGGCGTGGGTTAGCTCCTTCTCTGCTAGAGGACTCTGCCCTGACGACAACTTGCTAACCCTCTAAGGGTAGGAACACCGCTGGCACCGTTCTGGTGCGGGATTGCTGGTACTCTGGAGAACTCCTGAGTGCAGGATTTAGACTCCAACCCACAAAGATTGGATACTGCTGGCACCGTACAAGTGCGGGATTTCTGGTACTCCCTGAGTGCGGGATATAGACTCCACTGGCGTCTGATGATCATGCAGGGGCACCTATCCTCCTGCAACTTTAACTCCCACTTCCAGACCCCTATTTTCGACTCACAAAGGGCCAACCCCTCCTCAACTTTCAGTCCACCCTCCTTTCCCCTCTTTCTGTTCCTTCTTACCTGTACCCCCGTTCTATGTTTCCTTTTTTTTTTTTTTTTCTAAACTTGGCCTCTGTCAGGAAGCTCAGGCGGCCCTGGCAGAGACCAGCCAGAGTATGATAGGCAGTCTGGCTCGCCTCCCAATGGTGATGGCGGGCAACTTGGAGTCCCACTAGGTGCTCTGCGGCCAAGCAGCCAGAGACACAACAACAAAACATAATACCATGGCTTTTACAGAGATTCCTGTACTTCTTCACAAAGTACCATGGCGCAGATGTGGATAGTGTTTTGTGGAAACCACCGGTGACGTTTTCCACAAAACACTATGCCTCGCCTGAGACCGACTAATTCAGCGGCGTTGTGGAAAATGTCCATATAAATTCCTCACATCATTGACAGTATGTATTCGAATTCATATCTTTTCTACCCGGTGTGGGAAGGACGGCGATTTTACCAACTGTGCTACCCACGAGGGGGGGGGGAGTTGTTTTGGTTATATACTGACCAGCATAGACTTTGAACGTCTTTTATAAGAGTATACCCCCAAAACGATCGACTGTTGTATGGTCTTCAGGAATTGTATTCCTTTTAATCAAACTATTTCAAAATGTAGTGAACAGCTATAAATTTATTGATAAGAAAATGTATCATTACTGTTCGAGCATAAAGCGATGATCTGAGTTTTGCCAAATCCCCCCCCCTACAAAATAGAGCACTGTAAATGAAGGCTAAAAATCCATCAGTCAACAAGTCCATTAACTCCGGAGTATCTCAATGAGGAGTGTAATGTGGACTCCTCTTCACACCTAATAATCCCTCTGGCCAAGGAGGTCGCACCAACAGATGGACATGGTAAAATTAGCAACGAAATAAATCTGAACCTAGAAAACCTTGCACAGTTTAATCTTAAACTCAATCCACTGAATCTCAACAAATGCTATTTTCTCTCGAACTGTCCATCTATGATTCAGTCCATCCTCAATGGTGAGGTTATTACAAGTGGTTGATAAAAACACAGACCTTAGCATCACATGTGTTTGACTCAATGCTTCATCTCAACCACCGCCTCGAGAACTTACCCATGATGGCCGGCTGCTAAAGATGTCAAGTGCATCAAACATCTGCTTTACATGCAGAACTGTACAATTACCAGAACGATACACCAATATAAAACAGTATCCAGGGTTATTTTATGCCTACGAAGTGTGGGGATCAGCTGCTCCAACTCCACAGAATACTGGCTACTCACGTGAATAACTCAAACAACATTTTCTCTCTCTCTCTCTCTAACATATTTGACCATATCTTTTGATATTAAATGGCTCTCAATTCTAATTCATGACAAACTCAACAAAAGCACTGTAAAAATAATTGTTGGAGAGCCTCTCCTCCAGCTTTAAGATCTATCCTCGGTTTTCCGCTCCCAGCTTGAGAAATGGTACATCTTTTAATCAAAAGGTATACTGTTTCGCAGATTTCAGGATCGGTTTTGTAGTTCCAAATGCTCAAGCCTGCTCATTCTCTTGATGCAGACCTTGAGAAATTTGTCTTTGACAAAATGGGTCTTGGAACTGGAGAATCCTCGTTGAGGGACGTGTACAATACATATTAATTATAATGCGGACAGTAATGTGCCTGCTAGAATCGACATGTGATGATTCAGTCCATGCTATGATTCAGTCCATCCTCAATGGTGAGGTTATTACAAGTGGTTGATAAAAGCACAGACCTTAGTATCACATGTGTTTGACTCAAAGCTTCATCTCAAGGTGGCCGGCTGCTAAAGATATCAAGTGCGTCAAATGCTTTACATCAGTGGTGGCTGGATCTGGCCCGCGAATAATTTTTATAAGGCCCGTGCGGAAAGTGCACTAAAACAGAGCATGGATCGCTACTGCGTGTTCAGGCATGTAAGCGTCCAGCTCGACTGTATCAAACATGTACATGTGGTTCAGTGCAGTCATATGTACGCTAAATACAGTTATGTATTTTGATATAGCTTGTTAATTGCATTGAATTAATTATTAATTTGTATTGAATTAAAAAAAATCATTCTTAAAAATGTTCCAAAAGGGGAAAATCGATTTGGAGTCTCGTGATTTTGATCCAAGGTGGACTGAATATTTCTTCATTGATTACCACGAAAAAGCAGTGTGTTTGGTGTGTCAGGAGACTGTGAGTTTTTAAAGATTATAATTAAAACGACAATGATTCCAATCATAAATCTTACGATCAACATAAAGGAGTGCTGCTTAAAGATAAGTGTTCAAAGTTACAAAACGAATTAAGAAAACAACAAAACATACTGAAAACGTATCAGTCAAGAAATTTATCTGCTGTAAGTGCCAGTTATCAAGTTGCACATTTGATCGCTTTTGAAAGTAAACCGTTCAATGATGGTGAATTTGTTAAGCGTTGTTTGTTAAAAGTTGTGGAAGAATTTGTCCGGAGAAACGAACAATGATACAAAGTATTAGCGTGTCTCGACAAACAATGATGCGAAAAGTAGAAGATATTGGAAAGAATTGTTCGAACAGCTTTTGGAAAACATAAAACAAATGAAATATTTTGATGTGGCACTGGATGACAGTACCGATGCAAATGACACAGCCCAACTCCTCATCTTCATACCTGGAATTAATGATAATTTTGTACCAATTGAAGGTTTAGCTGAACTACAGAGTATGCACGGAACAACTACAGGTGGAAATCGTTTTGAAAATTTTTGCCAATCTATCGAAACGTTAGGATTAAATATTAAAAACCTGGTAGGAGTCACAACTGGCGGTGCAAAAAATATGATTGGTAAAAACATTGGGCTTATGGGTAGAATAACCAAGAAAATTATAGATATCGGAACTGAAACTCCGATTGGAATTGACTGCATTTTGCATCAAGTAGCTCTTTATGGGAAAGTATTGGATCTCCAACACGTTATGAATGTGGTTATTTCAACTGTAAATTTTACAAGATCACATGGCCTTAATGTGACTATTGAAACATCACCAAATGTTTCAACACAGAAAAAGGGAAACCAATAGAATAACTATCAAATATGGAGTAGCTGTTTGATCTTGCAATTCATACATACATTTCTAGTCATTTAAATGCTCTTAATTAAAAACTACAAGAGAAAGGAAAATTGGTCTGATTTGTTTGGTGACATCAAATCATATCAGAATAAGTTGTTATTATTTAAATCCCAGTTGAGCAAGACAATTTAATTCATTTTGAATGTTGTACTGAGCTAAAGGAGAAAAACATTTCCAAAGAATCGTTGCCTTTCGTTATTACAGTTTCTTTTTGACAAGTTTGAAAGTCAATTTTCTGATATAAAAAACATAAAAAATGAAAAAACATAAGCTTTTGTTTGAGAACCCATTTATTTCTATGGCTGAAAACTGCAATCCCAGATTGCAACTTGAAATTATTGATCTTCAAGCCAAAATATGATTCAAAAATAAGTATATAGACTGCAAAAATAAACTATTTGAATTCTACAAGGCTTTCCCATCTGAATATTTTCTGCTAATAAAAGAAAATGCCATGAAAATGGCTACTTTGTTCAGATCAATGTATGTTTGCAAGCAGATTTTTTTCACTCGTAAAATCAAATAAATATTTAAAAAGAAACAGAATAAGAGACGAGCATTTTTTAATGAAAACTCCAAACACGAGAGGTATTAGAACCTATAGTACCGTGCATAGGTTGGAGGTTGAGAAGACGAAAGAAGATATTTGTTGACATTAGACTTGAACTTCTGTAGACTGTAATTTTCAGGAAAGACATATGAAGGAAGGTTGTTCCAGAAAACAGCAGTTGAATGAATAAACGAGGAAGACGAAAAGTTGGTTTTGTGAGTTTGAAGTTGGACAGTAAATAGATGTTGGTTGGTGGCGGCACGTGTTCGGACTGTTTTGAGAGAGAGAGAGCGGGAATTATAGAAGCCAATTCAGAACAGTGCTCATGGAACTATCTGTAGAAAATAAGGAATACAGGTGTCATCATTGAAACCCAGACGAAGGAAGACGCAAACGAAATCCTCAACAACCCAAGGATCCAGACACTTGGTTTAGAGGCAGCGTCCCCCAAGAAAAAGGGCCCCAGTATAGTCATTTTAACACCAGCAAGGATCTAACACCAGAAGATCTGCAGAAGGAACTATATTCCAGGAACCTTCAGCATGAGTACCCAAACGTGGAACCAACGACACTAATCACCCCAAAATTCCAAACAAAATCCAGGACAGGAGACCACACAAATTGGGTGGTTGAACTTACACCAGAGGCATGGAAAACGATTGCACAAACAACCAGGGTTTTCATACATTGGGGCAGCCATCGCTTCAAAGAGCATGTGTCTGTTCCCAAATGCTTCCGTTGCTGTCGATTTGTACATACGACGCACACCTGTGCCCAGACAGAGCCTACTTGCGGCCACTGTGCAGAGAAAAGCCATGAATTTGGCACCTGCCCTAAAAAAGATGATCCGCTCACCTGTGTAAACTGTAAATCACAGAAGATGCCAGCGGACCACTCACTCAGGGACAATCAGTGTCCCATCTACATCAAAGCTAAGGGTGCATACCAAATGAGGATTGATTATGGACGCACGGCTTAGACCTTTTAACCTAGACAGGGTAAACTTCGCGCAGCTAAACGCACAGCGATCTAAGGCCGTGGCCGGACAACTCACCAAGAAAGCGAATGAACAGAACCTAGACATCCTACTTATCCAAGAGCCATATGTGCACAGCCGGGGGGGTGAGAGGATATCCCCTATCCTACAAAATAGTTCAGGATAATAGAGACAACCCCTGGGCTTGCATCCTGGTTAGGAACCCTAGTATCACTGTAACCAAGATTTCCAGTTACTGTACATCCTGGGCCGCATGTGCCCATATTATAACCTCGCTCGGCGAATTCTATGCAGTCTCACTGTACTGCCGCCCAGGGGGAGATATCCTCCCAGCTACCAGGTACCTGCAGAGTTTACTCACAGAATTCCAGAATGCCAGGATCGTCGTGGGAGCGGATGTGAACTGTCGATCCCCGGCGTGGTTCAGCCAAACCTGAGGGCATCACAGCGCCACAAATGGACAACACCTAGAGGAGTTCCTGGCAAACAGTACCTTCACTATACTCAATCAGCCAAATAACCCCACCACCTTTTCCAGCACAATGTGGGAAGCCACAATCGATATTACACTCGCCTCAAGGTCTCTGGCTGGTCACCTCTCGGGATGGATGGTCAGGGAAAGCTGGACCACATCGGACCACAGGGTCATAACCTTCACGCTTCAACGCACCATAGACAGACAACAACCAACCCGACAAATCCAACATAGATACGCCATACAGAAGGCAGACTGGTCTCTCTTCCAGACTACCTTAAGAGAAGCAGCACAAACCCTCCAAATAGAGGGGCTGAGCCCGGACCAGCACCAAACCGCCGTGGTGGATCTCATCACTGCCGCTGCAAGCTGCTCAATTAAAAGGAAAAACCCAACTCCAGGGGCCACCCCTGGTGGTCCCCGGAACTACAACAGCTCAGACGCGAGGTGAACACAAGGAGAAGACTATTCCAGAGAGCACGACTTTCCTGGCCAGCAGCAGAAATAGACCAACTCCGCGACCACTATCGCACCGCAAGAAATGAGTACACGGCTCTAATCCGACTCAGGAAACAGCGCTCATGGGAGCAACTAGTTTCTACAACCGGAAACGAGCACCCCTGGGGGGTTGTCTACAGAATAACGACAAACAAACTCCCCAGGGGAGAAGTCATCCCTGCAACAAAGACGCCGCTAGGCACTTATACCAAGACCTGGCAGGATAATATCAACAACATCCTGGACAGCATGTTTCCTGGACATATTACTCCCACTACACCAGAACAGCAAAAATTATGTCAAGACAATGATACCTATACTACCACCAATAAGGAAGAACCACTGACCATCACCGAACTTCATACTGCTGCAGCAAAACTGCGCAACAAGAAATCACCGGGTATCGACTTACTGGAGCTTGAAATCGTCAAGAAGACCATCGAGACAATTCCAGAGGTAATACTCACCCTCTTTAATCACTGCCTTAATGAGGGATGCTTTCCACAAGCTTGGAGGACTGCCAAATTGCGCTTAATCCTGAAAAGTCCAAACAAGCAACAGGACCTTCCGGAGTCATACCGACCAATAGCCCTTCTCTCTGTACTAAGTAAACTCTTTGAACACCTCCTCAAAGATAGAATCGAAATTTGCTACATGGCTGCAGGCCTACAATCACAGAATCAATTTGGCTTTAGGAGGGGCTGCTCCACTCTGGATGCCCTGGAAAACATTACCAGAGCTGCTGAAATAACAAACCATAAATATCTACTTGTATCGCAATAGATTTTGCCGGGGCATTTGACACCCTGTGGTGGCCAAGCATCCTCGGCAGGCTCCGGAAGGCCAACATCCCGGCCAACCTATACCAATGCGTCAAAACATATTTTGACAACAGAATGGTTGTTATAGAAACTCCATATCATTCTATTTCCAGACAGATCTTCAGAGGCTGCCCACAGGGCTCAGTCTTAGGTCCGCTCTTCTGGAACATCGTTCTCGACGGTTTTCTAAATCTAGACCTAGGTCGTGTGGCAACTCAGGCATACGCGGACGACCTGACCCTGGTACTGCGAGAGGACAGCAGAGCCAGGCTAGAAACTTCTGCTACTCGTGCCATTGACACCCTACAGAAGTGGACCGACGAAAACAATCTCCGCATATCCTCAACCAAGACCAGCTCAGTACTGTTAAAAGGTAACCTGGACATCACGAGACCACCACAAATCCGCATCCAAGGAACTACAATTAAGCTGACAAAGGAACTAAAACACCTCGGGGTTGTCCTAGATAATAACCTCTCATTCACCCCTCATCTGACCTACATACAGAAAAAGATCAGAAGATACTCTGCTCTGTTCATGAGAGTCTCCCGCAAGGATTGGGACCTGCGGAGGAGAGCCCTCAAGCTATTCTATAAAGCCGTATTCCTGCCTGCCATAACGTATGCCGCTGGCGTGTGGTACCGGAAGGCTACCACGGCCGTCAACAGAAGAAAACTGGACACCACGCAACGGTATATATTACTTATAATAACAAGAGCCTGCAATACTGTAAGCACACACGCCCTCCAGGCCCTGACAGGGACTCTTCCCCTAGACCTTGAAATAGTCTTCCGCGGCCTAATATATCAACTCTCCAAGGGACGTGAGGCTAACCATCTGAACTTCACTTTGGACCCTGAAACTGACCACAAATTGGAACGCAAACGTCTCCTCGCACATCTCAACCAGAGCTGGCAAACCCGCTGGCCAACCAAAGGTGAAATAACTAAAAAATTTATTCCTGATTTACAACTGGTGTACCCAAACTATCCACCTTGGCTTTCTTCGGGTCTTCTCGCCACCTACCGGTTGACCGGCCATGGCGCCATAAGAGAAAAACTCCATTGATTCGGATTGAGTGACACCCCCCCCCATGCCACTGCGGTCTACGCGAGACATGGGGGCACTTTATGTACGAGGATCTTCGCTGCCGATATATAACCACCACCCAAATAATGCTAAGAGACTAGGAATATCTAATACTAACTGAAAAAGATACTTATAGTGCCTTCACTCAATATGCGCAAGACCTCTTCACAAGAAGGCGGACTCTCCTGCATCCACCACCACAACAGCAACAACCATGAAATGAATAACCTATGAGAGCAAACAGTACAAACCAACAAATAACTGCCTCAGGAAAGAAAGGAAAAGGAAGAAAGAAGGAGGAAGAAGGGAAAAGGAGGGAAAAACGAACCGGACATAACCCACGAAAAGTGCACACCGGATATGTGGACCTCCTCCAGACGGGACACAGCCTCATGAGTGACTTTCTATTCAGCTGAATTCCAACTAGCCCAATGAGACCGCAGAGCTTTCTGCATATGCCAGCCATAGTGGCAATCGGTGCCGGCGCTCTTGCTGGACCCAACTTTCTTTCCCCCTCCCTCGGCGGTGGGGGAGGAGACAGGAGGTTACCCCTCCTGCCTCCTCCCCTACTCGCCAACCCAGTTTTCCTCCTGGTGGGGCATGGGCATGCCCCACTGACTTTTAATGGGGTCAACTCCTCTATTGACCCCATTTCTTCTGTCTTTCTCCCCCCAGTCTTCAGTCTCCTCTCCCTCTCTACCTGCTCGCCAGCGTATATCCCACAGGTCAAAATTTAATAGCTCCAAATTAATTTCGCTCACATTTCGGTCTTTCAATCTAGCGATCAACCCACGCAAACGTTTTTTTTTCTTTTTTTAAGGTCCTTGCCACTGAAATCTCAGGAAACTAGGTGGCAGGGCCTGCCAGAGTAAATAACTGTAATACTAGTGTACCTGGTCTGCCTCCACGGGGCGAAGTGTGGGCAACGTCGGGCCTCAGCTGGGGTCTGGCGGCTAAATGGCCAGAAGAACAACGGTACACAACATCACACACCTCAAGATCCATATACTTTTAAATCTCTGGCCTTTACAGTGAACTGTATCACACCACAATGTAAACTACGCGGAGATGGGGGAAACCCCTGGTGCCGTTTGACCCTAAACACACTTGACACTTTATACTTTATCTGTAGAAAAGGCATGCAGCAGAAACAGTACGTCTATGAGACAGAGAGTGGAGAGACTCTGTTAGAGATGAGTCATTAATTAGCCTAACTGTCCTCTTCTGAATGGAATCTAGAAGCCTGAGTTAGGTTTTGGGGGCACCACCCCAGATGTGGGAACAATATTCCATTGTAGGGCAGATTTGCGATTTGTACAGAGCGAACAGCTGTTTGGAAGAAAAGTAACGCCGACAGCGAAAGAGAAAACCAAGTTATTTTAGATGCAGAGGAAGCAATATTTGTAATGTGCCTGTGTCAAGAGGGATTAGAAGTCAGGGTAATCCCCAAAAGAGATATATCATCTTGCCTAGAAATCGGAGTGTCACCAAAGATAAGCATAGGAGCAGAAGAATCCTTTTTGCGAGATATAAGACAGGGCTGAGTTTTAAAGGATTGAAATCAACTAATTTGTCTTTGCCCCACTGGAGAATTACCTGGAGATTGACATTTAAGGAACTGATTGCTAATATTTGAGAAGTTGAAGCTGGTCGAGCAGGCAAGGTTTCTCAAAATGGAAAATGGAATACAATCAGCAAAACTATGGATAGGATTTCCGATCAATGAAAGTTCATTAATATACAAGAGGAAAAGAATGGAGGGAGAGAACTGGACCTTCGGGGAACACAGCATTAGTAGTGAAGTTAGAAGACAGAGAGCCATCTACCATCACCCTCAGTGAGCGATCAGAGAGAAAACTGGATAACCAATTACTAAAAACAGTTGGTAAACCATAAGATGGAAGCTTGTTTAGAAGATCTTTATGCCAAAACGATCGAAATTTGAGATGTCAAGAGCAACTCCTTGTTTCACCGAACTTTTCCATAGAATTTGTCCACAAATTGGTAGCATAGACCAGAATATCAAATGTCGATCGACACTGACGGAATCTATACTGGCGATCGTTGATCAGACGGAAGGTTTAAGGGTTGGCAGTTTAAGTGATTTCTCCATTACTTTAGAAAGAATAGAAGTAATTGGATGGGAGGGCTTTGTCACCCTTTTTAGGAACTTGCTGGATATGAGCAAATTTGCAAGCAGAAGGAAAAAGAAAGTGAATAAGAAATAAAGGTGGAATTCACTTTCTTATTCCAAAGGAATAAGAAAGTGAATAAAGGTGGCATAGAACAGGAGTAAGTTCAGCAGCGCAGGTTTTGAGAACAAGTGTAGAAATACCATCAGGACCTGGAGCTCCATGGAGAAATACCACCAGGACATAATATTCATTATGTATTGAGATTGGCGTCACAAATTTGCAACCAAATTTTGAACAATCATTTTAAAATATCCAGCCTCAGTCATATCATTAAACGTTAGGTTTTTGTCCAGTAAATGTTATTGTGTATTGTACTTAATAAAATAAAATTTTCGAATATTTCAATTTTAGGTTTATCATTATATTTATTTATTCACCTTAATACTGAAAAGCAGTGATCCTTTTCAGGTTGTAAATTTTCTAAAATGAGCATTTAAAAGCAAAAAGTATTTTATTTTAAACGAAAGTGAAGTACAGTATTTCAAACAGAAACAAAAGTAAAGTATTTAAAAAAAATAATAAAAAATAAGTCATATTTTTATAATTTTAATAAAATCTAAAAAATAAATCACTGACACAGATTTGTTGCACATAAAAGTGCTGAGAATTTGCATTTTTTTTTTTTTTTTTTAATATAGCTTGAAAAGAAAAACGGTAACATGAAAATATAAACTTCCTTTTACGAGTAACAAGATATAGAAAATGGGACACAATTTTTTCTCGAATCACTCTGTGCGGCCCGCGAAACAAATCTAACTTTGAATACGGCCCCGTACGGGAAAAGGTTGGATACCACTGCTTTACTTGAACCATACCGAATCAGTACAATGTATTAATACTGTGACGGGACATTAGTAGTAACGCGGGATGATATTATTAATATCTACAACATCACAGTGGCTTAATATAGTAATACATTATTTGCTATGTGTTATATTATTATTAATATAATTTTCCATTAATATTATCACACATATTTTTGATTATGTTTATAACATTCTTCTGTATTCAGTCATTGTGAATCGCTAGGCCATCGGCTGTGGAGGGAGTACTACAGTACATTTCTTATAATGCAAATTTTTCAATGGTGCAATAAAGATTTATTAAATTTAAAATATTTCCTTTAGCAATATCAAATTCATGATATCAGCTTATTTCAGTGGTACTATTGGTCGAATATGACGATAGTCAACTGAAACAACTTTCCACCTAATTATGCAGAACGGGAGAGCTTATGTAAATTTAAGGAAGGAATAGACACGTGGCTACTTGCATGAAATCATACGACAGGGTTTTAAAAAAAAAAAACAACTTATGCTTCCTCGCATGATTTTTCGTTTATTAATACGAATGCTAATTTATTTACACCTTATACTTATTTTTACTTTCGGCGTTTCTGAAATAACGCGCCAACACAACCCCACGTCGAGAGAGCTGTGGCGTGCTATGATTGGTATTTTGCATGTCATGCGATTGCAAAACCACAAGTACAATTTTTTTTTTTTTTTTTACTGTGACACCCAGGAAAAAGTTTGGAATCCACTGTTATATTTTTCTAGTAATCTTATGACCGCTAGCAGTAACATAATGGCAAATATTCATATTACATGTTTATGGAGAAATTAGGTTCACGCCTAAAACCTCAACTTATGAAAGAATAAAATACACGATGAGCTCTTAAACAAACGGTACCAACACAGCTCCTATCCACTATCAATGACAATTCCGTTATTCAGTTTATTTAACGTTCCGGTAAATTATTTTGATTTCTTTCGTTGTGCAATATCTCGTACGAAGTAACATAATATCGTATTACGACAACAAATTATTGCATTACGCTGCTTCTAAGGTACGATCTTTAAAAACAAAGATTAAAATTCCGCTCCAGATAGTTTAACAGTAATTTAATCATTAACCAATTGAAATACCTCGTCACAAATCTCCCGCTCATTTGAATTACACTTAAACTGTTGCATTAAAAACATTTAATTGCGGTACACTGGGTCACACGAGGGAACATCTCAAGCAGCTGTTGCCAGCCACAATACCGCAATAAGGCGGAAAGACTTCGTTTTTAATTTTAATTAAAAAATCCTAAACCATAAAATATTTCTTGGCTTTCTAATACAAAGGGAATTTGTTTAACCAACCAAAGAAACGTATTTTTATCTTTCCTTGGACACAGATTACGTAAAAAAATAATTTTTGCAACTATATCTCAAAGTCTCGGTATCAGAAAATTAAATTCTTCTTTCGGAAATAAATGCATTTCAAACAGGGAAACGTGGCCATTGTCAGAGGTTGCTAGGCAACCGAACAAATGCGAATTATTTATACCAGTACGGTGAAAGACTCCAGTGCGCAGTACGGAAACACATGTGCAAGAAGAACCTCAAGTCCTACAACAGAGGAAAATAATCTTATTTCAGGGCTTTGGCAGGATTTATTCTTTCTATGGGTACTGTGATTCTAATCACCGGTTAACATTTATAATAAGTTAGCAAACAATAATATCATAGTAACTGTTAGCGTGTGTGAGACTCTCGTGGTTCTGGAATCTTCATGAGTGGGAGCGCAAAACGGTGATTGCAAAGACCCGGTCCTATCACCGATATAAAGTAGCCAAAGACCACGAAAGTTGTAGTTCATGTCATCCACATAGCGTTGTTAAGTTTTTGATTATTGTGACTCAGACAACAACAATACCTAATAAAAGCAGATACATTGTGGATTGAGTGAACCTAAATTCCAATAGTATTAAATAGACGACTAAATCAAGAAAACTACTTCAACGAGCCTAAAAGTTATTATCAGTTATATTAAGAATTATAAAGTGAATTTTTTATTATATTATCGGCAACGTAATCGTCAGTAATTTTATAACTGTCGGCTTATCGATATTTTCCTCTTATGTTAATGCTTGATAAAATTGCCAATAAAATATTGCCATACTTCTGCTATTTGGCTCGACTCCAAACAGATGATGGAAAAAATGAAATCTGTAAAGAAGTAAAGTAATAGATTATATGTATACTATACGGTGGGGAGGGGACAAATTTCACTAATACAAAGCTTGAGTATTAAATAAAGATGGCACTAGGTCAGAGAGAGAGGAAGAAAGACGTATAGTGCGCTCTGAAGGATATTTGATGGCTTCTTTGTGCTACTGCTAATTTTAAAAGTTTGGAATTGTTCCAATAGCCTTTTTAGACAACATATGATATGAAAGAAGTGCAAAAAAATGCAAACAGCGGAGTTATTATGGGAAATAATCCACAAGACTAACCACTGTCATCTGGCTATTGAAAGGCCACTGAAATTTGGGCAGTCCCTTTCACACACACACGCCGCAGCAAGTAACATTAATTATAAAGTTCCCGTCTCTTTTACGGAATCTTGATATCTCTCTATATGGAAGCGCATAATCTGTTACCCTAACAGTCTATCCATTCTGAGTTGCCATGACAACTATAGTCACTTAAATGGTTTTTGCAATTGTAAATTGTGTACTGTTATGGCACAAGTTAATGTTTTTGTCTTTCTAAATATTTCCTTGGTAAAGGTGATAGATTGACGCATTCTTCACATACTTAATGATAGGTTTCGCCTATAAAAATCTCGAATCATTTACCAGACGTTTCCATTTTGCTGAAGCAAACAGCATTTAAAAGCATTTTCAGGGCTGATAAACACAGTGCGAAGATAATGGATATTTATAACCGCTATTGCCTTTGGAAGAAAATTTGGCTTCTCTGCAGGGTTGGAAGGCTAGCAAGACTCATTTACACTTTTCTTTCTTTATATATCTTCTTTGTACCGTTCTGTGTTTATCTTACATCAAGGCAAACATTTCTTATCATTAAATATTAAAAGCGAAAAGTTTTTTTTCTTTTAATCACCAAAACTAACTGTTATGGCTAAATTGTGTATTATTTGCATTTTGAAAAGTGATAGCGTGGAAGAAAGGAAGGAAGGATATTTCGATTTTCAATTAACCACGCGCGTGCGCACTACATAAAATAAACAAACATGTACTTGCATAAAACTTGTAAGGACGGTCCTTCGTAGTGTGTATACTGGCATGAATTTTCTTAAACAGTGGCAAAACTGGTCGGACTTTTGTTTCTTTAATAAAAATGACAGACCTATTAGCTGACCACGATGATTACTATAATTATAAATGTGCTGCTATTAGGAATGAATTACAAATACCTCGTTTGACAATATTTGCTAGTACTGTAATTGTTCGACGAGCACGCAAAATACAAGTATTCATTGATTAACATCAGGAAGTAATAGTTATTACTGTCTTGTACCGGATACTGGAGCAGAGCCAGACGTTATTTTCTTGAATAGTACGCATATTTTTCTTTGAATGCACTTTTATACAAAAATAATCCTGCCACTGGAAGTTTTCCAGACTTTATTTGGATCGCACTGGAATAAATGGGTTATGGCTTTTTCTTTTTCACTTAATATTTGTGTGTGCATTTCTTTTTTCTTTCTTCTAGTTCCTTTCTCTCATTTATTCATCCTTTTTGGTAATACCTTGTTTATGACATTAAAAATCCTTCATGTCTTTCACTCCTTTGGAGAAGTCTGAGGTCGATTCCCGTCTGCGATTGAAGACCTCTGCAATTGGGGCTGTCAAGTTTCCCTGAGGTTTTTTTTTTTTTTTTTTATTTATCGCTGCACAACATACATATCGGCTCGAGAACACATAAGTTTGCAATCAAACAAAAGAGCAGGGATCGTTATCAAAATTAATCACCCATTTTGGGACAGAGATGTGAAGTGGATAACTACGAAATGATGCGGTATTGCTTCCACACCTACAGCCGAGGCTGGATGGTAATCATATCATCACATTAAAAGTGCAAAATGTCTATAATTTCATAGGCTTCCGAAAACCAAAGTAATTTATAAATCGAATATAAATTTGGTATCTTCGTGTTTCAAAGATGCGAAAGAAAACAAAAGGCTTCAAAAACCACTACCAAGTGGAAAATAGTGGTTGCTGCTCATTTTCAGAATATATTCTCACTGGCCAAAAAATTAGAAAAACATTATTCAATATCTTGAATGCCCACCTCTTGGCAAATACGGCCCGTCTGACGTCAGACACCTAGTGAGAGTTATGCCACGTCGTGGCATGACTTTATTGTATTGCATTAGGCTGCCAGGGTTGATTTTGGAAATCTTGGGAATGTTCTCGAACCATTCAGATGCAATTTTTGCATGGCTGGTAGTTACGTTGTCGTCTTGAAAGAATCCATCGCAATCCTGGTAAAAATGAAGCGTTGCAGAGCGAAGTTAGTCCGATAATTAATAATTAATTAAGTTATTTATATATGACCTGCTCAATTCGAATATAAACGAATTCTAAGACTCAAGTCACAAGCATGACATATCAGTTCAATCAGAGCAAAAATATTTTGAATATTGGCATGATTCAAACAGACATGAGTGTGTATTTCGATTCCGGAATAAATTCTACAAATTGGTGATAAAAAAGTAAATAAAAATGATATGATTTTTTCTTACTAACAGCAATGATTGTCATGACCCACTTCTGAATTTGTATAAAATTCTTTTGTAGATCCTGTTTCGTTTTATTCAGTATCTTATAATGTAAAATATGTCAATCGCATAGGTTATTATTTGAAATTTTTGAGTATAATACTGAAAACAAGTTCTAAATGTGTAACACCTTGTGTAATTTTTAATTTCCGCTACGAATATTCCCAAAACCGACCACACAAACGTTCTATTACGTATATAATACGAGAATATATAAATATTACCTCTCATGCCGCACCTAAGAAGTTTTCCTGCCTAATAATAATCAAATGAAATTGAATTTAATCACATTATAAGATATTTTCCTTGTCCATCCGTTCTCATTTCCATTTGTATAGGAAAATTCTGTGGGAAAAATCTAGGTGCTGGATTGCCAGCGAAGAATTGGCATGCAGACTGACAGGATAACAACGAAGAGTTTTTCACAACCACAGTTTTCCACAATAAGAGTTTCGAGCAAGAGTTAAAACAAAAGTTTTCCACAACCACTTTATGCACAGTGGCGTTAGACAACGGCAAAGTGTGAGACAACGTTCTGTAAGATTTGAAATTCTTACAAAAATAGTTTTTTTTTATAAAGACTTTGGAAGTTAGTTTTCCTTTGGATTCTTGTTAGTAGGATAAAATGGTAATATCCGAAGTTTCAATAACAAGAATTATTCAGTAAGAATTATAAAATTAGTGGGTAGTAGAAATGAAAACAGAGCCATTAGCATTAACTTCCGTTAAAGCAGGGAATAGACGGAGAATACTACGGCAAACACAGCAGGGGGTTCGGTGCGACAAACAAGTTAAGGTTTATGCAGGATCGAAATTTACCGCAGACAGGAAATCGGTTCTTAAACAGCACACACAAGTTTCCAAAGATAGATGCTGTGGTCACTAATGTCATTTTTTGTGGTTTTAGAACGCTATGGAGACAAGGCGTTATATGTGAGGGGTAGAGTTGTTTTTGGACAATCGGCAACATCAAAAGGCACACCGGATGGCCGCAGATCCAGCAGGTTGTAAAGAAAAAAAAGAGGAGTATTGATCACGTGCTACTGGGCCGGCGGAATAAGGGGTTTTCCAACAAATGGAATGAGATAAAATCCGAAAGGAGATATAACATTGGAAGAAATCACTGGGAAGAGGCGTGGCAAATTCGGGACTAAGATGAAGGAAAAAGGCAGTGAAAGGATTGAAAAGACACACAAAGTTCAGATTTTTGTGGGGTGAGTAAACATGGTTTAGGGCACTAAGTTGAGATTTTTGTTGTCTGTGTGAGGGAAATGGTTTAGGAACACATAGTTGAGTTTTGTTTGGTCGGTGCTAGTAAGAATGGGTTAGTCGTTGAGAAAGTCAGAGTTCTTTTTTTGAGTGGAACATAGTCAATGTTGGCTCTTTGGAAAGGTCTAGGAGTTGAGAAGAAATATGTGAAAGATAAACGAGTCTCTCACAAGAAAAAGGTAGAATCAAATCAGCCGTTAAAGAACAAGATTCCTGAAATCTTGGAAAGCAAAGTGCTGGATCGGATGGAATCGGAAACCCGACCGACATGAGAGTAGCCATTCCGGAACAGGAGAAGTGCATCAAGCGGGCTGAATAAATGAAGCCGAAACCTGCCTGGCAGCCCTACCACCCGTGCCAAATTCTTCGAGAATAGTAAGACGCCGCCTCAAACGGTGAAGATAAGCTGTACCTGATAGGAAGGATGAAAGATGACGCCCCGCCTAGTTCTACAAGTAAGTCGCTAGATTGTAGTAGTACCTTCACATACACAAAGAACTGTAGAAACCCAGTAAATTGGTCAGCAGGACTTTAGAAATACCTAATTGTATAGATAGTTTAGGGAAGAATCAGGAAGGAAGAACATTAAAAAGGGGGGAATTTATTAGATATAAGATATTTAGAATGTTGGATATATGACATGTAGAAAGGGATAGAATGGAATTGATATTGCTTGTTTAATTGATGCAGTATTAAGTATATGTAGGAAGGAATGGAATGGAATTGATATTTCTTGTTTAATTGATGCAGTATTAAGTATATGTAGAAAGGAATGGAATGGAATTGATATTTCTTGTTTAACTGATGCAGTATTATACATGTAGAAGGGGGAAAAATGGAATGGATTTCTTTTACTAATGGTATGTAAAGGATGCAGGATTAAATATATCTAGAAAGGAAGGGATTGATATCAGCTAGTATTGATTTTACCTGATGTATGATTATGATATATATATACACATGTAGGTGAGACTAAATCATGTTGTCTTATGTATGAATTCAATTTTTTTGGTTTTAATATGCTCATGTAAATATGTATGATAAACTGATTTTTTTATACATCATTTGTGTGTGTCTTTTGTTGTTCTGGGCACAGGCCTATCCAAGGGAATTAAACACATATAAGAGCTTTTCCCCTTGAACTTAGAATTTTCTGTGAAGTAATAGTCAGATGCGCAAGCGGGGAGTTATTTAAAAGGGGATCTAATCACAAGGGGATAGATAAATAAATAAATAAATAAAAAATATACAAATATAAAGGAAAATATATGCAATAAATAAAGCTTTTTCATAAATCCCCCCACCCCCACAGTTCCCAGCGTTACTGTTGCACTCTTTGCTAACGGACTCGCTTCCAGCGGAGACTGTCTTCCCAACGATGTAGATCAACTGTTCCATTAACTCGTCCGTCTCTAACTTCCAGTGTTTTCCTGTTCCCTAAAATCGGGTAATCATTTTATGCGGGTCCTTTGGTTATGTCGAACCTCGTCCTTGGGTTTCAACGCCTAGTTCACTTCGTTGGTTGCTTTCTGCACTTCTGACGCCTGCTTTTACTGCATATTTGTCTGCTTTTATTACATATTTTCAACACAGGGGCAGTGTCAATCAATGAGAAATCAGATTTCATTCAATTACATTACTATAGCCCACTACAGACTAATAACAGGTAATAGTTTTATCTATGGTCCTTATAAATTTAAGAACCATAGAAAAAATATCTATGATCCTTATAAATATCTTCTTCTTTATCTTCGCCTTCTTCCCACGTTTATATGGGGTCAGAGATTTTCTTTTGTTTTGGCATAGTTTTTTTTTTTACGGCCGGATGCCCTTCTTGACGCCAACCCTCACCATTTTATCCGAGCTTGGGACCGGCACCTATTGAGGCTGGCTTGTCCCTCTCGGTGGCTGGCTTCATGATCCTTAAAAATATAAGGACCATAAATAAAAATATCTGTAGTCTATAAATAAAAAGAGAGGGAGCAAATTTTCAAATAATGATGTTCGATACACTAATTTACGACTCTGCCAAATTATGTATGCTAGACAATTATCTCATTTGTGTAGATGTAATTTTGGCCCTTAAACGCTATGATGGTCCAAAAACGTGGCAGCAGATTTAGATTTTATATGTTGTGGTTCATAGATCCGAGTTCACTCTTCAAACCATCCAATTAGGAATCGAATCCACGCACCAGGTGAGATGTGATGGTGATATGACATTACCGTGGGTATGCTCCTGATAGGAGTGCTAAGAATAACAGGAGTCAGTCGTATTATGGTTAGGATACCTTGTTTTGCAAAATTCAGACCAACCGACTAGATCACATAAAGATAGATATTTTTACAAGGCTGCCATTAAGTGTAAGTGGAGATATTCTATCCGTGAATAGTAATCCGTAAGATCGGATCAGCTGCCTCCTGCAACTATTCTTTCTAACTCTTTGTTTACCATGCTCTATGATTAAAGAGGCTTGTGCGCTCTGGATTCATTATTAATATCGAATTACTGTGGACACAGAGCGAAACGAAGACAGAATAAATTATGACAAGTTTAATAATAGGAATGTGTATGTATGTATATGTATGTGTTTTTCCTATTATTAAACTTGTCATAATTTATTCCATCTCCGTTTCGCTCTGTGCCCTCAGTAATTCGATATTAATTACTATGCTCTAGCCACTTGAAGTATCTTGCAACTTAAGCAACTAACCAAAGACTGTTCCGACAATCTGCTTTTTTCCAAACTCTCCACCCCGGCAACCCTTGTGCTCAACTTATTACAACGTTTTGAAAGTCTTACTCCGTCAATGGTTTTATTACAAATCTTCGTATAATTATCACAGGAAGCAGTGTCACGCAATGGCTTCTCCACTGCTATTATTTTTTTTCACTAATTATTATTATTATTATTTTTTTTTATTTTGCACATTTAAGCCTCTCAGCTTTTTTTGTCATCCATTTTCGCGTCTTCCTTTAGTAGTAATTCAACTACAACGAATATGTTTGTGGCTTCCAGAATAAATCCCTTAAGCACTTACTATAACATCAAACTGTATATAGTAATAACTCCAGTTAATATAGTTTAAAAAAATACCCCGGGTACACATCGGTCGTCTTGCCTGCAAGTAAAGGAAAGGGTGCCTAGGATCATTACATTTCACCACGATATCATTACATTTCATTATGATTTTCATCTTTCTCACATTAATACCACCGTTCCCGAGCATTCAAGTTACTGGGTTTAATCAAATTCTCGGCATCTTTTTGTAGAGGGGATTCTATTTTGATGCTGCACAAGAAATTTATTCTTCTTACACTAGACTATTCTGACATTGCCATAATCAACAGTATTTGTCCGATAATGTTTGGCGAATCCAAGTAAAACTTCTTCGATTTCTACGCTGTAGGAATCACGTAACATTTCATCGCAGAAATTATCGACACAGAGGAGCCGACTATACAGACCTTGGACTGACTACAAAATGCACTGGGAAAAGACAAGTGGCAATATATTGTCTAACCACAAGAGTCATGATTACCGCCAATGGAAGCGAAAAAACACCTTTAAATAGTCGTGACATCAGAACAAAGGGACACTGTCCCAAGACCTTGCAGCATAGACCCACTACATAATGACAAAAGGTAGTGTGAGAACTAGCAAACATCACGGAATTGATAAAACCCCATAATGACAGCCAGTAGACTTGATTATGACCCCAAGATAATGACCAGAAAATGGGACCCAGACCACATGCAGTCTGGAAGGATGAAATCCCAGATTTAACCCCCTATTAGTGTCCCACCTAGATGAGACTCAACGGCCAGCTTTTTAGGGCCTGCAAACTGATGGAGACGACATACGGTGGCACTCTCCCGCCGGAACAGCCTATTGGCGACCCAAATCCGCACTCTCTTGAGCGGATCTTTCTTTCCAAACTCCTGGGGAGGAGAGGCTTGCCTCTCCTTGCCTCCCCAATTTTCTCACTCTAGTGGGGCACGGGCATGCCTCACTACCTGCAGGGGCCATCTACTCTGTCGGCCCCTTATTTCCAATTTCTTCCCCCCAGTCTTCATCCTACCCCAAACTTTTGTCTTGCACAGCGTTTAGCCCTACATTTCAAAATCAAAAGAGAACATCAAAATTCTTGCCCGAACCTATTTGGTTTATAAAACTCACTTCCACCGCACAACCCCACGTCGCATACTATTAATACTAACTTGTTAAGTATCACTAATATCAACCGCGATTTTTTTTTTTTTTTTTGGTCCTAGCCACTGAAATCCCAGGAAAGTAAGTGGCAAGACCAGCCAGAGTACAAATATTGGTAACACCCGGCCGGCCTCTCTGTGGCGGGTATTGGTAACGTCGGGTCTCACTAGGGGTCCGGTGGCTAACAGGAGGGACAAACAATGGGCACAACAAACACATAGTGCATATCCCACACACTTTTAAATCTCTGGCTTGTCCGATACAGAGAACATACCCGGAGATGGGAGAAATCCCAGGTGCCGTCAGACCCTGAACATACCTAATACCTAATACAGTTTGCTCTCTCTCTCTCTCTCTCTCTCTCTCTCTCTCTCTCTCTCTCTCTCTCTCTCTCTCCATTTTCGACATGATCTGCATAGCCTTTGTATTAATTACAATTTCGTTAATAATTTTATTGATTTTCCCAGTCTCTTATCAATGGTAAATTTTTTAGTTCTTCGTCTCAATTCGAGATTTCACTCTAAGTTTTCCTTGCGCATTTTTCGCACGAATTATTATTCTTCTAGCCCTTTATTTTATTCAATGAGATTAATTAACAAATATCAAGTTGACATTTTTATTGGTAAAAATGATTTTAGATTTGCAGTCTCTAGCTGTATTTAAATAGTTCATTGTCTTACTCTCAAAAGTTCTTGCTCTCATACTCTCATTGTTCTTACTCTTTATAGAATTTTGAATATATTTTTATTCTGTGTTTATATATATTTTTATTTTATTTAATATTTTTTTATTTTCTTTAATATTTTATATATTAATGCATTTTATTATGTTTTATAATTTCATCTTATGTACATAAATGAGATCTAGTAACTAGTGACTTAGTCACTGTAGTGTATGTTATTATGAAATAAATGAAAACCTTATCTTTCTCTTTGAACATCGAAATTCCTTTGGATGCTACCCATTTTTTGACATTATGATCACTCCCCACTATCGGTTCCCGAACCGTCATATTTTTGATAACGCCTGGATCCTTGGTGAGTACTAAGTCAAGAATATTTGACTTAGTTCAAATGTTCAAATCTAGTTGATTCAAGAACCTTCTTATTTTACTGCATGCCCACGATTTCCAATCTATATGAGAGAAATTAAAGTCCGAGTTCAAGTTCATTTATAACACTCCTAGCATTACTATACAGACAGGTTGAGTTTTGCACTTTTAATATTCTAATACATCCTCTGCAGTTATTTAGCCAAGTCCTTCTCTGTGGCTATTTCATTGGGTCTCTCCGTGTATATAGACTTATATAGGGATATACATGGATAGAGTATTCATATATATTTTTGGGAGCCCTTTGTTTTCTGCATGCTCTTCCGCTTGCTCTGAAACTTAAATACCAAATTTAAATACAGTTTACAAAGTAAATGAGTTCACTAAGAGTTGAAAATAAAACATGGTATGATAAATAACGATTTTTCTGAAATTAAAACACTATTATACGACGTTGAAGAAATAGTTGAAAACTGCAACTAGTCATGCTGACGACGTGCTAACTGCCACCTGCACACGAGCAACATTAAAATAAAACTTCGAACGCTTCAGAAATAAATAAATATGCAGACCTTCATCAGGAAAGTACAACGGCGCGGCCTGCTGCTAGAATGGCGCAACTGCTGCCGAAAATAAGATAGGAAACCCCCCTCCCTTCGCTCCACTTAACCAGATGGGCGAATACAGACACCCACTAAAGGAAATTTCGAAGTACTCTCATAACTGTCAGATTTGCTAACAGCAAACTAACCATGGACGTCCCGATGCGAGCGATTAGGACAGCCACGAAAACGGAACACACCTTAAATATGGTTATCCCAATAACTCGGAAAACAAACTAAACGAAAAATTATGATAGCAGATGCTAATCGTGCAATCGACAAGCCAAACCAAAATGCAAATATGCAATCTAACATTACTAACTGAAATTAAACAAAAAAGTGCAAGTTAATCTTAAAAATTAGCTTAACTGGATAATCAAACACATAAACTTTAAAAACATGTTGAAATACTAATAAATTAATAAAGAATTACAATGGAGTAACATCAAGAATAAGATCGTAAAGAGAAGGGGGAGTAGGCATAAGAACAATAGTAAACGCAAACAACAGTGTCTGAGTTCAGTAAAAGTTGAAAATAAATGGTGTTCAAATAACGCTTTTTTTGCGAAACTAAATAGCACTGTTATAGAATGTTTAACAGATGTTTGAAAATGCAGCAATCAGTCATCCTGAACCCTCCCGGGTAGCAACAGTATATATAAACACTGCTTTCTCCACACGGGAGGGAAACGCCTGTGTTCGAATTCCGTCAATGTCGCGAGGAATTTTGATGGGCTTTTTTTCACAACGTCGCTGAAGTCGGTCTCAGGCGGTGGTTGCCTGGTTTTTACTCCCGAAAACTCGGGGTTTTCGTTGAGGCAAATAGATCAGATCGACTACAGCACACACTCAATTTACAAGCATAATATATGCGTTGCCATATGGTCTTAGTGGCTGATGCGCCTAAAAATACTTTACAACAAACAAAGAAACAAGTCCTGCTGAGGAGTTACCAACTGCTCCCAGCAGGCGTCTCCGTAGCCAGGTGGGCAGGAGCAGCAGTGCGTAGCACATGCTTCTTGATTAGACCGGAGTTCGAGCCCGTGAGTCACCAAATACAGAGGATGCGGAAAGGTCAGGGAATGACCACGGCATATCCCTAGAGCAATATGGCCTTAGTTGCTAATGCTCCTAAATAATAACATCACATAACATCAGCTCCCAGCATACGAGAAAAATTAGAACATTTCAAATATAAATTAATAAGCAGAATGTTCTTTAGCGGATGTTTGCAATCGTCAGTTAGGTTTAAATGAATTGGGAGATTTCGAGATTGTTTCCGGCAGCAGTTGAGCCACATTTTAAGGAGGACACCGTGGCGCTCTGCTTCTCTGGGTGAGAGTAGGTTTCTGCTTATTTATTTTTTTATTTCTGAAACGTTCTAATTTTTATTTTAATTTTTGCTCGTATGCACATGCACTTGGAACCTCGCCAGGATGACTACTTGCAGTTTGCAATTATCTCTTCAATGTAGTATAGTAGTATTTTAAATTCGAAAAAATCGAAGCTAATCTAAGCTACTGAATTAAGAACTTTGAAATGAAGGAGCTGAGAATTTTTACCCATTTTCCAGTAAATACACAATGCTAAAACATTTGTTTTAGCAAGTGTTTATGTAAAGGAACCTCACTCTTAACCCCGTCCCTTTTCTTTATTTCACTTTTGTTAAAAAAAATAATAAAAATTGGTAACCTTATAAGTATATTTAGAGAAAAGGACGGAGGGGTGGTTCAATTTATGAACAGCTTATCTATTTAGAAGTACGCTGTTAGTTAATATGTACATAGTTTTTAAATAGCTCCAGAAAATAAATAAATAAATAAGCAAGATATGATTTTGTAATCGCCAAACGATTTACAACAGCTTCCTAACTGGTGTTTTCTTTCGCGCACAAGTTTCAGTTCTGCGTAATGACCTTTCTATTTACAGCATCTGCTGGTGCACTACAAAAAAGAGCCCACACTCTCTAGGAAAATTCCTATCGTCACGACTGGTGACGGAAGTTCCGTACTTGCAGCAGTCGACAGGGAAGAGGCTCGCTCAAGTGTTAATAGTCTATTGTAGCGGTAATAAGGTCATCGCCATAGTCCGAATCTATTGATCTGTGTGTCAAATGGATATGGATCGTAATTAGGACTAGGTGTGGCTGAGAACGACTTGTGTTCGTAGATCGTTGCCGTTTTACAAAAGGTATCCTTTGAACTACGTCATGTGATTCGCTATCACGAAGGAGAGAAACTACATAAAGGTCAAATCATTCTGCTACACTGTTCTACGCTGCCAGTATCGCCCATTTTTCCAAGGAGGGTTACGCGGATCGGTAAATTAGAAACAACGATTTCCTCCTTGACAGGTAGAAGATCGCCGAAGTTAACTATATTGATAGTTGTCATTTGTAGCATTATTTTGGATCGATGAGAAATTAGCGAAAAAATACATGTAGTTTATCTAGTTTTAGAATAAAGAAAATTTATTTATTTTAGTCTGAAGTCTAAAAATAAATTTAGTCTGAATTTATTTTTTTACTGCATTTAGAATCAGATGGTTGATTGCAGATAAATGCAGTGCTCTCTTTAGAAAAAAAATCCACAGTGACTTTTGATACAGAGAATAAGTTTCGCAACGTTTCATGAAAGATTTCACTAAAAAGAATAAAAGGATTATTTACTCACCTGGAGAGTCAAAATAGTCTCTTTGGGTGAACGGATCAATATTTTTCCTTGATCGCAGTCATCCATAACCTTCTGCAAAGTTTCGGAGCTGAGGACACCCTCGGATCCCTCCATTACATGGAAGCAAGCTGAAAATTGATTTCGTACAATGAATTAGAAATATTAGTAGTGATGACTGTATGCATTGCAACAATGCAGTTTCAATAATTATTGGAACTCTTCATTTTAACTTATAAACAAATCATTTTTCCTTTCTGACTCCACGGCTGCTTTTGTACTCGGCACATACATCCAATAAGTCTCAGACGAGTTCATTTGGTAACCGTCACAACAGACATGAATATCTAGCTAACAAGTGGGAGAGAAGCAGAATCGAATAGCTGACTGCACCCTATGGCATAATCTATAAATCGCATATTCAGAACTGGTTACAGACACGAGACACTGATACTTTATGGCCGTAGTTTACTTGGAGCAAATTCTAAAGAACTTAAGTCTTTTCAAACTATAGAACGGAGAATTTCAACAGGCGGTCAAGATCATTCACTAGATATTCCATGGCACATTCACACTACCATTCGAGCCCTTCTCATGAAACAATAAATCTTAGTCTAAAAAACGCACTGCTCATGTAAGCAGTAAGGTACCACGAATTATGCGGGTAAAAGATACACGGAATGAAAGAAAAACGAGGGCAACTAACGAATGACCTTCAACCACTGAGATTTTTTCTCCACTATAGTACATAGTACACTCAAAGGACAGAATTCATGGGATACCTGGTTCCTGGGCAACGCGACGCTGCCATCAATCTCGCTAGTGGACGAACCCACCGCTTGGCAGGTATAGTATACAGATATACTGCATCACGTAGACAGTAATTCGATGTCAGTATGGATAACCGTTGTGAGTTAACCGACTTTGAAAGAGGGAGGATAGTGGGTGCCCGACGCATGGGTCACTCTATCGCTCAGGTGGTACGGAAATTGCACTATCCCTGTTCGACAGTATTAACAGTGTATCGGGAATACGCCATTTCCGGAATAACATCTCATCGTGGACAGCGCTGTGGGCGGAGAAAGGTGGTGGATGAATATGGCCGTCGACATCTCTCTCACATTGTTTCAGCCAACCAGAGAGTGACAGTGGCACAAATCACCGCCGACCTCAACGAGGGAGGTGCCAGAAACGTCTCCACCAAGACCATCAGGGGATCATTAGCCGCAATAGGAGCCGCCGATCCACCGGAGTTCCATTGCTAACACCACGAAACACGACTCTACGTCTCAACTGGGCGAAAGAACATCAGCACTGGACCTTGGATGATTGGAGATGGAGCCCTGATCCGATGAGTCCCATTTCCAGTTAATTCGAGCGGATGGGAGGGTGCGTACCTGGCGGAAACCGCACGAAGTTATGCACCTGTAATGTCAACAAGGAACTGTTCAGGCATGTGGACGGTCGGTAATGGTCTGGGGTGTGTTCAACTGGCACACGTTGGGACCTCTGATACGTCTAGCCGCATCTCTGAACGGTCCAGGTTACGTGTACATCCTTGCAGACCATCTGCATCCCTTCATGGCCATCGTGCACCCACAGGGCAATGGACTCTTCCAGCAGGACAATGCGCCTCTCCACAGAGCCGTGGTGATTAGAACATGGTTCGAAGAGCATTCTGCAGATTTTACCACCATGGAATGGCCTCCCCGTACACCGGAGATGAACCCTGTGGAGCATCTTTGGAATGCTGTGGAAAGGTCCGTTCGAGCTTCAAGCTTTGGATCTGCCACCCAGGTTGGTTGGATTGGATATTTTACTGGCGCATCAGCTTCTATGGCTATAATGCGCCAAACTTATGATTTATGGCTTATTCAATGATGTCTTTTGTTATGAATTTTATATCAAATTATAGTAGTTAATCCGTTTGAGAAACTGGAAGACTTCGGATATATTAGATTTATCTGACAATATTGTTCTTAATGAAAATGTGTCCATTCCTTTTAAGGATTTAAAGGTAATCTGACGCTGTCGTGTGAAGTTAGGGCAGTCAAGTAGGATATGTTGGATCGTTTGCACTGTTTGACAGTCGGAGCACTGCGGCGGAGATTCGGCTCGGAGTAGATAGGAGTGGGTAACATTGGTGTGTCCTATTCTTAATCTGCTCAGTATAACTTCTTCTTGTCTGTTGGTTCTTCTACTGGTTTTCCATTGTTGTAACAGCGGTTTTATCTGTAATAATTTGTTACCAGCCTGTTCCTGCCATTTTTGTTGCCACTGCTTTTCGCCACTATTTCGAATTGTAGTTTTATAGTCCTGGTATGGTATTTTTATGCTATTGTTGATTGGGCCTTCTGCTTGTTTTGCTGCTTGGTCTGCCTGTTCATTGCCATCTATTCCTACATGTCCGGGAACCCAGCAGAATCTTATGTTCTGCTTTCGCTTTGCTAGTTTTGAAAGCGTGTTATGTATTTTACATACGGTCGGACTGCCACCCAGGACCGCGACGGAATTATTGATAGCGGTGCAGCAAGCATGTATGGAAATACCTGTGGAACGCTTTCGTGAACTAGTGCACTCAATGCCTCGCCGTGAGAATGCCCTTATCCGGGCAAAAGGTGGGCCTACCAGTTACTAGGTAGGTATTCCATGATTTCTGTCCACTCAGTGTACTTTCAACCATAAGTTGCAATAGTGATCCTACCATACATACTATTATATAAATAAATATTTGCACACCAGTACGATTCAAGACAATGAATATTTTTTTAGGAAATTAACATACCTCTATCTACTTTATCCCGAATGGAATTCAGGAGTCTTCTAGGAATACTTTGGGCTAATTTACGGTAACAACAGCTGATATTTTTCTCCACTTCTTCAACTGCAGGGATGAAGGGTACCATATTCATGTCTTGATTCGGGGTTATCGCAAATTTCAAAGTGTGCAAGACTCAGCCCAAAACAGTAGAGCATTCCTACATTGTTCCACCTCTTCTTCTTGCTTCATGGTCGAGACAATACACTACAGCACCTAGAGTTCCCCGAGAATTTACCAAAATCCACACTCCATCATTATTTGACTTGAATATTGTGCACTGGGATTCATCACTGCCCTCCACAGGGCGAACTGTGTCAGAGACGGCTTATCCCTTTCCATAACTCTCGCCTGTAGCCCAATAATTACATTTACTATCCACACCGTGTGGAAAACGTCTGGGTTCGAATACCATCAAGATGAGAAGAATATTTGGGCTTTTTCAGAGTTTGGTCAAGTCTGTCAGTCTGGGACGAAACTGTCCCATTTTTTTTTTTTTTTTTCAATGGAAAGTCGGAATTTTCATCCTGCAAAACAGAAAAAGGGATCACAGAATACATGTAATTCACAAACACAGTACAATGATGCTTACGGTCTTAGTTCCTCTAGCAGAAAATGCAAATAAACCCTCTCTATAGTTGTTCTTAGCCTATTAGATCATTTTCTGATTGTTGCATTACCTTCATTCTTCTATCTTTTCGTAACTCTGGTCAAAGTTTATTTAGAAGGGTTCGAGCGAGTTGTAAAAGCCAGTAAGCAAGTACAAATCAACCTCTCTATGTGCTTCTGCACACAGGCGAATTATTAACATCAGTTTCGAATGTGATATCATATCCCTAATATTTTTCTGCACGGGTAGAATAGTAGCAGCGTAACCGTCCTTCCCACACCGGGTGAAAAAGTCCCGATTCGGATCCTGTCAATGACGTGAGGAACTTTTATGGACATTTTTCACTCTGACTAAGCTAGTCGGTCCCAGGCGTAGACAACAAGGTCTTCCCCCCCCGCTCGGAAAATCTGTTTTTTTTTCGTCCAGCAAACAGGCAAATCGACCAGAGAACACATGCAATTCACGAGCACAATTCACTTCAGTAAATGAATGCATATTCCGGGTGACCCTTATATCCAAAGTATTTAAAATGGGAGGTTTGCACGGACCTGGTCCATACGAACAAAATATACTCTATACCATAATACCACCGCTTGAGCGGTAGACGCGAAAAACTTTGGATGTATGGCTTTCACCTTATCATCACTGACTCGTCAGACCACATGATCTTTTTCCAAAGCTGGACTTCCACCAACGTCCGCCAACTGCTCAGCCAACGCCAAGCCTAGACTGTGAAACAGTTCGTGAAAAACTAGAAATGTGGAACATTTCTAGTTTTTATTCATAGTTAAGTTGGAAATGGGTCTTTCTTTGCCTAAACTGAATTTTTCAGCCATTTCTGCACACTGGATCTTCTACTTTGACACACAATTCGCTTTAAATTTCTGAGGTCTCATTCTTATAGTATCGACTTTCTGAAGAATTTTTTTCTTTTAGAGTTGTATTCTCGTTTCGTCTTCCACTCATTGTATACACTTCAGATGGCTGCTTTCGACACGCACAGTAATGATTTCCTTTGAATAAATAAATTTTCTGTTTATACTCGGGCACGACAACCAAGTCAGTAGAGTTTACAATAAATCGTCAATACAAATATTTATCGTATTTAGTGGTCACGGGCTTGAACCCCGGTCACTCAAAGAACGCGTGCTACGCACTCTCGCTCCTGACCACTGGGCTACGTCAGGCCTTTGTTTTCTCAATTGTGGCTCTTTCTAAACGTGCTCGGAAACCTCGTTTCCCTCATGACCAGATCGGCTAAAAAGCACTCAAGAAAGCGTACACTATTTATCTTATACCATGTGACCACAATTGCATAACATACTTTTAGTTATATGTTAAATTGCAAAAAGGTTTCTAACTTTTTGTCCAGTGAGTGTACATATACGTAATGTTTAACGAAATGTTTATTAAAAAAAGGTCAAATTGGATGGGGATTAAATTTGGAGATTACGTTTCATGAAACCACAGCGTACACTTTGTCTATTTTACCTGGGTCGTCACAAAACTTAAGGTTCACAAAAGAAACTTTTTCTCTTTTTCTGTCGAAATGGACAGTTACTGCTTTAAGAGTTTATGTAGTCTGCAACGTTTGTTCCGTGTCATATTTTATTCAATTTATACATATTTTAGCAAATATTTTAATTATCTTGTATTATTTTATCACCAGAAAACATGCGAAGACCCGTCAATGATGCGAAGAATTCTTATGGATTTTTTTCACAACGTGGCTGAGTTAGTCGGTCTCAGGAGTGAGTACCGGTTTTCTTCTGGAAACTCGAGTTTTTCGTCCAGAAAATAGCAAATCGACCAGCGAACACACGCAATTTACTGACATTATATATACAGCGCGATGTGGCCAAAGTTGCTGATGCGCCTAAAACCCTAAAACAACCAACCAGACAAAATAAGCACCAAATACGGAGGATGCGGAAAGGTCAAGGGAATAACCACCGCATATTTCCGGAGCAATATGGCCTTAGTTGCTAATGCTCCTAAAAACCAAAGAATAAACAAACAAAATAAGCATTGTTTGTATGGGTAATTTCACTACATCAAATAATCCGGGCTTAACGTATTCTTTGATGAAATCATTTCCTGCGGATACTAAAAACAGTTAAAGATCTACAAAAACCTTGTCTGTCTTACGTCCTGATTTCCTCTGGATTACTGATAATTAAATCTAAAATGACTTTTATTCCATTATATAGACTTTGTATGACATATTGGGATATTTAGGTAAACTCTATCATTGTTATTAATTGCAATTTAATCCTATTAATACGATCAAAAATGATTGATTTAAGTTTTTGAGACAATGTCAAGCAGGCACTTTAAACTACGAATAAGACATCAACTGAAGTAAGAATGGATTAATTTAATCATTAATCAAACCTAACTCAACAAAGATACAATTAATATACGATTCAAGTTACATTTAAATAAATTGATAAGCAAACTACACTAAATAAATTAACATTACATCAATCATTAAATAATCGTTCCAAATGTCTATAAAACTAACACGCTAAATATCAGTACCAAATATGCATACATATAAACGTTTTCGCTGTCTTATCTCATGTAGAGGAAAATAGCAAAATGAATGCAGTTATTATAAAGATACTTGTGTATTCTGATATCACACGAGGCAATATCAGAACACCTTGGTTTTGTAGAGCAATATTCCTCTACCTTGTATCAAATAAGTCAAAGCCATTTGTAGACAGTTGGAAGTCCTATTATTTTACCAATAACGCTCTTCTTCTCCTACTACTACAGGAAGAAAGGTGTCTGGAACCCCTAACCAACAAAACTTCACTCCACTTTACTTTGAAGGGGAGGAAAGTGGTAAAGAACGTGGGAGGCCAGTGAATATACTGAAATATTTTAGTACCTGCTGCTACCATAACAACCAAGTACAATACACTTCTGCGAGCACATTTTTCAATAGCATCCTTTTTGGCATTTTCTTTCTACTTCGCTACTCAAATATCTTCTAAGAGGCGATGTATTTGCACGTGAAATATCGCTGTTTATAGATTTTTAGTTTCCTAGGGTGACTGATACTTTACACTCACAGATCTCTGCGTTGTCTGGGCAACGGAAGGCGGAGTGCAATGTTGTAGATCGGTCCGAGAAACCTGAATCTGTCCATATCTTGTGTAAGCACTTCCATCAATCATCATCTATGCTTTCTAAAGGTCACTTGACAGCACTCTTCGTAATATGGAAGTGAATATAGAGACTGCAGCAACAGACTTGCTTTCACCCTAATAAATATGACGACAACCTCGATCCTCTGCTTTAGAAAATAAGAATTCCGATAGGAGAACAGCATTCGTAGAACCTGGGTCTACTTTATGAAAAATCCCAACAGAGAAACAAAGCTGTGGAACACAAGCATCGTTGTACGTATTGGAATGGATTCAGAAAGAACTTTAGCAAATCGTAAATATGTTTCTGGAAGCGCCATATATACCACTTCATTTTCGTAAAAATTAACGGATAATTGCTATGCATAGCAAC
This sequence comes from Mastigoproctus giganteus, assembly GCF_048544385.1. Lineage (NCBI taxonomy): Eukaryota > Metazoa > Arthropoda > Arachnida > Uropygi > Thelyphonidae > Mastigoproctus > Mastigoproctus giganteus. Next base: position 179,789,324 of record NC_143583.1, on the reverse strand, counting down.
AGAATTATACCTGCAAAATGCATTGTTTATATAAACATAAAGTACAGTTAAAACCATTGAATTACATGTAGGATATTTTTATCAGTATAATGCTTATTTACGTTAACTATGGAAATTATAGAATGTTGTCAGAGTTACTTGTTATTATGGCAACACCAAAACAACAATCAAATCTTCAGTTTGGATTATTTAGAATAAGTGACAAGGTAGTGACAATATTTTTAATATCACGAGGTGTCAGTATATTGCACTGACTATGTAAAGTGCGCAAAACACACAAACACGCAAAGCACACAAACACAAATTCACTAATGGACTTAAATGTATTTTATATTTGTAAAATAATAAGAGGAGTTTAGCTCAATATAGTACGTAGAACACTTCCGTATGATACCCTCCAGAAATTAAAACGGGAAAAACGAAAAAATCGACAACTTACCAGTACATTAGAGTAAAATATAAATAATTAAATAATTAAAAAACCAATTTAACACAATTCAAATCGAATTTAAAACAATTAAAAATCAAATTTAAAACAATTAAAAATCAAATTTAAAACAATTAAAAATCAAATTAACGCAATTAAAAGAATCTAACGAAAATATTCAAAACGATTTCTGGAGGGTATCATACGGAAGTGTTCTACGTACTATATTGAGGTAAACTCCTCTTATTATTTTACAAATATTATTATCAACGTTGAACGTATTGAATATTACAGCTCTGATTCATACTATGTATTATATATGTAAATAATATTGTCAATTATACTATATCGACAAACGTATCGGAATATCCCTAAGATTTGATAAAAATGAACCATACTCGCCCTGTAAGTGTCCAGAAATAGGTATAAATGCAACTGCATTTTGTTTGGTGAACGGGATGTATTGAATAAAAAATAAACGAACTCAAAATTGTTGGCTTCGGGCTAGGATAATAGGGCCGAAATAGCTAACCAGCACTATTTTCAAGGATGAGTGGGCCAAAACACCGCTTTCATGTTATTAAAGATTGGTTCGGAGTCTTTCAACGAAGGTACAATACTTAAGACCAAAGTTGATTGATGAGCTATTAAATATTGCACCAATAAAAGGTTCCTTGAAACATGCTGATGTCCGGTTCCTTTTGACAATATAGTGTATACGAGCTTCCGTATGACATTTTCACACAAAATAAGATGGTTCCACTGTTGTATTAAATGTAGCTGGCAAGGCTACTTTGGCTCCATCCCAAGTTAAAATAAAGTTAACTGTTCTAATACAGAGGTTGAATAGATGTAAAGCAACGATAAACCAAAGCTCAATGCAGGTAACACACTATTCACTATGTTTACAATAGTCTATTTAATGTTAACTACAGTAGGGTTTCAAAGTACGCGACTGATCTCTTGATTCATACTTATATTCGTGGCTCATATTTATAACTTGTCCGTTTCATGATGGCAGTCCGCTTTTCGTTCGGATGAGTAAGAATTCTGTACTTGAACCACATGGTACCTTATGGATTAATAATGACGACAATGTGTGTGTGTGTGTGTGTGTGTGTGTGTGTGTGTGTGTGTGTGTGTGTGTGTGTGTGTGTGTGTGTGTGTGTGTGTGTGTGTGTGTGTGTGTGCCTTCACACACGCGGCATAGAAGCGATATTGCAGCGCTTATTGCCCCAACCAACCAGTAAAGCTAAATACCTTTCACGCCTCCCTATGCTGTCAACAAAGAGTTCACGAAGGCACAGGAACTAATACTTGTAAAAGAATGATACGTGGAGAGTCGCAAAGCAACGAATTTTACAGAAGAGTTGCAAAAAACAAACCAAATAATACAGCATGCAATGAACAGTTGACTTATCTGCCGCACAACATATCGTAATTGATCCTTCATCATCAGCCATTTTCAATCCACTGCAGGATGAAGGCCTCTCCAGCAACTTTCCAGTTCCTTCTATTTTGTGCAATGGCCATCCATTTTCTACCCACGAACTCTTAAATTTCATCTATCCATCTCCATTGTTGTCTTCCAGGTTTTCTTTTAGCTCCTCTTGGGTACCATTCTGTTATTTTCTTAGTCGATCTGTCATCATGTCTTCGAGGTATGTTTCCTGTCAAAGTTCATTTCAGTTCTTTGGTTTTGATAAGAATGTCCTTTACTTGTTTTTGCTGCCTAATCCACGATTCTCTTCTTATCCAACAGTCTGATTCCTAATATAATTCGTTCCATTCTTCGCTGTGTTGTTTTTAGCTTCTCTCCCATTCTTTTGGTTGGTGGGCTCTCAAGTTTCACTTCTGTAAGTCATGGTGGGGAGTATACATTGGTTCATTATTTTACGTTTCAGACAAATTGGGGTATTGCTCCTCAGTATGTGACTATATTTCTTAATGCTGTCCATCCAAAATTTATTCTTCTCTTGACTTACAGCCATTTATTATTGTTACAGATAATGAGTTGTCTTAGATTAGTTTATGAATCCACCTTTTCAATTTCTACTCCATCGATTATATTAATTTCTGTGGCACACTTGTTCATCATTACTTTTGTTTTAGCCATATTCGTCTTTAGTCCGAAATCCTTACTAACTCTGCAAAACTGATTAAGATTTTCCTCTAATTCTTCAAGATCGTGGCTTATGATCACAATGTGATTTGCAAATCGTAAATGGTTTAGGCTCTCTCTATTCACATTGACTCCTTTCTGCGACCAGTCCAATCTTCTGAAAGCTTCCTCAAGGACAGCAGTAAACAACTTCGGAGATATTGTGTCTCCTTGTCGAACTCCTCCTCTCTCAATTTTAAATTTGTTACTGTCTTTGTCTAGTCTAATAAAGGAGGTAGCATTCTCATACATTTTCTTCAAAATCATAATGTATGGGATGTCTATGCCTCGTCTTTCCAGTGCCCGAAACATTGCCTTATGCTGTATGGGGTCAAATGCCTTTTCGTAATCCACAAATGCCAGGCATAATGGAGTTTTATATTCATTTGCTTTCTCCATTAGCTGTGATATTACGTGAAGGTGATCTATAGTTGAGAATCCTGCCCTAAAACCAGCTTGCTCTTTCGGTTGATTCTCATTAAGTATTCTTTCTAATCTGTTATATCATAAATCAGAAAGGAGATAAATCAGAAATTTCCAATTTTTGATTTACCTCCTTTCTTATGCAGCAAAATCATGATCGCATTATTCCACTCTTAGGCGTCACACCTTTCCTAATGTATTTTGAGAAGAGTCTTGCCAGTTTCTGTGTTATGTCTCCTCCTCCCAATTTTAACAACTGTACAGTAACCTCACCTTCACCGGGGCTTTTTGATTCTTCATTTTCTTCAATGCATGTTCTATCTCATCAGGGAAGATACTCCAGTGGATTTAGTTTAGATAATGCGACTAGATACTTTCCTGCTGGGATATTCTTATTTACGAGAGAGAGCAAGTTGCGTAAGAATAGTAATGATAGTAATGGTAAGATTTCTTTCTTAAGAGTGCAGCTTAGCTGTAGTATGAATGCTATCATTTGCTTCGAGATTGTATGAATAAAATAATATCACAATTCATACGAAGTTACACTTAACCTTCAAGCACGTGTCCACTAGTCTTTAGGGACTTGAAACAAAATCAACTGATATTTAGCACACTGTTCAGTGCAGCGCTTTCGTTTCTCTATAACGCAGACCCAAAAGTCACATCGACTACTACTACTTCCTGTTTCTACTATAGCAGCCACTACTGTATTCGTTCTTAAATAGTAAGATAACAAAGAATTTTTCCCCACATTTTATTTTTCTTCTAGATCAATATGTTTTAAAACAGTTGTAGCTTCCTTAGAAAACCACTGAAGTGCTCATATCGCGTTTCTCTGATATATAGGCGAGTCAAGACTAAAGTAAGGGCACAAGTACATCTTTACACTACTATCGACCGAGAAACGAAACACTAAAACACTCTGCCGCAAAGGTTGACCAGCTGCACATGTAATAAAAGAATACAGCAAGCTTTCCTCTCGAGACTTCCATCATTGTGCAACCATGGAACATGGAAAAGCAATCTAGAAAACGTTTCGGTCTATTTTTTGGTAGTAAGAGTTTCATCACAGTCAAGTGAAGAGGTGGTCTCACATTGGGGGGAAAGACTGACAGAAAAAAAGCTTTCAGCAAATGTAAGAAAGATAGGCGTTGTATGTATCCAGCTGGTTCAAGATAACCACAAAACTAACTACCAACTGCGGGGAAAGACGAATTTCAGACTGCTACTAATCAGTCATTTATCAAAATACTTCAATATACTGTAATAAAAAAACAGGACGACAGAAGTTCTGTGCTAGATAATAATAATAATCTTAAACTTACAGTTGACTGGATGGTTCTTTAAAAGTTATGAGAATTATTCGGAAGAAGACTTTACTTTTTTCCCCCTATTTTGATTCCTCAGTTCCTACTTATGATTTTCAGTAAGTTTTGATATCCTTTCCTTTTATGAGCATATGAGAAGACATGGTGAAGAGACGAGTGAAAGACAAAATCGCGAGTGTGTGTGTGTGTGTGTGTGTGTGTGTGTGTGTGTGTGTGTGTGTGTGTGTGTGTGTGTGTGTGTGTGTGTGTGAGAGAGAGAGAGAGAGATCTTGATATTCTGCCTCCTTTAAGACGTTCATGAACTCCTGTTACGAAGAGAGGCGTCCTGACTTTGTACTAATTCTGCGTTCCAATTGATCTCAAAAGATATTCAATTGGTTGAGGCCGTCGCTCTGTGCTGGCTATTGCAATGTTCCGATGTTATTCTCTTCAAACTAGATGTGCATAAGCCTTGCTTTGTGATTTGGAACGCTGTCATCCGCATTATCCAACTGTCATTGCCCTCTGAAACTGTGCTAGCTCTTTTCGTGTGCTCTTGTTCGGCATTCATTAAAAATGAATTCCTGGCTAACCGCTGATCACCTTTATATTTGCATAGCAGCAAGGTAATTTCTGAAATGATATCGGTGAGTGCATAGCGTGAAGTAATATGCGGTCAGCGCCAGCTAATATTCAGAGTTGAAGATTGACCAAAAGAGGGACGAGTTAGAGACGTGACTATTATAAGTGAAAGTGATGATCCATAACAAATTTTAACTTCTATACCCTAAGCATGCTTCCATTAAGTTAAAAACAGCACCTCCATTTAGAATATTATCCACGAAACAGATGAATAATCAAATAATGAATCGAAATACACCACGTTAACGGAATTGCTTCAAATTGCAATAGCTAATTACAACTTCCATCTTCATACACACAGTATATATGCAAACACCCATTAGGAAAAATATTTCCACAGATGTTACAAGTAGCTACTGATTAAAGTTAGATAACAATACCCAGTTGAAATTTATGTTTATACTCCACCACGACTACGTGGATCACAGAGCAAGCGGACAAATAATTCTTTCGGCAAGAATATTATCATTACACTGTATTCAACAAACTAGTGAGCTCGAACCACGATAAACTCACACGTGTGCACTACTGCACGGATCATTAAGCTGCGTCAGGCTTTCATGTGATCAGCCCGTAGCCATATTTCAGACACACGTAAAATTACTTTTGTACTGTTCGGAGGATAAAATTTCTGAAGGTTTAATAACACCAATGATCTATGCAGGGAGTACATTTCTCGCTAATCGCTAAAAATCATTCGTAGTGGTGCATTTTCCATAGGATTGTTTTATTTAATAGCTGGAGGAGAGTCTTTAGATAAGAAAATTGATACATGAGAAAAATTTCATAGCATGCAAAAGAAATTATAATTCTGGGTATCTACTTCGAAATGTACGCCAGAAATTTGTATTCTAATAAAAATGTCATAGTAGCACTAAATCTTGAGAGATCCATTTTATGAAACCTGGAAAGTCTGTGTTTCAACAACACAGCAATTCATTTTCCATTATTTTATTTTTGACATTGCGACGATGGATGCTTTTATTTTATTTTATTTTATTTTTTTTTTTTTGTCTTCACGGAAACTCGAATTTCCATCTCTTAAACAGGTAACCAAATTACAGAATACAAGGTAGTTGTAATTAAATTAAAAGACCATATAGTATTTAGGGTAAGGCGCTACCTGTGGTTTCCCACAACTGCATCATCTGTACTCTTGGTGTGTGTGTGTGTGTGTGTGTGTGTGTGTGTGTGTGTGTGTGTGTGTGTGTGTGTGTGTGTGTGTGTGTGTGTGTGTGTGTGCTCGTGCCAAAGAAACTAAGGATATGAGGCGTCAGCATATTATTTGTAATTGTCGGTATTCTTCGGTCGGTCTGCTGGAAGAAAAACAAAATCTGCAGATCACCGATTAAATCAGCTACGTTGCGAAAAAGCTCAGAAAAATTCTTCACGTTATTGACCGAATTCAAACCCAGGCCTCTTCCATCCGGTGTGGGAAGACAGTGATTATAACCACTGTGATACCCAGAAGAGCTGGCCTGCAGATGTAAAACGACTAATCGCGCAGAGTTGACATTTAGGGTGTAGAACTGTCAAGCAATGAGGAAAAAATGACCGGAAGTAAAAATACTTTCGTAATATTATAGGAAATTTCACCGCTGTATAGAGGAATTAAAAGAAATTATACTTTGATAACACTTTTCCTATCAATCAATTTCCCCCTGAAATAAATTCGACAGATTCTCGTAGGAAATATGTTCAAAAACTCAGATATATGCTTAAAGGTATTCATCACCCTCTTAGGCGCCTCCGTAGCCAGGTGGGAAGGAGCAGCAGCAGTGCACATGCTTCTTGATTAGACCGGGGTTCGAACCCGTCACCATCAAATACGGAGGATGCGGAAAGGTCAAGGGAATGACCACCGCATATCACGGAACAATATGGGCTTAGTTGCTAATGCTCCTAAAAACCAAATAACAACAACCCTCAGTTTTCAAATATCGTGGGTTAATGACCGAAACTTAAGACCTGCAGTTGGTTTAGTCATCTATTCTAACTATTTATTTTTTAAATTCTTTTTCTAAAACATTCGAGAATTTCTACATTTCTAGAATGTTCCTGAACGTTCTAGATATTGTCGCGCGCGGAAGAAAGGTCACGATGTTTCTGGAAGGTTCTATAACTTTCGACGGAGTTCTCTAGAAATACTGTGAGACATCTAGAAACTTCTTTACCGTATGTATACAAGTGGGTTCTGTACCAAGCAAGCATTTTCATATTTCGAAATGCGTATGGGTTTCAGAGAGCGAGTGGTGAACAAAGTGAACAAGTGTTTTAGTGAATTAGTGTTTGTAAACAAGTTAGTGAATTAATGTTTGTAAACAAGTGTTGTGTGCATTAGTGTAAATCGTGAATGTGTTTAAATTAGAAAAAATCTACGATTTCTTATTTGTGTACATGAAATATGTAGCGTTCTTGCCGAAATAAGCCTGATAAATTTTGATAAATTTTGCTACATTTGTGGAGAAGTGGTATTAAAATCGCAGCGGAAGCCACTGTCACAACTTGTAAGAAAAGCCTATGAACTTGATTTTGGAGGTAAGGTCGGAGATCAAGAAAGTATGGGCTCCAAAGATTTCCTGTAGCTCGTGTTCAAGGACATATAACACGCTGGCTTAGAGGTAGTCGATGCCTTTTGCTGTTCCAGTGATATGGCGAGAATCTCGAGACCACATAAACGATTGTTACTTTTGAATGACCAAAATTTCTGGATTTTCTGGGAAATCTAAGCATAAAGTAGTGTTCCAAAATACCTTCTGCTCTAAGGCTGGTTCCTCACGATGGTACAATGCCAGTGCTAAAGCCACCAAAAACTTATGGACTTGACTCTGATTCAGGATTGGAAAAGGAATCTTAAGTAGATGCAAAACCCAGAAGGAGTACAGATTCAGACTTTTCAACTCTTGATATTGCAAAGCTGCATCACTCAGGCAGAATTGAACGATTTAGTCAGAGATTTGGATCTCTCCGAAACCAGGGATAAATTACTAGGTTCACGCTTCAGCAGTGGAATCTTCTTGAAAAAGGTGTCAAGATATCTTTTTATAGGAAGAGGCAATCTAATACCGACCTATTACTCCATGGATGGTGCTTGGTTTATTTTAACAATGACCAGGAATTAATGAAAGAGTTACATCTGGAGCACGTCCCAGAGCAGTGGCAGAGGCGGCTTTTCATTGATTCATCCAAGGTCAGATTCAAAGAGTTTTACTTCCAAATGGAAATAAGTATCCACTATACAATTGGCCCATGCAGTTCACATGAAGGAAACGTACGAGAATCTATAGGTACTTTTGCAAAAAAATATACTATCAAGAATACAAATAGAATATCTGTGCAGATCTAAAAGTGGTAGCTTTTCTGACTGGGTTGCAAGGTGGATACAGTAAATACTGCTGCTCGTTTGTTACGCGAGTGGGACAGCCGAGCGAAGGATTCCCAATACAGGTTAAAAAAATGGCCAGACCATTCAGAAACTACACCAGGTCAGAAAAATGTAGCACATCCTCCTTTGGTGGATAAGCAAAAATCTATTTCCATTGAACATCAAGCATCCTTTTGTTCTCTTCACTAATCTGGTTGCGCTTCTCTGCACCCGTTCCAGCAGTTCTACATTCTTCCTAAAGTGAGACCTGCAGACCTGTACTCAAGGTGCAGCCTAAATTTGGCGGCCTTATACAAAGGGCTAATTACCTCTTTATCCCTGCTGGCAAAGTTCCTGTATATTATTGCCAAAATCCGATGAGCTCTCTGGCAGCCTGTCTGCCCTGCTCAGAGAACTTCAGATTTGACTACACTCCCGGGTCTTTTTCATTTTTCATTATTCTGACTGAAATACCACACACGTTGGTATATTCACCCGGGATTACTGCTACCCGAATACCTTGCATTTGTCAATATTAAACTTCAACTGCCATTTCTCAGCCCATCGCCTTAATTTTCCTAATTCCTTGCAGCAGCTTACCTTGATTACTGTCATTAACCACCCTGCCAACCTTTATATCATCTGCAAAATTAGACACTAAGCCTAATATACTTTCATCAATACTGAAAAGAATAGGCCCAGCACTACACGATAACTAGTGCCCACAGATAACCACTCTATGTCTTCTCCTACTGAGCAATCCCTTTATCCATAGCAGTAACTTGCCTTTAATACTACATTGTTCCAGTTTGTACAGCAGTCTTTTACGTACAACTGTATCAAAAGACTTCCTGAAATCCAAGTATATGAAGTACTGCAAAAACCTTGGGAGGTGCATTATGGCCACAGAAGCCGATGCGCCAATAACTACCAAAATAAAAAAAAAAAAAAAAAAACCAAGTACTGTATATGATATCAAAATCGTTTCCTTTGTTACCGTATTATATTATCTATTCAGATTGGCCAGACAAGACCGCCTGTTAACAAATCCATGCTGTGACAGTATAATTGCGCTCCTCTCCATCAAACAGCCCAATGTGATTGAATCTTTTATTACTTCTTTAACCAGTGACTCCATTATTTTCCCTGGAGCAGAAGTTAACCTATCCGATCTGTAATTATCAGGTCACCTTTTGATCCCCCCCCCCTTGGGAATTTTGGATACATTCGTACATCCCCTGTCCATAGAGACCTTCCCTGAATCTGAGGTTACTCTCAAAATTATGGCTGAGGGTTTGCCTACCTGATTTGCTGCTTCTTTTAATATAACTGGATGGATTCCACTCCAGGCGCCTTTTTGTGTTTAGCTTCAACAATTTCTCTTCCACTTTACTTTCAGTTGTCACAAAATCATTTAGCTCCCCGCAGAATTACCAGTTCGTTGGCTTGCGTGGATTCATAGGAATTTGGCAGACACATAGACATTGTGGCCTAGCTCGCGGCATTTCCTCAGCATGGTCCTGTATTTTTCCAACAAATCGTCAGATCGTGTACGTTTAATGTCATTTGTCCCCACATGAATAATAATATTCTCTTTATCCCCCTTAAAATCTGACAATCTGTTGGTGACATCATTAATAACTGCTCCCGGCAGACATACCCTGGTTCTACTCCACCTATCCTTATTACAAAAAATATTCCCCGTTTCCCTGACAATGGAGTCTCCTAATAAAACAATGTCCTTTTTCACCAGAGTAGTTTGCACTTGGTTTTTCTGTTTTGAGGCCCGAATCGGGTGTGCATCACTTGTTAGATTGCATTGACATCAGAAGTTTTGAAACAGCAATCCAACCAAAGGAAAAGAAGAAAATAAATCTCGCAGATCATCCCATTTTGCATTCTTGTAATGCCAAACAATACGAGGTTGGGAATAGCCACGAGATAAAGGCTCCTTTGGAAAAAAGGCAATCACTAAGTTGTGATCTGAGGTGCCTAAAGGACCACTCACTTCGACCGTATACTTAGAAGGGTTGTTTGTGAGAAAAAGATCAAGCGTGTTGTCTGCATGGTTAGTATTGTCTGATATTCTGTAGGTAAATGAACAATCTGTGCAAGCTCATTAGTAATTGCAAAAGCCTCAGCATTTCGACCAGCTGGGTCGGTGTGACTAGAAAACGGAAGCCAGTTGGAGTCGAGAACATTAAAATCACCAAGGAAAATTACCTCACTGTTAGGAAAGTTGGACTGGAGAAAGTCAAGTTGCAAAGAGAGGAAGTCAAAGAGCTTCAAGTGATTAGTGAAGTTGGGAGAACGATAGAGACAACAGATGAATTTGACACAATGAGATAGTGAGATTTTAAGCCAGAGAAGATCGAAACGAGGAGATTCTAAATTACCAAGTCTCTGACAGGGAATATCGGAACGGACGTATGCACATGTACCACTTTTGAGGCGAAAGGAATCATACAGCGAATAATTTGGGCAACTGAGATGAGCAGTGGTCGAATCAACCGATAACTGAGATTCTGTCAGAAAAAGTACATGGGGTTTGGCAGACTGCAAGTGGAAATGGATATCGTTGAGATTAGAATTGAGACCACGTATATTTGTGAAAGGAACTAGGAAGTGTTTGGGAGGTTTAGATCTTTTCGCAGATAAGCTTACTCCATTAGTTTGAGAATTCATGGTGTATTCGATAGTAAGAAAAAGTGTGTGTGGGGGGGGGACATGCTGTATGAAGTAATGCAATTTTTCGATATGGCGTACGCATGGTAAGAATACATACCCAGATCCTTGACATAACGTGGCCTCGACAATGCCCCCCGCATACACACTACTCGGACTCCCAGCAGTCATTATCTGGCAGAGTAGAGGTAGCAAGATTATACACTAGCTGATCCGGAAGCCTCCTAAAGAGTTACTAATAAGTTCGGTCCGGTGTACTAACTAGCGGTCGGCCTGGGAATACCGTTTTAGAGCTGTACCCTCGAAATGCAAGGAAGATTGGATCTCGCCATGACGTTCATCATGACTTCAAAAGTCATCAGTCATACTGCATGATGGAAGAGATGGGGAAGGGTTAACCGGAACTTAGCTCTGGAGACTAAACATGGGTTCCACCACTTGAAGCCTCCAAGAAGCAAAGTGGTGGTATTGCACCGGTTGATGAGAGTCAACTACCACATAGCATTGCCTGGCAACACAGAGGGGTAGCATTCCTCGATGTGGTGTGGGCGCCACACCTCGACCCCTGCTTACGTTAGTTCACACCTGGGTGGACACCCACAGTGTGCATGTCCATGGAGTTTATACCCAGGGTTACTAACAGTCCCACCATCGTAAAGGTGCAAGCAGAGTATTTGGCTGTCAGAGACAGTCCGGACGTCGCCAAAATTGGGTCCACTTGACTTGAATTTCACCCGAATATCAGTTCCATCAGCGATTTAGACTCCAGGTATCAGGTACTGCTTGTCTGGCATATCTGAGAGAATGTCTGTGACAACCTCAAGGACCATTTTGAGCTGAGGAAGTCGAGAGCATATTCCAGGAAGTTTAGTGAGTTGTTAAAATCAGCAGAAGGGGAACAATACAGGGACAGCAGGAATAATCAACGTGTGGCATTTGTGATCTGCACACAAGTGGCAAACTGATTGGAGAGGCCATGTATTACGAGGACATCGAAATCCTTGTTTAGAACGACGATGCATGTCTTTGGATCCTCCACGATAGGCTGGATGACTTGAGTGTGCATTGAGAAGCCGGTGAGTTTGGATGTGTGGTTGGAATGGTTTTTAGCAGCATAAGGCACCTGGATTGCAATCACATCCACTGCATGCAACTCAGCAGCCAGACGAATTTTTTTTTTTTTTTTTTTTGTAGTTGTTGGCGCATCAGCTTCTGTGGCCATAATGCGCCTCCCAAGGTTTTTGCAGTACTTTGATCCAAGCCCGAGGCGGGATTCGAACCCGCGACCTTTGGGTTGCTAGGCAGGCACTTTACCCACCCGGCTAGCCCGGTCGGCAGCCAGACGAATCTCATCGCCAACGGCACTAGACCTGTGCCCATTGATTTCCATGACTTTGAGGCATTGGTGGCTGGGTGTGTCCATTGGAGGAAAGAGAGTATTCCTGGGAGACCGTTCTCTTGTTCTGGTAGGAATGGGATTGGGGCTATTCAACAGCAGTCATTAGCCGTACGAGTTCTAGAGCCTTCTGATGTTACGGGCATACTGTATCCCAGACTGAGTGGTTATCGGGGCGGCGGTGCCTCTTGCAATTGACACAGCTGGGCTCCTCCTCACAGTACGGACACTCAGCATGTACATGACCACTTCGGGCACAGTGATCACAAAATGGGGAATCATGGGTACAGCTCTGGGAGGTGTGCCAATATCCAAGGCAGAGGAAGCATTTCATAACTATTGTGAACGAGCTGAATCTGTGGGTGTAGCAGCCTAAGTAATTTCGATCTGAAGAGAGCATGTACTTAAAGATTAGTGGACTGACGCTGATTACTCTACGTTCAGTAGCACTACACTTAGATTTGGTTCTGAATCTAAAGGTATTCTCTGTCTTCACTTCATCCCAAGTAAACCCGTAGTCTACTAGGTTCTTATGGAACAGTTCTTCTAGCACCTCTTCGTTTATCAGTTCCTTAGGCGTGTCATACACTATGATTGATGGATTGGATTGTTTTGGGAGAGCTATGGCGACTCCAGCTCCACAGCTGGGGTCGCCATAGCTCCGCCACAGAGAGAACTGGCTGAAATGGACCTCAGCTCCTCTTGGGTAGCTGTCTCCAGCAGCACTTCTTTATTTCTGATCGGCTGGAGGGACTTAACCTTTAGGTTCTTATATTCCATTCTAATGGTATTCTGTATCAACCCTTTCACCCCGCTACTTGTTCTTAATTCCGAGTTTTCGCTCGCTCGTAGAAGGAGATGCTGTTGTCTTTTCTGCAGGCTGGGGCTGTAGGGTCCTCATTTCCACATGGGTGGAAGACCTAGGTATGCCAGATCCAGCATAGGATGTGGTTCCAATGGGAAGTTCAGAGGTGGTGGTATCCTTGGCAGCTATACATTCATGGTCGGTAGAGGCTGGAAGTTTAGTAAAGGTGTTGATCACTTCCTCCAGCACTGTGGTTTTTGATCTGAGCTCATCGTTTATGGCTTTTAGCCTTTCATGGTCTGTCAGCAACTCAATTGTTATGGACTGCAGGCTGGACCAAAGTTTCTGGATGTGGTTCCCAGCTACTGCAGCTACTTTCTGAAATCTATTTGAGTCGTTGTTTAAGAATGCAATTAGATGTCCGTGGAGCAGTGAGATTATTTGGTATAGGGACACTGGCCCAATCATGGGTCCCCTGTCAATTTCACTGCTGGATGGTGGAATTCCTAATCTTGTAGAGGGTTTTAGCCCAGCTGCAATGGCATTTGCAAGGGCTGTTGGAGTTTGAACTTGTAGTGCTTTTGGCTTCCAGTTGAGGAGCATGAGCTATGGGAAGAGCAGCGGCTGCAGATGCAGCAGCTGTGGCAGATGGAGAAGCTGTAGCAGGAACGGTGGCAATGGGCGATGCTGAGGCCATGGCCCCTTTGGATTCCGAATCACGAGGAAACGTATCATCCGGACCTTGATCAATCACCAAGGGTTTGTCATACCCCTCATCCTGCACTGCTTGTTCCGCACAAAATGTGGCCCAGGCCACCTTTGCTTCCTTGCACTTATTATTATTATCTTTCTTTTTCTCTTTCTTTTTCTTTATTGACAGATAACCACTGTTCACTGGGATCTTAGGAGTAGTGGTCTGTGGAGGGGGCCTTCCTGAATCAGGTTCCTCCTCACTTGGGGAACTGGAACTTTCTCTTGCACTCATTTAAAACAGTTGTCACATCTCAGTATGAAAATAAGGAGTATACAGGGTGTTTCAGTTAAACGTTTCAGAACTTCTAAGAGGGGTAGACTACATCCTGACAACTCGAAATCATATAGCAATGTGGGTTCGGAAATGCTTTCCTGAAGCGGTGTTCTACACAAAAGCACCATAAAGAAAAGAGACCGTAAGTGAGAAATGGTTTTAATAATACATGAAAAGAAGCAAAAGGTACATGGATTAAAGTAAGTGTTCAAAGTTTCTTCCACGGGCTACAATGCACGCCTCACATCTCCGACGCATGGACATCCGAACATTCTGGAATACTCCAGGCAGCGTGTCCAGACACAGCAACCGGAGGATTATGCACCTCGTATTGCTTTCGCACAGTGGTACCTTGTAAAATGTGCTACAAATCCCCTTTTTCCTGCTGAAGTGTTGTTTTTCGATGAGACATCCTTCACAAGGGAAGGAATTTTCAACACGCATAACGACCATATCTGGGCGGTCGAGAACCCGCATGCAATACGACGTCGTGCAGCACAGATTCGATTTTCGGTCAATGTATGGGCCGGTATTATGGGAGATCACCTCATCGGACCTTACCTGTTACCGTGTCGTCTAACCGGACCTATCTACTTGATCTTTCTGCAGCAAGTATTGCCACAACTTTTGAGAGATGAACAGATTTCTGCATCGACGCAACAGACACTGTGGTTCCAACACGATGGAGCCCCTGCCCATTATAGCGGAGATGTTCGTAACTACCTGGATGTCACATTTGGTCAACAGTGGATCGGACGTGGTGGTCCCGTGCGTTGGCCTGCTCGGTCACCCGACCTAGCATGTCTTGATTTTTATTTCTGGGGTCATATGAAATCGCTAGTTTATGACACCCCTGTTGACAATGCTGAGGAGCTGGTTGCAAGAGTCGCAGTAGCTGCCGAAGAAATTCGAAATTCGCCTGGAGTATTCCAGAATGTTCGGATGTCCATGCGTCGGAGATGTGGGGCGTGCATTGTAGCCCGTGGAAGAAACTTCGAACACTTACTTTAATCCATGTACCTTTTGCTTCTTTTCATGTATTATTAAAACGATTTCTCACTTACGGTCTCTTTTCTTCATGGTGCTTCTGTGTACAACACCGCTTCAGGAAAGCATTTCCGACCCCACATTGCTATATGATTTCGAGTTGTCAGGATGTACCCTACCCCTCTTAAAAGTTCTGAAACGTTTAACTGAAACACCCTGTATAGCCAAAAGATTAGCATTAGCATTAGCATTAGCATTAGTAGAGGCATTTGATGTAAGAAAGCAAGCTTATGCAGCATCAGCCAAAAAAAAAAAAAAAAAAAACCACTTCCACTTCATCCCTCTGTTCGTTCGAAATACCTGTCCAGCTGAGCCTTAAACTTATTTAGGCTATCAACTTCCACGACAAGGGATGGAAGTCTGTTCCACCAACCAACCACCCGCTGGCTAAAGGCAAATTTCCGCACGTCTATCCTACATCTGTCTTTCCTCAATTTGAATTTATGCCCTCTCAGGTGATTATTCTGAGCGAGAGGAAGAATCCCATCAGCATTGAGCATGCTCAAACCATTCAAGGCTTTATACACCTCTATCAGATCACCTCGCTGGTGCCTAGTCTCCAGACACTGTAATTTGCAAAACTTAAGCCTTTCTTCGTAAGAGCACCCCTTTGTTCCATTCACTTATTTAGCATAGATTATCAAGCAATGGTTATACTTTAGTCCTACCAAAATCTACCAATTTTTCCAAGAGGCACTACTGAAGCCGCCAGGAGTGTAGCGAATTTGCATATTCAAATTAATGTTCAGGGCCATAACTAATCTAAATAAGCACAACCTAACACACAGCACAGTTAGTTCACTATATAAAACAGTTCAACACGCAATCAAATTAATAAATGTTAATCCCTGCTAGAGTGTAGGAAATTGTTCCCGAAAAATGCATTGGAAACAAGGTCGCTGCGATTGACAGAATAAACTGTTGTGTTCCGTTAATTAATCGCCTTCAAATCGGAATGTCACCACGACCCCAAGTAAGGGGTCGTGGTGACATTCGTGGTGACATGATATTAGCAGGGAGGTAGGATGACACTTTTAACACCTGCAAAAGTAAGTATTTTTATTAAGTATTTAAGTGTAGTTGTTGCGGACCCCAGGGTTTCCCCCATTAGCCTCTTTTATACTCCTTGTAGTGAGGCTTTCGCCATAACCGGTCATGTGTGTGTAATGTTTGGTGTGTGTAAATTTTGTGCTCTGTTCTGCTGTCATCGTGACGGGTGCCTGGCATCTTACCAAAAGTCCCATCCTGGTATCAGAATCAGCAAACAGAGAAAGCTCCTCAAGACATTATTTTCTTCGTTGAGGAAAGAGTCCAAATATCATGGATCAAGTTTCGCCCCATCAAACTATTAATAGGGAAAGATTCATCATTAACAAATATACTGTAAGTACAATGTACAATCAATATCAAGTCTTAGTTGGCTTCAACAGTTTACCAAACAATACGTCCAAAAGGATAATCCACTGGAGTAGCATTACCAAGGAACAAAACGTAGAATCTTCAGAGGCAGTAGAAATCCAGTAGTTCTAATATATAGTATAACAATAACATTGTTACCATCCAATGCAAGTAATCACTGTGAGAACTCGTAGTTAAAGTTACTTTTCTGTACACCAACCCTGAGGTACAAAGAGTCACAAGAACAACAGTCTATCTTGGGTTAAATGATCGAAGTTCATCTCTCCTTTTGAAGACACGTGTAACAAATGTATTAAGAGCATTAAATGCAGCCTGAGATCGAACAAGTAAAGGTTTATTTTCACTAGTGAAGTGTCCTGCAGTAAGTTGAAGTTCTTTTCTATAGTACAAATAGTAGTGACAGTCAAATAAGATATGATCCGCGTTCTCTCTTCAGCTCCACACAGATAAAGTGCAGTAGGAGACAGTCCTAGTTTAAACAGTTTACTATTAATGCTGCCATGACCCGACAGCAGGAATGTGAAGTGCAATCCTGGAGAAAACCATAAAAATTCTTTCTTCTTGAACTCTCTAACTAAAGGTAAAGATTCTCTCATTACACTACCAAGATCTGAGGTATTCCAATCTCTTTGCCACTTTTCAATGTAGGCGGAACGCAGTCTTTTCCTTTCAGAAGCCAAAGAAGCACTCAAATCAAGCTGCACACATCCAAGGAAACGGCGTGCTATCTTTTCATGGTAATTCATGTATCTGTATTGGATCTCATTATACACTTGTAGTTTTCCCAACAGAACCTGTAAAGCCACAGTAGATGTAGTCCAACATGCTCTAGACATCATCAGGAGGGCAGCACGCTGGGCCTGTAACAACTATTTAATCACAGCACACTTAGTAGCTCTATAGCCCAAGCACCAGTACCATATGTAACAACAGACAAAAAGACACAACTGTAATATTGTCTGATGACCTCTCAGACCCCACTCCTTTCTGGTTACTAATCGTAATCTTGCTAGAATTGATTTATATTTTTCCTTTATGTACCTTACACGAGGCAGAAAACGTAAGGTGTCATCAAGATATATGCTAAATTCTTAGTTGTGGAATTATACTTAATGGACTGCCCTCGATACTTGATAAGTGGAGGGCGCTCCCTATCTAGCTTACCCTTCAGCAACATCTGAGATGTTTTAGACGTTGAGACGTGGAGTTTGTGTATTTCAGACCAAGTGGAAAGTTCCTGCAGTACGTGATTGGCCGGAACTTCCAAAGATATCCTTGCGTTTCCCTGCACAAGAATGGTAATGTCATCAGCATATGCAATCATGGTGATGGCTTCAACTTTTCTGTTAAGCCAAGAGTCCAATACAAGATTCCAACACAGGCGCCCCAATATTGACCCCTGTGGACATCCTTGTGCAACATTCCTGGGGACATGTACAGATCCACTGTTTCGACGTTTATGGAACGATGTGAGAAATAGCTTGACAAAAGATTGTATATTGCTCTTGACACTTCGGCCTCCCGGGACCTCTCCAGGACACTTTCCCACCAAAGGGTGTCAAAGGCCGCTTTGAAGTCCACAAAGAGGCCTAGCAAATATTTAGCTGTAGTCTCCGCCTGTGATGCTTGAAGAGAAGCAATTGCATCCTCCGTACCCTTGCCACGTGTAAATCCATATTGCACTGGAGACAGAAGTCTTTTATTAGTGTAAGCAATCAAATCACGTCCAGCAATAACTTTCTCAAGTGCCTTGCCCAAAACAGAGAGAGAGCAAGGCAATAGACCTGTAAGGGGATGGATCAGACTCAGGCTTTTCTGATTTTTTTAGTAAGATCTTCAAATAAGCAATCTTGCCCTACGAAAAACGCCCTGCAAAAGGCAAGAGTTAAACAAAGCAAGGATAATAGCTAGAACAATCTTCTAAACCCGTTTAATCACATCAACCTCCAAGCCGTCATTATCCGGGCATTTTCCAGAGCGCATTGATTTGATTGCAGAGTCAATCTCCTCTATTGAGAGAGGGGATTCATCAGGAGAACCGGTATAGGTAGAGTTATTCAGCTTGATTTCTCCCTGCGTGGGATGAACACAATCCTCATTATAACCTGATGGATAATAACATCAAGGATCCTATTAATAGCGGGTGCCCAAGACAAAGTATCCCGATCATCTGCCGCTCTGACCGAAGCAAATACCTCTCCAGGCGGAACCTTGTTGTTCAACAGCTTATCGATAAGTCCCCAGGGATCAGCTTTTCCCTGAGTACTCAACAAGTTTTCCCAAGAGGCTTTCTTCTATTTAGAAATCTTCTGATGATATTTCCTTCTTGCCTGTTTATACCTATTCTGCAGCACAGTTATCTCTAGGGAAGAACGAGATCTATCTATTTTCGCTCTTTGATACTCTCGCCTTGTTTGCCTGGTCAACGATTTCAACTGAAGTAGAACAGGGGACCACCAGGGTACATAATAAGGTTTCCTTTTTCTATAATGCATTGACATTTTACAAGCTGTTACGATTTTCGCTTGTAAAAAATCCACCTGATCATCGACAGGTAGAGATTTCATAGAGTTCAGCTGCTCCTGTGTAAAAGACTCCCTAAGGTAGCCATCAAAGATCTGCCATTTTGCATTTTTCGTATAAAATCTATGGACATCTGTAGAATCCAATCTTGATCGCATGGCATCACTTCCAAGATGAAATGTTATGACATTGTGGTCACTAGTCGACCAGCGTGTATGCAAATTCCAATTGCTGAGTCTGGGGAGCAACACTTGCAGTTGCCAGAGTGACATCAATATACGAATTACCTAATGGCGTCACACAAGTTGGAGGATGGCCTGATGTGTTTAAGATAGTTAATAGATGAGACAGAATAATATCTTCCAACAATTCACATTTTTCATTTGTATGAGTACTGTTCCAGAGCGTAGATATTAGCATCCATCATTATGATGACGTGTTTGTCGTTAAGTGATCGCAAGCAAAGTTGTGTCAAGATAACCTACAAAAGGCTGTATAAAAGCCCCATACTGAGAACACTGACAGTACAGGGAAACTACATAAATCTGACCAAACCAATCTTCCAAACAAACACACACAGAATGTGTAGTACAAAGACCAGAAATTTTTGAAACGGTTAAGGCTGGGTCCAAAATGGCAATTGCAGCCCAGATTCTGCACTGAGCATTTCCGCCTGTAGTGGGATTAGACTGGATAATGCGATAACGGATGGGAAGCCCCTTATAAGAATAAGGCTCCTGTAGGGCAAGAACCTGGATTGAGTGCTCCTGAATGATCGTAGTCAGATCATTTGTTACTGCTTTACACCGCGGACAATTTAATTTTAAAAATTTAAGATTTAAATTTTGTATAGTTCCTGAATCGTTACTTGTAGGTGTTCTATTATGCATAAAAGGTCTTGGAACGAATCGTTTCAATGGCTTTTAAATATTCTTGGCATTTGAGTCCTTAAAAGAATGTGACAGTTTCTTTTTCTTTTCCTACAATTTGGACACTCGGACGGTTTATCTTTTTTCGGGCAATCAGCTAGATTATGCCCTATATTTCGACAATGCCCACATGTTTGTGATTCTTGAGTACATACTCTTGCTGAATGACCATATCCCAGGCATTTAAAACACCTGGGAACAATTATGTAATCTTTAACTCTATGAGATGTCCATCCCAAATAAATCCTACATGCTGTTAAAAAAATCTTACGGACTGCACCTGTAACTTCAAGAATCCAGTTCACACCGATTCTTGTTAGGTTTAGGCTTCGTTGAGAATCGTGGTTTAACCTGATCACTAATCTCCTCGAGTGTAAAACCAAGGTCCTTCAAATTCTTTTGGTAGATATCCTCTAGTATTTCATCAATCTTGACATCTTTATGAATATCGTATATCACCACATTTGGGAGAAATTTCCTAGGAGTTTCAGGCTTAAGCCCACATTCTTGTAATCTAGTACAGTTTTTAATTTTTTCCAAGTCTTCAGATGTTGCTGTCTCAATCAAAACTCCATTTGCCCGAATTTTACGCATTATAACATCTTTAATACCAGTAGACAACTTAGTTTTTATTTATTGTCTGACCTCCTCACTAGTTGTCAAGGTACTGTCCTCCTGAGCCTTTATTAAGATCACATGATGCTGCTGTGATGGCTTAGTAGCTACTGCTTGTTTAGTTGCAACACTATAAGCCGAATATGTACAGCTGTGCTGCCTGAGCATAAGACATAGAAGGCAAGGCAGATGAAGAATGAGAATCCGCAGATCTGTTGTTAAGTCTCCTGTAGTTTATTCTACTGGAACTTTTTTTCTTCCAGTTTGGCATTTAAACGTTCATTTTCTATTATTACATTGGTAAGAATCTGCTCCATGGCAGACCATGTATCCTGGATCTCCCTTGTGACTTGTTTGGTTAATCTACCCCCATCTGAAATAGCAGATAGAGCAGACCTCAGTGTAAACTCTTGTTCCATATGGTCACAAATATTTAAACTGGATTGAAATTGGTCAGCAATCTGAATAGATTCATCAAGTGATGGAGAATCAGGGTTCTCAGACAATCTCACAGAGACCTTATCAACAGCTGGTGGTAGGTCTTTAGGATAAAGTCTTTGTAATTCTATTCTGGGTTCGTTACGAATAGAGGAATTAACTGACGTCACTGAAACACTTTCATCAACAGTCTTTGAAGAGGTTGGTAAAGGAGGAAAGACACCTCCAGATTTATCCAAATGTTCTGGAACCATGGTGATTCAATAATATTATAATTTAGATTTTTTTCCCCGGTATTTTCTGCATGATAAATGGCCAAATTATGAATTTTGAATTGGTTAGGCTTAATAACCAAGCCAACGAATATTTTAGATAGAGTCACAAGTTTAAAAGCAATTTTGTGAAAGCCCTCTTCTATGGTTGCACTATCAGTCTTAGTGTACAATATATACTTTAATATTATATATTATTATTTTCAATAGTATTTCTTCAACTGTAGTTTAATCTATAGAATCACAAATCCAGGTGGCACTGAAACTCAATATGGCCGCAGTCAATTTTCCCTCCAAAAACCTTAGAAGGAAGACGCCATTGCTGCCATTAAACCAGTGTATTTTATTTTGTATTTACGATATTAAATACAGTTTTTTTTTTTCAATTTTGATGACAAAAACTTAATTAAACCAAAGGCAGTATGTCTCTAAGATGAAGAACATTTTCGTCTTCTCAACTATTCTAAATTTATCACTTTCACAGCAAACTAGTTGTCGTTACCAACCCATGAAGAAAAATAATTCTATCTCACAGTAACAGTTAGCCATACAAATACTTGTGAAAATGGCTGCATAATGTATTCCTATGGACATAGTAACTACATGTAAGTCTATAGAGAGCAATTTTTCGTTTTGACAGTTTTCAAAACACGTTGATATCTAGACAACCCCTTGGGCAATCTAGGTGTATCTTATGTTTACATACTCACCAGACATTCCTGGTTAGGATGACACCAATATCCACAAGTAAATCCAAATATAACCGCACTAATAAACCAAAATATCAGGAACACTACATGTGCACCAGGCAACGCCACCATATTGTTTCTAACACCTGCAAAAATAGGAATGTTTGTCCTTGTGTTTCTCCACCGTTAGACTATAAAGCCTTTGTAGCTGAGAACTATTTGACCTTGTGTCACATTGCAGCGGACAGAGTATCTTAACGCATATACACATCATACAGGAAAATTTTAAAATAAAAGGTTACCTGATGACAACCTGCGTAATATAAGTTGAAGGACGAGAAGAACATCTAATAAGGCATCTATTAGTATAAGTTTAGATTTGATAAACGGAAAGAAACTATCTAAATTTTAAAAAAAGTTGAATAGCATACAAATCACTTATCTACACACTACACTAGCAAGCGCATTCAAAGCGATTTGTAGAAGGAAAAAAAAAAATTGTTCAAATTTCAAATTTCCGCCACCAGGGGGAAAACGGCGCTGCACAAAAGTAAAAGTTGTCATTTACTTCAAGACACGCTGCTTACACAAATGACATCCTGTTAGATAAAATCAGAAAGGCCGACGCCACCGTCAATAACCATTATGGCTCTTACAAAAAAGGAACGTGCTCTTTAGTAAAACTGTTATAAAGAAATCTGAAGCGACCGGGGAGTTAGGTGTAATTCTAGGCAGGGAACTGGACGACCACGTATCGGAACGGAGCTAGTGAACTAGAGCTAGTGAAGTGTCGATGGCAATAGTCAGAATGCGAAACACTACCAGTCAGTAGTGCCTGAATTTTATGCTAGTTCCCATACAAGGTTCACGTAGTGCAAGAACTAAAGTTTTGTGATCAGCAACAACGAATAGACTTTGCTCTACGATTTCTGGCTCGTATGGAACTTGACGAGACATGGACTAGAATGATCTTGTGGTCTGATGAGGCACATTTCACTCTTTAATGGGCTGTAAATGCACAAAACTGCCGAATATGGGGAACTTCTCGTCCATTTGCTATGCATGAAATATCGCTACAAAGTCCATACATTACAGTATGGTGTGGATTCACAGCAGAGTTTATAATCGGATCATTTTTCTTTGAAGAGTCTACACCTCATTCCCCCACCTCTCGTAAGGTGTACGGTAACTAGTGCACGGTACTGCGCTCTTCTAAGAGATTCCCGCTCTGCAAGAAAGGCAATGCTTGGAGACCGTAGTGTTCGTGCAAGATGGTGCCCTTCCCCACGTTGGTCGACAAGTGACAGGACTGCTCCGTTCAACATTCGGAAATGATCGAATAATTTCCAAAGACTGTCCGCAGTTCTGGCCAGCCCGATCAGCAGATCCCTGTGATTTCTGGCTATGGGGATACCTAAAATGCAGAGTTTATCGTGGCGGCATACAGACGCTTGTCGATTTGAAAGCAAGCATTAAACAGCATGTAGCCAACATCCCCAACGAGATGCTACGCGAAACTGTGTCGCACGCAGTCCGACAGAATGTCATCTCAAGTGAAGGAAAGCACATAGAACAATATCTGTAGATTTCTAAGTTTTGATATTAAAATCTAATCCTAAGTTAAGAATTCCGTCTAATGCTTACGGTGCTAATTTTCCCCTGGTGGTGAAAATTTGAAGTATTTTTTTTTCTTCTACAAATCGCTTCCCCATACCCTAAATGACATACCCACCGATTTTCACAGCGCTATCTCTAACTGTTTTGACACTAGGGTTTCCTGAATAGCAAAAGATATTTTATAATCATCCGGTACTAGGTGAAAATCAATAAAAGATGGATTTGTTGGGAGGATGGTTTTGCGTTATATTGTATCTCCTGTCATACCCGTTCACAGTCGACCGTGAGCTAGTTAAAGATGTCGAATATATGATATAGGCACATCCTCTGGAGAGACTTGAGGCAGGTTCCTCCTATGAATAACGGCAAGACGCTGCTTCATAGAATTCTGCGTGGGTTAGATGACTGAGTGGGCATTTCTAGAATATTTCTACCACAGAGGGTACTTCCATCCTATGGGAGATAAACCTTGTCAGAGTGATGACGTTAGTCTTTATGGGTAACATTTGCCAGGGATGATACGATCCTGCGAAAGCATACAGGATACTTTTTTGGTGTGGTAAAGAGACTTCCCAAGGAGCGATTTATGCCAACGGAAGATCCAGAACTCGATATCTAGGAGACATTTAAGACGGATCGTTGGTACTGAGATCGACATTATAGAGGCATCTGGGAATACTGGAATACACATATGACAATGTACTGCGTGATGAGTTATGGGTGTTAAATTCCAGGAAGCTCCTGTTTGGCTTTCCAAAATAAATATGATCTTTATTGTAAGGCGCAAAGCAGGTACTCTGACTTTACAAAACCCTTCACGGCACTAAGCTAGGACGAAAGTTTAAGGTGGTGTATGGAATAAATGATTTCATCCCAACAAGAATAATTTCACTGACACGATCTGAGCAAAGATTGACACTAGAATATTTAAAACAGTAATCCAACTAAGGAAAAGAAGAATAGAAATCTTGCGGATCATTCCAGTTTCCTGTTGGCTGTGGCAAGATGCTTTTCGAAGTTTAAGCATTTGTTGAGTCACGGGAGTAAATGAACATCTTGAGGTCATTTGCATAGGAAATGAAATCCCTAGGCAGTCCCTATAAATGGGGTCAAGAGCAGCAACAAAGAGAAAGATGGCCAGTACTTTACTCTGGAATAAAGTACCGCCTCTGTTTAGGTAATGCTGATGTATATTATTTTGCATTGTCCAAACATTCACATTTCTTCTTTTCTGTTGTAAATATTGAAGGTACTTGAAAAGACATTCTGGAGAGTTGCCGTTTATTTTGAAATGTTCGTACTATAGGCAAAAGAACACGTTTCACCTGTAGAAAAGCCAAAAAAAAAGACAAAAACAAAAAAAATCATATAGAACTTATCAGTAAATCAGATAACAACTGGTGGTATCATATATCTTACCTGTTCTCATGATGAATTCTGCTCTAGATGCTGTCCATTGGCCATCTGGAAAGTCAGCGAGAACCCTAAAAGTAATATTTCCATGAGAAGCTACTCAAGAAAGATTCAATAATTTCATATATCTTATATTATGAAAACATATACTAAATAGAAAATACAACTACTAAAGAAACGGAAAGTCAATACAAGTAATCTAAAACGCTTAAAATGGAAATATACACAGAATGTAATAAGAGACAAAAAAAATTTCCAGTCGTTGTTTAGATATCAAGTGTAATATAAAGACTTACGCAAAATTGATGTGGCTACGTCACATCGCCTGACAGAATAGCATGTTAAATATACACACAACAGCAGGTTTCATGATTTCATTACTATCCAAAGCGAAATCGTCATCACAATAAATAAATAAAGTTTAAGATTTATGAATTTATTATAACATCTTAAATCTTTAAATAAATTCATGGTCTGTAAAGCAAGTCTGCTGTAAACCGGAGAGAAAAGTGCCGATCCGAAAACTTTTCTTTGCTGGATCGTTTGTGTTCAATTAGAGAAACTATTAACTTTGTCTGGGAGACAGAATTACTATAGCAACAGCGCAACGATTGGGGAATAATTATTTCGGTCTTTTGCCTTAATTTTCGTCTTATTTTATTTTCGAAGCAGGCAAATTTGTTCCACTATTCAACTTTCGCAATAAGCGATGCTCATCTAACAGTTAATGTCGTCTGCTATGGCGCCATTAAGGAAAACTTTTAAAAAATGTATGGTGGGTTTTAAAGAACAGAAAATTTTACTGCATGATTTTAGAGTTACTCCGTCGATGTCACCCTAAACAATGAGAGAGCCTCTCCACGAGCTAAATACCTCCCAAGAGACGAAGGTAAATGGATCTTTCCAGTGTGGCAAAGTAGTTCTGGTTTGCTCTCCAGTGGGTTAATCTTCTAAAGTGGCTTTTGGTCCAGATTACCTGCGCTCTTCCCTTCATAAAAATAGGGCAAAACAAGGAAAAGCAATTTGAGGGAAGAGACATCTGAAGTCTAAAGAGTTTGCATACCTTTTGTAAATTGCCTACAAGCTCTCGACACAACGTTAAGCTGGTAGCGATCATTAGGGGCTATAAACAATAAAAGAAGGGAAGTTTGCGCGATCAGTAGTTGATGAAAGGATCAACCAATTCATGAAAGAGAAGGTATCAACTTCAAAGGTAATGTTCCCAGATCATCATGATTGCAACATATTGCTGTAGTCATATCCCTTCTCATATGAAATGAATACGAGATTTTTGTAGAACCACAGGCGAAGAAGGTTTTGTAAAACCTTCGACTGTAGTTTTAAAGTTACAATTGCTTAGAGTTACAGCGAATAATTAGCCCTGTATCTTCTATTTATCGCAGGTAACCAGTCGATTACGTTGCTGAACGCCACGTAGAAAAACGCATAAGTTCAATGCCACATCGTCAGCTGAAGTTGGGAATTAAATATCGGGCAAATTAACAGCAACTTGCTGTTTCAACAAATTTTTGACTCAAAAATACGTTTTTAATATTTTTATGAACAAAACTCATATTAGTGACAAATGGGCCTGGAGTACTGGGGTCCATAGTTTAACAAATAGATATTTATTTAAAGTATACCCAGTATAAAATAAAATAAAATAAAATATTTCAGTAGCTTTCGGAACTCGTGTCCCTTCGTCAACTGACAAATTTGAATACATTACAAGCAAAGTGTGGCACGTTACTCATTCGTCATTGTTGTAGCACGGACGTGTGCTGCCTTGCGCCAGTGATCATCCATCAATAAAACGGTTGTCTCCAGGATTGGATGTATACGCATGCCTTTCTGGCGATTTAATGCCTTAGGGTTGTTCATTATGTTTAGTGACTCTAGCCATAGGCGGTGGCGAAAGTGTCGCGCGTGGTCCACTATCTCAAAGTCGCGCTTGGGGTCAAGATCGTGGTTGGTAGCCCAAAAATGTTCTGCAAGCGCGGACTGGTCAGTTTCGGCAAGCCGGATTGCTCTGTCGTGTTCCGTGAGGCGATCCTGGAGACGTCTCGATGTCTCACCTACGTAGCAACTGTTACAGGCCCTACAGGTGATACGGTACACTACATTGCTGCGTAAGACAGGTGTGACAGGGGTCTTCACACTGGAGACAAGTGAACGTAGGTTCCTACCTGGTAATTGTACACATTTGATGTTGTAACTTCTCAGGATCTTCGAGATACGTCCTGACACTCCTGGATAGTACGGAATGTAGGCGGATGATATGCCGACTTGCTTCGGAGGTCTTGGGTTGGAAGTAAGTTCTTGTGCCTGTAACAAGCATCTGTTTAGTACATGGGATGGATAACCGCATCTGGTTAGGTCCGCCTTCACACGGGAGATCTCGTTACGTCTAATTGTGTCGGTGCTGGAATGGCTCCAGGCCCTGGAGAACAGGGTGCGGGCAGTGCTATTGAGATGGCTTGGAGCGTGGCCGGACCCGTAGTTGGTGAATTGACCGCACCACATGGGTTTGCGGTATACTGAGGTCTCTAGATGTGGGCCTACGCGATGCACTAGCACGTCCAGAAACGGGAGCGAACCGTCCACCTCCGATTCTACGGTAAACTTGATGAAATTGGATAGAGAGTTGAGGTATTCTAGTAGTACGGTTTCAGAACCACGTGGTATTATGGTAAAAATATCGTCGACATATCTACACCACGTTGTAATAGGTGTAGGTGGGTTCTGGTGTATCTGCTTCTCCAGATCTTCCATGGCGATGTTAGCTACTACGGAACCGACAGGGGCACCCATAGCAGTGCCATGTACTTGTTTGTAGAGTGAGTCTTCAAAGGTGAAGATGCTGCTAGAGAGGCATAGGTTGAGGGCGGTACAGATGTCATCAGTGGATAGTGACGTCCTGGATTGGAGGCTTAAGTCGCTCTCAAGGAGCCTTCTGGCGCAGTGCACGGCCTGTTGGACGGGAATCGAGGTGAATAAAGAAACCACGTCAAATGATGCCATGACAGAGTTATCAGGGATTGAAATGTCCTTAATGGTGTTAATGAATTCACTGCTGTTTTTAACTGTGTGAGACGTATTACCTATAAGAGGCGAGAGGAGGCTCGCGATGTGTTTGGACAGTTCATACGTTGGGGCACTGCAGCAAGACACTATAGGTCTGAGAGGAATACCCGGTTTATGGATCTTTGGTAATCCGTAGAATTGCGGTAGTTGGCAGCCAGTAGCACGCAGAAGATGGTGAGTCGCGGTCGGGATCTATAAGAAAAGACAACTCCATCGTTGTACTTCCTGCGGATAAAGGGCGCCGGACTGTTGTGCTGGACCGATCAGCCTACCGAGAGAAAGCCTTGGCCCTATTACTCGATCCTAACGTATATGAACCTCTACCTGATCCTCCCGTTAAAGTCTTGAAACGTCTGGAAGCAAATGTTAATAAACTTGTCCACGCATGGCTTAAAGATAAGAAGATCCCGACCGCGACTCACCATCTTCTGCGTGCTACTGGCTGCCAACTACCGCAATTCTACGGATTACCAAAGATCCATAAACCGGGTATTCCTCCCAGACCTATAGTGTCTTGCTGCAGTGCCCCAACGTATGAACTGTCCAAACACATCGCGAGCCTCCTCTCGCCTCTTATAGGTAATACGTCTCACACAGTTAAAAACAGCAGTGAATTCATTAACACCATTAAGGACATTTCAATCCCTGATAACTCTGTCATGGCATCATTTGACGTGGTTTCTTTATTCACCTCGATTCCCGTCCAACAGGCCGTGCACTGCGCCAGAAGGCTCCTTGAGAGCGACTTAAGCCTCCAATCCAGGACGTCACTATCCACTGATGACATCTGTACCGCCCTCAACCTATGCCTCTCTAGCAGCATCTTCACCTTTGAAGACTCACTCTACAAACAAGTACATGGCACTGCTATGGGTGCCCCTGTCAGTTCCGTAGTAGCTAACATCGCCATGGAAGATCTGGAGAAGCAGATACACCAGAACCCACCTACACCTATTACAACGTGGTGTAGATATGTCGACGATATTTTTACCATAATACCACGTGGTTCTGAAACCGTACTACTAGAATACCTCAACTCTCTATCCAATTTCATCAAGTTTACCGTAGAATCAGAGGTGGACGGTTCGCTCCCGTTTCTGGACGTGCTAGTGCATCGCGTAGGCCCACATCTAGAGACCTCAGTATACCGCAAACCCATGTGGTGCGGTCAATTCACCAACTACGGGTCCGACCACGCTCCAAGCCATCTCAATAGCACTGCCCGCACCCTGTTCTCCGGGGCCTGGAGCCATTCCAGCACCGACACAATTAGACGTAACGAGATCTCCCGTGTGAAGGCGGACCTAACCAGATGCGGTTATCCATCCCATGTACTAAACAGATGCTTGTTACAGGCACAAGAACTTACTTCCAACCCAAGACCTCCGAAGCAAGTCGGCATATCATCCGCCTACATTCCGTACTATCCAGGAGTGTCAGGACGTATCTCGAAGATCCTGAGAAGTTACAACATCAAATGTGTACAATTACCAGGTAGGAACCTACGTTCACTTGTCTCCAGTGTGAAGACCCCTGTCACACCTGTCTTACGCAGCAATGTAGTGTACCGTATCACCTGTAGGGCCTGTAACAGTTGCTACGTAGGTGAGACATCGAGACGTCTCCAGGATCGCCTCACGGAACACGACAGAGCAATCCGGCTTGCCGAAACTGACCAGTCCGCGCTTGCAGAACATTTTTGGGCTACCAACCACGATCTTGACCCCAAGCGCGACTTTGAGATAGTGGACCACGCGCGACACTTTCGCCACCGCCTATGGCTAGAGTCACTAAACATAATGAACAACCCTAAGGCATTAAATCGCCAGAAAGGCATGCGTATACATCCAATCCTGGAGACAACCGTTTTATTGATGGATGATCACTGGCGCAAGGCAGCACACGTCCGTGCTACAACAATGACGAATGAGTAACGTGCCACACTTTGCTTGTAATGTATTCAAATTTGTCAGTTGACGAAGGGACACGAGTTCCGAAAGCTACTGAAATATTTTATTTTATTTTATTTTATACTGGGTATACTTTAAATAAATATCTATTTGTTAAAACTCATATTCTTAAGGTGACATTGAAGAAAATATCCACTTCGACAAAAAAGTAATAAATCAGACATTACTGAACAATTAATGGCGGTTTTTAAAAGAGGTTTTATTACTGACCATAATATTTTGTCGGATATCCAAGAGAATGATGTATACAACTTTACAATACCTGTGCATAGAGCACACGAGGTTTAATGTTTCTTGCGGCATTTCACAACACTATACTCTAATTATTACCTACATCGACTCATAAGCACTCAACGGGGGTTTTCTTTTTTCATTTAACCTTTCTTTTTAATTGCATCCATAGATTTTCTATGTGGTCAAATTCGCTGAATTACTAGACCAAATTCATGTTTTAACATTTTTAGATAATAAAATATTTCCTTAACTCATTTCGTCGAGCGAAATTAATTCTCTATTCTTAAACCTCTCTCTTTCTGAGGGTATCATTTGAGAAGAAAGAACGTTTTCGTATATTTGAATACTTTGAAGCGGTGTGGAAAGTTCTTTGACTATCAAAGAGTTAATTACATATCTGTAGCACCAGAATTTAATAAAATAAATAAATTTTCTGTTCATACTCCGGAACGACCATACAGGGTCAGTGGACTTTACAAAATAGAAAAAAATACAAGAACATCACCGTATTTAGTAGCCACGTCAGTTAGAATCACAGTTTATTCAAACGCGTATACTACTCTGCCACCTCGTTTGACCACTCGGCTACAGCATGGGCAAACGAATGATGTCTCGTAATTTAAGTCACGAGACATATGTCCATTATGTCCTTTCTTTCTTTCTTCGTAGCTGAGATAGTTGATCTCAAGCGAGAGCTGCATGATTTTCGCTTCCAGAAACACAGGCAGCCGACTATGAAATACGCACAATTTGTGCCACATCGACGATTGTGCTACATATAAATAATAATTTGGTTTCTATTCTCCCAGTCTTTCGCAAAGTAATTTAACAAGTGGGTCAGCGAGCATTGCTGTGACTGACGCGCCTTTAACTCTACTGAGGTTAAAATCTCATCAATCACAATGAGCAGTACAAAATAATTTTAATTATTTTTTTTACTGTCCATTTCAGAACATCCCGCCATAAAATGAGAACTGAGAACTAGCAGAACGAGCACGAACATACTGAAAGAACATGAGTAACGTAAAGTTGACTATTTCTTCTTCTGAATGATTGAAGAAGAATGTTCCATCATTCTTAATAAGAGAATTTCAGAATTTTACTTCGGTATAATGAATTGTACAGGATTGATTCAAGGTTAAAAAAATCTATATAAATAGCTGCGACAGTGTCACCGAGAGATTCACCATGGAAACCTCGCCAGCTGACGTTTCTTCAGCGCACATGCTCTGTTTTTGGCAAAGTTATGTCTGAATAGCAGCAGGAAAGACTACTTGCGTGTCGGAGGAAACCTAGTATATCTCTTAAATGGAATTAATCTTATAAGTGGAAACAGATTGCAGTTTTCTTTTGATAAACAAAGCGACCATGAAATTGTGATAATGCTAAAGCATCGTACCGAAGAGATTTCCCCTTTTATTAATCACAAAGGGCCCGAACTAATATCCAGAAAATATTATTGAGATAACAATCGTCTGCTGATGATCCGTAGCTGTTATGGTATTCTGTGCCAAAAAGCTTGCAGATTTTATCTCGATCCCATTCCTACTAGCTGGGAAACCAGCAGTGTTTTGTTGTCAAGACTATTTCTGTGAACTGAACTGCCTGTTAGAATTGGAATGGAAACCTCTGCCGCTTACACAACTGACAATGTTTGTTATGTTGTTTGTTATTTGGTTTATTAGGAGCATTAGCAACCAAGGTCATATTGTTCCGGGGATATGCAGAGGTCATTCCCTGAGCTTTCCACATGCTCCGTATTTGGTGGGCACGGGCTCGAACCCCGGTCTAATCAAGAAGCGTGGGCTATGCACTGCTGCTCCTGCCCACCTGGCTACGGAGGCGCCCAACTGGCAATGAGACTGTACAAATCACTTTTCGATTAATCCTTGACTATAACAGCTACGCATTAGGTCGTTTCTCTTATAAGAATGAATAAGTTGAAAATTGAAGTTTAGATAATTCCCAAGCCGGAAAAAATTTCAGTAAAGTAAATAAGCCAAAAGCAGTTCATTTTATTTATTTATTTAGATTTAAACATATTACAGGCGATGCACCCGGTTACAATGAGTTGCATCATATGGCGTCATTATAGTCATAAATGTAATGGAACATAAATTTAGTATTATATTAAAAAGAAAAGTAAAGGAATACTATATTTTTTCAGGGTCAAGTTTAAAAAATTTAATTAAAGTTCAAACCATTATTTAATGTACAATATAAAAGCAAAACAATTATTGCTATTCAGTCGATTGCAAATAAAAAAGAAGTGGTATGATTGAGAAGTTGTATGCATAAAAAAGTGAGAGTAGTCATATTCTTAATGCAGTAGCATTGATACAGTACATAAAAGTCTTTGTAATATAAATTCAATAAAATAAAATAAAAAAGGAAAAATAAAAGAACTTGCTAAGCACATAATAAAAATATACACAAGGCAAGAACTAACAATCAATTATTATTAATTTATTAATGATAATAATAATAATAATAATAAAATAATAATAATAATAATTTGTAATAATATTTTTTTAATTTTTTTCTATTTTATTTTATTTTACTTTTATTTTTAATTTGATATTTTAATTTTTAATAATAATAATTTCCTCTTGCTCTTCTGCCGAACCAAAGGCAGAAGAGCAAGAGGAAATACAACCCGCAGCAGCTGCAGTGGAAACAGACGAGGTCATGATATCCAGAATAGAGGACGAGAGGAAGAAGGCCCTAACAGAATTCGAAGGAATGAACCCCACAAAGACTCGCGTGATACCGAAGCAGAGGCCGAATAGAACATTGTGGAGAGTCACAGACCACCTGAATCGGCACATAATACCGCATTACCTCAACAGCAATGGAGCAACACTGGAGGCCATCCACATAGCCGTGTATTGTGCTGCGGTAGCAGGCACGAGGATTAATGGAAGAGAAGCGAGAGACCAGCAGCAGAAGAACCAAAAACAGAAGGAACCACCAGCTTGGGAAAGAAGACTTCAACAGAAGATAGAAGAATTAAGAGTCAAGATAGGCCAATTGACCCAGTACCAACGGGGCAATAGGAGTAAGAAATTAATTGGAAAAGTGAAGAGTATCCTCAAGAGAGACAGCGTCCACAGCAAACATGAGACAAAAAATCAGAGAATAGGAGAGTACTTGGACACATTGAAGCAGAACCTCCTTGCACTCAGCAAGAGACTACGCCGATACAAAGAGAGCTCCAAGAGTAAAATAAACAACCCAATCTTCGATGAGGACCAAAGAGGTTTCTACAGGAATCTCGGAGAAGACGGGAAACAAGGGAACGGACCACCCGAGAAGAAGACGATTGAGGATTTCTGGGGAAACATATGGAGCAGGGAAGTAAAACATAACAGCCGAGCCACCTGGATAGAACTAGAACGCAAGAAAACTCCAGGAATAGATAACGTCCACAACTACTGGTACAAGGAGCTCACTTGCACACACAAGCACCTGGCAGAGCAAATGATAAGGCACCCAGAGACAATCCCGAAGTTTCTCACTCAAGGAATCATATATTTGAAGCCTAAAGACGAAGATACAAGAAACCCGGCGAAATATAGGCCAATCACCTGCCTCCCAACAATGTACAAGATTCTGACCAGCTGCATAACCAGGAAGATAGCAGATCACTTGGAGAGTCAGAGCATAATGGCCGAACAGCAGAAAGGATGTAAGCGGCTGATCAAAGGATGCAGGGAGCAATTAACCATAGATGCTGCGGTTATGGAGCAAGCATACAAGAAGTGCCGCAACATGTACACAGCCTATATCGATTACCGCAAGGCCTTCGACTCCGTGCCTCATAGCTGGCTAATAGAGGCGCTGAAAATCTACAAAGTCAATCCGATAGTGACAAACGTCCTAGGAGAAACGATGGTGAAATGGAGTACCACCATTAAGGTTGAAAACATCACAACCAGGCCAATCCCCATCAGGAGAGGAATCTTTCAGGGAGATGCCCTGAGCTCATTGCATTGTGGTTCTGTCTAGCACTTAACCCGCTATCTACCATGCTCAACAGTAGCAAGTATGGATATAACCTTAAAGAAGGAAGGAAGCACCTGTACACCCTCACCCATCTAATATATATGGATGACAGCAAGCTCTACGCGGGAACCGAGAAGCACCTTCAGCAACTACTCCAGATCACCAAATAATTCTTCAAGGATATTAGGATGGAATTTGGTCTAGACAAATGCAAGACCCACGGACTGCGTCAGGGAAAATTAGTCAACCGAAACTACCAGCTGCAGAGTGGTAAAGAGATCGATGCCATGGCAGAGGGGGAGGCCTACAAATACTTGGAGATGATGCAGGCTCAGCAGTTACAGCACAAGGAAATTAAGGCGTGCCTGACCGAAAAATACCATCATAAACTCAGAAGCTTGCTGAAAGCAAAGCTGAACGGAGGGAACACAGTTAAAGCCATAAACACCTATGTAGTCCCAGTGCATAAGTAACATACTTACCCCGAAGGAGTAACATACTCCTTCGGGGTTATAGATTGGACTAACACCGAACTGGAGGATATCATGAGAAAGAGAAGGACAATGATGACCAAGAGCCGCCAACGCCACCCGAGAGCTGCCGTGGAGAGACTGACAATTGCCCGGAAAGGAGTAAGGGGCTTGATACACCTCATTGAGCAACAGAAGGCAGCGATAGTTAACCTGAAGGATTACTTCCAGAAACACACAGCAGCACTCCACCAGGCCATAAGGAAGATAGACAAGCAGTATACCCCCACTCAACTTAAGCGAGGGGTCCCTCCCCAACCAGGAGGTACAAACGAAGCTAGAAAGATGGGCAGAGAAGACTCCATGGCAGATACTACAATGATCTCCATCAGGGTCACATAGATAATAATTATTATTATTATTTTAGGGTTGCCCGTAATTAAATGCATTAACCCGTATTTGTGTCTGTAAATTGCGTATGTTCTATGGTTGATTTGCCTGTTTTGCTGGACGAAAAAACCTCAGTTACTGGGGAGAAAAACCTTGCTATCTACGCCTGCGACCAACTAACTCAGCCACGGAGTGAAAAAAGCCCATTAAAGTTCCTCGCGTCATCGACAGGATTCGAACCCAGGCCTTTTCCACCCGGTGTGGGGAGGACGGTGACGATATCACTGTGCTACCAGCGCAGACTGGGTCACATAGATAAAATTGCTTCCAGTGCATGGCTCACGGATTCATGCTCGCCATCCAAGACCAGGTAATCAATACCAGGAACTATAGAAAATACATTGCCAAGGAGCCCGGAATGTTAGATGACACATGTAGACGATGCCGCCTGGCCTCAGAAACGATCCAACACATCACCGCGGGATGCAAGGTGATCACCCAGACTGAGCACTCATAGATACGACCAGGTAACCAGGATAGTACATCAGACGCTAGCGAGGAAATACCAGTTGATCAAAGAAAGTGTAGCGTACTACAAGTACGAACCCCAGGCAGTACTAGAGACCCGAACCCATAAGCTGTACTTGGACCGCGCCATAATAATGGACAGGACAATCCCGCACAACAGACCGGACATAACCCTTGTGAATAAGAAGGAAAAGGCTACCTATCTGATTGACATAGCGGTACCCAACACTGGAAACCTGCAGAAAATCCATTGGGAAAAAATCAGGAAGTACACGAACCTAAGACAGGAGATCAAAGAGATGTGGCATATGCAACAAGTAACGACCATCCCAATCATCGTATCAACCACAGGTATGGTGCCAAAGACCCTACATAACAGCCTAGCAGCAATAGGTCTCCCGGCGAACACCTACAAGGAACTCCAGAAAGTCGCAATGCTGAACACCTGTAGGATTGTCAGAGAGTTCCTCGACCAACAGTAACATCAGACATAACAACCACCCTGTGTACTTGGCAGCAATACCCGTCATGAGGTGGAACCCCCAATCAGGGAGAAATAATATACGAGCAGCAATAATAATAATAATAAATGTTTTTTTACAAATAATAATCCACAGCTTCTGGTACAAGAAGTTCAACTGCACAAACAAACACACAGCACACAGCGGAACAGCTAACCCATATAATAAGGCACCCTGACACAATCCCAGAATCTTTGACTCAAGTAACTACCTACCTGAACGCTAAGGTCAAAGAAGTCATAAACCCTGCAAAGTACAGACCAAATCTCCACCTGTCTCCCAAAAATGTACAAGATTCCGACCAACTGCATAACTAAGAAAATATCAGACCACTTGGAGAGCCAGAACATCATGACTGAGCAACAAAAGGGATGTTAGCAGATGAGCAATTGACTATTGACGCTGCAGTTAGGAAGCAATCCTACAAGAAGCACTGCAACCTGTATGCGGCCTACGTCGACTACTGCGTGCTCCATAGCTAGCTAATAGCGACATTGAAGATCTACAAAGCCAATAAAACATTGAGAAACTTTCTAAAAGCAACCATGGCAAATTTAAAATTACTATATTAGGGCCACCCGTAATTTCTTACATATACCCGTTTATATATTATATCTATAAATTGCGTGTGTTCTCTGGTCGATTTGCCTGTTTTGCTGGACGAAAAAACCCCAGTTTCTTGGGGAGAAACCTTGCTATCTACGCCTGAGACCAACTAACTGAGCCACGCAGTGAAAAAAGGCCATTAATGTTCCTCGCGTTATCGGCGGGATTCGAACCCGGGTCTTTTCCACCCGGTGTGGAGAGACGATATCTCAGGCGCACCATAGCAAAATTCATTTTTTTCATTAATTTACTACACACACAGAAATTTTATGTAGATTTTCAAGATATATATAATTTTAAATACAAGATTTATATACAATTTTATATACATTTTCAAACATATATTTATCCTAGGTGTGTGTGTGTGTGTGTGTGTGTTATTCCTGTATCTGGATGGCTCCTAGGCAAATGCCCATCTCCACCTTTGTCCATTGTGATCACACAGAAACTGTATAGCGAGCCTGAAAATATGTTAGTGTTTGGTGCATACAACAGAATGTAGTATGCATTCTGTTGTCATCATCTGTGTGTGTTCTTTTGCACAGATCCCGCACACACCGGAGGTAGTGCAATACCGGTGGGTACCCCATGGCAAAATGGAAGACCACCATTAAGGTCGAGAACATCACGATCCCATCAAGAGGAATCTTCCAGGGAGATTCTCTGAGTCCACCATAGTTCTGTCTAGCACTCAATCCATGTTCTACCATGCTCAATAACAGCGAGTATGGATATACCCTAAAAGAAGGGAGGAAGAACCCGTACACTCTCTCTCTCTCTCTCTCTCTCTCTCTCTCTCTCTCTCTCTCTCTCTCTCTCTCTCTCTCTCTCTCTCTCTCTCTCCTGATCTACATTGATGACATCAAGCTCTATGCCGCAACTGAGAATCAAGTCCAGCAGCTACTCCCGATCACCAAAGAGTTCAGTACGGACATCAAAATGGAATTTGGCCTAGACAAATGCAAGACCCAAAGATTACATCAAAGATATTTAGTCGGACGAAACTACCAGCTGAAGACCGGTCATGAGATTGAAGCCATGACAGAGGGAGAGACATACAAATATGTGTAGATGATGCAGACCCACCAGTTAGAACACAAGGAGATCAAGGCCCGCCTGGCTGAGAGATACCATTAGTGACAGAAGCCTGCTAAAATAAAATCTGCATGGTGGGAACATGGTCACAGCCATAAGCACTTACGCAGTCCCAGTACCAGCGTACTCCTTCGGGATCGTAAATTGGACCAACACCATGCTGGAAGAGATTATGAGATCGACCAGGATAATGATGACTAAGGATCGCCAATACTACCAGAAGTCGGCCATCGAGAGATCGACCATAGCGTAAAGAAGGAGGGAGGGGTTTGACTGACCTCACTGAACGAGAGAAGGCGATTAAGAACCTGCAGGATTACTTCAAGGAAAACACAGCACCAATCTATCAAGCAAGCATAAAAAAAAGAAAAACAAACAGCACACAACACTCAACCTCAACAAGGAGACCACACTCACACAGACAGAAGAAACAAAAACAGAAAGATGGACGAAGAAGGCACTCCATGGCAGACAGTACAATGACCTCCACCAAGACTACATAGGCTTACAAAAAAAAAAAAAAAAAAACCCTATTATATTAGGCCACCTGAATATTTAAATTCATATGCCGTGCTGTGTGTTTTACGTGCTTTATTCATGCTTTAGTTTTTACGTGCTTTATTCATGTTTTAGCTTTTACGTGCTTTATTCTTGCTTTAGTTTTTAACTTTATATCCTTCGTTCTCTGTCAGGACAACGACGATCAATATGTACTGTGCATTATATAAAATCGAGATTTCTTAATTTCTATTATGTTTTATATAATCCTAATTTATATTATGTTTTATATAATCCTAATTTATATTATGTTTTATATAATCCTAATTTATATTATGTTTTATATAATCCTAATTTATATTATGTTTTATATAATCCTAATTTATATTATTTGTTATATAACCTCAAAGTTGATTTTGCCATAGTGCATATTGATTACAGAAAGAGAATTCCCTATCGTTGTTTTCCTTTCAATT
The DNA here is from genome assembly GCF_048544385.1 of Mastigoproctus giganteus. NCBI lineage: Eukaryota > Metazoa > Arthropoda > Arachnida > Uropygi > Thelyphonidae > Mastigoproctus > Mastigoproctus giganteus. The sequence goes on along the minus strand of NC_143583.1, from coordinate 179,750,248 downwards.
TGGATGGTTGACCCAGGAAGAAGTCACCCAAATTGTAGGTATACAGCGATACGTTTTTGTGTATTATCCTTTGAGTACATGTTTCCTGTGAGTACATACTTCGCCTATGCGTTCTCCATAGATTTATCTCGGTATGTCTTTTACGATAATCTTCGCCATAAACTAATACAGTACGTATATTTAACAAAATAATATGGTATATATATGCAAACGAGCCTAAATATAGCAGGTGCAATGATTTTATATCTAGAGAGAAAAATTATAATGATGAGGAATAGAAAGGATATAGAAAGCTTTCAAAGTTTGTTGATGACTTAAAAGTTGGGAAGGTAGTTAACGATCAGAACCAGGCTATGTTGCCATAAAAGGATTTGGACCAACTGCAAGTATCGGCTGAAAAATGGCAGCTAATTTTAATGATACCAAATGGAAAGTTCTGTTTCCCAAGTGCAAATGCACTTGCACTCGGGAACAGAAACCCAAGAGTAGTTTATAGATTTGGGGAGAGCAGAATTAAAGGATGTCCAGCATGAGAAAATAATTGAGATTATAATAGAGAAAGGCATAGAGTACATTATGCAGTGTAAGCAGGTGGCAGTGGCACGAAGGGCACACAATGTTTTCTCTCTCTATGATTTATTCTATAAGAAGATGGTGACTACAGATGAAATACTGTATTCAGGTCTGGAGGCCGCATCTAAAGAAATATACAGAACTTCTAGAAGAGGTACAATGGAGAAGTGACTGGATTCATGAAGAGAACTAAGCATAATCCCTATGTGGAACGGTTTAGAAGATGTGATCTTTAGAGCTTATCAACTAGACACCTTGGACGGGATTTTATTGGAATTCTATTGAAATTTGAGCGTGTCTGTAAGTAGTGGATATTTCATAATCGGTTTTCTTGTTTTTCTGGATGAAAAACATGAATTTCCATGGATGAAAAAGAGAAGTTTAGATAAAAAATGATTCGCTATATCTCAAAAATGCGAATCTTGAAAATTATTATCATAATCCAATTACCTCACTATTTCAACTACAAAAAAAGTTTGTTTATTTGAATTAAATCATAGGCCTATAATACTCAAGAAAAGATAACTTCCAAATATTGTTTAAATGGCAACCTGTTAATCACTTTAAGACGATCCAGTAATTTCATAAAATGAAACTGTTCACTCGCATTTTATAAAATTCAAACCTAAAGACTTCAGTAGCACACTAACACACTCGGTCAACACGGCAAAATGAAAAGTGACTGAAGGATCGAAGATCATCTCAGTTTTGGTATTAAGCGGATCACATGGTTTATTTGCTCACCGTGTCTATTTTTCTAGCTGGCCTTCCGACACACTCGCACGCACACACATAACATACTACTGACAAGATTAACCGAACAACTCATCAACTGTAAGTGCAGTTTATTACGCTTTAGTTTTTGCCTTTCTGTACATCTATTTCTATTATATTGTAGGGATTAGCAGACAGCAAAGAAGTTTCTAAACGTATCATGCGAAAGAATCGCAAAACGTGAATTGCTATTCCTATGTCAACCTTGTTTCTTCTAACGCGCCATTTCTTTTATATCATAATGAAAAAAAACAAAAAACCACTTATAATACAGCGGTGCGAATTCTGTGGAGCAATAGTGAAGAGAAAAATTATCATGTAATCCATTTGCGGCGCTCATATTTCTAATTTTACGTGTAAGAGATGCACCGTTGGTGCATCTCTTACTAAAGATTATAAAGATTACTAAAGATTATAAAGGATTCTACTAAAGCATGCGCCATTTATTATAAATCCAAGTATACCATAAAGGTATGACATAATCGATGAAAGCAAATCATGAATGAGGTCAGTCGGAAATCATCTGATAGCTCAGCCCGCCTTTTATCGTCTAACAAACAGCAGAGCCATAGAGGAAGGCTGTTATTGCTGACAATTATTGTGGTTTAACTTAACTTCTGGCGAAATGAGCAGTTTCATTGTGCAGAACTCATTGCACAGAAACAAGAGCCTTCCAGAGCATAATCATTTATTTACATTTATTCAACAAATCAGTTGAACAATTTCCTTGTATCAATCATGAATGGTTGATTAAATGAGGGATTAAATTTACCTTTCACATAAAAATATTTCGAAAAGCAACTCACTGCGAGAATCAGTTGGGCAGTTTCATCCCTACCTGTTACCTTGAGAACAAGGTGCTGTAAAAGACAAAGAGAACTCTTAAAGCCGAGTTTACCATTTTGCGCTGCATCTTAAGTAACAACGTTGGTAATTATTTACATATCAAAATGCTTAATTAAACTTCTTTATTGCTGCTAAGTACGGTACATGTACTAGTAACAATAGTTCTCATCACGGCGACATGGCCAGGAGTTTTACATTATATATGTGATTAAATTGGCAAAAATTACAGTTACATGGGAAATTATGAGTTACACAAAATTAAACATGTAAAAATTAAATTATAATAAATAGGAAAATATTAAAAGGAACTGAACATCGTAACCCAGTTCCACAGATGTAATCCACTCGAGAAGCATGTGACGGTAGTAGTAGTAGTAGTAGTAGTGGCATATGATGCAAGAAAGCAAGTGTAGGAGCTTATGCAGCATCAGCCAAAAAAAAAAAAATAAATAAATAAATAAAAAATCACACCATTCCCTCCAAATGCCTGTCCAGTTCCTCCTTAAATTTATTTAATCTATCAACTTCCACAACGACAGATGGAAGTTTGTTCCAGCAATTAACCACCCGCTGGCTAAAGGCAAATTTCCGCACATCTATTCTACATCTGTCCTTTCTTAATTTGAACTTATGTCCCCGTAGGTTCGTAATCTGGACAAGTGGAAGGATCCCATCAGATTTCAGCGTGCTCAACCCATTCAAGGCCTTATAGACCTCAATCAGACCACCGCGCAGGTGCCTAGTCTCCAGCAACTGTAATTTGCAGAACTTAAGCCTCTCTTGGTAAGAGAATCCCTTCATTCCCCTCACCAATCGTGTTGCGCTTCTCTGTACACGCTCAAGCAAATCTACATCCTTCCTAAAATGAGGCCTCCAGACCTGTACGCAGTACTCAAGGCGTGGCCTGACCATTGCCTTATGCAGAGGGACAATCACCTCCTTTTCCCTGCTAGCAAAATTCCTATATATCATTGACAAAACCCCATGATCGGCCCTAGCAGCCTGTCTGCATTGCTCAGAAAACTTCATATCTGACTGCACAATTACTCCCAGGTCTTTTTCATTTTCTACCACCTTAAGTGTAGTACCACACAGTTGGTACGTTTCTCTGGGGTTACTTCTACCCATATGCAGTACTTTGCATTTGTCAAGGTTGAACTTCAGTTGCCACTTCTTAGCCCATCTGCCCAAATTATCTAGATCCTGTTGCAGTAGCACACTGCCATTACTGTCATTAACAACCCTGCCAACCTTTGTGTCATCTGCAAACTTCGACATTAAGCTTGATATACCTTCATCAATATCATTGATAAATACACAAAACAACAGTGGACCCAACACCGAACCCTGTGGGACTCCACTAATAACATTAGTCCACGAAGAGCAGCACCCATTGATTACCACCCTCTGTCTTCTCCCACTTAACCATCCTTTTATCCATTGTAGCAACTTACCCTTAATACCATTCTGCTCCAATTTGTACAGTAGTCTTCCATGCGCAACAGTGTCAAAAGCTTTCCTGAAATCCAAGTATATGATATCAAAATTATTTTTTGCATCCAGTTCCTTTGTGACCACATCATAATAACCAATCAAATTTGTCAGACAAGACTTTCCCTTAACAAACCCATGCTGTGTTTGAATTATTGCTGCAGTCTTGTCTAGATGATCCTGCAATGCATCTTTAACCAGCGACTCCATTATTTTACCCGGAACAGAAGTTAAACTAACTGGTCTGTAATTACTCGTGGCCCCCTTCGATCCACCTTTGTGAATTGGGGACACATTTGCACATCTCCAGTCCGTGGGAACCTCCCCTGAGTCCAAGGATGCTCTCATAATTATGGCTAAGGGTTTGCTTAGTTGCTTTGCCGCCTCCTTTAAAATAACTGGATAGATCCCATCCACCCCAGGTGCCTTTCTTATGTTTAACTTCAACAATTTCTCCTCCACTTTGCTCTCAGTTATTACAAAATCATTAAGCACACTGCTACAATTTGATAACCTTCTTCCATTTTCAAACTGTAATAATTCCTCACGTGTGAATGTAGATGCAAAATACTCATTCAGTTTGTTTGCTATCTGAGCAGGATCATCAACAGTCGAACCATCGATGTCAAGTGGACCAATCATATTCAGCCCCTTCCTTTTAGAGTTTATATAAGTAAAGAAATCCTTGCTGTTTTTCTTAGCATCTTTTGCCAAAGATTTCTCGTAATCCGCCTTCGCCTGCCGAACCTCCTTTGTGACCTGATTACAGACTAGTTTATATCTGCCACAGGCTTCTGCGTCACCTGATAATTTATATGCATCCCATGCATTTTTCTTCTCTGTCACGAGTCTCATTAGTTCATTTGATAACCATTTAGGCCTAAACCTTGAACAATATTTCTTAATCGGTATATAAAGTCTAGTAGCTTCCACGATTAATTCCTTGAATGCTTTCTACTTAGAATTTACTGTTGGTAACATCGTCAGTTGATCCCACTGTACAGAATTTAAAAACTGTCTGAGACCACTGTACTCCCCTTTACGGAAGCAAAAACCCTTTCCTTTACCCCTGACGGTAGTTACCTCTTTGAGTAAATCCCACTTCAGCACACTGTGATCACTGCCACCTAGTGGTTCCTTTATCTGCAAATTTATAGTCGGTAGCCATTTTCTGTAGGTTGACTCCAAGACGGAGCAGTGCCTGAATTTTGGGGAGTGCCTGGGCAGGTAGGAACCGACTACACAGTTTCAACCGGTTGTATATGAGGATTAGTGTGGGGTCTGACCTCAAGGATGGCAGAGGATTGTGCCACTGACAGAAACCCCAGATGTTTGGGGCGTTTATCACTGCTGTGTACATTTTTACTGTAGTCATTAAACGCCTGCTGTCAATTAACCTCGAGAGCCTGGGTACATTTAGCTGCTCAGCCATGTCAGTTGTTCTCAATTGAGGGGGTCGGCGATGCTTATTTGTGGCCCATTTCATGGTCCAGTATTCACACAAGAACACCGGTTTTGAAGTGAGGGCGACGCAGATGCTCAAATTTCAGCAGCGCATTAAATAACCGGATAGTTTGAAGTGGTTTGAAGATATCTGGTAGTTGTTGCGGCATCGTTGGAATGAAGTAAGTGTTGCTTCGCTCTCCAGCGTAAGGTGTTAAATCGCTTCCGGAGGTATTCTGTGTGAACATTAAATTTCAGCTTCGGATAAAAATAGACATCGAGATCCTTATGGCAGGTAATCACTGGGATAAGAGTACCCAAAACTGATGGTTGAATTACTGTTGGTTGCTGTTTCAATGAGTAAATCATTATTGCAGATTTTGAAGGGTTAAGGTTTAACCCAAACATCTTCAAGTAAGTTGAAAGAGCGGTCAGGTTCTCTGTGATTGAAGACGTAATTGCCATTGGGTTTGCAGACGGTGGGATTAAGGTAAAAAAATTTATACCGTCGGCATATATTAGTGCATCATCACGGGGACTCATGAAAGGAATTAGAATGCTGAGAAAAGAAGGCCAAACAAGACGCCACCTTGTGGGACTCCTGCATTGATTTTTCTCCTCAAGTGGGTCTTCTTCATTGTGAGGTGAACACTTCTATTCCTCAATAAGGCGGTGAAGAAAGCTATAGGTCTCCATTAATCCTGAAGAAGAATTGCAGAAGACTGAGAAGGGCTGTGATGTCTAGGCTGTCAAAAGCAGCTCCAATATCGGCGTACACAATAGCTAATTCGGATTTAGTTTTCAAGGCTTGAAAAATTGATGTCTGTGCGGCCATGAGGTTTGTTATGGTGGATCTATTTGCGACTGCGAAATGGAACTGTTTCGGCTTCTGTGGCATCAGCTGTTTGTTTAATGCTGGAAGGAGTACCTTTTCAAGAAGTTTGAGGAGGGTGGAAGAAGTTGAGATTGGTCTGAAATCTTTTAGGCTTGTTGGCGCTTTAACCTTAGGCAGTGGACTCACAGAGTATTCATTCCATACCATTGAGCAGGGAAAACTCGTGTGGAAAGAACAGAGTTGTAGATTGAGATCAATGCATCTAGGATGTAGGGGCTAAGGAACTTAATTATGAAATGAGGTATCTTATCTCGGCCTGCGGTACTAGATGGACCCAGGAAGTTAATAGCATATATCAGTTGTTGTCTTGTGATGAAAATTATGGAAAGGTCATCAGTAGGAGCAAATTAAGAGTTTTGGAGAGGAATTTCATCAGAAGCGGGATTGGCTTTGAATCTTTAAATGTAGTCCATCCAGTTATCTAGATCAAGATTTCAATTAATGAGACTGTCTGGATGAGTATGGCGCTTTTCCTTTAGACAAGGTAGCATCGGTGTATCTCTTTATTGCTGATGACTTGAGTCTGTTGAAAATAGCTCTTGCTCTGGAGTATAGGATTCGATCTTGGCTTGTGTCAGAGATTTTCCACTGTCTGTGAATGTACTGCTTGTGGAAACTGCGCGTACACATTTCATGGAGAAATATGTACGGTTGGCTGATGCATATTTATCCATTTGTGATTAGATCAACTGAGAGGATTGGGTCAGTTCCATCAAGAACGTGCCATGGAATAGGTCAGATCCATCAAGCACATGCCTCGAGGCACTTTTTGGGATCCAGAAAAGTCGGAGAAAATATGATTTTCTTTTCTACAGTATTATGGCAATTGAAGCTGGGCATAGGCAGAACAAGAAGTAATACAATTGGGTCGTGATCTGATTTGAAGGACATTTCTGGTGGAATGTCGACTCTGCAAATTCCAGAACATAGAATCAAGTCGAGGCGATTGGTGCCTCTCGTTGGCTCCTCATTGATAATCGTAAACTTTAATGGACAGAGATTTTTCATTAGTCGCTGAAGGAGAGGGCTGAGATGGGGGTGGAAGGTTAAAATCGCCGCAGAGAATGTGAGTAGTAGAAGGATGTAACTTACTCATTATCCAGCCAGTAGCATCGTCAATTGCTGTAATATCTGGAGCTGGGCTTCTAAGTACTATCTAAAAAAATCTTTCAATGCCTCTGAAAACGATTTAATCTGAGGATGAACTGTGCCGCTTTTAAGTGCTTATTTCAGCTCTGTCTTAAATTTCAAAAAAAATAAAAAATAAAATAATCCCTCAATCAGTCCAATTAAATATGTGCATATATTTGGTTGTTGCTGTTTGTTTGTTATTTGATTTTTAGGAGCATTAGCAACCATGGTCATATTGCTCCGGGGATATGCGGTGGTCATTCCCTGATCTTTCCGCATCCTCCGTATTTGGTGGTGACGGGCTGGAACCCCGGTCTAATCAAGAAGCGTGTGCTACGCATTGCTGCTCCTGCCCACCTGGCTACGGAGGCGCCTTGCTGTTTGTGTTTATGCTGTATACGGGGATCTGTTTCCTTACGGTTTTATCTTAAGTTTTCTTACGTTGTTAAAAAGGGGAAACACCAGTGCTGTGCCGATATGAACCCATTGTAGAATTCATAGTGTGGTAGTAATATTATTAGTCACCTGCATGTCCTACATCAAGGAAACCGAATGTACATTACATTATACTATATAAAATTATCTTTAAGAAAGCAAAAAAAAAAAAATAAAATAAAATAAATAATAATAATAATAATGAAACAGGCAGTGCAACCTTTGTTTTTAATATAAACGTTTAGTTTGCATCAATCAAAGCATCTGAGCATAACTAAAAATTGCGTTAGCAGGGTGGGAAAACCATGTATGTATACGCGTGTCTCTGTCAAAGGGGAGAGAGAGAGAGAGAGAGAGAGAGAGAGAGAGAGATCATGGTCAAGTGAGCAAACTTACTGGTGGTCCTTTTTTCCCTTCTTTTCGTTTCATTTAGAATTTCGTTAGTCCAGTGTAGTTTCACACGTAACCAGTGAAACTATCATAGTTATCTGGTACCTTCTGGAAAAAACAAAAAAGCTGTTTTCAAATCGGAATACACAGTCAGGTCCATATATCCTCGGCAATGACCTATGTCATCTGCACAGATATCGATTGCGTTCTGGACAGTTTTAGTGGCACTTGAGTTCATAACCGAAACCGCATGTTAACATACGGTTCTGGTTTATTCGAAGTAATCTTCCAAGTTATATAATAAAATTCGAATTAATTCGAAATATGGTTTTCATTTCTTTATATTCGAATTTAAATTCGAATATAAAGAAATGAAATTAAATACTGAAAAAAAAAATAAATAAAGAATGGCTTAGTTATACATGAAGCTTAAATGGGACAGTTATATTGAAATGTTGAAACCCACGTTTAGTCACCAGAACAAAGCTCGGGCAGCTCCATATCTCTTTCATCATGCAGTACGACTGAAATCTTTTGAGAATATGATGTTCGCATAAAACGGCGTTCGAATGCCGGACGCTAGATAGTGCACTGAACCGAACCTACTGGTAACTCTTTAGAAGGCATGAGGATCAGCTTGGAATATAATCTCGGTGCCTGTACACTACCAGTACTGGCGGGATTCCGAGTAGTGTGTATGTGAACGGGGGGGGGGGTGCACTGTCAATACCACGTTATGTCCAAGCAACTTGGTATATCCTTGCCTTTTGTAAGCCATATACAAAAATTTCAAAACTTCATACAATTTTTCTTACTGTTGAATATATCGTGGATAGTTAAACTAATCGAATAAATTTATCTGCGAAAAGAGCTAAACCTCCCAAACACTTCCTTGTTAATTTCACAAAAATACTTGGTCTCAATTACAATCTCAATGATGTCCAATTCCCCTTTGCAGTCTGCCAAGACCACTTACTGTTTTTGACAGAATCCCAATTATTCACTGTAGAATTCCTTTCACTTCAAATGTGATCCTTGTGCATATGTCCGCTTTAATATTCACTGTCAGAGACGTCGTAATTTGAAATCTCCACTTTTCGATCTTCTCTGGCTTAAAATATCTCTACCCAAATTCTGTCAAATTCATCTGTTGCCTCTATCATTCTCTCAACTCCACTATTCGCTTCGAACGCTTTGATTTTTTGGACCAGAGCAAGTCAAGTTTTCTTTGAAACTTGACTTGCTCCGGTCCAACTTTCCTTATAGTGAGGTAATATTTCTTGGTGATTTTAATGGTGACAACTTCAGCTGGCTTCGGTTTTCTAGTCACATGGACCCTGCTGGTAGAGAGACTGAGGCTTTTGCAATTAACAAAGGCTTCGCACAGAATGTTCATTTGGTATAGGAAGAAAGATCGCTGCTGCGAGCTTTCGTCCTACACCAAAGCTCGCAACAATTTTAAAACAGTTATTATAAGTCCAAAATAGATTTTAAACATGCTACGAGTAGAAAACTTACTTCTTCTCCAAACGGTAGTCGAGCATTTTGGTCAAAAGTTGCGGACAAAGCTATTGGCTGCAACTTTTTCCCATTCTCTACTACCACCACCTCTGTTAAAAACGGATGGTTTCTAACAGAGGCGGCAGTATCTCTTCTAAATCTCTCTCTCTCTCTCTCTCTCTCTCTCTATATATATATATATATATATATATATATACAAAGGGTACTAGGAAAGTTTTGCAATGTGACGCAACAATGAATCACAGGAAGCTGCTTTCTGCTACATGTTGAGACATGTTCATACGTGCATAGTAGCCGCCGCGCCAAGTCGATGGGCTCAGTTATTCATTAGTAGTGAGAGTGTAAAGTGCTTGCGATGGCATCGTGGTCACGAAATGAGATAAGGACAGTTTTGCGGTATAATTTCGTGCGTGGTTTAACCATAGACCAGTGCTTAGAAGAAATGACTCTTGCACTAGATGATGATTGTCCACATCGTACAACGATATTCAGGTGGTATAGAGAATTCCAAAGGGGAAATTTCACTCTGGAGGATTCTGAGAGGCCGGGAAGGCCATGAACGTCAGTTACGGAGGAAAACGTTACTGCTGTGAGGAAAATGCTTGACGAAAACAGGCGAGTGACCTACCAACAGATAGAGGATACTTTAGGCCTAAATGCACCAGCAATTCGTTCGATTCTGCAAGATCATTTGCACGTGAAGAAACTTTGTTCTCTCTGGGTGCCGCATCAACTGACTGAAGAGCAGATGACACGACGTGTGACTTGGTGCCGGGAGATGTTAAAAAAGTTTGATAAGGGACAATCTCGGTATGTGAACAACATCGTGACAGGTGACGAGACTTGGCTGTACTATTACGATCTGCCGACCAAGGCTCAAAACAAAGTTTGGGTCTTTGATGATGACGACACACCCGTAATTGTCAGAAAATCCCGATCTGTAAAGAAGAAAATGATAGCTGTATTTTTCAAATCGAGTGGAATTGTGGAACGTGTCGTTTTGGACACGCAGAAGACAGTCACAGCTAAGTGGTATACTGAACAATGCCTGCCTAAAGTCATTGGATCTATGAAGAACGTGCGGCCAAAGTCAAGAATGGACACCTGGTACCTCCATCACGAAAATGCTCCAGCTCACCGCGCCAAAGCCCGCACCGAATATTTGACCACGACAGGACTGAAACTTCTCGAGCACCCTCCCTACAGTCCAGACCTTGCTCCCTGCGACTTTGCACTGTTCCCGCATGTGAAAATGAAGCTAAAAGGGAGGCGGTTTTCCAGTGATGAGAACCTTCTACGGGCTTGGGACAACGAGTGTGCTTTACTCCCTAGTGAAACTTGGCAGAACTGGTTTAAAGATTGGTTTCGGAGGATGGAGAGGTGTATTGAATGTAGAGGAAATTACTTTGAAAAAATTAAATAAACAAAGCTGTATTGCAAAACTTTCCTAGTACCCTTTGTATATATATATATATATATTTTTTTTTTTTTCTCATTCCAACTTCAAACCTGTTGATTCGAGAACAGTGACCGAAATTTTATCAGAAGTGGAGGAGAGCGCTTTCAAACAACAAAAAAATCAGTATAGTAGACGGAAGTGGAATACACCGGATATTGTAGATATACTACAGCCTTGACTTTGCGATGTACGAAAAATGTGGATATACCAACCTCCATTTTCGAAGTTTGACCTACTTAGAAACTCTGATACGTAATCTATAGCCATGCTTGGCACTGACGATGAGACTGATAAATTTAATATATGACCATTGTAACATGGAAAAGTTCGCCTTTATTTCGGACGCGTGATGCTCATCGATCTCTTTCCAGTGAGTATAGGCAGCTCCTTCAAGGAAGCATAAAATGGGATAGAGAAATACTGAAGGCCTTCCTTGGGCATCTCGTGAAATGAGCGGTGGTGGTCGTGGTATTCTTATGGTCAGACATTTTCTTTAATGTGGGAAAAATCATCAGTATTCTCTCGCAATCCTGACGAACAACAGAAAGATAAATATTTTAACAATTTCAGCAGCCATTTACAGAGCATAGACGGATAACCATGGCCACATTTCAAATAAAGTAGTGTGCGGTAGTCATGGCAACCATCGTAAAAGTTTGTATCCTGTTGAACTGATGAAGGGTTTAAACTGCCGAAAAAATCATTACATGAAACTAAATAGAGGTGACTGAACGGAAAGGAGCATCTATAAAAACGTGCTCTCACTGAGAGCACCTTAAGAAAAGACACATAGTAAGCATATCCTAGTGCATGTGTACATTACAGAATCATTTACTAATTAAGAAGGTAGAGACACATAGATATGACAAGGTACATCATATGACAAATCACTCTTAAAAGCATTAAAGGTTCTCATCAGGACTGCATGCTAAGAGACAAGGTTCTCATCAGGACTGCATGCTAAGAGACAAGATCGAACTTGATTCTGAGCGCCACGGTTTATCAACAGCGAAAATTCAATCAACCCTCCTAACCCTTAGCTCATGGATAGGCCTGAGGTAGCCACGGTTAGCGCAAGAGTAGAATAGTACACGCGTTTGCGCTGACCACAGTTCGAACTAAATATGGTAATTTTCCTTTATTCTGATTCTTATAAATTCCTCTGATCATACATGGCCATTCCGGAATGTAAACAGAAAAAATGAATTTAAATTTATTTTAGAGTATGCTATATACCTTATGAACAGCGAACTTATTCATGTCACCATTTAGTTCCTGGCAATATAGGAACATCTGGAGAGGAAAGAAGCAAGAGGAACAGTGAAGACGCATTTGACCAGAGCACAATCCCAACATTTTCTTCTTTAAACTTTCTACTTGTGGTATATGGCACTTTATTTAATCTGCTCGAACAACTTCTTAGTTATCGTTGTTTATCGGTTTCTACCGAAGGTTCACTTCCTTTTTCCTTCAATTCCTCTTTCTGTGTTACACAGCATCCCACAAGGTTCGCCTTTACACTCATGAGAGGCTACTGTACAAACGGGAGAGTGCTGAGATTACTGGGAAGATCTTTAAGTGGATCAACAGCTGGCTGAGTTAAAGGAGGCAGGGGGTAGTAATCAATGGGCATTCTTCAGAGTGGACTAGTGTTAGATGTTGGGCTCTGCTTGTTTGTGACCTTCCTCAGTGATAATGATGAGGGTATACAGAGAAATTTTTAAAAGTCTGCGATGATTTAAAGGTCGGTAGAATGGTAAATATTCGGGACCAGGATATCCTGCTTCAGAATGATTGGACCAGGCTATCCTGCTTCAGAATGATTGGACCAGGCTATCCTGCTTCCGAATGACTTGGACCAGTTAGGGAAAAATGTGGTAGGGGGAGTGATCTTTAGTTAGGGGTAAGGAATTAAATATGGTTCAGGATGAGAAAGATGTGACAATTATTACACAAGCAGGAAGTTTGAAGTTTTACTCGCAGTGTAAAGAGACAGCTAGGATGTAATATCAATAATCTGCAGGACCTTTGCTAGCAGGAAGAAGGATGTTATTTTTTATTCCTCTTTTGAAAGTCATTATATGTTGGGCATAGCCTCTTATTGCACATAGCTGTGTGATTAAATGTGGTTTACCACTTAGTGCATCGACCTTATATTGTGTAGGCACTTCGTCACGAGTTGCCTTGGTACTGTACTACTCTTAATAATTTGAGGCTTTTGTCCTAAACTTAACTATGTTCTATTTCATAAAACAATGGTTAACATTTGGAATTTTTCGAGGTCTCTAGATCTCCATTCAGATTCTCAAGGTCACTTGCTTGACTTCCCTCCCTGTATACTAACACTGTGGAACAAAAGTTCAAGTGCAAAAGTTCAAAAGGCCTTGAAGAGATTGTGTGTTTTTTTTTTTTTTAATTTTAATCAGATATTATGGTTAAACTCTGACATGAAAGTAAAATTAAAGGACTTATATCAGTGTTAAGTATAACAATTGATGTAATGTATGATGCATAATATAATATAAAATACAAATGTACAGTAATATAATATAATATAAAATACAGTAATATAATATAATATAAAATACAGTAATATAATATAATATAATACAACGAAATTCCGAAGCCTCCTAGCTCTGTGGTGACCGTATTGTATTCGGGGTAACTACCGTATACTAAAACTAAATTAATAAATAAAATACTACCCTTAAACAGCAATCATATTTTTCCGCCTGAAAAATCTTTGGTCTATCATCAACTACAATGAATCAATAGTTTATTATCACCACAATCAATGAATCACAAAAGAACATGTGTTCATTTGCGATTCCTCTTTCCAACTTGGAATGAGTAGCTGACTGAGAATCTTTATTGCCCTCCTCTATGGCTACCCTAATCTATCTCTCCTCCCACCTACCCCTATTCTTCACACCATCTAAAAGTAAAAAGCAGTTTGCTAACAACGGATGCATTCTCTGTCCATTATTAATGTTAACTTATACGTGCGGTACGCCGAGAAGGAGCGGTTATTTCCTACATCCACATCTCACTTCTTCGTTACAGTACAATAAGCACGTTCAAAGAGACTTCATTTTTCCATTGGCAGTCTGCCACCGTGAAAAAGTGACTGATGGTTTGGGGGTCTGGCATTTTCATTTTCAGCAGCACGAACGAATTTTCTGCAGAATGCTGTGAAACATGAAGGCCAAACTGATTCATATATATTTGGTGATTCCGCAACGACTGTCTTCTTGATGTTTTCAAACTAACAAAAAAAGATCGTGATCAGTAGCTCAGCTCCGGGGATTCACTGCGACTCATAACATATTGAAGGCCCTTACGGCAACCCCTACGATTCGTGAAATATTAATAGAGAGGTTGAATACTCAAGGATACTTGTCGGAGATACTGATCAGAAAATTAGGGAAATAAAATATTAAATTCGTTTACGGAATTATAAGAACAACATTCAAACTACAGAACTTGTACAGAGAAGACAACCACAGCAGAAATAAATTTGCCAAACAAAGGTGACGCGCTCGTGGACGATTATTGTTGTATGCATGAGGCTTAAAAATTAGATATCAAAAACTTTCTCTATGGAAAATATTCTTAAGAGTCGTATATATTTGAACATGTTTGAAAAAGTTACACGCCATTTTAAACCTAATTTTTTTTCTGTCCTTTATAGCTATGTAACCGTGTTTTAAAACTGTGAATACGGTGTGGTTTGAGGGGACTGGCCTTGGTTCCAATCCCGCTCCGACAAGATGAACTTTTATGATCTTTTTCACATCGTGGACAAGTTAGTCGGTCTCGGCTCAGCCGAGAAAACAAGAAAACTGACCAGAAAATACAAAATTCACAGACACAAATACAGTGGGGCATCATGGCTTTGGTACAAAATCAATGTCAACAGGTCAACCCAATTTCATCCAGAGCCATCTAAGCCAATTACGTGGGTATGAAGCGTTCTTATTTCATTCCGAATCGAGAATTGATAAGGAATTCCTGGGGTTTCTTAGTCGATCAGCTCATGGGGAAGAGAAGTGATCTTTTTGATTTTCAGAAATGCGTTATTGTTGGAGCACTTTTAGCGAGAGTCACAATTGAGGAAACAAAGGAATTCATTAGCGGGTAGAAAGCAACCATCTCAAAAGTACACAATGAGTGGAAGACGAAAGGAGAATGCAGCTCCAAAAGGAAGAAATGCGGCAGAAAGCCATTATTACAAGAACGAGGCCGGAGGAATTTAAAGTGAATTTTTTCTAGAATAGAATGTCGTGTGTGTGTGTGTGTGTGTGTGTGTGTGTGTGTGTGTGTGTGTGTGTGTGTGTGTGTGTGTGTGTGTGTGTGTGTGTGTGTGTGTGTGTGTGTGTGTGTGTGTGTGTGTGTGTGTGTGCAGCAAATGACTGAAAAAATTAATTTTAGGCAAATAAAGCTCATTTTCCCACCACTCTATGACAAATTGAAGAATTTTTGATTTGGTAGTCGTTTGTCTAAAACGAAAGCCACTTATTTCTGTAGAAAATCAAAATATTTAACTGGAGTGGTTCCATCAACGCCATGACGCGGCTGTGGTACAATGGAAAACGTTCTAGTGGTTTGACGAGTCTCGATTACCACTTTTTTGCACAAATAGTACAGTGAAAGTGTGGCGTGAGCCTCATAAAGCCATGCATCCAGACTCTCTTGTCTCTCTTGCGTCCACCACTGAAGCGGCTGGAGGAGTATCATAGTATGGGTTATGTTCTGTTGGCATGGACTGGGTCTGCCCGTACCGTTATAAAGTCGTGTTATGCCCAGTGAATAACTTTCTATTGTGTTATACAGAACAGAAACAGGTATCAATCGCAATCCTTGCGAAAAATGAAGCACTTTACAGTGCTTCATTTTTCACAAGGATTGCGATTGATACCTTCAAGACGAAAACGCAACTATCCACACGACAAAAGCACTGTGTCTGAATTTTTCTAGGAAATTCCCAAGATTTTCAACATTCACCTTAGCAGCCTAATTCTCCAGGTGTGAATCATGAGAATGTCTGGTATAAACTCCTGCCTAAAAGTTTAGAATCACATTTCATTTTTCTTAATTTTCAAAGTTTTTTTTATTAAAATACGCACGACTTGTTTACCAATTTTTATTAATATATTTTCTATTATGTATAAAACAAAAAAAGTGAAATAATATGCAAGAAATTTCTAGAATATTTAGGAATATTCCATAAAGGTGTAGAAGACTCCTGAATGTGATAGAACATTGTAGAAGATTCCTGAATGTGATAGAACATTGTAGAAGATTCCTGAATGTGATAGAACATTGTAGAAGATTCCTGAATGTGATAGAACATTGTAGAAGATTCCTGAATGTGATAGAACATTGTAGAAGATTCCTGAACGTTGTAGATGATTCTATAAAACAGGAGTATTGTTTCAATATTACAGAAGACGGCAGATCATTCTAGAATGTTTTGCAATGATATGAAATGAGGAGTAAGTGCTGTAACTTATAAAATCGGACATAACGTCTGCCATCCAGAAGAGTGTTTTTGTATGTTTTGTGTGTTTCGCGATAAAGATGCCAAGAAATAAGGAACGAAGTGTTGAAAAATTAAAGTGCTATTATAACTCTGTATAGAGAAAGTAACTCTGTATAAATTATTCCATTAGAAGTATTGGCAAAAACCTAGATGGTTAATTTAAAGGAGCACAAACTATCTTTCGATGATTCAGAGAGACTGGCAGTTTAAAGGAAAAACAACGATCAGGACGACCGCACGTAACGGAAGCACAAGATAAGACCATAACACCTGATCCGAGCTGAGTTCAATAGGAACAGATAAACTCCCGTGTCTACGTACATCTATTGTAAAACATCGTCTTAAACAAGCAGGAGGACTTCGTGGTCGTGTAACGGTCCGAAACCCTTATTAAAACCCGAGAATCAAAACAAACGGTTGGCTTGGGCTAAGAATCATCAACATTTGACAACTGAAGAGTGGAAAAACGTACTGTGCACGGATGAATCCAAATTTAATTATTTTTTATCCAAGCGTATGTGAGACGATTAACTGAAGGGAAAATGGTGCCACATTGTTTAGTGACTATAGTCAAGCGCGGTTGTGGTTCCATCACGATCTGAGATTGCAGAAAAGAATGCTATAAAAACATTCTTCAACATAATGCAATATCCTCTGGACTTCGACTTTGTGGAAGAAACTTTATATTACAACAAGACAATAACTCGAAGCACAGGAGGGTATATTGCATATTATGGTGTGCCCACCCCAGTCGTCTGACTTAAATCCAATAAAGCTTTTATAGGATCATCTAGGCCGTCGAGTCTACCCACCTTCACAAAATTTATGGGAAACCTTGGAGATCGCTTGGAATAATGATAGTCAAGACACTGTTATAAAATTAATTGCCACAATACCAGGTAACAGTAATTGCCAGAATACCAGGTATGTGTAAGGTAGTGATAAAATCTTGTAGAGGATATTTTGATAAAAATCAGTATAGTTGTTAATATTAATCATTTCAATATTTTTTGCTGTAAATTTTTGAATGCTCAATAAAAAATCTTTTAAAATAATTTGTAGTGTGTTGTTTTTATATTAAACCTTACATTATCATAGCTAGTTTCAAAAAAAATTAACAAAAATTGTTGTCATACGCTGTGATTCCAAACATTTAGGCGGGAGTGTATATTGAAAAGGGCAGTTCAGCTTTGCAGTTCTTTAACGACAAAAGTTAACTGTTCTGTATGCGCGGGAATGATGCGTAGCAACATTTTTACTGAAAGGCCATAAAGTTGTCAAAGAAGAAAAAATTATCTTGGCAGATAACATCATCAAGGCGGATCAGTATGTGACGGCTGATGATGTAGTCAGGGGCTAAAATATCTGTCGTGGAGCACTGCTTACACAGACATCTGCGACAGATCGCAATGCTATTCTTCGACTCATGGAGTCTGCTACTCTGCCATTTCATGTATAGAGGTAAAACAATCAACTCGAAAAATTCAAATGCGAAATTTCAAAACAAAAGAATCGACGTTGGACTAACGGTGTAATTTTGTTAAGGACAGTGAACAACCGAACTCTCTACAGAAATCATCCAGAAAATACACTTGGAAGCAACTGAGCACCCTCTGTATTCGGACTTGACGATTTGCGTTTTCATTCTTGGAAGAGTGAACGAATGATTTCATGCGGACAACGAAGTGCAGGAAGCGATCACATGGTGGAAACAGAAACCAAAAGTTTCATGATCATGATCACGTTATACAAATGTTGTATACAAACGGAATAAGTGCTTAAACTGTGATGTAGATTTCTTTGAACAATGAAGTACCAGTTGCTGGTAATAAAAAAAAATTCTATAATTTTCATTTGACTCGCCTTAGTACGTTCTTCCATGACTCAAGAATGGAAGAATAGAGAATAGTTGCATGATTTAGCTATACTACCCGTCATTGAAATTGTGCCACATGTATTTATTTAATACTCCACACACACACACACACACACACACACACACACACACACACACACACACACACACACACACACACACACACACACACACAGCGCATGCAGACCCTAAATTATCAGTGATAAAGCTGAATGACTGACTCGAGTCATCTATTATCTAATGAATCTGTGATCAGGACTGTAGCCAATCTGTCATTGCAACAATGTCGACAATCGAAATACAAGAGCTCCAATTACAGAAAAATGACCTCATCCAACCACATACATTCATCTCACGCTTCAAAACGTACGAACAAATCCGAATAGTTTGCCAAAAGCCTGTTTTCGGCAGGACAGTTCAGTTTCCAAACGAAAAATGTTTTCTAGTTTCGGATTATACCTTCAACCAGGCGACCTTTGTCCGGTTTTTAAACCTTGAACTTTAACCTATCGCACATTTTTGTCACAAGCGGGAGCGGGAAATAGTAGAGTGACTGCCAGCTTTGTCCGCAAAAAATATCAGTCAAAACGAGTACTCAAAACGAGAGGAAATGTCCAGTTTTTCTTTTCTATTTTTATCTCTTAGATTTTTAACAGAAATTTAAGAAAGCACGTTTTTTATGGTTGGTCTTTCTTTTCTCCTTTCCCTCTGGCTGGGGTGATGTTGGCCTTTGATGTCCACATGTCAATTTTGCCATTACAATACCCTAATATGCTTGCCACAAGCTAATAAATTTTCTTCAAGCTACACCGACCACTAACGGTATGTCCATTACAGTATTATTACTATTTCCCCGATACTCAGTACAGACGCTAGCACGTTATGAGTAAGTGAATATGAGCATTAAAAATCGAAAATACAGTTAGACGTAATTGGTAAAATTTGATTTTATTATTGATAACATAATAACATTTGTTAAAGTGAAAAATGCATGCGCTTGAAAATGATTTGCTTCAACGTAAAACAGTCGAACTCACTTTATAATATGATCACTGATAGTTGAAATTAACATTGCTTTAAACTTCTAAAATATCTAGGGTTTGTGAAACTAAGTTATTGTGAGGAGTTCACACAGTAACATTAAATCCAACTCCACTTGGCAGGAATTTGATTTCACTGTGGAACATCTTCAAATAAAAAACTTTAGAGTATCTGACATTGTTGAAGAAGAACTAAATTTAAATATCAAAGACAAGAATATCCACTACACTGGAGGAATGAAAACAAAATCATTTACCATAGGCTTCCGGAATTAGTAAAAAGCAGATTCTGCATAGTTGCAACTTCAGTGGCATGTGAAAGAACTGAAGTTGAAATAATTTTATGGAAAAAGAGACACAGTGTCATCAACGGTTTGACAACTGAAAAAGTAATTAAAATCACGTTTCTTAATTCACATCCTAAAAAATATTTAAATCCTTTTTTTTTTTACAATTTTATAGGATTTTTTTATTGTTTTTGCTCTTTAGCCTTTATTATACTGTATTTAACGTTTATGCCTTGCAATTTATGGTGCATGTATCTTCATAATTTAATATATATTTTATTAGAATGTTTTGTTTATTTCTCCACGCATTAATTACACTGAATGAAGAAGCAAAATACAAAACACTCGGGTTTTTTCTGTATTGCATTGATAATAAAAAAATGAATAAAATAAATACGCAATCGAATTCATAACCTAACGAAGTGAACACGTTTTCGTTTTTGACTAGCACCTAAAAATATATTGAAATAAAATGTGCAAATTGGGGAATCAAGGATTCTCTAACTTGTGGAATTGACCCTTTTTTCACAGCTCTAGGCTAACTCGATATTCTGTTAAAAAATAATAAATAAAATTCTTGCTGATATTGTTCTTACATACCAGATTGAATCCTAATGACCTTTTGGAAGCAAATTTCTCAGTAATCCAATTACAGACTTTGCATTTAATCCAGCTTACCTTTAAATCAAGAACCGATTCAACATTATCCCTATTTTCAAGAAGGGCGATAAATGAAAGGGACAGTATAACAAAAAAAAAAAAAAAAAAACTGAACAGCCTGGCAGAAATATTTGAAGCTATAATCCAGGGATTCTTAAGGTCTGTTACAAAACGTGCTGGATGTATCACCTACTATGATGCTCTTAAAAATCGCATTTCATATAACCCATCCTTTCCACCCTCTTTCCATGATCTCTTTCTGTAAGTTCTTCGATCTCGTAATTACTCTAAAATTACTTTTACAAAACATCTTGATCATCTTTAGGTTAAAGTCAAGGTTTATACATCTCTGCTTCTCCATCTTTGTCCACAATCCTGGGTATCAAACCAACGTAACTTATAACTGCGCTAGAAAACTGTGGTTTTACTGAAGCGATTAAAAAGAATACTACAGTATTCAAAGTAAACTACAAACTCTTTGTCACATGTATGCCGAGCTTTCGGTAGCTAATGGAGAGATATTTCTTTACCCAAGATGCCAGCGCGAGAAGCGCAGTGGTTCTCCCCACATCGAGTGAAAAAGGCCCGGGTTAGAGTTCCTAAATGATACGAGGAACTTTTATGGGCTTTTTTCACTCTGTGGCTGAGTTAGTGGGTCTCTGGCGTAGATAGCCATGGTCCTTGAGGCTGTTACAAACATTCTCTAAGGTATGCCTTGCTACCTGGGAGTCTAAAATGCCGATGGAGCTGATATTCAAGTAACATTTTTTCCTCTACTCTGACGCCTACTCTAGTCTCTCTCTCTCTCTCTCTCTCTGACCTCTACTCTCTCGCTGCCTCGACTCTGACGTCTGCGCGAGAAGCACAGTGGTATCGTCACCATCATCCCCACACCAGGTGGAAAAGGCACGGGTTCGAATCCTGTCGATGACGCGAGGAACTTTAATGGGCTTTTTTCACTCCGTGGCTGCGCTAGTCGGTCTCAGGAGTAGATAGCAAGGTTTTTTCGTCCAGCAAAACAGGCAAATCGACCAGAGAACACACGCAATTTACAGACAAAATACATATATGGGTATATGTAATCAATTATGGGTGACCCTAATATAATAATTAGTTTTTTTACCTCTACTCTTACAGATAGTGACTGGAGGGAGTCCGAGTAGTGTGTACGGGGGTTGTCGAGGGGGTATGTCAAGGAGCTGAGTATAACCTTCCCATGTGTACGCTATATCCAAAAATGTCATTACTTCATATCTATTTCATTACCTTTCCACATTTTCACTCTACTAAATACATCGTGAATTGTCAAATTAATAGAACAAACTTATCTGCGAAAAAGATCTAAACCTCCCAAACACTTCCTCGCCTTCATTTCACAAATATGCGTAGTCTCAGTTCTAATCTCAATGATGTCCATTTCCACTTACAGTCTGCCAAACCCCAGGTACTGCTTCTGACAGAATCACAGCTATCGTTTGATTCAACCACTGCTCATCTCGGTTGTCCGAATTATTCGTTGTATGATTCCTTTCGCTTCAAAGGTGGTACTTTTGCTTATGTCCGTTCTAATGTTCCCTGTTAGAGACTTAATAATTTGGAATCTCCTCTTTTCGATTTTCTATGCTTAAAATCTCTCTCTTCCATATTCTGTCAAATGCATCTTTTGCCTCTATCGTTCTCCCAACTCCACTTGGAACTCTGACTTTCTCTCTTTGAAACTTTACTTTCTCCAGTCCAGCTTTCCTAACAGCGAGGTAATTTTCCTTGGTGTGATTTTAATGTTTACAACTCACACGGACCCAACTGGTCGAGATGTTGCGTAATTTACGTTACATGTAATGTAAATAAACTGGCGTGCAAAACTTAAGGACTAAAAACTATTTCTAAAGGTTACAACCACAAAAGCTTTACTTAAAGTACTCTTTACTGATGAGGGTAGATTCAGTCTCAGCAGCGATTCTGGACGTCAGCTAATCTGGCGAGAGGTTGGCACACGGTATCACTCCGCAAACATCACTGAAAGGGATCGATTTGGCGGTCGAGGTGTTCTTGTCTGGGGAGGCGTTATCTTGGATGGACGTACACAACTCCAGATACTGGTAGGCGGTACTGTAGTCGGTGCACGCTACTGTACTGAGGTAATCCTTCCCCATGTGCGTTTTTTTCCGAGTGCCAATGGCCTCGAGTTCGTGTTTATGGATTATAACGCCACACCCCATCGCACTGCAGCTGTGATATGCTTTTGGAAAGTGAGGGCATTGTTCGTATGGATAGGCCTGCTCGTTCCTGCGATCTAAATCCCATCGAACACATATGGGACGCTCTGGAGAGACGCCTAGCGGCACGTCCACACCCACTAGAAAATGTTCACCAGCTGAAGATGGCGCTGACAGAGGAATGGACGATGGTACCGCAAGAACTTATCAAAAACATTGTTCTAAGTATGGATAGGTGGTGAAAAGCCTGCATCGACATTAGGGGTGGGCAAATTTTCTACTGAGAACCACACCACCTCTTCCCTTTGTTCCATCTTTGGCAGTGATGCACCTGTATCATGGCAGCCAGTGCTATGTTGTAATTTTTGAATAAAGTTTCTCTCTACCGTTTTGTTTCCGTTGTTGTGTCGGTGTTGTTTCCTTCATCATTTCTGTACCTCACGAGGTTTCTTTGGTATGCTTTTCCCATATCCAGGCCACTCCTATGAGAAGCTACAAGTGAAAATCTGGCTGGTCCTTAAATTTTGCACAACAGTATACCATCTATATGTAAAGATGTACATTATAAAGCTGGTATTCACTTAAACAGAGCACAAGCAAAATATTTTGCTAATGACATCGAGGGTATATTAAGGGTTCACAGAAACCGAATCCATAATGTTCATCAGGTCAGTTGGGCATGGGATAAAATTACATTTGCACCATATCTCTGACAGCGCTTGAGTCCAACCATTAATAACATTGAAACATTGAAAGGGAAAGCTTAAACACTGAAAGGGAAAGTGTAATAGAAGTAAAATCATTCATCAGTCGAGAGCAGCACGTGAAAAAACACTTTTAAGTAACTATAAGTGATGCATCAGAATTGTCAAAAGTAATAAATTAAAAAATAAGAACTTAATTTGTGTAATTGCCAGGAGGATTGTAAACAAATTAAATGAATATGAGCTTTTGATCAGGTCAAATAATGCCGATGTGGTTTGGACTTACTGATACGTGGTGCCACTCAGAGTCAGATAAAGAATTTCATTTTGGTTAATACTGTGTTAAGGAGAGAGGAGAAAGGACGGAGGGCGGCAGAGTTATTCTTCTAATCAAAAAACTGCACGAAGGCAACAAGAATCTTCCCTGAGTGTACATTATGTGATAGGCAAATGGCTCTGAGGTGTTTTAAAAAAATCTCATAAGAACAATTTGAATGGGCTAGCAAATACAACTATCTCATTATGAACGACTTCAACCTACCGCTTATAAGCTGGAATGTGGACCAGATATACATTATATATAACAGGTTACTGAACAAACTGGATGACTGCAACTTATGCAAGCATGTTTGAGAGTGTACAGGGACCCTAATATTCTAGATCTAGTACTCACTAAGGAGCATAACTGTATCAAAAACTTGACAGTCGTGTAACCAATAGAAAGCAGTGACCACAATACCATAAATCAAATTTCCTTAGATACAATCCATAAAATGGATTGTATCTAAGGAAACCTATGTAGTTAAAGGTAAAGGCGAGAGATTCAATTCAATAGAGGGGCCTATAATGGAATGAGATATTTCTTATGCTTGATTAACTTGGAGTCACTACTGTCTGTCGTTTTTTTTTTTTTTTTTTTCAGCTAGTTGTTGGCGCATCGGTTTCTGTGGCCATAATGCACCTCCCAAGTTTTTGCAGTACTCTGATCCAAGCCCGAGGTGGGATTCGAACCCGCGACCTTTGGGTTGCTAGACTGGTGATTAGTTTGGCCGTCGTCCAGTGTGGACGCACGTTTTCCGCGCTCCTGGGTTTTGTCTCTGAATATGTGTTTACAGTGCCTGTTAGTTAATGAAAAGTGTACTAATTAGAAGAATTACTACAGTGGATCTCAGGGTGAGAAACTTTTGCTCATTTACTGGGAACTTTGCAGGTTATTTGCGTTTTCTATCTGTATCCTTTGTTGCCAGACCGTACTGGTCACCATGCGGCTGACAGCAGGGCTATAGAGAGGCACCAATTACACTGTGGTTGCCACGCAAATACCCTGCACTTGACTTGGGAGGCTCGTGTGACAATGGAATGTATACCCCCTTGTGTGACAGGAATGTGTAGCATTCCCCTCCGGCGCAGGACTTAGTGAGTAAACACATCTACTGTATTCCTTCAGTTGTGACCTTGACTGCGGCATTTCACTAATTGCGAATGTCCATCTAAAGGCACTATACAGAGTATTTGCACTTGACTGGGGAGGTGTCCCAATCAGAGTAACAGTGAATAGTGCTTCTGCCCCAAAATTGAAACTTTATTGTGGACTTAAATGCAAGGAACAATGATTCTAGTGTTTCCCCCCCATCTGCCATAGACTCTCATGGACGGATCAAATCATCGTAACTACACCATTAGTGTAAAAACTGTGTTCACCATTATAACCTCCGTCATAGAAAACCCCAACAGAAATTAGTTTGATCTCTCAAAGACTAGTTTCCCTCTCGGGCGTTCCCCCCCCCCGCCAAATTGTAACGGGGGAAGTTAAAAACTTGAACTGAACGTTGTCAGGCAACAAATTTTGCCACGGACTCACGGTTGGCATCATTTGCTATCATCGCAAAGGCTCTTCCGGACGGAGAGGTCCTGAACTCGTTAATCCGCAACAGCCTCGAGGATCCGAAGTCAGACACCAACTGGGACAAAATGAGTAATTCAAATCAGAAAATCACAGAACAAACTATGGACGAAGAAAAACTAACAAGAGGACATCACAAACAAGATCAAAACGACGAATTGCAAATAATAGAGCAAAGTGGAGACTGCAACGTTGCACTGCCACAGCCAACGCCCAAAAAGAAGTACAAGAAATACGCCACCCCGAAGTTGGGAAGGGAGACTAGATCTCAAGGCGAACATAAAGAACAACAAGATAAAGAGGATGTACGAACAGAAAACAACGAAGAAGCAAGCAAACAGCTTGAATCCCCAAACATTGACCCCAGGCTGCCGGAAGGCTCTGCGCTAGACCAGGTACTGGCCCTTCGGGTAGAGCTCGAAAACAAACTAAAAGAGTCAACGAACAGAATCACTGCAGCCCTCAGAGGCGAGATTGTGGGAATCTGGACTAAACTAGAAACAGTCCTCCACAAGGTCAACAGCGAGGCAAAAAAAAACGCGGCCAAATTAGAGGCCTACCTGGAATGTAGGGGCACACAAATGCAACAGCGCGCCCCTACCTACGCAAATGCGCTGAGGAACCCACCAACTGTAATAAAGATACCAGCTAAGGAACAACCAGAGAAAAAAACGCTACTCCCAACGCCTAACCTTGTAATATTAAGACCCAAAAACACCGAGGAAATTGGTACAAGTGACGAAATCAAAAACAAACTAATAAGCACTATGAAGGACGACTTCCAGCAAACAAGAATAAGAGGAATACGCAAACTAAGGAGCGTAGGACTCGTGATCGAAACCGAGTCAAAGCAAGAGATGCAAGAGATAATTGAAAACCCCAAGATTGCTGCCCTGGGCCTAACAGCTGAGCCACCAAAAAGAAAAGGTCCGGCGATAATAATTTATGACGTAGGCAAGGATGTCACACCTAACCAACTAGCGTCTGAGCTGTACCACAGGAACTTACAGAGCAAAATCCCGGGAAAGGACCCACAAGAAACAGTAATACCCAAATACTTCATACAAGCGAGAAACGGAATAAATAAAAATTGGGTAGTTGAGCTTACCCCGGAGGCCTGGAAGGTCCTGAAAGACCAAACAAGGGTTTTCATTGAATGGGGAAGCTACCGCTATCACGAACGAGTAATCATACCGA
This sequence comes from Mastigoproctus giganteus, assembly GCF_048544385.1. Taxonomy (NCBI): domain Eukaryota; kingdom Metazoa; phylum Arthropoda; class Arachnida; order Uropygi; family Thelyphonidae; genus Mastigoproctus; species Mastigoproctus giganteus. The sequence continues at coordinate 179,723,865 of NC_143583.1, read as the reverse complement.
AATGCTACCGTTGCTGTAAGTTTGGCCACACGACACACACATGTGCGCAAACCACCCCAACATGTGGCCACTGTTCTGAAAAGGGCCACGATTTTAACGCCTGCCCCCACAAAGATAAGGAACCCACCTGCGTTAACTGCAAGACTATGAAATTAGACCACAAGCACTCACTTAGGGACCCGAAATGCCCTACATACCAACGAACCAAGACCTTATACCAAAGCAGGATCAACTATGGGAACGAGAATTAAGAATTATAACACAAATATGCTGAAAATAATCCAAATTAACGCACAACGGGCCAGATCAGTGGCTGACCAGTTACGGACCAAAGCCGAAGACGAAAACTTGGATGTCATTATAGTCCAGGAACCGTATACACATCTAAAGCAGGTCGCAGGGTACCCACACAATTATAAGGTGATCCACACGGATGACGACACCCCATGGGCTGGCTGCCGTTCTGGTAGGAAACACCAACATCAGCGCAACTAAAATCACACAGCTGTGTACTCCATGGGCTGCTTGTGCACAACTTGGCACTGCATTAGGATCTCTATATGTCGTGGCACTCTACTGCAGACCAGGACAAGATATAGGCTTTGCAATCGACTACCTCCGATGCCTACAGGACACCCTACCAAATAAAAGAGTCATCATTGGAGCTGATGTCAACTGTCGCTCCCCGGCATGGCACAGCCTCACCCCAGACAGGCGAGGAACTCGAAATGGACAACTCTTAGAAGACTACCTTGCAGGATCCTATCTAACTGTACTAAATCGACCCCACCATCTGCCAACATTTTCGAGCACCCTCTGGGAGGCCACAATTGATGTCTCCCTGGCCACCAGGAGTATGGCCGGACATGTGACTAATTGGAGGGTGGAGGAAGCATGGACCACCTCAGACCACCGGGCAATAACCTTTTCAGTTGAAAGACAACTAACAAGAATAACTCAAACAAACCAACCACAAATGAGATATGCAGTCGCAAATGCAGACTGGACACTGTATAGAGAGTTGCTCACCACGGCAATTAGACACAATCTGGAAAACATAAACCCCCGGAGCGACCCGGATGACCTTCAGAGGGAAACTACAAAATTATTACTAAACATCAGTGATCGAGTGATAAAAAAAAAAAACCCAAAACCTGGCACAGTACCCTGGTGGACACCAGAAATTGCAGTACTACGACGACAAATGCAAAAAACAAGAAAAGACTTCCAGAGAGCTCGCAGAACCTGGCCCGAAGATGAGGTGGAGGTCCTGAGACAACATTACAGAGAAGCTAGGAACCGTTACACAGACACCATAAAAAAAAGTAAGAAGGGTTCTTGAGAGCGCCTAGTGTCTACTTCTGGAAACACCGACCCCTGGGGCATAGTCTACAAGGTGATAACCAATAAGCTTCCCAGGGGCGAGGTCATTAGTACTACCAGGACACCGGAGGGAAACCTAACGACCACTTGGGAGCAGTCAATGGGCAACATACTGGACAAAATCTTCAAGGAACCAGCAATATTAACCATGCAAGAACAACACGAAATTTGCAAGGACAACGCAATCTATAACACCTCGACAATTGAACCCCCCTTCACCCTGGAAGAGCTCAGTGAGGCTGCCACCAAGATCAGAAATCGCAAATGCCCAGGACTGGACATGATCGAACCAGAGATCTTGAAGAAAACTGCAGAATTTGCACCGCACTTACTACTTACTCTCTACAACAGGTGCCTGGAAACAGGCAAATTCCCCACAGCATGGAAAACAGCAAACACCAAGTTGTTACCTTAAAAACTGCCCAGAGTCATATAGACCTATTGCACTGCTCTCAGTGGTCAGCAAACTATATGAGAGACTGCTGCACAAGCGAATCAAAAACCACTATGAGAGGACAAACCTGGCGGCTAGGAATCAGTTCGGATTTAAGCCGGGTTCCTCCACAGTGGATGCACTTGGAAACCTGCTTCGGAAGGCACAGGAATGCAGAAAAAAATACCTACTAGTCATTTCAATTGATTTTGCTGGGGCGTTCGACTCACTATGGTGGCCGAGCGTCCTAGCCAGACTAAGGGTGGCTGCAGTCCCTATCAACCTATACAAGGTAATGGAGGACTATCTATCTTGCAGGAAAGTAGAAATAAATGCCAACTACCAAAATGTCACAAGATCTGTATACAGGGGCTGCCTGCAGGGGTCTGTCTTGGGGCCACTCCTTTGGAATATGGTTCTCGACGAGCTCCTGAACCTGGACCTGGGGCTGATCGGAGCCCAGGCCTTTGCAGACGACCTTATTCTTACCATTGAGGCTGACTCAAGAGCCCAACTGGAAACTACCGCAAACCAAGCTCTGCAGAAAATACAAAATTGGGCTACAAGAAACCAGTTAAAAATTTCACCGACGAAAACCACATCTATTCTACTAAAAGGAACCCTACAAATAAGGCGTCCACCCCAAATTAAAATAGAAGGTGTGACCATTAAACTTGCCAACCAAATGAAATATCTAGGAGTTATCCTAGACAAAAACTTATCCTTTCAACCTCACCTACAATATATAAGGACGAAGATAAGACGTTACTCGGCACTGGTGGCGAGGGTTACGAGAAAAGACTGGGGATTAAAAAAAACAGCACTAATGTTGTATTATAAGGCAACCTTCATCCCTGCGATAACTTATGCTGCTGCAGTGTGGTACAGCAAAACGACGCTTGCAGTCAATAGGAGAACTCTGGATACGATACAAAGGACCATTTTACTAACAACCACACGAGCATGCAGAACAGTAAGCACACCAGCGTTGCAGGTGCTTGCTGGAGCGCTCCCCCTCGATTTGGAGACTGTAAAAGCTGGCTTGCTCTTCCTGCATGCCAGGGGGGGTTGCTGCCACCTTCCAGGATTTCATAATTGACCCAGCGAGTAGTACAAAAACAGAAAAAGTCCGATTACAGGCTTACCTACTTCGGGAGTGGCAACAAAGATGGACCGATACAACAAAAGGAGAAATCACAAGAAAATTCCTTCCCAACCTCAGCAAAATATATCCCAAGCAACCAGCCTGGTACTTTCCGGGGAAGCATTTGACTTCGCTCCTTACTGGTCATGGTCCCTTTAAGGAGAAGCTGCTTGGGTTCTGCCTTGTTGAGGACCCCAACTGCACATGTGGGGAGATCGAGAACTGGAACCACTTGGTCTACGACTGCCCAGAATACGAAGATCTCAGAGGCATCCTGATCACAAAGATACACTACCTTCCGAAAGGACTGGAATCCCACTTCACTGACACAGAAGAGGAATACAGAGCACTTTCTCAATATGCGCAGGACCTCTTCGAGAGGAGAAAACTGCTAATTACCATAAATCGTGTCTGAAGAAAGATCACCACAAGTTAAACTGTACAAGACCATAAAATACTATTCAACAGAGTTACTACAGAGAAAAACCTTGAGACAAGTGAGTGAAAAACACAAGGACGGAGCTTACCCCATGAGCGACTGGACTGAAATCGACTCAATATTGAAGAAAAGAGACTTAACGCAGCACAGCTGCCAAACGCCATTTGGCGACTTGAAGAGGGCACCCTAGCCTCCTTCATCTTTAATACCCATATCCCCGGTGGGGGGGAGAGACGGTCTTACTGTCTCATCCCCTTCTCGCCATTCCCACTTTCCTTTCTGGTGGGGCATGGGCATGCCCCACTGTGACTTGGAGTTGCCTCCTCTCTCGGCTCCATACTTCTGTCTTTTCCCCCCAGACTTCAGTCTCCCCACCCACTCTACCTGCACATACGCAAGCGAATGCCCTACACATCGGAATTGATTTAATCATCTCCAAATTACGTTTTTCGCCCATACACTCGGCGTTTCAAAAATTTAGCGTTATTCCCCATAGAATTTACCAAAAAAAAAAAAAAAAAAATATATATATATATATATATATATATATCTTAGTTTATTTTTTAACTTTCTTTTCCTCTTTTTTTTTTTTTTTTTTTTTTTTAGGTCCTAGCCGCCGAAATCTCAGGAAATTAAGCGGCAGGACCTGCCAGAGTAAATCTTAGTCTACTGGTGTTTCCTGGTCTGCCTCCACGGGGCGAAAGTGGGGCAACGTTGGGCCTCAGTAGGGGTCCAGCGGCTAAACGACCAGATGAACAACGGTACATGACATTACACATATACAATATCCATACACTTTTAAATCTCTGGCATTTCCCAGAGAACTGGTTCACTCACAATGAAAGCAACGCGGAGATGGAGGAAACCCCTGGTGCCGTTTGACCCTAAACACACTTTACACTTTACACTTTACACTTTGGGTTGCTAGGCAGGCACTTTACCAACCCGGCTAGCCCGGTCGGCCACTACTGTCGTAGTATTGGATACAAATATATTATGGGAAATGTTGAAGGATTCGTCCTTGAAGCTACAAAAGTAATCATACCAGTGGTAAAATTCCATAAACGTAAAACAAAGAAATGGATAACGGGTGAGGTTAAGACTTTTATTGAGCAAAAGAAACAAGCATGAGATAGTAACAGACACTCGCGTGATTCCGATTTGTATAAGCATTATAAGAGAATATGTAACAAAGTCACTGATGGAGTAGGACTGATGGCAAAAGCTGATTATAAGAAAGCAAAGAGAGCTAAGAACGAGGATAAGGGATTCTTCTCATGGGTGAACACGAGAAAGAAGAGAGCAACTTTAATAGGTACCTTAATTGGTTGCTGAGGAGGATCCTTAGAAATCCCAGCAAACACGGCAGATGAGTTGAACAGATATTTCTCATCAATATTTACATTCGAAAACAAACTTGAAACTCTGGAGAACGTTAACGTATCAAACTGTTGTAAAATAAGCGATATAATGATCTCAAACAAGCGTTTCTTATAAAAGCTACTGAGATTAAAGGCGGGAAAGGCTCCAAGGGAAGTAGTATATATTCAGTAGTAATTTAAAATGCTGCATAGGTATCAAACTTTTGGGAATATTAATGAGAGTGTACAGGACTTCGTAAAGATTCCGTTGGACTGGAGAAGTGCTAATGTTTCCCAAATCAACAGTAGTGCCAAAGAGGAGGTAGGTAACGATAAGCCACAGAGTTTAACATCTGTGGTAGGGAAAACCAGAGACTATGGTTAAGGATGCCATTCAGGATCATCTGGACAAGAATGGTATCCTGAATAAATCCCATCATGGGTTCATTAAGGGGAGATCAGCCCCTCACTGAAGGCTGCTATATAAAATGGAAGAAGCTGAAGCTACCGGTAAGATCCTACAGTGGATTGCAGGATAGCTAAAAGATAGGAGAAACAGAGTTGCCGTAAATAGACTTCAGAGTGGATAAGCGTGACAAGTGGTGACCCTCAAGATCAGTGTTGGATCCCTCCTATTTCTAATTTTCATAAATGATATTTACAAGGGTATCCAAGATAAGCTTTCCAAGTTTGTTGAAGATTTTGGTCGGAAGGGTGGTTAGCAATCCGGTGGTTAGCAAAACTCAATCCCCCCCACCACGCTTTTGAAATACAGCAATGGAACGTGCCCGAGCTATAAAAGACGGCCTCAACACGTATTCACCCTCCTTTGAAGATGGCATTAACGAAAAGTCCCCATCAGGCTTCAGGACGTCAAGGATTTAGGACAAAAGCTGGCTTTTTCCTTCGTCCTCCTTCCATATAATTGCAATTTCAACACCTTCTGAATTACACCTCTCCCGGATGCAGCCGTCCCTGAAGAAAACAGACTTCCATCCCTTGTGGTGGAGGTTGATAGCCTAAATAAGTTTAAGGCTCAGCTGGACAGGTATTTTGAATGAACAGAGGGGTGAAGTGGAAGTGGGTTTTTTTTTTTTTTTTTTTTTTGGCTGATGCTGCATAAGCTTGCTTTCTTGCATCAAATGCCTCTACTAATGCTAATGCTAATGCTAACGCTAAAACCCCAAGTAAGAGTATTCTTCTGCCTTAAAATAAAATATATAATATTCCTTTAAAATTTCCAAAAATAACCTGTACTGCAGTTTTCAAAATCTCCACAAAGTTTATTTTAAATCCATAATGAGATCGCAGATCCTCTACAAGGAAAAATTACAATCAATTATTAGCATTTATCCGATTTTACGAAAATTAGCGGGTCTCGACTACTCAAGTTGTCTGTCCAACAGTCTAATAAAGTTTCGAGACTTTAGGACCTTCACATTTTTTTTTTCTCTATGACACACACGCAAGCTGATAAAGCTTTGTTTTCTTGCATCATTTTGCCTTTACTAATAGAATTTAGGTGTAATTAGACTCATTTATAAACCAAATATATTCTGAAGAAATGATACAACGTAAAAACACTAACTCTGGTAGTGGTGGTCGGAATAAAAGGAAAGCACTTCAAAATACAATTTAAAAAAAGTCTCACTAACAGTACTGGACCCTAACTGAAGAGAGCTGTAAAAGATCTTCATTTAAAATGATACAGAAGTGTAGCTGAACTGTATCTTTGAGCAGAAGTACATTCCTCTCGGAGTCGCGAATATATCATTACGCACCTCTCCACGACGTGATCGTAAAAAAAACGAAAATCTTAAATATTTATGATTGCACCTGGCACATGCAGTTAAAATTTTACATTCCTACCTGTCGCATCCATTTGCCTCAGGAATAATTTAGAGAGCTCAGGCATAGATCGAAAGAAAAGAAGATCCTTCTGTTTTCATAAACAGTTGCTTAGATTTGTTCAGCATTCGAAGCGGCAGCAAAGGTGACAGCTTCTCTGCCACGCAGCTCTTTTATGCCCGGACGACAGCGTTCAGTCTTATTAAACGGAATAGCCATTTAGTTAACACGCCGAAGGTTGCATTACTTTCATTCTGAATAAAACAGAGAAAAATAAGGCTGAAACAAGAACGCCGATTCATTTTTAAAGTATGTGTCTAGTCTTCTTCCTGGACAGTCGTCATTAGGAGCAGAAAGCGAAAAACAGCGAAGCCGAAGTAAACGAGGACTGCAAAAATACAGCTCTTGATGCCGAAAACAGACAACCACAGAAAAATAATCTCGACGATATTTTGACAAAATATTGGAAACTAATTAAGAATCTCATCTTAAGTAAAATGTTTTGTTATTTTGAATTTTGCGCGAAAGCAACTAAGGCTATGAGGCATCAATATGTTTAAAATAACAGTAAATTACGTGTATTCTGTAGCTGATTCGTCTGTTTTATTGAATGAAAAACTCCAATTTCCGGGGGAGAAACGAAATAATTTATCCTGAGACCGACTTGGTTGGCCACAGCGTGAAAAATGTCCATAAACTTGTTCCCGTTCCGAAGAGAATCAAACCCAGACCTTTCGATTTGTTCAAACTAATGCATCCTCTATTTCGCTCGTGTAAGCTTCTGTAGCCTTATGCGGCTGTCCCGAAGTATAAACAAAGTATTTCTGATACTTTGGTTATACGATCGACCACGTCTCTGTTTAGCCGACAGCTAAAGATATATCCGCTTTTCTGCACAGAAAGGAGGGACAAGGATGTATAGCAACATATTAACGTTACAACAGAGTTCTTTTTTTTACTAAAATAAAAATCATGTGACATCACTTGCATTATGGTGACTGTGTCGTTCGCAGTCGCAGGGGTTTTCCACATTATTCTCAGCTCACTCGATTTCGAAGGCAAAGTGAACACGACGCTGTTGGTCCCGTCACAAGGCACTGCGGTTTCCGATAGGTCATGAAAATCCCCAGAAGGTAGGGATGACAAGGCGAGCCGCATCGTATGTACATCTTGGAATTCGCTCAGGTCCAGGATAACTGCAAGAGAAAACGAAACAGTAAAATGTCTCGATTCACACAAGTATCTGAGTGTTAAGCATTCAAAAATAATCAATAAATCTGACTATGTGTTCCCAACATCTGAAAAAACTTCACTAACATTCAGAAAGCACATCAGTAGTGTTAGGTTAAATTATTTTGATATTTGCAAAGGAATATCAAGCCACAATATACTCATATAATCTCATATACTCCGATGCCTTGAAAAGCATCGGAGTTATCCTGCTATGAACTCCATTACCTTCTTCTGAGGCTGGCCTCTCATCACCCAGTGAAAATAATCAGAAAAATTATCCTGCCAATGGAATTCGAATCGAAGGCCTTCTCTTTCAGCAACTATACACCGTTACTGACTAAACCCAGGCAACACCACCAGTAAAAGCATGTGAAAAAATAATCATTGCAACCGCACCCATTTAAATTGCTGTGTAGATGCCGCTCTTTTGATTTTTCTTGCTTGTGCAGCGCCCGTTAATATTTTGATTCCGAAGACGATCATGCAGTATGATAAAGGAATATTCCCCATTTAAACTCAACTCAAAGGATTTGCCAGCAATTTTTCTTTAGGTCTCTAACATAGCACGCTTGCTTGTACATGTTGTACGTGCTTAATAGGGCCTTTGTTAATCATTCATGCTTGTTTTACTGATTGCAGCTCCGTACACTACAAAGTCTGTACATGATTACAGTAGAAGTATCTTCAGCTTTAGAAACCTTATCGCAAGCAACCTTGTGTGCTTGTGATGTCTACTATTTATTGGTTTTAAATATAAATCCATCAACAGAGAAAAACAAGACAGTTAATGTACGCAGTGCGTTCCATTTCAGATAGTAATAATTCACGATTTACAACAAAAAAAAAAGAGAAAAGCAAAACTTTTATGCGCGAACCAAAAAATCGTTTCTAGCATCTGCCATATTGCCTATTGATTCCGCTAACCAACGCATATCAACAAAAAACATAATATCTATTGCTCATCTACAGTATATGGTATATGGGCCTATGTGATGTGTATGAAAAATAAATAATAATAATTATCGAATTTCTATTGGTCCGATTTTAATCAAATTTGGAACAGCTATATAAATCTTTTAAAAGGTCCAAATTTAAAATTTTACGAAAATTCGTCCATTGGGAGGTAAACTTTTAAATGTGGATGGACCGATGTGCGGACAGAGGGAAAGATATGAGAAAGACAATAGGCGCGTTATTCAAATATGCTAGAGCGCCTAAACACTGAAAGTATGAGGAAAAACAGAGGTTATTACACAAGGAAAATGACAATCAGGATATCTCGACAAATCATTAAAAGGTCCGAATTTCAAATTTCATGAAAATCAGTCAATTGGTAGTCGAGCTGTTACATGAGGAGAGACAGATGGACATGGTGAAGATAATAGGCGTGTTATGCATATATGGCCCTCATGGATAGCATAGTTGGTATAATTACCACCCCCCCACACGGGGTGGAAAAGAACTGAGTTCGAATCCCGTCAATGACGCGAAGAATGGTTATGGGTATTTTTCACAACGTGTGTGAGTTAGTCGGCCTAATGCGAGTGCAACATTTTTTTTTTTCTGTCAGAAACTTTTTTTTTTCGTCCAGCAAAACAGATAATCGACTACAGAACACACGCAATTTAGAGACATATTATAGAGCACATGACCTGAAATGCTGGTGCGCCTAAGACCCTGCAACAACAACTATGCATATAGTATGGTATTAAGTGTAAGTTGCTGCAAGGGATAAAAGGATTGTTGAGTGGAAGAAGAACAGAGAGTGGTAATCAATGGACGCTGCTCTTCGTGCACTAATGTCATTGAACATTAGCCCAAAACCGAACCCTGGTGGAGTCCCCAAGGGTTCGGCGTTCGGCTTACTGTTGTTTTGTATATTTATCAATGATATTGATGAAGGTATATCAGGCTTAATGTCCAAGTTTGCAGATGATACAAAGGTTGGCAGGGTTGTTAATGACAGTGTGCTATTTCAACAGGATCTAGAAAATTTTGGCAGATGGGCTGAGAAGTGGCAACTGAAGTTTAACATTGACAAATGCAAAGTACTGCATATGGGTAGAAGTAAACCCAGAGAAACATACCAACTGTGTGGTACTACACTTAGGTTGGTAGAAAATGAAAAAGATCTGGGAGTGATTGTGCAGTCAGATATGAAGTTTTCTGAACAATGCAGACATGCTGCCAGAGGTTATGAGTATTGTCAAAGATATACAGGATTTTTTCTAGTAGGGAAAAAGGAGATGATTATCCATTTGTATAAAGCTATGGCCAGGCCACGTCTTGAGTACTGCGTACAGGTCTGGAGGCCTCATTTTAGGAAGGATGTAGAGTTGCTTGAGCCTGTACAGAGAATTGCAACAAGACTGGTGAGGGGAACGAAAGGGTCCTCTTACCAAGAATGGCTTAAGTTCTGCAAATTGCAGAGGCTGGAGACTAGGCACCTGCGAGGTGATCTGACTGAGGTGTATAAGGCCTGAAATGGGTTGAACACGCTGAATTCTGATGGAATTCTTCCGCTTGCTCAGATTACGAAACTGAGTGGGAATAAATTCAAATCTAGGAAAGACAGTTATAGAATAGATGTGCGGAAATTTGCCTTTAGCCAGCGGGTAGCTGATTGCTGGAACAAACTTCCATCTGTCGTTGTGGAAGTTGATAGCTAACGTATAGGTTTGTGCTATAGCATCATGTTTATACATAGCCAACTACTAAGTAGTTACAAAATTGGCATAATTTAAATATATATCACCGTTTTCAGAGCTGAAATATAAGCTCTGAAACAATGCTGTCTGGGTGGTGATATCCGTCGAGAATAAGTAACAGTAGTCTTCTCTATTAGAGAAGCGTTACTTATTTGATGTAGTGCAATACCATGGCAACTGGTTGTGAAGGCATTCACAATATGAGATATATTTAAATGATGCCAATTTTTAACTACTTAATAGTTGGCTACGTATAAACATGATGCTATAGCACAAACCTATACGTTAGTTAACTTTTTTCTTAACCTGAGGCTATTGCCCTAAATAAATTATGGAAGTTGATAGCTTAAATAAATTCAATTAGGAACGGGACAAATGTTTAGAGGAAATGTATTTAAGAAATGGGAAATGTTTTTTTTTTTTTTTTGGCTGATGCAACATAAGCTTGCTTTCTTCCATCACATCCTCTACTACTACACTGGTGTTCAAAGAAAGTGCATCACCCCTTAAAGTTTAATTGCCATCCGAACAACGTACGTGTATGGCAATATTTCTTATATATTGCATCAGATAAGATTGACACGCGTGGGTGATGACGTAATATTGCATCAGCTGTTACTTTTAGCTATATAAGCACGCTGCTCTGCAGGAGTTGCAGTCATTCCTTGCATGTGTCAGGATGGCGCGATAATATGCAGTTGACGCCATGAAGAGTGCTATTGTTGCTTTACGTGAGGAAGGATGTTATGCCCGTCATATTGCTTATAGAGTGTCTTGCAATCAGTTGACAGTCAGTAGACTTCTTTCCAAACTGAAGGATACTGGTTCTGCTGATAGGAAAAAAAGAATCGTACGCAAACTAGTTTCTACGCTGAAACAGGACCGCATTTTGAAGCGCTTATGCCTTAAAAACCGTAAAGCTTCTTCGTCTGAGCTGAAAAGAGAATGGGAAGAACATACAGGAGTGGTAACAAGTGCAGTAACAGTCAGAAGACGCCTCTTCAAAAATGGACTTGTAGCCCGTCGTCCTAAGGAGAAGCCCTCCTCACACAAAGAATGAAAAAGGCCCGATTAATTTGGTGTAAGGAGCATATCAAATGGAAATAACTGACTTCCACTGCTCGGGGGAGCAGTGGAATTCAGTTATTTTCTCGGATGAGAAGAAATTCAACCTGCATGTCTCTGATGGGAGACAAACGATTTGCCGTAGACGTGATGAAGAATACCATCCAGACTGTATCGTGTCTACAGTGAAATTCGCTACCAGCCAAATAATATTGGGGTGCATTTCGTATCGCGGTGTGGGTCACCTGCAGTTTATAAAAGGTTCCGTTAATGCCAATGCATACCTGGCTATATTGGAAGGCAAATTGCTGCCAACCATTAGAGACCATTTCAACCTGCCAAGTAACTGCATCTTTCAGGATGACTCTGCTCCTTGTCATCGGGCGAAAAGTGTAAGTAGGCACTTCTGTAGTTACTTTAGCTTCATTTATGCATTAGAGGTTCGACAGTAATGTGTTTACATTTGTTACAGGCTAAAAAATGGCTGGAAGAACGGTTTATTATAGCTCTTAGCTGACCAAGAAACAGCCCACACCTGAATCATATAGAGAACTGTTGGCATCGTATGGAATCTGCAGTTGCCAGAAAGAAACCAAAGACCCTGAACTTCAGGAAGCCATAATTCGTTTTGGAACCACGAACTATCAGTTGATTATCTTCACTGACCTTGTCAATGCCTCGATGGTGTGCTGCTGTCATCAGGGCGAGAGGCGGTTCAACTAAATATTAATTTACACCTGGTGAACGTTTCATTTTATTTTCCATTTAAAATGATAAACTGCAGCAAACTAAGAGCTTCTGATAACAATTCAGCCATAATTGTCGTGTTTACCAAAACTGTTGTATAAAGGTTACAAATGCTTATTTTGGAATATTTTGAGAGCACTTGTCAAATTTTACTTAGCTTTGCCTTAACTACTAATAAATATCTTTTGTTTATATTTCTATTTGTGGTGCTAGTCATCAATGTAATATACCATCGCGAAAAGGGGTTAGTGATGTGAAATTCCTAGGTGATGCACTTTCTTTGAACACCAGTGTATTACAACAGAAGAAATATTACAGTGATGATAGCAACAGAACATGTACTGCTGTCCCAGAGCTAGGGTACACCAAAAAATTTGAGATGTAAAGAATGTGTTCATATTTATTTAATCTCAAACGGTCAAATATTTCTCACGAAAAATATTATTGTAAAACTCAGTTATATTGAATTTAAAGGAGTATCTCTATTTTCTTGAAACTCATGACATTAGGTCTATCCAGAACTCGGAGGGCAGTGCTACATAATTAAGCCGTATAATAGGGAGTATGATTACGTCTGGTACCAAAAAACTCTCAAAGGACTTTTCATTCCGTTTATTTCATTCTGTGCCATAGCAGGTTATAGTGTATAGAAAGTTCTAAGAGGAGATCAACGAGCCCAATTAGTCTTTCCAATGCATCACAGAGATTGATTATCTGATGACACTTGGTCAAAGGAAAAGTGATCAATAAGAAAGTTCGTTGATACCACTATCCGTCTCTGGAAACGTCAAATTTCGTGGATATTAGAAGTTAATATGTTAAGAAGGAGACGACACATGATGTGTCATTATTAATGAATAATTAAAGAAATAAAATACTATTATACCGTGTGATTTTTGAATTAAGATTATTGAAAGGAGGAATTTTATTAAACTTACAGTCAAGTAAATAATGGTACAAGAAAAAAGGTCAGTATGTTATTGAATTCTGGAGAATATGCGACAAAACAGTGATAGGCATAGGAAGATCCCAACCGCGTGGGGTGGGGAGAGCTCGATATTTCGCGTCCGAAAAACAAGTGGCATCATTTTCTGCAATGCAGCTAAGCAAATTTACTCAGAAAAAAATTGAATTCATAATTTTAAACCTTTTATAATGGTAAAATAAAAGTAAGTGACCGCTCTACCTTCACTCTTTTTCAGTGGCCATTCAACATCCGTTATATGAAAGTTTTATCTAAAATATTTTCCTCAGTTCCACGTGAGGGTGATCGAAAAGTGCCGTTAAACATATCCATGGACCTTTGCTATTTAGGTAATAGTTTTTCAGCACCTACAACTAGTGGCCTCCACCCAACTGTATTGAGTTCTCTTTCTGTTGATAGATCTTTCATAGCAAACGCACGGCCTTCGTGAGACACCAAAAAGGTCACCCAAATAACTACTCTCACAAAAGTTTTGATCAACGTGACAAAACCACCTGCTCCATACCGTTCATATCGATCGGTCTCCTGCAAGCGCAACTGTTGGCTCTATGGTGCGCCAGAACAATGCGCATCTGTAGAGCTCACAGAAGTGCACTGTGATTAATTGTAGTGATGTAGATGCAAGTGCAGAAATAGCTAATTCAGTGCTACTCGCAAAGTGGTGATCGGACATGTAACAATAAAAACCGTGAATGCTTGGGGGTTACTACTTTAAAAACTACTTGCCATGGAAACAGCACGCATCCGCAGAATAAAAATGAGATTCAAACCACTGATGAACAATGTCATTCTCACCGTCTGCAAGGCATTAGGAGAGAAAATTGATAAATGACAACATGAAAAGCTCTGAAAAAAAAAAAAAACACAGCTCGGAACTAGATCGATATAAAAACAACGTGCAAAAACCACTCTTCTATAAAAAAAATCATCTAAAAATTAATTAATTTAACGCCTACTTCAAAACATGTAAAGGGAAGAAGATAGCATTTTATTTAAAAAAATTCCTTAATGCTATTATTCAGCAAAACAGACTAACCTGATTACGGTTACGATTTGGAAAGATCACTTGGATAAAAAGAAAAAGGTGTTCGAATATTCGTATATATCTTCTTTTGTTAACAATTAAAGCGCAAGGAAGTAAAGCTAAATTATTTATTAAGGAATTAATATTTGCATAAAGTGAGATTGCCAGTCCAGCGTACGCGAAAGAGTGCAATAGGCAAGGAACACTCTTGAAGATATACAAGGAAGGAAGAAACTGCAAGAGATTGAGGAGATACCAATTAAAAGTGAATGCCAAAAAATGAAAATCAATGATCACAGAACTATTCTGGAAAATACATTTTGAAAAACTAAACTGGATAGCGAAAAGCATTAAATATACCGCGATCTATATTACATTACTATAAAACATTAATGTTAATGCAGATAGCGAAATGCTTCTACGTGTCATCTAACATTTGAAGATGATAAAGTCCTAAAACAGCAAAATGAAGCAGAAGAAAGAATTAGAAATCAGTAAAGAAATACACTGCACGATTAAAGGATTCAAATATCTCTTCAAGAAAATTGTGTACTGTCAGAAATCCCGCAATCACGAAATCACGTATCCACTAAGATATGCAGTGGCTGACAATGAATTTTGCAAATGATACGTTTTGCGCAGCATTGTGGGATGCAGAAATGTATTTGTTAGATGGGATATCTATCTCTGTGAATGAAATCCCATAAAGAGATTCCACCTAATTACCTAATTGCCATAAATATCTTCCCAAAGAGTAAAATTAGTAATTAATGGAAATATCAGAAATCATACAAATGGCAATCATGACAACCAAATATACATTTTATTGCATTTACGTGTACAAACTGAAATAACAAGTTAACGTAATAGTATTATGTACTATAAATCAGCAAAATAAGTCCTCAATATTTTGTTGTTCCTCCTCGAGCTGCAATTACAGCCTTGCAACGATCTGGCATAGAGTTAATCAACTTCTGGATATACGATTGCCCAATTTCGTGGTACCACACCCTTACAATGCTCTGCTGCAGCTGAATCTTACTTGTTGGCTTCTCCTGAGCAATTTTACACGACATTATGTACCAGAAATTTTCAACAGGGTTCAAATCTGCACTGTTGCCAGGCCAGTCCAATACTGTAATTCCAGCATCTCTGAGGTATGACTGCACCTTAAGGGAGAAAAACGACGGAAAACATTGGAATGTAAGTACGTTTTAAGCCTTGTGAGACAAGAAGACAAACTCATCATTAAATCTAAATAGCATAAAACTGACCAATTTTGCTGTGTGGCAAGGTGCTGAGTCCTGTTGAAAGTGCAGTTTTGGAGGTCTGTGTGGTGATTCCTAACAATGGGTTTTAGGCACTCCTCCAAGATAGCAGTGTAGGTTTCTGCATTCACCGTTCTGTTAATAAACATAATTCGCCCCACCCCTTTGATTGTTATGCATCCCCAGACCATCTAACCGACGGGGAACTTTACAGTCGGTGTTATGCACTCAGGATGGTATGCCTCCGATTTTTGTCTTCTAACGTATCACTTCCCATCCGCGCCATGCAGGTTGAATTTCGATTCGTCAGAAAAGATGACGCTCTCATTGCTCTTTTGTCCATGAAACATGTGTTTTAGGCCAAGCAAGTCGCTTTTCCTCATTTGTTGGGTCAACAAAGGCTTCTTCTTTGGCTGATAGGCATGCAGACCACATTCCGAAAGCCGTCTTTGGACAGTTAGTGCACTTGTTTCAACACCAGAGGCCATTTTGTATACCCGTCGTTTTCGATCAGGGGCACTAGCATTGCGATTACGAAGGCGTAGCCGATTCCAGTATCGATCTTGGGAACGCGTAATCTCTCTTGCAGCCTTCTCCAGGTCTTTTCACGCTTTAATTTCAGCACCCGGGATACTGTTGACTGGTGCAGCCTATTTTATCAGCGATAGCATGCGTAGAAAGTCCTTCCTGGGACAGAGCAGCAGCTACACTTTTTTTTTTTTTTTTGTGTCAACTGAACATATGGAGCCATGCTTACACATCCGTAAAACAGAATACTACAGGATACATCAGACAGTAATTGCAATACCTTGCAATTACTGTCTGATGCAATAGAAGCGTTATCTGACGCAATACCTTGCAATTACTGTCTGATGCAATAGAAGCGTTATCTGACACAATACCTTTGCTTTGCGACAAAGAAAATGACTGTAATCAAACAATACCTTATACGTTTCACTACAAATGTTACTTTTTTAAGGTGATGCAGGTTTTTTGTCTGCCAATGATCAATAAAATTTCTTCCGTCTACCCTTACAGCCGTACATTAAAAGTCAGTATGGTCGTGAATCGAAACTTACAGACTTAGTATTAAACTGATCGACAAAATTAATAGAACAAAATGTTTTTTTAAAAATATTTTATTGTGAACAGTGACGCCGAAGGCGAACATTTGATATAATAGGCACTCTGGGATCTAAATTCCGAATATCCAATAGAAATCGATCTACCACCTTACGGAGTCGCACATTATGAAAATTATTCATGCCTATAAAAACATTGGTTGCAACCATATCACTTCATTCCCGTTTTTTTTTTTTTTGGCTTGCTCAGTGGGACAGCCACATCTCCAGTACTCAGGATGGCAAGTCATCGTCATTTAGATGATTCTTTGAGATGGCGGCCATTAGACGTCTGCAAATGCCCGACTTCAAGCCGGACATTTGCAGGCGAAGGTGGCATGTTGCTTATTGTGTCACACAGTGTCTTCTCGACACTATAGAAGCAGTTTCATCAGACAGGAACTCCATTACAGGAAGAGCTGGCCAAGGTCTCGCGAAGACTACGTCCACGAGAACAGACCGCTATCTGGCTCTAACAGCAAGACGGAACCCTACGATGTCCTGTCATCTGTCTGGTTGCTGCACCCATAGGTTAAAACATTTCAAACCGGACTGTGTTAAGAAAGCGCGATACAAATCAACTCGACACAAAGAAGCCAATGGTTTACATCCCTTTAACCCCAAATCACTGCTGAACTCGTCGAAACTGGTAACATGAATATGTGACTTGGAGCCCTGACAAATAGGGTACAGTTAGTATCTCTGAGTCACGTTTTAGCCTACGAATAGATTCTAGAAGTTATTTCATCTGGAGACAACGAGAAATTCGGTACCACCCCTCCAACATCAGAGAAAGGGACACTTACGGTGGAGGCGGTGTTCTCGTGTGGGACGGAATAACGATCAACGGACGCATTCCTCTTCATGTTTTTGATAGGGGTATCATAAATGCGCAGAGGTACCGAGAACAGATCCTCGAATCCTACGTGCGACTTTTTTAGGGGTGCAGTTAGCCCATAACAATTAACTACGAGTAGGTTGGTCAGGCAAGCCCCTTTCCTCACGAACCCATGTTGTGGTCCTTTAAGCATATTCCTATCGAGATGGGCCCACATTGTATCCTTAACCAGAGACTCCATGATCTTACGCACTATTGAAGTCAAATCATTCACTGGTCTACGGTTGTCTAGCACGTCTTTCGCATCTCTTTGGTGGATTGGGGAGGTGTTAGCACTTTTCCAGTCCAGGGGGATCTCCCCGAGTCAAACGATAATATCATTAACATCCTGAACAGGATGATACATTCACATGCATCCTTTTTAGTATAACTGGATCAAATATAATTTAATTTATATCAATTTCATTACATTTAATTTTCCGAGATTGATACCATTTAATTTACAACAGTTTGATTGCTTTTCACCATCCCTCGTGGTTCGACTCTAACGGTCGTTGAAAAGTATATATTCAACTGGTCACCCCTTCTGCTAGGCTTTCTATAACTTTCCAAATTCGATAAAATAAGGGGACTATCTGATTCGCTCTCCTTTTTAATGCGCGTTAGCATATAAGCATAAAGTGCCTATTGTCCCCACCCTGTCCGTTCATCTTCCAGATATAACTCGACTTCCAGTGGACGGATTTTCAAAATTTTAAATTTTGACCTTCTAACTATTTTTTGTCTAGCCATCCGAAATTTCATTAAAATCGGACCATTTAACAACTCGACTTCCCCTGGATGGATTTGCATGAAAAATATTTATCGTATTTAGAAGAATAACCTTCCCATATTTTATTAAAATAATTTGTAAAATCTGTTTCCATAAATAGATATCGGGCAATTATTATTTCTTATTTTGTGCTCCTTAAAACTCAGTGGACAGATTTTCATGAAATGTTATATCTGGGACTTTTACAGACTTCTAGAGCCATCCAGAATTTCAATAAAATCGGACCAATAGTAATCCAATAATTATTATTTCTTTGTCCATCCATCTGCATGTAATAACTCGACTTCTAGTGGATGGATTTTCAAGAAATTTTATATTTGGACCTTTCAGGAAGAGTTGCGAACCCTTTTCGAATTTCATTAAACTCGAACCAATAGAAATCCGGCAATTATTTTTTTTATACACATCGCATAGGCTATCCGCATACCGCATATTACAGCTGAGGCACAAGATTATGTTTGCTGCCATGCGCTGGTCAGAGAAGTGAATGAGCAATGTGACGGATGTGCAGAAACAAAATTTTCTCGGTTCTCCCATAAAAACCCATTGCTTTTTCGCTCATATTTGTTATAAATTATGAATTATTACTATTTGCCAACTAGGCAATTATTTACTAATTGTCAATCCTTTGCGCTTACCTCCTAAATAGTTTTCAAAAGTAACGGAGAAATATATCAACCGTGAACTAATCTTATATCGTCTTGAAACTTTTCATCAAATCAACAATTGCTAATATGAATTCCATCAGTGCTGATCTACTAGCGAAATGGACAAATTATATGGAAACGTTTGAAGAAATCCATGAATTTTTTCTTGTTATTCTCAGGCTTTCGATCACGTTTGGGCCGACCGGGCTAGCCGGGTGGGTAAAGTGCCTGAATAGTAACCCAAAGGTTGCGGGTTCGAATCCCGCCTCAGGCTTGGATCAAAATACTGCAAAACCTTGGGAGGTGCATTATGGCCACAGAAGCTGATGCGCCAACAACTACAAAAAAAAAAAAAAAAAAAAAAAAAATCGCGTTTGGAATAGATATCTTCTAACAGGCTTAAATGTTGCTGGTTTTGGAAAACTGGCTGCGTGACGATTTGATTTATCTGATTGCCTAATGTAGGCAACCTGCATTAAGCAATCAGATAAATATGATTGCTTACGCAGATGATATGGAAGCGTTGGTGGAGGGTGAATCTAGATCTCAGATTGAAGTTAAATCACGAATCCTGATGCACGATTTATCATATTGGTGCACAATTCATAAATTAACGGTGTTTACACAAAAAAACAAAGAAACTATGTCAAAAAATAATGCAGTGAGGCAACGATTTCAAGAATGACGCAGTCAGAATGGGGCATAAAAGGAAAAAGCTTACATTTGGTGTATTTTGCATTTTTATACCAATAGCTACATATGCGGCTTCTGTTTGGTATCAACATACAGAAAACACTTCAGTGGTAAGGAAATTGTTCTCCAATTAAAAAACTATACTGTTAAGGATAACTGGAGCAGGTCGAACCGTCCCAACACCAGCACTTCAAGTAGTTGGTGGGGAACTGACCATCGACTTACATCAGATATTTAGGGCAATGTCATTCTTCGTTCAGTTCTATTCTGTCATTCTATTTCGCAGTCTTCAAAAAGAGAAAAAAATAGGATGAGGGGATATTTAATGATGGAATGGCAAGAGTGCTTAACTCATTCAGTTAAGGGGAAGATTACCCGTAAATTTTTCCCATGCGTAATGGCGCATTATAGCCTTAGATACTAATGCACCATAAAATCCTAAAACAACCAACCAAAATCCCATGCGTAAAGAATCCAGCATATTTAAGGAATAGTTAGTTTGCTGTGAATCTTCCTTGTATTTCCTTCTGTCTGCTCATAGGTCAATCTTTGCTAAACTGCATAAATTTGCCTTATCTGAACGAATTAACTGCTTTTGGGCTTAGAGGTGACTTGGGAGCACATATTATATCAATTTCAAGGGTATGAGGACTTCAGGTTGCAGTTAATATCGAAAATTCTAGGCCTAAATAACCTGAGAGAAAGTGATAAGCAGGTATTGGTAGAATCTCGAGAGAACCTTATGGCATTCCAAGACTTTGCGAGATCGACATTTAAAAGATTCAGGACGTTGCTGCGTTATGAAGCCATTTCTAGTTGATAAAGAGATAATATCTGGTTGACGCAGAATTCCAGTAGAAATTCAGTATGACATGATATTTACCGGTTTGGAATAAACATGGACGTATTACATGGTTAATTATATGGTGAGCAACTTACTCCTAATGTTAAATGACAACAGAGGTGTGCTCCCAGGCTTACGCCCATCTCCACCTGTGTTCACTATATATAAAAACAAAAGAAAATTCTCAACCGTATTTAGGTCTCTCTACCACCAGTGAACAGACATCAATAGATAAACGCAACCCGGCTACCGTCCCTGGCACAAGGAGACGGACCTGGGTTCACTATCTCATTCTGTGCAGTTAAACACAATAATCCTGCACCCACCGGTGAATTGATGGTGTGTTCCGCATCCATCGTCTGTTTAATGGCAGTTCATGTTGCTGCCTAGTTCTCGCACTAAGATATATATAATCTTTATTGTATACAAACGTGGTATATACAATAGACCCTTCACAGCAGCAATGCCATATCTGTGGATATGAATATTAGGGGTTCATGGTGCTTCAGATTGGATCGTGTATTCAATGGATCGTCTGACAGTTCATAGTGCTGCCTCAGTTCTTGAGAAGCGGATGTCATTATGGTACGAGTATGAATATCTACAGATATTCACGAAGAAGATTATGTTCATAGTATACAGGGTGTCTCAAAAATACACGGCATAACTTCAGGAATGAGTTCCTCATATGTAGACAATAAAAATATTTTATATCAACATAGTTCCGGAAATGCTTGGTTCCCGAGTTATTAACCGGAATGTCTTACTCCCGCAGGTGATTTCCTTCATCACAAGGTACTTATTTATTTTATTTATTTATTTATTAACACACAACTGTATATACATTCTCAAGTTATCTTAATCAATTTACATACAATATTAATCAATTTATATACAATATTTATATACAGATTTATATACATGCTCTTATATATACTGTAGTCTTTCTGTACATTGATTGTGTGTGTCCTGATATGAAGGGTGGCTCCTAGACACAAGCCCATCTCCACCTTTTACTCCTGAGAAAGCTCAGAACGTCTGCAAAACAGGCCTGAAAAAAAGAGCATTATGTCAGGCCATTTCGCCACCAGGGATTAACTAACACCTGGATCCACCATTCTCTATGTGTGCTGTAATGCACAAATCCTGCACCTACCGGAAGTAGTGCTATACTGGTAGGTGCCAGCAATCCCGCCCCCAAGGCTGCCCAAACTTGGAGGCCAGCGAAAAAAAAAAAAAAAAAAAAAAAAAATTAATAAATAAAAATAAAAATAAAATAAAAAATAAAAATAAAATAAAAAATAAGAATAAAAATTTTCCAACTAAGAACAATGTACACTTGTTGAAAAAAAAAAAAAAAAGCAACATTATACGATTATTTACATGCAAATAGCAAATACATACACTTACATTAATTTAACACTTAGAAACATTAACATTATCTCCATTTTAGAGTCCATCCACAAATGCAAGCCTGAATTGGGTGTCCAGGAGCAGAAGATCATCTCGCTGTAGACAAGAAACATCCTATAAAGATGACATTACACGAAGTGTTCTGTCGTCAAATGTGCAGCACTTCCCTTAATTGGTATCCTGCAATAGATTTCTTAGCTCCTGTCTTCTTTTAAAAACTTTGGCCGAGAATTCCTGAAGCAAAGCAAAGATGTCCCACCTCTGAACCAAGAGAGGTAAATTATTCTCCGTGAGGTTTGGCAACCTATTTAGTAATTCCTGCCTGTCTGAAGTATACAGTCCGCATTCAAGGATGACATGTCTCCAAGATTCCACCTCACCGCACGAACAGTAGGGGTCAGGTTCTAATCCTCTTTCAAATAGTTTGGCCCTTAAGCCATGTCCAGTGATTAAGTAACTCGTTGTCATGGTGGGAGCAAACCAAGACGACACCCTCCTGTCCATTGCAAAGCTTACGGCTGGAATGAAGCCTCTTGTAATGGTTCCATACTCACTGAAATCCCAACGTTGCTGCCAGCAATTCACAAGCTCGCCCCAAATTCTACGTTTTTCCTCCTTTATGTTGTTATTTGGATTAGAGGTGATATTCAATATTTGTAACGCCCTTCCCTTCTTTAAGTTATATACAATACCTCGGAAAATAATGTGTAAATCCAAGGGGATGGTACCTGCAATAACCTGTAAGGCATTTGTCGACACTGTCCTTGGAGCGCGTATAACTGTAAGCAACATTGTACGTTGCAGGGACAGAAGCTTGGCTTTAGTTGTAACCTTGGTAGCAGCCGCAAACCAAATACCAGCACCATAATCTACAATGGGAAGAAATATCGTCTTGTAGTACAATACCAGAGTTTTTTTGGATAAACCCCATTCCTTGCGGGAAATTCTAACAACTGCAGCTACGAACTTTTTGATTTTTTCATTGATTTTAGTGACATGTACATGAAACCTGAGACGATCATCTAAAGTTAAACCCAGATATTTGGTGTTCTGTACATATGGAATTTGAGTACCATATAGGGTTACCTTTGGCGGCCTTCCATAATCGAAGTGGTGTTTAAACACCATGAAATTGGTCTTGGTGACAGAAATCTTTAGTTTATTCAAACCCGCCCATGCCACTAAATTATTCAAAACTGACTGAATTTTTTGTTCGAGAATTTGTCTTGATCCTCCCTGCACCGCCACCACCAAGTCATCTGCATATGCAACTTTGATGAACTCATCGCTATCCTTCGTGAGCCACTGGTCTAGCACTGCATTCCAAAAGAGAGGTCCCAAGACTGAACCTTGAGGGCATCCTCTTGAAACGGTAGTCGTGTATGATAAATGCTTTGCACATACTCTAATTTGTCGATCCTTAAAGTAAGATCTGAGGACTCTGAACAGGTAGTCATCACACTTTGCCAGTTGCAGTGACCTGAGAGCACTCTCCCACCAAAGGGAATCGAAAGCGCCCTCAAAGTCAATAAAAACAGCAAGAACATATTTGCTGTTTGCCTCCTGAATGTAAGTCAGCAGGGTTGAGATTGCGTCCTCAGTGGAACGTCCTTTTTTGAATCCAAACTGGCAATCAGAGGAGAGATTATGTTCTGTAAATAATTTAAAAATCCTTGGGGCAATCATCCTTTCAAATAATTTGCCAAGATTTGCCAATAAAGAGATTGGCCTGTATGCTCTGGGGTTTGTTTTTGGCTTTCCCGGTTTATGCAAGATTTTTAAGAGCGCAAGCTTCCATTCGAGAGGGAAAAGCCCTTCTAGCAGGCATTTATTAAATAAGTTTAATAAAATCTCAGGGAAGAATTCATAAAATTTTCCAATTACTTGATTCTCAATGAGGTCAATGCCAGGACATTTTTTATGGTTCAGTTTAGCTACTGCAGCACCTAGCTCAAGCATATTAAAAATGGCAGTTTCGGTTGTCCCCTTATATTCACGATTAATGCGTCTAATTTCCGCTTGATCAGGGCTGTCCATAAACGGCAAATCTTCCGGAAATAGGCTACTCACTATCCCTTCGACTGTAGATTCCCAGTCCGAAGTTTCTTGATTCTCTCTAATTATCGTGTTGTAAATTTCACCACACAAAAGTTTATTTCTTGAAAGCTTATAGATTATACCCCAAGGGTCAGCATTTCCTGTTTCCTTCACCAGACGTTGCCAACAATTTTGCCTGCTATCAGCAATTGCTTTATGGTACCTCTTCCTCAAGTCTCTGTAATCATTTTTCAAAGCCTGAGTGTCTGCGTCCGATAGATGCCTATTCCTTTGGTATGCTTTTCGTGCTTGTTGAGTTTGTTGTCTCAATTCAGCTAGTGTCGAAGACCACCATGGGACAGAAGTTCTTCCTGTCTGTTTTCTTTTCGTCGAGTAGGCCATCGCTTGATATAAATGATATTGAACCAGAAAAACATATTCTTTTGCTGTTAAGGTGTTAATGATTACTTTGTTATCTCCATTAAAAATTGTATTCAGATATTCACGAAACTTGGTCCAGTTCACCCTGTCCATCCGAAAACGCCTTAAATCCCTTATTGTTATATTCACTTGCCTATCCTCCGGTAAAATCGAGAAGGTGATTGCTCGATGGTCACTATTAATTAGATACGGATTGACGTCCCAATTTTGCACCCTATCCACCAGATTAATGGAGGTTAAAGTAGCATCTATATTAGATTCACCATTTGTCGTCGAGAATGTATATGGTTTATTTGGCAAGTTCTTTACACAGAGATTATGATCCAAGATCAGATCCACCAACTGCTCGCCTCGAGCATCAGAAAAGCCGCTGTTCCAAAGTGTAGACTTAGCGTTGAAATCTGCTGTAATTAGTAGGTTTTTAGCTGAAAATCTGCTACATACCCTGTCAAGTCTGTGTAAGGCTGGCTGAATATCTTCTGAGGGAGGAAAATACTGGGAAACCAGATAAAACGACTGGTCCCTGGAGGAAACCAGGATACAAACTGTGGTAGCAGAACATTCACTTGATATAGTTGTTATTACTAGTTCACTGTTAAAGATAATTATGGCGGCCTTGGGTCGATCGTCACTTGAGGCAATAATCCTTGCCGAAATTGGATATCCTATAACTTTATACGCTGAACCCCCTACCTGAGAAGAGTAATACGGTTCCTGCAAGCATACAATATCAAACCCCAGATCATCAGCAGCTTTCCTAATCTCGTCCGCCGCTGCACGAGATCTTTGCCCATTAATCTGAAGAATTTTTTTTCGCCGTATTGCAGGTTAACACTTGTTGAATCAATTACCGTTGTATTATTCATGTCTGGTTCTTCGGTCTGTCAATTCAATAGCTTTAAGATACTCAGGGCATTTATTATCCCTGACCGAGTGATTACAATCCCTACCTCTACGTTTACAATTAACACACTGTGGTGGTTCCTCCTTGTGAATACAGTCAGAAAAAACATGGCCTCCACCCCCGCAGTGGCCACAAGATACAGCTTTATGGGAACAGAACTGCGCACTGTGACCATATCCTAGACATCTGAAGCATTTGCTTACAAGTGTAAACTTACGAAATCTATGTGACGTGAAACCTAGATAAATTTTGTCACTCTGAATCACGTGTCCCATAAGGCGTGGGCTGAAACCAATAAC
Source organism: Mastigoproctus giganteus (assembly GCF_048544385.1). NCBI lineage: Eukaryota > Metazoa > Arthropoda > Arachnida > Uropygi > Thelyphonidae > Mastigoproctus > Mastigoproctus giganteus. Next base: position 179,698,158 of record NC_143583.1, on the reverse strand, counting down.
CCAATTGGTCACTCTGGTTCCGGTGCCAGAGTTAAATCTGAATGTAATCTCATTCTTAACTTCCTCCTGGCTAAAACCAAAGTCTTTTAAATTTTTATTAATTAAATCCTCCAAAATATCCTCCTTAGAATATTCCTTCGGGACACCGTAGATCAAAATTGTAGGATCGGACAATCTGGGTTTTTCTATTGATAATCCTGCTTTTTTTAATGCAGAAGCACTTGAGATCTTCTTGGCATCATCAGGATTTGTTGTCTCTAACAACACACCTTTATTTCTCAAAAGACGTACACCCTTGATTTTCATGTCCTTGTGATCTTTTTTAATCACTTCAGTAACTGCCTTCCTGATATCCTGGCTAGACGCCAGGGAAGATTCTGCTGAGGGCCTAAGTATTAGTATGTTTTCGGAATCAGAGATCCCACTTCCGGAATCCATCCTATCTTCATCAGCAATTGGTCTGCCCGAAGAAGCTGCCACCTCCACTGAAGACGTTAGCAGAGGAATCTCTGTTATTTCAGGAGTCTGTCTATTTCGCTTTGTCCCACCACGAACAACTTCCGTAAAAGTCTTATGAGGATGTAGATCACGTTGGATCTGTATCATCTTGTCCAAAAGACCTGCTCTGATTTCCAATTCAGATGCTTTGGTCTTAAGTCGTTCATTGTCAATTAAGATTGCGGTGGTAACTGCCTCTAGATCCGCCCATAGACTATGAATGCGGTTAGAGGCAGACTTAGTTATCTTGCTAGAATCCTTTGATAGAAACTCTCCCAGAGCTTTCCTGATTTTGGCAACCGTCGCATATACAATTGAAGCATTCAAAGACCCACCCAGGTCCAATCCCTCTGTTAGAGAAAGATCTTCAGAAGATTCTGTTGGAATCGAGTTACTATCGACAATGACCATCGGCGGCTCAGAAGCCAACGAAACAGAGGGACTCTCCACCACAATGTTTTTATCTCCTCGAGCTTGAGTAATTCTAGGAGTTTTGGGAGTTTTCTTCCCCCTGCATCCCTTTTTTTTCTTAGATGAATCCGTAGACTCTGATCCAGAAGAATTCTCAATGTCAATATCTTGTGTCAGTATCCTAACTTGGTCATGGTCCAAGTCAGTATCCATGTCAGATAAGTGTAGGCAAAAAAAAAAAAAAAAAAAAAAACCACACGACTATTGTCTATCCTCTTGTTCTAAACTTGTCTTCTCAATCCTAATAGGATACTCATTAGTACCCTAAAGACAGAGTTATATCAATAGGTCTATGTTTAATATGTATTTCACTTATCCAGCTGGATGGAAAGTGGAAGGGAAGTTCTGAAATCTTCGAAAAGCAGTGTCTAGATCTCAGTCCCTAATAGCCTGAGGGCGCCAGAAAAATTCTTGAAATTAAGTATTTTTATAAGATCCTCACCTACCAATAACGGGGTCCCAAGGACCAATAGATGAGGAGAAATATCAACTTTAAGATTGAGAAATGATAGCCCAAACAAGCCCACAATGTTATCCAGCAGAAGGCTTAAGTAAACTAATGAACAAACGATATTAAGTCAAAATACTGCGATGGCGCTAGTAAATGTTTTCCGTCTCCATGACTAATTTCAAAAAAAAGGAATATTTCAAGTCGCCATTATCATCCATACAAAGTCTATGGGATAATGGTATCTCTATGGGAGATTTCAGTGATATATGTATAAGCACTATGAAATCAATTACTCAGTTTGTAATATAATCTCATGCAAATAATTCCACAACCCCACGGTCCCAACAACCAAAAAATCACCTATGAACTCACCACAACTTTAACTTCTAGGAAAACATATTTACACATAAGGGGGTTGTCAATGAACGCATTAAATATCTCAAAAAGCAGGAGCACATTCAGAACACATGAGCCACACTGGACGATACAGCGCCCTCTATCACAAGGTACTGACAGAATCTGGTGGTTTTCCATTCCGACCATGTACTCAAATCAGGAGCAAGCGGATATGCACTTTGTGTACGGTTTGGCGGACGGCAATGCTCTGGAGGCTCATCGTTTGTACCACGAAAGGTTCCCAGAACGCAGATGTCCAGACAGGAAAACGTTTGAAGGTATCCATCGCCGCCTTTGTGAACATGGGACCTTTACACCTCGTGCTGCCGACAGAAGGCTACCAAGATCTACGACTCCTGAAGTAGAGGGGTGGACAAACTGCCTGGCCTCCACGCTCACTGATTTAAACCCAGTAGATTTCTTCTTGTGGGGCCATTTAAAGTCATTGGTGTATTCGACTCCGGTAGCTGATGTAGAAACTCTCCGCAATCGAATTGTGGCAGGTTGTTAGACAATAGGAAACATGACAGGAATTTGGTATCGTCTTCGTGAGTCCATGAGACGGCGATGTGAGGCCTGTATTCAGGCAGAAGGTGGACATTTTGAACAATTACTATAAGGTGATGTGAACAATTAAGTGTCATAGACAGACCTTCAAAACTCGGAAACCAAGCATTTCTGGAACTATGCTGATATAAAATATTTTTATTGTCTACATATGAGGAACTCATTCCTGAAGTTATGCCATGTATTTTTGAGACACCTTGTATAACAATATAATGATAGTATTGTGAGGATTTTGTTTGGGTGACAGTGAGTAAATCTAATGGTAGCTCCTTGAACTACAATAGTAACTATATTCAAGAAGCAGCTTGAGGCGGGATTCCGAAACGTTCCTAAATGCTAGGACCACCTAATATAAATAAAATATAATTAAAACATGCATGTATCTCAAACTACCTTGACAAATTAAAACAAATTAATCAAAACAACCATATTAATAAAAGAAGGCTAATCATGAATACTGATACCCATCTCTAGTAATGAAATCGCACGACTGAACGTTCAAGAAAATACGTCCCCACCAACCAAAGACGAACATCTGCACTTACAATGAAAGAATAGAATACAATTAACATAAAACACTGGAAAATGAATTCAATAATAAAATCGAAAGGATGTCTGTCCATGGTGGTTTCCATAAGATCTAGATACAAGAAAGAAACGAACAAACTACACTAAGAGGCATAACATGTATGCCATGGCATCCTCTATAGTTAAAATAAACACACATAAAAAATACAATTTTCAGTGATAACTACAGTGAATCGATAAATCTAAACAGAAGGAATGAGTGTGCTTTGATTTGATTTGGTAGTTGTTGGCGCATCGGCTTCTGTGGCCATATTGCACCTCCCAAGGTTTTTGCAGTACTTTGATCCAAGCCCGAGGCGGGAATCGAACCCGCGACCTTTGGGTTGCCGGGCAGGTACTTTACCCACTCGGCTAGCCCGGTCGGCGGAATGAGTGTGCATTCACGGACTGATTTTCATGTCGCGGGTGTGGAAACCATCCTGAATAACCATTGGAAATATACTCGCTCCTTCCTTCTAGGACTGACTAACACGACAGTCCCGATTGAAGAGACCTTTACGAATTGTTCCAGTCTTTGACGGGCTTTGAACTCTGACCTCTCCAAGCGAATAAAGTTTAAACTGTATTAAAATTGTAACTTTAAATGTTTAAAAAATCATTTGTTTGATGAGATTTATAGCATTGGCGTTCTCGAAAATTATATTTTTATTTCTATGCAGTGCGATATACCATTTTCCGACCTCTAGTGTATACAATATTAAGGGATCTCAAAAGCCACTACTCAAACCCCAAAGAACTGCCCTAAGTATGCTGGCGGAGGGCTCTCTGTAACAGTCTAGTCAGAACGATACATCACCATCTGCCACTCGTTTGGGGAATCTGCATTCGATACTGGTCAACGACAGAAGAAATTTGTAAAATCATCTTGATCCGAAATTGCAGTTAGTAGTAGTAGTAATGGAGGCATGTGATGCAAGAAAGCAAGCGCATGAGCTTGTGAAGCATTAGCAAAAAAAAAAAAAAAAAAATTCATATATCCATTCCCTTTAAACGTTTGTCCAGTCCCTCCTTGAATTTATTTAAGTTATCAACTTCCACAACGGCAGATGGAAGTTTGTTCCAACAATTAACCACCCGCTGGTTAAAGGAAAATTTCCGCACATCTATTCTACAACTGTCTTTCCTCAATTTGAATTTATGCCCCCTCAGGTTCATAATCTGAGAAAAGAGGAAGAATCCCATCAGAATTCAGCGTGCTCAACCCATTCAAGGCCTTATACACCTCAATCAGATCACCTCGTAGTGCAATTTGCAGAACTTAAGCCTTTCTTGGTAAGAGGACCCCTTCGGTCCCTTCACCAATCTTGTTGCCCTTCTCGGTACAAGCTCAATCAACTTCACATCCTTCCTAAAACGAGGCCTCCAGTACTCAAGACGTGGCCTGACCATTTTCTTATACAAAGGGATAATCATTCCTTTTTCCCTACTAGCAAAATTCCTGTATATTATTGTCAATACCCCCATGACCTGCTCTAGCAGCCTGTCTGCATTGCTCAGAAAACTTCATATCTCACTGCACAATTATTCCCAGAAATTTTAATCTTTTTCAATTTCTACCACCCTAAGTGTAGTACTACATAGTTGGTAAGTTTCTGTGGGGTTACTTCTACCCATATGCAGTACTTTGCATTTGTCAATGTTAAACTTCAGTTGCCACTTGTCAGCCCACCTGTCCAAATTTTCTAGATACTGTTGCAGTAGCACACTGTCATTAACAACCCTGCCAACTTTTGTATCATCTGCAAATTTCGACATTAAGCCTGATATACCTTCATCAATATCATTGATAAATATACAAAACAACAGTGGGCCCAACACCTAACCCTGGGAGGGCTCCACTAATAACATTAGTTCACGAAGAGCAGCGTCCATTGATTACCACCCTCTGTCTGCTCCCACTCACCACTCTTTTATCCATTGTAGCAACTTACCTTTAATACCATACTGCTCCAATTTGTACAGTAGTCTTCCATGCGCAACAGTATCAAGAGCTTTCCTGAAATCCAAGTATATGATATCAAAATTATTTTTGCATCTAGTTCCTTTGTAACCATAGTATCCAATTAAATTTGTCAGAAAAGATTTTCGCTTAACATGCTGTGTCTGAATTATTACCTACAGTCTCGTTATTTATTTATTTTTTTTGTTGTTTGTTATTTGATTTTTAGGAGCATTAGCAACTAAGGCCATATTGCTCCGGGGATATGCGGTGGTCATTCCCTGACCTTTCCGCATCCTCCGTATTTGGTGGTCACGGGCTCGAACCCCGGTCTGATCAAGAAGCGTGTGCTACGCACTGCTGCTCCTGCCCACCTGGCTACGGAGGTGCCACTACAGTCTCGTCTAGATGATCCTGCAATGCATCTTTAACAAGTGACTCCATTATTTTCCCCGGAACAGAAGTTAAACTAACTGGTCTGTAATTACTCGTGTCACCCTTAGATCTCTATTTGTGAATTGGGGATACATTTACACATTCCAGTCCGTGGGGAATTCCCCTGAGTCCAAGGATTCTCTCATAATTATGGCCCCTCAACGTGGGCACCTGTACGTGGTGAGGGGACCTCCCAGTGATGCTGCTGGTTTTCCAGATTAGCATCGCTGGGATCCAACGCCCATACCTTGGTTCCAGGGTTACAACATTGGAATCCGGCGTGTGCAGCCGTGCGCCGCGACCCGTGGAAGCGGAAAGGGGGATCCTGGTGGTTAAGGGGCCCAGCCTTAATACACCACTTTGGCCCCTGCTTCGACGAGACGGGTGGTCCCGGACCGGCTCGACTGGGATCAATCGGCGGGTGGTATTATACTGCTAGGGTCAACTGCGTTCCAATAAGTCTCCCTCCCTATGGTCCTGGGACGGGATAAAGACTTATTGGTAACGTGGGTATGGTGTTCTAAGCGAACTCGGCGTCCCATTCGTGTACGCAGTACCTGCTAGTTCACGAGTGGGCGTCCCCTCGTAGGGCTCCGTGGTGGGTGAGGTACTTAGGCATCAGACATTTTTTCTTTACTCTCATGAGTAATTTAAATCCAATTTCTTCTGGGGCCCCAACAAGGCCCCTACCTAACCGATCAGATGAGAATGACACCAATTCTGCCAAAAGAGCCAGAACTGAGGATAAACCACCATCTATAACTCCGCTTTTCCTCATTCTCCATTCCACCGGAGAGCAGTCAATTGGGAAGATGTCACCCTTCTTCATCCAGAAAGGATTAGAAGGGTTGGCAGGATCACCAAAATCCGTTAAACGGCTGCGTTCTGGTGATCTTTTAATCGAAGCTTCAAACACAAAGCAGGCAGAAAGAATGTTAAACGCGACATCCATAGGGGGAATACCGATCAATGTAACACCCCATAAAACTTTGAACTCTTCACGCGGTGTCATTTCAGAGTGGGATCTTCTTCATGTCTCTGAAGAGATCTGCTCTGAACTAAAAGATCAAGGAGTGACAGCTGTAAAGAGAATATCAATGCGGAAGGAAGGGAATCTCGTCCCTACCCGAGTTCTCATCCTAACATTTAACACCCCACGGCCTCCAAGTTCCATCAAGGCAGGGTATTTAAACTGCCCAGTGAGGATCTATATTCCAAACCCACTGAGGTGTTTTAAATGCCAAAAATACGGACACTCACAAACGGCTTGTCGTGGTAACCCTGCCTGTGCTCGATGTGGTGCAAAAGACCACGAGAGCAAGGAATGTTCGGCTTCTAAACCGATCTGTGTAAATTGCCAAGGAGAGCACCCTGCATACTCCAGAGCATGCCAGCGGTGGAAGGATGAAAAAGAGATCCAGAAATTGAAAACGGAGCTGAATATCTCCTACCCAGAGGCAAGAAAACGCATTCAACCAATAAATAGCGGGAAACCTTCATATGCCCAGAAGGTTTCTGCGAAGTGCACTATCGGTACGCAGACTGAGATGACTGTACCACCAAGAGAGTCATTCACACCGATTGCCCGCTATTTATTGAGCTCACAAAAGCCCACCAAAAAAACGCAGTCAGCTGCCACTCCTATATCCGTACCTCCCAATGCTCCACCACTACCAAAACCAAGTGGTAAAGAGCCAACAGTAATAACAGAAACAATGGATGTCGAGCACAAGGAGGTACCGGATGAATCAGTCTTGGAACTCTTTGCGGAGGAAGAAATGGACACGGGACAGCGTCCATTCTTCCCCAAAAACGATAAAGCCAAGACTGATAAAATCAAGCCCTCAGCACTTCGGAAGCCGCCTGATGGACCCACCAAGCCAAAATAATGGCTAAATTCCTACAATGGAATTGTCGTGGATTCCGGCGAAATACTGATGACATCAAGGCCCTCCTGCAAAAGCACGAGCCAGTTTGCTTTTGCTTGCAGGAGACGTATCTAAAAGCAAATGATGATCCCACCATGTATAACATCACAATCTTTCGTAAGGATAGAATTGCGGATGGTCCTGCTCATGGAGGAGTGGCTATCCTTGTGAGTAATCAGACCCCAGTTCAGCCCTTGCTAATTACATCCAGCATAGAGGCTGTTGCAATTCGCCTTACAGTGGGATTTTTATTAACAGTCTGCTCTATTTATTTGCCACCTGGGACTGACATCTCCCAGGAAGACCTTGATGATCTTGTAACGCAGTTGCCACCCCCTTTCTTACTTCTTGGGGATTTTAATGGACATAACACCCTGTGGGGTAGTGCTAACATCAATGGAAGGGGACGGGTCATAGAGCGTATGCTCAATGACAATGCCCTTTCCCTTGTAAATACTGGAAAAAACACCTTCTTCCACATGCCTACCCGTACGTTCTCTGCCATTGATCTCTCTATCTGCTCCCCTACTCTACTCCCTTCCCTCACTTGGGAAGTGGAGGAGAATCCATACGGAAGTGATCACTTCCCTGTGCTAACCTTGTTACACAGTGGGAGACCATGTCTTCCTTTTAGGTTACCACGGTGGAAGTTTGATCAGGCTGACTGGAATGCCTTCGAACATCAGGCAAATTTTGACCTCAGTACAGTCAGTCAGGAGCCTATCAGTGACGCAGTAACGTACATCACAGAAATCATTGTCCAAGCAGCTGCAAATTCTGTTCCAAAAACATCTGCCCGGTTTCCACCATATCCCAAACCTTGGTGGAATTCCCAATGCACAGCAGCAAAAAAGGCTCAAAACAAAGCGTGGGGGATATTCCGTCGATATCCTACCACTGTTAATCTAATAGCCTTCAAGCGTGCACGAGCCAAAGCACGCAACATTCGCCGTCAGAGTCAGAAGGAATCATGGATCCGTTTCACATCATCTATTAACCAGACTACCAATTCTAAAGTAGTCTGGGATAAAATCCGGAAAATGAAGGGAAAATATACATCCCACCCTTCTTCAATCCTAGATTATAATGGATGCGCTATTGCAGATCCAACTGCAATAGCCAATGCTCTTGGGGAAACATTCTCTAACATCTCTGCAACATCTTCGTATTCCCCAGAGTTCCTGGTCCTGAAACATAAACTGGAAAAACAGGCTCTTAATTTTCAGTCTAAGAACATCTACCCCTACAATGAGTCGTTTACTATTCAGGAACTGAAAAGAGCCCTCGCCCTTTCCAAAGCAAGTGCTGTTGGACCAGATGGCATCCATTATGAAATGGTTAAACATCTTTCACCAAAATCTATGGATTATCTGCTCTCTCTGTATAACAGAATCTTCATTGAAGGGCAGTTTCCGGATTCCTGGCGCAAGGCAATCGTTCTTGCCTTTCCTAAGCCAGGAAAGGATCCAAAAGTCACTAGAAATTATCGTCCTATTGCTCTGACTAGCTGTCTGTGCAAAATCCTGGAGAGAATGGTCAATTCTCGTTTAACATGGTACTTAGAATCGAATGACCTTCTCTCCAATATCCAGTGCGGCTTCCGAAGGAACCGGTCCACTTTGGACCATCTTATTAGACTGGAAACATCCATCCGGGATGCTTTCCTAAAACGCGAACACTTGGTGTCGGTGTTCTTTGACATGGAGAAAGCGTATGACACAACTTGGAGATTTGGCATCTTAAAAGATCTGCATAGCCTGGGTCTTAGGGGGCAACTCCCCATTTTTATTAAAAACTTTTTAGCCAATCGATCTTTCCAAGTTCGTATGGGATCCTCACTCTCTCGTTCCTTTAGCCAAGAGGAGGGAGTACCACAAGGATCAGTATTAAGTGTCACGTTTTTGCCATCAAAGTAAATTCCATTACAGAACAACTTCCTCCAACGTAAACAGTGCCCTCTATGTTGATGACTTTAGCATATTTTGTCAGTCATGCAACATGAGGGTTATTGAAAGACAACTGCAGAAAGGCATTGATCGTCTCAACTCCTGGGCACTTGCAAATGGCTTCAGGTTCTCGCCGGAGAAGACCGTTTGCGTACATTTTTGTCGTAAGCGTAATCTTCATCCTGAACCTGAATTAAGGCTCGGACAAAATTCTATTCCAATAGCAGCAGATACAAAATTCTTGGGACTCGTATTTGACAAAAAGTTGACCTTTCTGGATCACATCCGTCAACTCCGAACAAGGTGCACAAGAGGGCTGAATATTTTGCGCTCTCTTTCCTCTACATCTTGGGGTGCCGATCGATGCACCCTACTACGCATCTACCGTGCACTTGTACGATCCAGACTATATTACGGGTCCCTGGTATACAATTCGGCCAGAGACTGTGTACTTCGTTGGCTGGATCCTGTCCATCATCTGGCTCTCCGTACTGCTATTGGAGCATATCGAACATCTCCAGTCCAGAGCTTATACGTCGAAGCAAACGAATCGCCGTTATCGCTTCGACGTAAGCAGTTGTCTCTAAACTACGCCTTAAAACTGAAATCCCTGCCAGACCATCCTACGTGGCTATCCGTTTTTGAGCCACGATGGGAAAATTTGTACAACACCCGTAAGACTGCCAACCGACCTTTTGGTATTCGTCTCCAAGAGCTACTCAAAGAACTTAATATCAAGGTAGACAAGGTTGCCCAAACACCGAAGCAACCCCTTCCACCCTGGCATGCTCATTTCTCAGCATGTGACTTGTCCCTTAGGAATTGGGGAAAGTCGGACACTCCATCGTCTGTCTACCTGCAGCTTCATTCAGCACACCGAGCTGAACATTCTGACTTCGCGCCAGTTTACACAGACGGTTCGAAGTCGGAATTATATGTGGGATCTGCTGCTGTCTTTACAGACACCACTACATCGGAGCAGATTCCCTCTGAATGCAGTATCTTTACTGCAGAGCTGCACGCTATAGAGTTAGCCTTGGAACACATTAGTGAATGCCAACACCAACGGTTCATTTTATATTCTGACTCTCTCAGTGTGTTACAGGCTTTAACATCTGTGATATATAATCCTCATCCGGTTCTGTCTTGCATTCAGCAGAAGATTCACTTCCTCCGGGAACGTGAATATGATATCCGCTTCTGCTGGATTCCGAGCCACGTTGGGATTAAGGGAATTGATTTGGCTGACGCCGCAGCCAAATCATTTCCCTTAATATAAAGCCTGTAATTGAACCGTGGCAGTCTAGTCTGCGCGGGAATCGTAAGGAGGAAGTTGTTCTTGCCCGGACCCGCATAGGACACAGTCATTTGACTCATTCGTTTCTGCTGAGGGCTGATGACCCTCCTATGTGTGTGTCCTGTGGCACAATTTTAACTGTGAGACACATTTTAATTGATTGTCCAGATTTTGGTAATATCCGTTTTACCGCTTTTAATCATCTGACTGAGCCGTATACACTCAATCAGATTTTATCTGACAATGACCATGTGTCTGCTGTTTTTACCTTTTTAAAGTCAATAAACATTTTTGATCTTATATAAAATTTACATGTTTCTTTTATACATCTTGACATAGTGACCTAACTATGTAGGTCACTGAAAGTTTAAAAATTTTTTATATACGACTTGGTCTTGGCGCATTATAGCCTCCGTAGCTAATGCGCCAATAAAAACAAAACAAAACAAACAAACAAAACATAATTATGGCTAAGGGGTTTGCTTACTTCCTTTGCCGCCTCCTTTAATATAACTGGATAGATCCCATCCACCCCAGGTGCCTTTCTTATGTTTAGCTTCAACAATTTATCCTCCACTTTGCTCTCAGTTATTACAAAATCATTAAGCATTCTGTTACAATTGGATAAACTTCTGGCATTTTCCTACCTTAATAACTCCTCATGTATGAATGTAGATGCAAAATACGCATAGTTATCCGATCTCAGGCGAATGCAGTGTTTCCCCGTCGGTTTTTCAGTTCTCATAACATGCAAGTCGGCCTGTGAATATGCACTTCTAAAAATATAATATATTTACGGTTATGAGCGCATATTGGTATTAACTGCCCCCACTCTTGGGGGCAGTTAATACCAATACTTTTATTTATTTTTATGCTGGTGGAGTAAATGACCAAACATTGATGCATAACGAGCTACACCACTATTACCCCACATGGTTAAACAGAGCAATAAGTTTGGTATTGTCGAAACTAAACAGCTCCTAATTTTTATTTTTTTATTATTATTATTTTTTTTTTTTTTGTTAGTTGTTAGCGCATCGGCTTCTGTGGCCATATTGCACCTCCCAAGGTTTTCGCATTTTCTACTCTGATCTAAGCCCGAGGCAGGATTCGAACCCGAAACCTTTGGGTTGTCAGGTAGGCACTTTACCCGCCCGGCTAGCCCGGTCGGCGAACAGTTCCTGTCGTGTAGACTGGAGAGAACGAAGAATTTAACCCTTACGTTCATCAGACACTTTGGAAAGGGAAGATCCTGTTCCAGGAATCAACAATCGCAAGAACCACACTAAGGCCTTGTGATAGATGATGTTTCTAATCTTGTAAGCGGGGATAGCGTTAGGCATGGGGTTTGTCTTTCTCCTCTTTGAAAGAGACATCTGGACCGATATTTCAAAGTTAACTAAATCTAACTCATTTAAGGAACACGCCATGTTGATGCTGAATTGCAACTATTTGGACTGTTTGAGGGAATGAATAAAATCAAACCATTGGCATATAATATTAATATTGGCATATAGCATGTATTGGAACTTTGTCAGGAGGGGATTCTGCTAAAAAATGTGGCTTCAGACAAGACACTATGCTACAACATGGAATCCTCCTCTTGAGACAGAAAATAATCGAGCGAATGCATTGTGAACTACAAGGAGTTGTTTTTCCCATAACACATTTTCGAATTACAGCGAATGATTAAGGTGGTTACTACAGACCATAAAGTGGTTTTTCTTGTATTTTAAATAAGGCTTCAACTTAAACCCTATCATATGCTGATTTTACGGGAAAATTGATTCAAGCTGCGCTTCACGAACTGAATTTTTGTCTGTACGTTCAAAATAGTTTCGAGTAGGTTAGTTGCGTAGAGCCAGCAGAGATAACGGAATGAAGGTAGAAAAGAATACGACGTAAGAAGTGACTTACGTCGAGTCGGGAGGGTCTTCTCACAAACCTAAAACATCAAGGGATTTTCAACTGATCTCAGTTCGCAACCGAATCTCAGGTCTTTATTATTCGGGATGGGTTTTAGGCAGTACTGTTCCCCACTTTGGGAAACGGAAGCTGTTCTTAAAGTTTCACTGAAGATGTGTAAAAGAATAACTGTAATAGTAGTAGTAGTAGTAGTAGTAGTAGTGGCACTTGATGCAAGAAAGCAAGTGTAGGAGCTTATGCAGCATCAGCCAAAAAAAAAAAAAAAAAAAAAAAAATCACACCATACCCTCCAATTGCCTGTCCAGTTCCTCCTTAAATTTATTTAACCTATCAACTTCCACAACGACAGATGGAAGTTTGTTCCAGCAATTAACCACCCGCTGGCTAAAGGCAAATTTCCGCACATCTATTCTACATCTGTCCTTTCTTAATTTGAACTTATGTCCCCGTAGGTTCGTATTCTGAACAAGTGGGAGGATCCCATCAGAATTCAGCGTGCTCAACCCATTCAAGGCCTTATAGACCTCAATCAGATCACCGCGCAGGTGCCGAGTCTCCAGCCACTGCAATTTGCAGAACTTAAGCCTCTCTTGGTAAGAGGATCCCTTCATTCCCCTCACCAATCGTGTTGCTCTTCTCTGTACACGCTCAAGCAAATCTACATCCTTCCTAAAATGAGGCCTCCAGACCTGTACGCAGTACTCAAGGCGTGGCCTGACCATTGCCTTATACAGAGGGACAATCACCTCCTTTTCCCTGCTAGCAAAATTCCTATATATCATTGACAAAACCCCATGACCTGTCCTAGCAGCCTGTCTACATTGCTCAGAAAACTTCATATCTGACTGCACAATTACTCCCAGGTCTTTTTCATTTTCTACCACCTTAAGTGTAGTACCACACAGTTGGTACGTTTCTCTGGGGTTACTTCTACCCATATGCAGTACTTTGCATTTGTCAAGGTTAAACTTCAATTGCCACTTCTTAGCCCATCTGCCCAAATTATCTAGATCCTGTTGCAGTAGCACACTGCCATTACTGTCATTAACAACCCTGCCAACCTTCGTGTCATCTGCAAACTTCGACATTAAGCCTGATATACCTTCATCAATATCATTGATAAATATACAAAACAACAGTGGACCCAACACCGAACCCTGTGGGACTCCACTAATAACATTAGTCCACGAAGAGCAGCACCCATTGATTACCACCCTCTGTCTTCTCCCACTTAACCATCCTTTTATCCATTGTAGCAACTTACCCTTAATACCATTCTGCTCCAATTGCCTGTCCAGTTCCTCCTTAAATTTATTTAACCTATCAACTTCCACAACGACAGATGGAAGTTTGTTGGAAGTAATGAAAACATTGGAAATTTTAATCATAAACGTGGGAAAGTCATACATGCAAACTCTGTATTTCTTGTATAACTCGTTGATGACTTTCACTGGGTGTGTGTTAAGCGCCAAAGCAAATACTGTTACGCGTGTGTGTGTGTGTGTGTGTGTGTGTGTGTGTGTGTGTGTGTGTGTGTGTGTGTGTGTGTGTGTGTGTGTTGAGCGCCAAAGCATATACTGTGTAGGCTTATTGCCAAAGCAAATACTATGTGTATGCTTGGCTGTAAAGCAAATACTGTGTGTATGCTTAGCTGTAAAGCAAATACTGTGTGCATGCTAAGCGCCAAATCAAATGCTACGTGCATGCTAAGCGCCAAATCAAATGCTACGTGTATGCTAAGCGCCAAATCAAATGCTACGTGTATGCTAAGCCCCAAATCAAATGCTACGTGTATGCTAAAAAGAGTGCGAATGCCGGCAGGATGCTGTAGGCTGACTGGAACAGGAGAAGGAGCATCCTCTACTACAGAAGCCACGTAGGACGATGGTGAATACATCAGTATATTGTGCCCGTGACCTATGCCAACCGACTAACTCGGCCACGTTGTGAAAAAATTATAACCACTGTGATACCCGCAAGGACCCAAATCAATTAGAATCGTATATTAGTTGAGTAATAGCAAAACCAGTAATAGTAAAGTGGCTGAGTTATTTGCACGTTGTTGTTTCATCGAACATTCAGTATATTAATCACCCATACACACACACACATTTTAATATACTGCAATAATATTACAATCGTATGGCTGAAAAGTATAGTTATTTTCCATTTTCGGTAAAGAAAATGGTTAGTATTTCTTCCCAGAATATGGTAATCCAAAACCTGCAAAACAGTCTATCAGAAACTTTCAATACGTCACCGTGAACGTACAGCGGGAAAGCGACCTAAGTTAAAACATTAAAGGTTGCAGCATTAAGTTTATACATAATTCACATATCCCTTGAATAAACTATAGTGTGCTTGAATTATTATCCTTTACGTAGTGCCTAACGCACTTCGGGATGAAAATATTAAATTTTCATGAGCATAGGCATTAATTATGGATAACACAGATATAAGGTCGCAATGAAATAGCGTGGCTACTTTAAAGAAACATGAAATGTTGTTTGTTTAAACTTTGTATTTTGTTTTTATACTTTAATCCAGCAGCGTTCATTTGTTTGAATGCCTCAGCCTATAAAGAGATTACACCTGCTGACAGTTTGCAGTGCTTAGGTACATAATAATAATAGGTACAACTTCTTATCATCACAAACACAACACTATGGCTTAGTCAGCCAGCTCGGCCGAGCGGTGCACAGGTTCTTTCTATCTAGGAAAACAGACCATAATATACGTAGTTTACAGATACAAATACATGCTTTAGTTGTTTAGGACCAAAAACAAAACAAAACAAAATAACAATCGATGCTAAAGCGAAAACAGGCAGCTCAAAAGATCATCAACATGCCAGAGTTGGTCATGCTGTTCTACATTAACAGTTAGCTTGAAACATCAATGCCACCAAGTAAATGTGCCTTAATAATAGAATTCTTTCAAACCCTTTGACTCGGAATAAATTAACATTTTAACGACTTAATGATTTCAAGAGTAAATTTATGTGATATTTTGAACATGTACCCTCTCAAAATGTGTCATGAAGTTATTTTAAAAAGAAACAAAAAAAAAAAGTTACAAAGATTTTTAATATCTATGGAACTACGAGTTTACAAAGACGAGCCTCATTGCTCATCAGACTGAACTCAACTGACGTCGCATTACTACATGAACATTTAATATCACAAATTTCATTACTTGAACAGATGAAAAAGATAATCAGAAGAAGGCAAGAATTCTACAATTTAATGTCTATAACAGTGAGCTTCATTTGCTATACTGCAAAGATATTCAAATACTATGTTATTGTAATATTCAAGTACAAGAATACAGTGAAGAAAGTTGAAAATTTTGTATTAGAATGGCCAAATGATGCAAGGAAGCGCACCTTTTCTACATCAGTCAAAAAATTGCTTGAATGAAGCTGAAAATGAAGTTTGGACAGAGCGGGGAAATTCTAAAATTTATTTGAATGAAGCTGGAATTGATGTCTGAATACAGTGAGAAAGTTTGACGTATGATAAATAAAAATAAATTAAATTTTTCTGTTTATAGCTGGGACGACCATATAAGGTCAGAGGAATTTACAAGATAAAGAGAATACTGTACAAAACATATTTAACTGCCACAGGGAGCTTGAACCAAAGTCCCTCAAAGCGCGTGCATTTTTTGTGCCCTCATACTTCTCTGAGAACAATGTAATAATCGTAGTAGTTAAACCATTGTGACATTTATTTACGACATTCGATCCCCAAGAGTTAAATTATGTTCAAGAAAAGCGTGCATTCTCAATTCTAATATCAACGAAGTCCATTCCGTTCTTTAATCCTCTAAATCAACCTTATATTTCCTCGATTTCCTCAACGGCAGCTCATCTCAGTTGTTCTAATTACTCATTCTAGTGTATGATTGCGTTAATTATAAATGCAATACCTATGTACATGTCGCTTAGGGATTTTTTAAGCGATTTCCTCATTTAAAATCTCTTTTTTAGGCGCATTAGCATATATGCATAAGCACCTATTGTCTTCACCATGTCTGTCCGCATGTAAGAGGGACACCCCGTCAACAGATTTTTATGAAATATTACATTTGGTTCATATAAGAAAGGTTTACCGAGCCATCCCAAATTTCATTAAACTCGGACAAACAGAATTATTTTTCGGCAATTATTCTTTCTTTTTTTCCATGCACTGTACGAAAAGAAAGAAATTCATAGATTAAATGTGGTTTTAATGCAATATTGTTAGCTTTAGACAGTCGTTGCACGCTTAGCATACATTATTTAAGACTCGTGAACGTTGAGTCGCTTTGAAGAGTACATATACAGGGTGTCCTTGAAATCGCGTCTATATTTATTGAAGGAATGGTTCATCAAAATACAAGAAAAGTCTAGACTGAGTTTGAAGTAGGAGCAATAGGTTTTGAGTTAAATCGTTAAACAGATTAGTGACGTCATTACAGCTTCTAGCGTTTTGCATATACAGGAACTCCCCGACTTACGTAAGGCTTGCGTTCCACGGAACGCTACGTAAATCGGAATTTCCTCCATGCTTGTGCAGCACGCGCAACTGTGCTCGCTGAATTGATTGAATCAAAAAATAAATGTTCGACGAACATAAATAGAATTATTTATTGTATTTATTCAATTTTTTATCTCATGTGCAGGAAAAATTACAAAAGTGTGCAATTTAAAAAAAAATTCAAATTATAAAATTACAAGAAAAGAGAGGAGACAGGCATAACATCAGTAAGTTTTACCTCTCGAGCATCATTGCCAGAATCGAAGTCTTCAGCTAATAAGTAAGCCGCTGCGAAGGTTGAGGGCTGTGAAGATTTAGAAGGGGTCGGCCGCTCAACCTTACGAAAGAACATATTAATGGATGACTGGACGGTGGCTTTTTTCTTTTAATCGTAGATTTCTTTGCAGCAAGCAAGTACATTTGTATATCATTCACCCCTCTGTTAACATTTAAGAATCGTTCGCTGTCAGGATCCATCCACCATTGCCGATGCAATTTCACGAAATGTCATTCCATCTCTCTGGTGATGAAGCGTGTCGGCTCCTCATTTAGTTCATCTTGAGCTTCGTCAGCATTTTCTTCTTTCGCTATCGCTGCCTGCAAGTCAATACGTTCTTCGTTAGATAATTCCTTCTCTTCTTCCTCTATTAACTCCTCCACGTCTTTGGCATCAACCTTCAACTGAAGTAGCTCTGCAACCTTTACAATCTTATCTGTAACCTCTTCGTATAATTCGTTTTTTTCAAATCCTTCGAAGCCTTTTACATGCCGTGGGCATATTTTCTTCTGTGTGCCATTTAAACAACTTTTAATACTAAACATGTACTAAACATGGTCATCAGTAAATCCACAACAATAAACGTTCGTTTAGAACTTAAAGACCTGGGCATCGTCTTGGATTCCACGCTCACCTTTTTCCCGCATATTTCTCATCTCCATACCAAAGTCAGGAATTATACAGCTCTCACTGTTCGGACAGCCGGTCATACGGTTAAACAGCCGCAGGCTTAAATTGCTCTACAAATCCATCTTTCTACCAATCATTACATACGGCTCCGGAGTCTGATTTCACCAAGTTACATTGATCCGCAAGCAGCGCAAGCTAAAAACTATCCCGCGACGTATACTACTACCACCAGGGCCTGCTGCACAGTCAGTTCGGCCGCCCACAGGTCCTTGCGGGCGTCCCTCCGCTCGATCTAGATAGTCATCCGTCGAGGTCTCTATTATTACTTGTCCAGGGTTTACGAATGTCCATTCTTGGGTATACCATTAATACCCTCAAGAGTAAGACTGAGAATAGACTAATTGCAGCCAAACTTCTACAGACCTGGCAGGCCACATGGACAGACACTGACAAGGGTCAAATTACAAAAACATTTATTCCCGACTTTTCACTTGTTTTCCCCAAAGCTCCACCGTGGTTCTCCCCAGGTCTTTACGCAACTTATCGAATAACTGGCCATAGTTCGATCAACCAAAAATTGACTTCCTTGAGCATAATAGATAATCCCTATGCTTTTTTTTTTCTTTTTTATTTGGTCTCCGCTCAGGAAGCTCAGGCGATCTGACGGAGACCAGCCAGAGAAAAATAGGCAGCCTGACTACCTCCTGGTGGTGTGTGCGGGCAACGTGGGGTCCCACTAGGGGCTCTGCGGCCAAATTCCAGGACACGCAAAAGAACTACACATTCAACAAGCAACGCTTTTCTGCCATTTACAGTAGTACTGTATCTCTTTACAGCGTACATATGGCGCATATGTGGGAAATCACGAGTGGAGTCTGACCCTAACACTATGCACATAATATCTATGGTTTGATTATTGATGATCTGCTCAGGTGCTGATAAACGGAATGAGTATTTTGCATCTACATTCACATATGAGGAATTCTATATTCTTTACAGGGAGCTAAATGATTTTATAATAACTGAGAAGAAAGTGGAAGAGAAATTGTTGACGTAAACATAAGAAAGGCACCTGGGGTGAATGGGATCTATCCAATTATATTAAGAGAGGCAGCTAAGGAAATAAGCAAACCCTTAGCCATAATTATGAGAGCATCCTTGGATTCAGAGAAGGTCACCGCAGATTGAAGATGTGCCACTGTATCTCCAATTCTTAGATTACAGAAGACCTCCTAATATATAGACTGTAAGCAAATCCCTTTTGTACCTGAATTAAAACACCTTGGCGTAATTTTAGATGACAAGTTAACCTTCTCCTCTCATATTAATCACCTCGCCTCGAAGATTAAGAAGTTCACTGCAGCAATTATCCGCATTTCCAAATTGGACTGGGGACTAAATAAGAAGACTCTCATACTATATTATAGAGCAGTATTCGTACCAATAACAACATATGCTTAGGGAGTCTGGATCCATAGAGCCGTTAATGTTAAACTCCGTTCCAAGTTCATCTCCATTCAACGGATTATGCTGCTTGCCATGCTCCGGGCCTGCAGGACAGTGTCCTCTGCTGCTCTGCAGTTCCTTGCAGGAGTCTTGCCACTAGACCTGCATGTCATTTTCAAAGGACTAGGCTTTAAAGCACAGGGTTCCTGGCGAGACTCTCGGCATCTCATGCAACCTAACTGCTAACATCAGACGAGTAACGGAGAATCTGGAATGAACTTATCAATGTGTGGCAATCACAATGGGGTTCCAGTACTACTGATCAAGTCACCCGCTCTTTTGTTCCTGCAGTTAACTTCCCTGTTTTCTTCCAGCTTAACAACATCATATATACTTACTGGACACGGCTCCATCAACTCCAAACTATTTTAATTTGGCTTGTCTGACACCAATCTCTGCTTGTGTGGTGCTGAGGAAACTTGGACGCACATTTTGTATCGCTGCAACCTGTACCACGACAACAGATCTACATTACAAACTGCTGTTAGCAACTTTTCCGAAGGAAATGAAGTGGCACTGACTAAAAATTCTCAATCGTTCTCAGCTCTACAACAATTCTCCTCTGCTGTTTTCAACAAAAGAAAGCAACTCTCTTCGAGTCTATCATCATCTCAACAACAAGGAACCAAACCAACACCTGCTATGTCTATCGATATCTCTTAAAACTGATATCACCTGCTATCTCTTTTTTTTTTCTTAGCTGGTATCCCAGTTTGGGCAGCTGTGGGTACGGGATTAGCTACCACCCACTGGTATAGCACTACCTCCAGTGGGTGCGGTTTTCGTTAGTCCTTCCTAAGATAGGAAAAGACTGCTATCCTGTGGTTCCTTGTGCCACAATTCATTCTTCTGATTAGTTTCGTGATGTGATTTTCTGTGTGGACATGTTACATGTTCATTAACATGTCTGCCAGGGGCAAAGGTTCATGACGTTGTAGAGCAGATATCATCTTTTAAGGGCACAAAAGGTGATATAGTTGTACACGTTGGCACTAATGATATCAAGAGTAGGAGACCGGCAGAATTGCTTAACAAGTACAGGTCACTGTTGAAAAAAAGGCGTGAAATAGGGTTGAATTTGAAAGTGTCTGCAATTCTGCCCAGACACGATAGGAGGGAGTATATGATGACAGCCTTGTCGATCAATTCGGCCCTGGAAAGATTGTGCAAGGCTCAAGGGGTAGAATTTTTTTCAGCCTGGACTGTACTTGTTAACAGGAGAGATTGCTTCTACAGGGATGGGATACACTTAAATAGAAAGGGTGCAAGAATATTTGCTGTTGCTATCGAGGCAGTGTTAGGTGGGTCGGAAAACTGCTAGCTTGGGGTGAGACAAAGACGAATAGATTAACAGTAGCCACTGGCAGAGGTGAAAGACACTCTTGCACTGCTTCTATTGGAATGAGCAGAAGCCTAAAAACAAGATGCAGGATATTTCAGAGACTGCTGGGAGTCATTGCTGTACAAGTAAACACATGGGTTGTGTTAGGGTAGCTAAGAATAGAAATAGGTGCATGTATACTTGCGTGTAAACCAATGCTAGGAGTTTAGTAAATAAATTTGATGAATTTGAGGTATTGCTCAAAACATCAAAGGCAGATATTGTTAGGATATCAGAGACGTGGTGTCACACAGATATAAGGAATGCAGAACTGGAATTTGGGGAGTACAACGTCTACAGAAAGGATAGACTGGATAGGAAGGGAGGGGGGGGGGTTATGCTATTAGTTAAGAAATACATAAAATCCAAGGAAGTGAAGCCAGTGGACATCGCTGGACTGTGCAGTGTCGAGTCAGTTTGGTGTGACATAAGCATTGGGAGATCAAAATTGAGAGTAGGAGTGTGCAATAGGCCTAATGACTCTGATGAGTATAATAAGGAACTGTACAGGGAAATAGAGTGGGCCAGTAAATCAGAGAGTCTTATAATGGGAGATTTTAATTTCCCAGATATTGACTGGAATTTGGGGGCTGGTCACTCACACACTAGCAAGGCTTTTGTGGATTTATTGGATGATTGTTTTCTACATCAGCATGTTCGGGAGGCAACTAGAGGGAGGAATACTCTTGATTTGATTATCAGCAGTGATTCTTCATGCATTAAGAATCTGCAGATAAATGAACCACTAGGTGGCAGTGATCACAGTGTGCTGAAGTGGGATTTACTCAAAGAGGTAACTATCATTAGGGGTAAAGGGAAGGGTTATTGCTTTCGTAAAGGCGACTACGATGGACTGAGACAGTATTTAAATTCTATACAGTGGAACCAACTGATGATGTTACCAACAGCAAATTAAAAATGGGAAGCATTCAAAGAACGTATCTTGGAAGCTACTAGGCTTTACATACCAACCAAGAAATATTGTTCAAGGTTTAAGCCTAAATGGATGTCAGATGAACTGATGAGGCATATGGCAGAGAAGAAACATGAATGGGATACATATAAATTAACATGTGACACAGGCCTATGATAGACATAAGCTGGTCTGTAACCAAGTTACAAAGGAGGTTAGGCAGGCGAAGGCAGATTATGAGAAATCTTTGGCAAGGGATGCAAAGAAAAACAGCAAAGAGTTCTTTACTTATGTAAACTCTAGAAGGAAGGGGATGAATCAGATTGGACCACTTGATATCGATGGGTCAACTGTTGATGATCCTGCTCAGGTAGCTAACAAACTAAATGAATATTTTGCATCGACATTCACACATGAGGAGCTATATAGCGAGGGGAAAGCCAGAGGTGTATTCAACTCTAGCAGTAAGCTAGAGAATCTTGTAATAACTGAGAGTAAAGTGGAGGAGAAATTGTTGAAGATAAACAAAAGAAAGGCACCCGGGGTGGATGGGATCTATCCAGTTATATTAAAGGAGGCAGCAGAGGAAGTAAGCAAACCCTTAGTCATAATTATGAGAGCTTCCTTGGACTCAGGGGAGGTACCCACAGGCTGGAGATGTGCAAATGTGACCCCAATTCACAAAGGAGGATCAAAGGCTGACACAAGTAATTATAGACCTGTGAGTTTAACTTCTGTTCCAGGAAAATTAATGGAGGCACTAGTTAAAGAAGCACTGCAGGATCATTTAGACAAGACTTCAGTTATAGCTCGGACACAGCATGGTTTTGTTAAGGGGAAGTCTTGCCTGACCAATTTGATTGGATACTATGATGCAGTCACAAAGGAACTGGATGCAGGGAATAACTTTGATATTATATACTTGGATCTTAGAAAGGCTTTTGATACTGTTGCACATGGAAGACTGCTGCACAAATTGAGCAGTGTGACACTGGAGGCAAATTGCTGCTGTGGATAAAGGGGTGGCTGAGGGAGAGAAGACAGAGAGTGGTAATCAATGGACACTGCTCGTCGTGGACTAATGTTATTAGTGGAGTCCCTCAGGGCTCAGTGTTTGGTCCATTATTGTTTTCTGTATTCATAAATGATATTGATTATAGCATATCAAGCTTAATGTCGAAGTTTGCAGACGATACAAAGGTAGGCAGGGTTGTCAAGGACACTACTGACACTATGCTGCTGCAACAGGATCTGGAAAGGTTGAGCAGATGGGCTGAGAGGTGGCAAATGAGTTTAAAGTTGACAAATGTAGAGTACTACACATGGGAAACAGCAACCCCAGAGCAACGTATCAACTCTGTGGTACTACACTGACAGTAGTAGAGAATGAAAGGGACCTGGGGGTGGTTGTACAGGCAGATATGAAGTTTTCTGAGCAGTGCAGACGGGCTGCAAGAGTAGCTCATGGTGTATTGTCAATGATATATAGGAATTTTTCTAGCAGGGATAAGGAGGTGATTATTCCCTTGTATAAGGCAATGGTCAGGCCACACCTAGAGTACTGTATACAGGTCTGGAGGTCTCATTTCAAGAAGGATGTAGAGCTGCTGGAACGAGTACAGAGAAGGGCAACAAGATTAGTGACTTTCTTACGAAGAAAGGCTTAAGTTTTGCAAATTACAGTGTCTGGAGACTAGGTGATCTGATAGAGGTGTATAAAGCCTTGAATGGTTTGAGCATGCTCAATGCTGATGGGATTCTTCCTCTCGCTCAGAATAATCACCTGAGAGGGCATAAATTCAAATTGAGGAAAGACAGATGTAGGATAGACGTGCGGAAATTTGCCTTTAGCCAGCGGGTGGTTGGTTGGTGGAACAGACTTCCAACCCTTGTCGTGGAAGTTGATAGCCTAAATAAGTTTAAGGCTCAGCTGGACAGGTATTTTGAACGAACAGAGGGGTGAAGTGGAAGTGGTTTTTTTTTTTTTTTTTTGGCTGATGCTGCATAAGCTTGCTTTCTTGCATCAAATGCCTCTACTAATGCTAATGCTAATTACACTTATGACATTGTAATTAACATGATTCTACGTATATCACCGTATATAATATATGTATGTACCGTATGTATATAGCGGATTTTCCAGTTCCTGGCTAGGGGCCGCTTGTTGTTTTGTTTAATAAAATTAGTTCCTTTGTAACCACATCATAGTATCCAATCAAATTTCTTAGACAAGACTTTCCCTTAACAAACCCATGCTGTGTCTGAATTATTGCTGCAGTCTTGTTTAGATGGTGCTGCAATGCATCTTTAACCAGTGACTTTATTATTTTACCCGGAACAGAAGTTAAACTGATCTGTAATTACTCGTGTCACCCTGCCCCTTTGTGAATTGGGGATACACTTGCCCATCTCTAGTCCGTGGAGACTTCCCCTTTGTCCAAGGATGCTTTCATAATTATGGCTTGGCTAAGGATTTGCTTAGTTCGTTTGCCACCTCCTTTAGCTCCATGTTTCACTTCTGCATTTATTTACAGTCACACACAATGTTCAGAATGGTACCTGTTTGTAATTCTACAATACGGTCGAGGATACACCATCATAAAAACATAAAACTTACAACACCTCATAAGTGCATACCATCAGACAAGCTTACGCAGAGGTTTCCTGGTAGGTGGAATAATTTTACAAAATTACGTAAATTGATGTATTCCAGTTTTGATCTAAGAGTAGTATTTCCGTGCAATTAGTGACTGCTAAAACTTTAGCGCAAAAATGGAATGAGTCAATATTGATTTCATTTAATACGTTCGGTCTTTAAGGCACACGAAAAAGGGAGAGTATAAATTGTCGTTGCTTTTAAAGAACAAACATCAGTTGGAGTTATAACTTGATTAATCACATGATACAGCTACGATGTAGGAAAAAATCTTAACGAAACTGCTGGTTGTATGGAAAGGCACACAACTAGACTTATTGACGGGCTCGGCGGAGCTGGTCTTCACGTTTCGGCCCCACTCAGTCGAGGACCGAGTACGATCGGGTAGGAACAGTAGCCTTCGGGTCGGTCCGGGTAAAATTGTAAAATCTCGGCACGTGCAGACCTCCAGCTCCTACTGCAAACTGAGTGTAGACTTGGCTTCTTAAGTTTTAATGAACCATTCCCTCAATAAATATCCAACTAGATTTCAAGGACATTGTATATATAGAGAAAAGAAACTTAAAGATATATGGAGAAAGGGCAATAAATATTATACAATTGGAATTCAACTGAACTGCTAAGCGAAAACTATAGAATTTTATTGTGTTCTATAAAGTAATAATCTTAGTAATTAATTGATAAGATAACTAGATTTACTTTTCATTTCAGTTAATCAGAGGAAAAGAAAAAAAAGATTCAATTAATTTTAAGAAAAAAAATAGAATGCCCCTGAAATATAAATCACTGCGTACGTTACCTAACTTGTAAGGAAGTATGTAATCAGATGTTCATACATTATAAGCAAAAGTTTGAACGATGTCATATTTTCAACGTATGTTCAGTTGGTCCCTGGAATGCTTTTAAGATCAATCATAGACTCCCCTGACTCCTCCCGACTACAGAAACCTATTCATATAAATAAAAGTATATTTCTCGTATTATTCTAGAACGAAAAGTCGGATCGACGCCAAATTTTCAACCTGTGCTCTGTTGGTCCTTGGGAAAATTTCAGATCTAGTTACAATTTCACATCCCTCATTTTCAACATTTCTGTTAACCGTGGGAAGGTTCTACATTCAATTCTAATTTCAATACATTCCCTCCTCAGTTTCGTCTACAGCAATATTACTATAAATTTGGAATAAGAGCCATCCATCTGGTCCATTTTAAAATTTCAATGCTTACTTAGAATATTTTAGAAATCATTGTAATAAATTTTCATGTCGATGGATTGACTTATAAAATCATGAATTGTTTACCATTTGCTAATGCACCTGAAATAACGCACGAAGTCCATTAACAACTAACTTGTTTTTTTTTTTTTTTATCTTCCTCTGCTCACAATCTCTTAACCCCATTCTATCACACTCATTTGACTTGCATGTCCTTCTCACGACTTTAGAACTTACTCAGAATGTTCATTTTTTTTTAACTTTCTTTCATTGAATCTCAATCTTCTTTAATCTTAGCAGTAAAACCATTTTCCGAGATGATTTTACGTTAAGAAAGTTAGATAGAAGAAGCTCCTGCTCCTCATCCTTTCATGAACGAAACTCTATTCCTCATTCCAGACTAAACTGTTGTTCATTAACTGAATCTAATGGACCACTATGAGTCGGATGACTGCCAATTTAATTGCCATGAAAATTAACTTTAAAAATTGTTTTTAAATATATTAGGACACTTAAAAAAAAGAAAGAAAAAAACAGTACAACAGGGCATTGTATCCCATTAAAGAACCACAATTATTTTGTGCCAGGGGAAAAGTTGCCATTACTTTAAATCCTCCATAAGCTAATGAGAGTACCGAAGTTATGGTTAATAATTTATAGACAGGCAGTTATCACACTTGCTCTGAAAGAGTACGGAAGGAGGGAAAAAAAAAACATTAGCTAATTGTTTAAAAAAAAACATTAACTAAAGAAACATTGATAAGCAGGAAATGGACTTAGAGAATTTTAAAAAGATGATGCTGTACGTTTAGAAACCCAGTTTTGTTTTCGTTTTGAATTTCTTAACTACATTCATTCATTCATTTAACGAATTAAACATTTACAGAATTAAAAAAAATGGTACCCTATGTTTCGAAACCCAGTTCTTGTTTTTTTTTTTAACTTAATTCCTTAAGTACATTCGTTCATTACCCTTTGATTAGCAGATGTAATTACTGCACGATAAAGTTTTTCAATTCTCGCGAAGCAAGAGTGATAATACTTACCTATAATTGACATCCACCTTTCCGAAAATAAACAGATATATTGCATCAGAATGTCTCTGAATCAGATCTGAAGAAACATGTGATGCCAAGGGTATGAATGGCTCGCTAAATTGAGATTAGATTTTAGTTTTATTATTCACAGAAAATGTTGATTTGACCCAACGCAAGACGCAGAAACAAAATCATGGAGTAACGGTGGGTTGGTTGTGGGTCGTTTACAATGACAAACCTGCAAGATTTCATAAAAGATGAAGAAGCATTCTGTAAATTTAAATCGTTGTTATATTCTGAATTTTCTCCAAGGCAACTAAGGCCATGAAACATTGTGTCTTGTAAATTGGTGTAATCTATGACAAAGGCAACCACAGCCATGAACTCTGTAAATTGCATGTATTCTTAAATCCCTAACTCGAATATTTCTAGGTAAATAAGTATTTACCTAGAAATATTTGATCTAGGTGAATAAGTATTTACCTAGAAATATTTGATCTAGGAATTTGATCTAGGTGAATAAGTATTTACCCTCATATATAAATATTTTATTTAGGCGTTTGAAATTCGGCTGGCAATTTCATACTTTTCCATGTTGCTACCGTCTAGATCTACACAATTTTCCTCTTTGTGGATAAGCTCTTTCACGCCTCGAATATAACTCGTCACTCATGAGCAGAAAATTATTAACCTGAAATCTGCGGTTTCATAACGGAACTGCAGATTTTCTTCATTTTAAAAAAGAGGAGAAGTCTCAAGGCGTTCGGATGAATAAGGTTGGTGCTGCAAATTTTCGAAGCTATACCTGATTGCAAGGTGGGCACTGTGATAGCAGCCTTGTGAACAAGAGCAATGTCGGCCAGGAGGCGAACACCTTTAGATAGCTTCCCGCGTCTACAACTTAATAGCCTTTCTTAACTTTCCCAGGAGGTTTCTACAGTACCCACAGTGATGTTGTTGCCTTTTGCGAGATATTTTTTTTAAGAATGGTATCTTTAGAGTCCCAGAAGACTGACAATATCATCTTGATGGCAGACAATTGAATCTTGGCTTTTTTGAGGGTTGGTGAGAATGAAGGTTTCCATTGTTTTCTCAACTATTGTTTCTGGGCCATTATGACGTATCCAATATTCTTCATCGTCACAATTTGGTCAAAACAACATCAACATTCTCTCTGCAAAACTCCAACAATTGTGCGGAACACTCTTTCCTGTGAAGCTTTTGAAGATGTGTTAACAATTTATGAACCAATCGGGCTGTCACCGTAAACATATACAGGGACTCGTGCATTATGGCGAAAACAGACCTGTAGCTAATGTTCACTTTCTCTGCTATAAAATTTAGACGTATGTTTTCGTGGATAAGTTGTTCCACTTCAGCCACAGTAGCAGGGTCAATGGCTGAGATGGCTGTTATTGTCTTGGGTAATCGTGAACACTGCTTCTCACACTTGAACTGTGTTTTCTAATTTTTCACAGTTTTACATGCTGGGAAATCCTCCCAATAAACACTTTTCATCTCCTCATAGATTGTTTTGCTTCTTTGCCTTGGAAATTAAGAAATTTTTTAACTGATCGAACTTCAACCTTCGTCACCTCTTACTTATATTCGTGGCTCTAGTTCAGTAACCGATTAACAGCTCTCTTTTTTTTTTTCTTTTTTTTTTTTTTTTTTTTTGTAGTTGTTGGCGCATCGGCTTCTGTGGCCATAGTGCACCACCCAAGGTTTTTGCAGTACTTTGATACAAGCCCGAGGCGGGATTCGAACCCGCGACCTTTGAGTTGCCAGGCAGGCACTTTACCCACCTGGCTAGCCCGGTCGGCTTAACAGCTCTCTCACAGGGGCGTATTCAGGGGTGAGCAGAAGGGGCGTATGCCCCCTTAGTCAAAAAATTGAAACTAAAGAAAAAGAACGCAGGAGGCGTTCTTAAAAAAAAAAAACTCAAAACTCTGGTCGCCATGATCCCCCCCACCCCCTTACGATGGTTTGTCCCACAACATTGCAAGTCACATGATCACAGTTGTGGATATAAATGCGGTAGAACAACCTTTCTAGTATCAGTTAAGCGTACAAACCGCAGCAAGAATGGGGAAAAGGAGTGATCTAACGGACTTCGAACGTGGCATGGTAGTAGGTGCAAGACGTGCTGGACAAAGCATCTCTGAAACGGCAGCTCTCCAGAACTTTTCACGCATCACAGTTTCAAAGGTGTATCAAGAATAGTGTAACGAACGGAAAACATCCTCTCAACGGCACTCCTATGGAAGAAAATCGCTTGTTGATGAGAGAGAGAGGTCAGAGGAGGATGGCTAGAATTGTGCAAGCAAACAGACGGAACACAATGCCGCACATCACGTCAGAATACAACCTTGATGAGCAGAACAAAATATCGCAACGGACCACTAGTTGCATTTTGTCGCGAATGGACTACAACAGCCGACGGCCACATCGCGTACCTTTGTTATCAATGAAGAACAAGAGAACACGCCTCTTGTGGGAACACCAACACTGGACTATCGAGGATTGCAAAAGAGCTGCTTGGTCTGACGAGTCGAAGTTCCTGGTGCATCATGTTGATGGAAGGCTCAGAATTTGGCAAAAACAACATGAATCCATGGACCCGTCATGTCTGACGACTACTGTGCAAGGTGGTGGGGGCAGTATTATGGTGTGGTGAATGTTTTCTTGGCACACGTTGGGTATATTGATACCTATAGATTCACGTGTGAATGCCACATCGTACCTAAACATTGTTGCTGACCAAGTGCATCCGTTCATGTTGACAGTTTATCCTCAATCAGATGGTTACTTCCAGCTGGATAATGCGCCGGTGCACAAAGCCCGAATCACTATGAAACAGTTCCAGAAAAATGGCAATGACTTTTCTTTGCTACAGTAGCCCACTCAATCCACGGATCTCAATTCTATTGAACATTTTTGGGATGAGCTGGAAAGGTATGTTCGCTGCAGGCCTACACCTCTGTCGAATCTCAAGGAACTGCGTGACAAACTCATGTCTGCATCGTACTCCATTCCTGCACAACGTTTTCAGCATCTTGTTCAATCCATGCCTAGACGAATTCAGGTTGTTTTGAAGGCTGAAGGAGGCTCAACACGCTACTAGATAGGTGTACCTAATAAAGTGGCAGCACAGTGTATGTCAGTGAGGAATGAAAAACACAAGTTTCCGGAT
This sequence comes from Mastigoproctus giganteus, assembly GCF_048544385.1. Taxonomy (NCBI): domain Eukaryota; kingdom Metazoa; phylum Arthropoda; class Arachnida; order Uropygi; family Thelyphonidae; genus Mastigoproctus; species Mastigoproctus giganteus. The sequence continues at coordinate 179,668,389 of NC_143583.1, read as the reverse complement.
AATGAAACTGTGCAATCTTGGCCAGAGACAGCTAACTCGAACAGAGTGTGAAATGTGCTCAAAAATGTTACTCCCGCCTTAAAAGAATTCGAACCCAGCCCATTTCCACACTATGTAGAAGGCTGGCAAATCGTGAATGAATCTGTTCAACTTAATGATTTTAGTATCTATTTTCAAAGTCGATGTACAGCTGATTGTTCTCAGAGATCAACTCTTAAAAAGCCCTTGGCTTATTATATGTTCCCTTTCTCCCCTCCGCCCTCCCGTCGTACTAGGTGCTTACCTGAAGTCACTGTATTCAATATAGTTACAAGAATTTAATTCGTTAATACTCATATTTAATGAATTAATGTGGTATGAAATTATTCAGTTACCAAACTGACAAGTTAAAATCTCGCCCTCCAAATTCTCGCTGATATCTTCCTCGTTACTTGTATATAATCGATGTTCAACTTACACAGTAGAACACATTTCGTTCTCTAAAACCTTGCTTAGCGCTGCCTGTTTCTTCCCTATCCCACAGAAAACTGTTAGCTGATTTCTTCTTAAATGTAAACTTTTTTTTTTTTTTTCCCTATCAATTACAGCTAAGAACTGAAGATTTCACATGCGCCAGTGTGGGTCGTGTGACCACCAAACAACGGAATACCTGTGAGCCATTGTTCAAAGTTATACGTGTATAAGCATTACTCACAACTGTCCATATCACAGTACAACAGTAACACTAAATGGGATGTCGTGTATAACACGTATTAACACACAAACACACGCAATCATTCGACAATAACGGTTGTGTAATTGTTTGCTAATATTCGCGCACTATTGAGCCCACACGCCTGTTCACAGCGTCGTGTCTTGTAAATTATAAATTGCTGTCGTTGTACTACTTGTTTCATCACATTACCTTTCGTCGTTTGTTCACAAAATGAACAAACAACGAGAAGAAACTGGAAACTGAATTATTCCAAAGACAATCTAGAAACAACATAAACATATAACAGTCGTCAAATCGATTACTATTCTAGCAACATGTCAATAAAAGAAAGGTGTTTTTTTTTTTTTAAAGCAATTTTTGTGTGCTCGATTGTGTAACAAGTAAATGAATGTTACAATATAAAATTTGCATAACAATTTTCAAAGAAGTTGAAATAAACCGATTACTTGAAATTATCCATAAATTCATCAGAGATTTTTAACAGACTCGGAATAACTCTGAATACTTGTACAGTAGAAACCTTTTTATCCGACTTAATCGGGACCAGTAATCGATTAAAGAGGGGTTGTTGTTTTTCTTGTAGAGTTTTGAGCTCATCAGCGATTTAGACTATATTATGTGTTTAAATTGAGTATGTTCGATTTATGATCGATTTGCTTGTTTGTATGATCGATTGATGTTTGTATGATCGATTTGCTTGTTTGCTGAAAGAAAAACCCGAAGTTCTGGGGAGGAGAGCGACGTAACACTCCCCCCGAGACCGGTTAACTCAGCTACATTGTGAAAAAAGCCCATCCCATAAAAATTCCTCGAGTCAATGACGGGATTCAAACCCGGGAATTTTCCAATCGGGATGGGGAGGACGGTGCTTATACGCGCTGCGCTTCGCTCTCCTCGAGGGCTTTATAAAGCAGAGAATTAAAAAAAAAGCATAAGTAAGTTCCTTAAGAATTTTTTATTAATTTAAAACAGACACTCACTGGCCAAAAAAATATAAATAATATTGTAATTGACATCAACAGATAATTAAACTTACGGTATACAAATGTAAATTGTCACATGATATGATTAAAAGTTCCATAGTATCAGATAAATATTGTACATTTTTCTCGGGCTTCTTAGTCAATCTGGTCATGGGGAAGACGAGTGATCTTTCCGATTTTCAGTAAGGTGTTATTATTGTTAGAGCACGTTCATTAGGAGCTACAAATGAGAAGACAAAGGAAAATACCGGTGTGGCGAAAGCTAAGATCTCCAACTTCCATAACCCACATCTTATCACTAACTATATTCTCCGTTGTATAACCCCAATTCCATTGTATGCCTCAACGATATGGTCCTCGGCACCTCCAGCTTACCAAACCAGATTCCTATCCCTGGAATACTGGATTTTAAAATGGCTAAATAATGTCGCATGCCTACAACCTACAATATCAAAATCTGTCATGCTCTCTAATCTAAATATGCTACCTTGGAAGTATCATATAATCTCCAGGAACCTCGTGATCTTCGCCCAGCTTCTCTCCGGAAAATTAAGCTCACCTGATATATGGGATATTATTGCTAGATCGTCTGATCGTAATAGATGTCATACCAGCGCATTGCCATTCAGATCCAAGCTGCGCAGCATGACCTCCCTGGATAACATGTTTCGATTTAATTCCATGGAAATATTTAACAGGTTATCCATTGACTGTCAGAAGCTCTGCAAGGACAAAACGTACAGATCTGTCTCTCTGGCAGATATGTATGTCCTGGTCAAACTGTAGGTGATATAACTTCCGGGATGCTATATTATCCATTTATTGTTATATTTATGTATCTACGATTATGTATTTATGTAATCAGATGCTGTTTTAGGCCATATATTGTATCAATTCATTTGAATACTCAGTACATAGATTGTAAATAGTATGGCAATATTTATTCATTATCATGTAACCCTGTGCTGGATAGCTGTAAAGGGACATTTCTTTGGAAATAAATTGATATTAATAATAATACCTCTCAATAGTACACAATGAGTGAATGCAGCTCTAAAAATAAGAAATGCAGCACGAAAGTCGATACTCCAAGAATGAGACTGCAGGAATTTAAAGCGAATTGTGCCTCAGTATAGATGGTCCAGTGTGCAGAAAATGACTGAAAAATTTAATTTTGGCAAAGGAAGATCCATTCCTAACCAAACTATGCAGTGAGAATTGAACAATCTGTGATGTCTGTGCCAATACGAAAGCCAATTCTTTCTCTAAAACAATCAAAAGATTCGACTGCAATGATACAGCCAAAGCCAAGACTGGACTATGGAACAGTGGAAAAAGATCAAGTGGGCTGAAGAGTCTCGATTAACACTTTTTGCACCAATGGCAGGGTGAAAGTGTGACGTGAGCTCACAAAGCCATGCATCAAAACTGTCTCGTATCCACCACTCAAGCAGCTGGAGATGGTATCTATGTTCTTTCAGTATGGACTGGGTCTGCTCATGCCATTTAAAAGGTCGTGTTACCTCCAATGAATGTCTTTCCGTCGTTTCGGACCAACTCCACACTGCAACGATTCATTTTTACCCGAATTGCGATTAATGCTTTCGAGAGAAATTGCGATGGCTTTCAATTGAACAACGCAACTATCAACAGTGCAAAACTTGATACAAATTTGTACCCTCTTGGTACAGAAGAGACAAATTCATGAAAAAAAAAAAAAACATTCTTTGAAAAATGCAGAAGCCATCCATGTGATTTTTGTTAGTAATAGTATACTGGTAAGGAAGAACAATTTTTATTTTTTAAAAGCTCTAGAATTAAGTGGATTTACTGACAACAAAAAACAATTTACACTGGTGTTCAAAGAAAATGCATCACCCCTTAAAATTGTAATTGTTGTAATTGCAATATTTCTTACAGGTTGCATCAGATAAGATTGACACGCATATGTGATGACGTAATATTGCATCAGCTGTTACTTTCAGCTATATAAGCACGCTCTGCAAGAGTTGCAGCCATTCCTTGATTGTGTCAGGATGGCGAGTTATATGCAGTTGACGTCACGAAGAAAGAGTGCTATTGTTGCTTTAAGTGAGGAAGGATGTTCTTCCCGTCATACTGCTTATAGAGTGTCTTGTAATCAGTCGAAAGTGGGTAGAATTCTTTCCAAACTCAAGAATACTGGTTCTGCTGATAGGAAAAAAAGGAACCGGATGCAAACTAGTCTCTACGCTAAAACAGGATCGCGTTTTGAAGCGCTTATGCCTTAAAAACCGTAAAACTTCTTAGTCTGGGCTGAAAAGAGAATAGGAAAAACATAAAGGAGTGGTAGCAAGTGCAGTAACAGTCAGCGGATGCCACTTTAAAAATGGACGTGTAGGCTATCGTCCTAAGAGAAGCCGCTCCTCACACAAAAAATGAAAAAGGCCCGATTAATTTGGTGTAAGGAGCATGTCAAATGGAAATAACTGACTTCCACTAAAAAAACCAAACTATTATTAATTGCGTGTGTTCTATGGTCGATTTGTCTGTTTTGCTGGACGAAAAAACCCAGATTCTGGGGGAAAACCTTGCTATCTACGCCTGAGATCGACTAACTCAGCCACGGAGTTAAAGAAGCCCATTAAAGTTCCTCGCGTCATTGACGGGATTCGAACTGGGAACTGACTTCCACTGCTCGGGGAAGCAGTGGAAGTCAGTTATTTTCTCGGATGAGAAGAAATTCAATCTGCATGGCTCTGATTGGAGACAAACGATTCGTAAATGTCCGTAAGGTTCCGTAAATGTCAATTGATACTTGGCTATATTGGAAGGCAAATTGCTGCCAACCGTTAGAGACCATTTCAACCTGCCAAGTAACTGCATCTTTCAGGACGAATCTGCTCCTTGTCATCTGGCGAAAAGTGTAAGTAGGCACTTCTGTAGTTTAGCTTCATTTCTGCATTACAGGTTCGACAGTAATGTGTTTACATTTGTTACAGGTGAAAAAATCGTTGGAAGAACGGCCCATTACAACTCTTAGCTGGGCAGGAAACAGCCCGAACCTGAATACTATAGAGAACTGTTGGCATTGTGTGGAATCTGCAGTTGCCAGAAAGAAATCAAAGACCCTTTGTTTTGTGAACTTCAGGAAGCCATAATTCGTGTTTGGAACCACGAACTATCTATAGTTTATTATCTTCAGAAATTAATCTTGTCAATGCCTCGACGGTGTGCTGCTGCTATCAGCAGGGCCAGAGGAGGTTCAACTAAATATTAGTTTGCACCTGGTGAAGTTTTCATTTTATTTTCAATTAAAAATGATAAACTGAAGCAAACTGAGGGCTTCTGATAACATTTCAGTCATAATTGTCCTGTTTATCAAAACTGTTGTTATAAAGGTTTAAAATGCTAATTTTGGAATATTTTGAGAGCACCTGTCAAATATTACTTAGCTTTGTTTTAACTATTAATAAATATAATTTGTTTATATTTCTATTTGTGATGCTAGTCATTAATGCAACATACCACGCGAAAAAGGTTTAGAACTGCGAAATTCCTAGCTGATGAACTTTCTTTGAACACCAGTGTATGAATTGCAGTCGCATTTTCTCTGGCGAATACCGTGATCCTTTCTTAAGCCGACCGGGCTAGCCGAGGGGGTAAAGTACCTGCCCGGCAACCCAAAGGTCGCGGGTTCGATTCCCGCCTCGGGCTTGGATCAAAGTACTGCAAAAACCTTGGGAGGTGCAATATGGCCACAGAAGCCGATGCGCCAACAACTACCAAATCAAAAAAAAAAAAAAAAAAAAATCTTCGAATTTTTGTATCCTGCTGTGGTAGGCTCTGGTTTTTTTTTTTTTTCCTGTAACATTTGTAGATAATATCTTATAATTTATCCTTGTGGCGCTGATACTGTCAAGTTGCTTTGCAATTATTTTTCCGTTGATAAATGACCTTAAATCTTCTGTAAAAGTTTTGTTTAGCAAGTTGTTCAGCAGATAATCTTTCTTTCCCTGCTAATACTCAATAAAACGAATACCATGACTTTTATTTAACATCTAAGCTATCCGTCACTTGCTATAAATTTTTCTACACCAAAAAGATTTATAACAAGGAATACATTTTCATTTATTACTCTAATTATAATAACAAATAATTTTACTTGTGCAAACGCGATTTAGAACAAACACAATTGACCTCTCGGAACGCATATAACTCTTTCCAAACTCAAGAATACTGGTTCTGCTGATAGGAAAAAAAGGAACCGGATGCAAACTAGTCTCTACGCTAAAACAGGATCGCGTTTTGAAGCGCTTATGCCTTAAAAACCGTAAAACTTCTTAGTCTGGGCTGAAAAGAGAATAGGAAAAACATAAAGGAGTGGTAGCAAGTGCAGTAACAGTCAGCGGATGCCACTTTAAAAATGGACGTGTAGGCTATCGTCCTAAGAGAAGCCGCTCCTCACACAAAAAATGAAAAAGGCCCGATTAATTTGGTGTAAGGAGCATGTCAAATGGAAATAACTGACTTCCACTAAAAAAACCAAACTATTATTAATTGCGTGTGTTCTATGGTCGATTTGTCTGTTTTGCTGGACGAAAAAACCCAGATTCTGGGGGAAAACCTTGCTATCTACGCCTGAGATCGACTAACTCAGCCACGGAGTTAAAGAAGCCCATTAAAGTTCCTCGCGTCATTGACGGGATTCGAACTGGGAACTGACTTCCACTGCTCGGGGAAGCAGTGGAAGTCAGTTATTTTCTCGGATGAGAAGAAATTCAATCTGCATGGCTCTGATTGGAGACAAACGATTCGTAAATGTCCGTAAGGTTCCGTAAATGTCAATTGATACTTGGCTATATTGGAAGGCAAATTGCTGCCAACCGTTAGAGACCATTTCAACCTGCCAAGTAACTGCATCTTTCAGGACGAATCTGCTCCTTGTCATCTGGCGAAAAGTGTAAGTAGGCACTTCTGTAGTTTAGCTTCATTTCTGCATTACAGGTTCGACAGTAATGTGTTTACATTTGTTACAGGTGAAAAAATCGTTGGAAGAACGGCCCATTACAACTCTTAGCTGGGCAGGAAACAGCCCGAACCTGAATACTATAGAGAACTGTTGGCATTGTGTGGAATCTGCAGTTGCCAGAAAGAAATCAAAGACCCTTTGTTTTGTGAACTTCAGGAAGCCATAATTCGTGTTTGGAACCACGAACTATCTATAGTTTATTATCTTCAGAAATTAATCTTGTCAATGCCTCGACGGTGTGCTGCTGCTATCAGCAGGGCCAGAGGAGGTTCAACTAAATATTAGTTTGCACCTGGTGAAGTTTTCATTTTATTTTCAATTAAAAATGATAAACTGAAGCAAACTGAGGGCTTCTGATAACATTTCAGTCATAATTGTCCTGTTTATCAAAACTGTTGTTATAAAGGTTTAAAATGCTAATTTTGGAATATTTTGAGAGCACCTGTCAAATATTACTTAGCTTTGTTTTAACTATTAATAAATATAATTTGTTTATATTTCTATTTGTGATGCTAGTCATTAATGCAACATACCACGCGAAAAAGGTTTAGAACTGCGAAATTCCTAGCTGATGAACTTTCTTTGAACACCAGTGTATGAATTGCAGTCGCATTTTCTCTGGCGAATACCGTGATCCTTTCTTAAGCCGACCGGGCTAGCCGAGGGGGTAAAGTACCTGCCCGGCAACCCAAAGGTCGCGGGTTCGATTCGCGCCTCGGGCTTGGATCAAAGTACTGCAAAAACCTTGGGAGGTGCAATATGGCCACAGAAGCCGATGCGCCAACAACTACCAAATCAAAAAAAAAAAAAAAAAAAAATCTTCGAATTTTTGTATCCTGCTGTGGTAGGCTCTGGTTTTTTTTTTTTTTCCTGTAACATTTGTAGATAATATCTTATAATTTATCCTTGTGGCGCTGATACTGTCAAGTTGCTTTGCAATTATTTTTCCGTTGATAAATGACCTTAAATCTTCTGTAAAAGTTTTGTTTAGCAAGTTGTTCAGCAGATAATCTTTCTTTCCCTGCTAATACTCAATAAAACGAATACCATGACTTTTATTTAACATCTAAGCTATCCGTCACTTGCTATAAATTTTTCTACACCAAAAAGATTTATAACAAGGAATACATTTTCATTTATTACTCTAATTATAATAACAAATAATTTTACTTGTGCAAACGCGATTTAGAACAAACACAATTGACCTCTCGGAACGCATATAACTCAATGGGTGATGTACTAGACTAGCCGCAAGCACGCTGAATCAGTAACCACAGCACACTGCAGTGTGCTGTGAGTACTGATTCTGTGTGCTGCCGTGGACATTAGATAGAGTGTGTTTAAAGGGAGTGATCAATTTAGCGGATATCAATCTAGAGCTTCTACTGTAATTGGTTTTAACTTGATCCGTAACTGTTCTTGCATTGCAAGAACAGAATTACGGATTTATAACAGAAAAAAAAGTCAAAAGCAACTATTTTTATGTGCGAACCAAAAACATTTCGTTTCTGCGTATCCGCTGCACTGCCCATTCATTACTCTAACCAGCGCACGGCAACAAACATACAAACTAGCAATTCAACTGCAATACAGGGTTATTACAAAGTAGCTTAACAACTTTAAACATTCGTAAGCATCATAATTTTAGAAATGGGGGAAGGCAAATATATCGCATTAAAGAGGAACAATTAAAATTTTGATCTACAGCTACAGATTTTTAATATGGAAACCAGCGGTTATTTGACAAACATCCCATGGAAAATCAAGCTTCTTACACTTTGCGCAGTTTCAGGTGGTTACTTTTGCTGTGGCAGCAGTGATCCTAGCCTTCAGTTCAACCACATTCCTTGGTAACGGTACCAATTTCAGTTCAACCACATTGTTGGTAAAGCGTAACAATTTCCCCACAAATTGGTACGCTTCATTTCGCCTTCATCATGAAGGCCTGAGCGCTATCCAGTGGTTCGCTTGCACCACTTGAGCGGTGAGACTTCAGCTGAAAACGTTGTAACACTTACAGTTGCAAACGCTGTAGCTCTTTCGGCTGCGAACGCTGTAGCTCTTTCGGCTGCAAACGCTGTAGCTACTTGGCTGCAAACGCTGTAGCTACTTGGCTGCAAACGCTGTAGCTACTTGGCTGCAAACGCTGTAGATACTTGGCTGCAAACGCTGTAGATACTTGGCTGCAAACGCTGTAGCACTTTCGGCTGCAACCGTTGTAGCTACTTCGGCTGCTGCACTTTCCAAACGGTTGAACTGAACGTTTCACTTCTTCCACCGTTTGATCACTCACACTTGGTTTGCCTGTTTTATTTGCACGAGTTACACACTACATCCAGTATTCACGAAAAACATAGTACATATTTAAAAATTGATAAATACTTAAAATAATTGCCATCGTAGACGGAATTTTTTCTGAGAAGCTTCTTCATAAAATGAGTTTTCTTATATAACGTCATATAACATGACAGCAACTATTAATTAAAAACCTTCTAAAACAAGATTGCGAAATCGTTTCTGAACTGTTGTTGCTGGTTTTGACAAGTATAAATTGTGTCTGCTTTTTCGGCACTGCTATTTTGTTAATGCGACTGCGATGCCTCTAGTAGTGGCAGACATAATTTCTAATTGTTTAAAAAAAATTCACTCCTTTGGCTATCTCTTTTTACTGCTATATGCCCATTAATTGTATCTACAACACTACTAATAACAGGGCAGTTTTGTAGAAGTTAAGTTCCTTTGTAATAACTGTGCAAACGGATATGGATGGCTTATGTGATATGTATAAAAAAACTATATAATAATTTCTGGATTTCAATTAGTCCAACTATAGTTAAATTCAGACTGGCATGAAAAATATTTTTTAAGAGGCCAAAATATAAAATTTCATGAAAATCCATCCACTAGGAGCCGAGTGATTCTAGACGAATGGATGGGCATGATGAAGAATTATGCATATATGCTAACAAGTCTAAAAGGCAATACCGTGACGCAAAATCTTCTAGAGGGACTTGCAGTGAGGATACAAAACAAAACTTGAACCTAATACTACTACTAATAAAAACACTAGAAAAAATTAATCAAAAGTTCAAAATTCTTCTTACAATAGCCCTTATCCGGATCCTGCCGGAAGTGAATACAAATCAGACTGCTCTCTAGATTTCATACAGTGAAATCCTCCACCTTACAAACTCCCAGAAAAGGAAGCATCCAATTTTCCATAACCTGTCAATCAGCTTAATTATCTATCAGTTAAAGGTGTAGGTACAAATTGTGATCTCCATGACAAGCAGAAGAATTTCATTGAAAGAGGTGATTCAAAGCTGATTTTGTAGCAGTTGGCCAAACGACTGTGGCATATGTTTTTAGAAATAGTACATATTTAAATATAGGTAAATACTTAAAATAACTGTCCTATCTGTGACAAAACGTGAATCAAGTTTTAATAACCAAAATGCTCGCAATGCTCATGAAAAGTATCAAGAATTATCTCGAGAAAATTTAACAGAATCCGCCGAAAGGAGATGATTTCCATTCACACTGAGGTTAAGAAGTGCATCCTGACAGCTCGAAGAATGACCGAGACCAGTCTCGGTCATTCTTCGGGCTGTCAGGATGTCGTGGCGTATTAGTTACACGATCGCTTATTTTTCAACATAGACAACGCTCTGCTGCAATCCTACTATTATTATTTATTTTTTTTTGTTATTATTATTAATTTTTATTTTATTTTATTTATTATTTCTTTTTTACTTGGTCTTCGCTCAGGAAGCTCAGGCAACCCTGACAGAGACTAGCCAGAGAAAAATGGACAGCCTGGCTACATCCTAGTGGTGTGTGCGGGCAACGTGGGGTCCCACTGGGGGGCCCGCGGCCAAATGCCAGGACACACAACAGAACCCAACACAGAAAACTACACATTCAACACACAACACCTTTCTGGAATTTACAGGAGTACTATATCTCTTCACAGAGTACATATGGCGCAGATGTGGGAAACCACAGGTGGCGCCTAACACTATGCACACTATGTGTCCTACTAATACTGCGCAGTAGCACAGTGGTATCGTCACAGTCTTCCCCACACCGGGTGGAAAAGGCTCGGGTTCGAATCCCGTTGATGACGCGAGGAACTTGAATGGGGTTTTTTCACTCCGTGGCTGAGTTAGTTGGTCTCAGGCATAGAGAGCAAGGAATCCTCCCCCCCCCCAGAAACTGGGGTTTTTTCGTCCAGCAAAACAGGCAATTTACAGACAGAAATACGGGTTTATGTAATCAATTACGGGTAACCCTCATATAATAATTTGAATTTTGCATCCTACTAACGCCGAGATGGAAGTTTTTCCAATTAATATTTTTTCCGCACTAAAAGCCTAGTTACTTGTCAATGCAGCTGACCAACCGGTTACCGAATACTAATTATATACATAGTTGCTTAATAAAAATGATTATGTAGAAATTTTATTTTAATAGTGGGTTCATCCCCTGCTCGCTTTGCTTGCCAACACCCGCACATACTTTTCTACGTAAAATGCAGAGGTATGACGGAGAAAGTCAAATCTTTTGTACATAAAAGACAAACCCGTTGAAACGCACCGATGTTCTTCCTCCCCCTTTTTTACTCCCATCCTTTAGCTATCTCCTTCACTCATCCTTTATTTTTCTTTTGTTCTCTGTCAGGAAGCTCAGGCAAAACCCTGATGGAGAGCAGCCAGAGTACTGTGGACAGCCTGACTCACCTCCGAGTAGTGGTTGCGGGCAACGTGGAGTCCCACTAGGGGTCCTGCGGCCAAGAAGCCAGCACAAAAAACAGAATCCAACCCTAAACTACAACGCGCAACACTTTTCTGGCTTTTACAGAGGTTCTGTATTCATTCCAAGAGTACTGATTGTGCACATGTGGGAAACCACAGGTGGCGCCTTACCCAAACACTATGCCACTATGATCGATATCTAATCGGGAAATGACCTATGTAATTATTAACCAGTGCATTTGTAGTGATAATTTCCCCGCCCACTTGTACTACGTAACCTGCATCCCACTTCTCCCACTGGCTACACTCCACCACGTGGCATTCTCAAGATAGAATAAATATCACTAAGTAATTATTTACCTGCTTTTACATAGGTCACTTAAGAAAAGGCCTTTCGATTGGTTCGATAATGCATGAATATTGTTGCATCCGAAAGAGCAGGACTAAAATATTTACAAACTATACAAATATTTAAAATATTTATAAAATATTAAACTATTTACAAATATACAAACTATCAGCTGACATTACAATGGAACATCAAATGATGCCGTGCGTGGTCATGTATCAGATAATGAAGCACGTGCACGAGGTTGGTGAACGTTATGGAGGCTGTTGTCTTTCAATGGAAGACAACAATGTAATTATTTGCCTCGCCCTCTTCTTCCATTGGCTCGAAAAAAACAAAAAAAGCACTTTTTGCAAGACAGATTGGGATTTGAAGTCAGCTTCAAATATACAGGAATGATGAAGGTTGATCGGACTGTTGCCTTCGCTTTTTTTTTTTTTTTGACTAAAGGAAAGTATTGTAGTGGCAATTTTTGGTGTGCATAATTACACGGAAAATAGGCGCCTCCGTAGCCAGGTGGGAAGCAGCAGTGCGTAGCACACGCTTCTTGATTAGACCGGGGTTCGAGTCCGTCACCACCAAATACGGAGAATGCGGAAAGGTCAGGGAATGACCACAGCATATTCCCGGAGCAATATGGTAGTTGCTAATGCCTCTAAAAAAAAACAAAAAAACACGGAAAATAAAGAACACTTAGAAAGTAACAGGAGGTGGGGGAGAAGAAAACTAAAGAGGACAAAGGAAATTGCTTCTATGGATTCAAAGAATTTTATAGTCAGATCGATTCTATCCATTTAACGTTTCCATATAATTACACCGATTTAAAGGAATCTATTGTCAGTACGTCTCACTCATTCTATATTTAGCTCTCTCGCAGATGGCGGGTCTTTGAGTGACAAAAAGGAAAATTAATCTCCTCCCATTTAATGATAATGATAATAAGAATCCTTAATGAGCAAGAAAAGAATTTCAGCATCAATATGCATGGCATGCCCTTCTTTATCCACTTGCTGACGTTTAAATGACAAAAATATGCATTTGAAGAAAGGAAAGATAATTCTATTTATGGAAGAAAGAAATGCTTTTAACGAGTGGTTACTCCATCAAGTAATTACACAACTCTTCCAACCGACTGCACACCTCATTTTGTTCTGCATCTATGCTAGCAGAGGTATTCTCGTCCTGTTAGCATTGCGGTTACAATCACCATCGTTCCATACGATGTAGGAAAGACCTAGATTCTAATCCAGTCGAGAGAGAGAGAATTTTTATGGGCTTCTTTTCACACTGTCGCCAAATTAGTTGGGCTCAGGCAAAGGTTGAAAGGTTTTTCCTTCCAGAAACAAGGAAGAAAAAACCATGCAAGCAGACTAACCGAAGAACACACACACACACACACAGAAACATAATATACTGGCACCTCATGGCCTTAGCTGCCTTTAAACTTAATATACTCACAAACACGCTGTTCTCATATGCAGATTTTTAATTGATGTTTATCTAATTCCTACGTCAGAAAGCATACCACGTTCACTCTGTCTCTCCCTCATGCATATCATGTATGTGAACAACATTTATATGACATTCCAATTTTCTATTCTTTTCTTACTTTCTCCAATTCACTTTTATTTCTGTGTTGACTCCCCCCCCCCACCTTCTTCTATCGTGCCAGCCGGCATGATACATCGCCATCTGTCAATCGTTTGGAAAGGCTGAGTTTCGACTCACGTCGATGACAGGAATTTCCCAAGTCCGCTTCATTCGAGACTGTAGTCGGCCGATCTCGGGCAAAGGTTTTCTCCCGTGAGTTATTTATGGTATTTCAGCCCACACGAAATCAACCCACGAACACACACTTTACAGACATAATATACTTACGGTTATGAGCGCACGCTTGAGGCCGTTAATAACAATATTTACTGATATCTATTTCCCTTAAAGCCGCCTAAATTCACGTCAGTGTTTGTTTCGCCCATCCAATTCGCTCGTTGGTATAATCACCATCCTGCCAACATCGGGTGGAAAAGACCTAAATTCGAATCCCTCAATGACGGGAGGGCACAGTGGTCCTTCCTCACTGTGTGAAAAAGGTCAGGGTTTGAATTCGGTCACGCTCTTTTTTACACCTTGGCAAGTCAGTCAGTCTCGGGTGGGAATTTCATGCCCCCCTCCCCATCCGAAAACTAAATTTTTCCTGCAGAAAAATCAGGAAAACGGAAGAAACCAAAGAATGTACAATTTATTAACATAACACAGTGATACCTTACAGTTTTAGTTATTTTCGTGCAAAAACAACGACAAAAAAAAAAATATATATATTTATATATATTTCATGGAGAAGTACTTTACAGGTACTTTACATAACGAATCAGTTAAATGTGAATAACACTAATTCAACCATGTAAATTATTATCTTGTGAATTGTATTATGTAATTTAAAGTATTGCATCAAGTAATTTAAATTTACACAAAACAGAACTAGTTTATAACGGGCGATGTTTCTGGGTTCTTCTGCTCTGTACAGTTTATTAACAGCCACCAAATCTTTCCTGAAAGGTTTTTCCTTCTTCATAACAGGATCAAATGTGGAATCCAAAAACATCACTAATTATTAAGTTCTATTGTGCGGGGTTTAACTTATATATTGTAACATTTTTACACAATAAAATTCACTTTATAACGGCTAACGCATTTTAATTAGTGTTATCCATATTTAATTAATTCATTACGAAAACTATTTCATTAACAAAGAAAACGTACCACCATCGTAAACATATCCAGATAACTGACTGTACGATCCGTTAACTATCGCTACCTAATATTTATTTTTCAAAAAAATATGAAATGCGAGAGATAATTCAGCACCACTTAATATTGCACTCTCCTGAAGCGGTAATGTTTGTCAATTCCCTCACTATTTAATTATTGTTAGCGAAGGACTGTTGCTTTCGCTGACCACGGACGTTTTGTTTGAAACTAGCGCAACTAATTTCCGTATATTTTGTTGGCAGGGTTCCCTCGACGACATCACCCACACATTCTCAAGCCGAACGGTGTAAATCGATAAATACGATAAAACGAGTCTTGTATATAAAATACTATCCACATTTCCTACCTTGGTAAGAGGTTGATGGTACAACTCCATTGTCCACTGACAGAAATGGATGCTCCAGACGAATACGTACATCTTCAACTGTACGATTATTCCTGTTGCTTCCGACATCCCGTAGCTTATCGCACTTCACCTGTCCAGGAAGCATTCCACTGTGATAGCTTGGCGGCCGGACAGAAGTCGCGGTAGGATGGTCGTCACACAGCGTGGGAGCTAGTAATCCCATCTCCATCATTACTAGCATCCAAAGCAAAATTATATTGAAGATAAACTGGGTCTCAATGCGACTCATGTTTATCCTCCGATTCGAGTCCTCTAGATCCAGGTGTTGTTACATGGTTATTCCCAGGGTGGGGGCAGCAAGTTCACCCCATTATGGCATAAGTAGCAATGAGAGCTCACTGATGTTGTGGGGGAAAAGAAAAGTTCATAGTGTTCATCCGGGCACCGCACCTACCTAAGGCACAGCGAAATGATCACGCACGTGACTATCAAATGTCAACAAACAAACTGGTTTTGGTCAGTGTGTGTGTGCATGCCTTTACATAGGTACTCATGGTTGTACTATACTGAATTACGTCGTTTTCAATGCCTTTCTATAGAATCTCAGTGAACAAACTGTTCCCGACTTCAAGAAACACATCATGACGTCATTCCTCTCTCTCTCTCTCTCTCACACACACACACACACACACACACCGTCACCAGGTAAGATTTGCACGTAGCAAACCCACAAAACGCAGGCGGAAGCTACAGGCTCGCAACACACCTGGAGGTCAGTCTCGCGCACGCACACAACTACCTAGAAAGAGATCCCCGCCGGAATTTCGCTTTACATTGCTCTTCCGATAGGCACAGGATATAGATCGCTTATGACGTGGGTTAGGAGTGTTGCGCGCGAGGTTCGTGTACTCCAAACGTTCCCACCCAACGAATGGTAGTCACTCCCCCTCCCTCCCCGTCTTAACTTCTTATTCATATTTGTCGCTGGGTGGCGCTGTATTCGACAAATTACTGCGGGGGTTTGTGTAAAGACGATGTGCGAGAGAAAGAGCTTAGTGGCCGTGCTGCCTCACTAAAAGGAAGGGAGGGATCGGCAAGACAGTCCCTGCGATCAATAGGCGTGCTATACGAACAAGCGTGGTTCAGGTCGATTTCAAACAGGCGGGAAGAACACATGTGCACGAGAGAATTTCGTACGGTTCTGCGCGCGCAGATGTATATGTACAAGTTTCGGAAGCGTTCATTTTGCAGTTTCTTGTCTGTGGTTTGTGGTGAGTACTGTGAGCGCGTAAAAGACGCGTCCATGCGCGACTAAAAGAACCGCAAGAAGGAGCAACTCAAACAAGCAAAACCTACTTTCCAGAGAAAGACGCTTACTAACAACCGAAACCAAGGAAACTGATAGTCACGTGACACGAAGTAATTTTAAAGAAACGAGACGAGAAGCAACAGGAAACGACTAAACAAGATTATAATGGAGAGAAATTCCAAAGGCAGTTGAAGGTCATTTATTAGTCTTTCTCATTCAGTATGCCTTTCACTCACTGACTGCTTACTGAGTAGTGCGTTCCTTTAACCAATAATTTCTTGACGAGAAGGGGTGGAATTGTAGCGTGAAGGAATAGCTAGTGAGTCACCTTGACCCGTCTATTGAAATACTCTGTACTCTAGCATCATATTAATGGCAAAAATATTACGTGACAGAGTATAATGTATTCTACCTAAAATATATACAGTCGGTGGATAAAATAATGGAAACACCTGTTTTAAAATAGCAGTTTTTGTAATGGCTGTATGACGTATTTATAAACATGGAATGATATATTTTTTGTTTGTTTCTTGCAGGTAGTACTGTGAAAGAAAGACTTCAAGAAGCTTATTCAGAGGTTATATAAAAATATATATGAAGAAAATGAGAGACCTGATTGAATTCCAAAGAGGTCAATTGTTGACGCACGTTTAGCAAGGGCAGTGGTGACTAAAACTGCTGATTTGTTTAATGTATCCAGAGCAACTGTGTGTGTGTGGATATGTGTTGTATCGTATGCAAGGCGGTCTCTAAACGTTAGTTCATCTCTGCCATGGTACTCTGTGATGATATACAAAACTCTGTACAGTGGACGAGTGTAGTGGTATGTTTGCATTGTGTGTGTTGTTGTGTTGTTTAGCTGTTTCTGGCCGCTTTGCTACCAGGAAGCAGCGATCACCAGGAAGGCTGCTTCCCAGTACCCGTCCGCGCCACGAGGAGGCGAGCTCAAGTATACATGTACTAAACTAAATGCAATATTTCAAGCACCCATAGGAATAAGCACAAGTCTTATGGGTGCAGCAGTCTCCTATAATCACGTACAGTGGTGAATACCACTGTACGTGATTATAGGAGACTGTTGCACGTACAGTGGTGAATACCACAAAGAATCCCGCGTTCACTGCAGAAAGTGTAATAGCAATGGATGCCAGCAGTTCCAGTACAAAAGCCCAAATCTGGGTACAAGCAGTTTAAAATCCCGTCTCTAATAAACTGGAGACCAGCGAATCCTGCCCCCTAAGGGGCTAGCAAAAAAAAAAATAATAATGGACAAAATATTATTACGTTTTTAAAAATAAAATAAAGAAAATAAATAAATAATAATAAAAAACAATAAATAAATAAATAAATAATAATAAATTAATTAGATAAAATGTTAAAATAATAATTATTATTAAAAAAAAGAGTAGCTTTGTTGAGTATAGAAGTCAGCTCAACAATCCGCGTCGTCTGTTGAAAACCTGTGTGGCAAATTCCTGTAGAGCTGAGAAGGTATTTTTATTTGCAATAAGATATCTTTCATTTCCAGGAGAGAAATTATGCACTGTACTAGATAATGTTTTATCTTCAATCTTAGTAAAGTGGGCAGAACAATAAGACATGACTCCAGTCTTCGGAGGCGCCGCAGAAACAGGTATCTGACGTCGCTAGATTGAATTGAAGAAGACGAGCGTTCAAAGAACCGTGACCGGTTAGTATGTAACAAGGCTTGGCAAGACCGGTGGTCTTATTCTTCAAAAGGTATGGTCACAAAAAAGTTTATTCCATCTGTGTCCTTTGCCTTACAAAAGTCTATTCTAAAATGGTTCAGTCCGTGTCTCCGCACTGTTTTTCTTCTAACTGTTCATGGTTCCCTTCGTGCTAAACTTGCTATGTTTAACCTGTCTGATTCACCCCTCTGTAACTGTGGCAGCCCAGAAGACTGGCAGCATGTTCTTTTCACCTGTCCATATTACTTGGATCTTCGTCAGCCTCTGTCTGCTCTGTGTCAACCATTCTCCCCAGGCAATGAGTCTTCTCTCTTGGACTCCAAAGAAAAATTTCATCTTCTGCAAGATTTTGCACATAAAGCCTTTGCCAGGCGTGGACAAATCATCAGTAGTGCCTCAATTTCAGGAACTACTCCTATTCCAGCTCTACCTCCACTCCAGACCAGCATCTCTATCACCGCCTTCTCGTGATACCACCACCATCGTCACAATCACCATTTTTTAGCTCAAGTACCATCTTCACCACCATCTTCGACTTGCTTTTTTTTTACATTTTATTAACTTATTTTTATCTTTATTTTTACTGAATTTTGTTTTTATTTTATTTATTTTTTCTTATTTTTATCTTTAATTTTTCTAATTTTTTTTAAATTTAATTAATGATGTCGAAATCATTCAGTATGTCAATGATTTCGACATTCAGTACGTGACACTCGAGATTTTCTGCGGTTCGCCCTCAGTTGTGGCCCGTCTTTGGGGGCGTAAACGGGTGTCAGGATGCACCACGCTGGTGCTTGTTGCTTCCTTAAAAGCAAAGCGGCCAGAAACAACTAAACAACATAACAAACACATACACGGCACAAACACAGCATTACACACATTTCTGGCCTTTCTGCAGAATTTTTGTAACATCACAGTGTACCACGGCGGAGTTGAACTAGCGTTTGGGAGCCGCCTTACATAAGATACTATACATGTTTACATGTAACAAGGCTTGGGTAGAACCAAAATTGATTACTTTTTGAGGTAGTAAATTTAATATCAGGTATAAAACATCTGGTCACTCGGAAACGTTAGAGGATATCCTTTACAAATATAGTAAACAAAGCCTTTGTAAGATACAGATCCAGAGGTAATAAGCCTGCGATGGCTTGCAAATATGAGGTTGAAACTGTTCTACAAGTTTTCAGGAGAGCTAGCAAAAAGGTCCGTTGGATACTGTCTAGTTTAGTTTGAAATATAATAAGTTTGGTTCTATGAAACTATATGCTGGCTGCATATGTAACGATTGAAATAAACACTGTGTAGTATAGAATTCTGACGGTTCCCTTTTTTAAACCCCAGTCCTGCCGAGAGATTTTGAATAACGTGGCCGTAAAAGTTTTCACGTTTTTGGAAAGATTCTGGATGTGTGGTAAGAATGACAATTTTTCATCAAAAAAATTCAACCTAATGGCTTGGATGGGAAGCGATATGTCAGAAGACGAAAATCGGAGGCATACCATCCTGATTGCATAACACCGACTGTAAAGTTCCCCGCCGGTCAGATGGTCTGGGGATGCATTACAAGCAAAGGGGTGGAGCAAATTAAGTTTATTAACGGAACGGCGAATGCAGAAACCTACACTGCTATCTTCGAGGAGTGCCTGAAACCCGTTATTAAGGATCACCACACAACAGGACCTTGCCACACAGAAAAATGGGTAAGATTTATGCTATTTAGATTTAATGATGAGTTTGTCTTCTTGTCTCACAAGGCTTAAAACATACTTACACCAATGTTTTCCCTCGTTTTTCTCCCTTAAGGTGTAGTCATACCTCAGAACTGCTGGCATTACAGTGTTGGACTGGCCCGGCAACAGTGCAGATTAAAAACCCTATTGAAAATTGCTGGTACATAATGTCGTCTAAAATTGCTCAGAAGAAGCGAACAAGTAAGATTCAGCTGCATGAGAGCATTGTAAGGGTGTGGTACCACAAAATTGCCGACCGGGCTAGCCAGGTGGGTAAAGTGCCTGCCTGGCAACCCAAAGGTCGCGGGTTCGAATCCCGACTCGGGCTTGAATCAATGTACTGCAAAAAACCTTGGGAGGTGCACTATGGCCACAGAAGCCGATGCGTCAACAACTACCAAAAAAAAAAAAAAAAAAGAAAAAACCACAAAATTGGGCAACCGTATATCCAGAAGATGATTAACTCTATGCCAGATCGTTGCAAGGCTGTAATTGCAGCTCGAGGATGAAAAACAAAATATTGAGGACTTATTTTGCTGTTTTACAGTACATAATACTATTACGTTAACTTGTTATTTCAGTTTTTACACGTAAATGCAATAAAATGTTTGTTTGGTTGTCATGCTTGCCATTTGCATGATTTCTCATATTTACATTAATTACGCATTTTACCCTTTGGGAAGATATTTACGGCAATTAAGTATATCAGGTGAAGTCTTTTTACTGGATTTCATTCACAGAGATATGCCCACAATACAGCGCAAAACACATTATTTGCAAAATTCACAAGTGATGCAGTTTTTTTTTTTTTTTTTATTTATTTTTGTCCGCCACTGTATTATCACCCTGAACGGGCGAATTACTGCCACTGATTCCTTTGGCATTCTAATTGACCAAGTTCATCCCATGGTGTAAACACTGTATCCCACAAACGATGCCATGTTTCAAGAAAATAATGCTCCAATGCACACAGCCATATCTGTCCAACTCGGTTTAAGGAGCATGAAACTGAGGCTAAGAGTCTCACATGGCCTTCAATTACCAGATTTAAACGTCATTGAGCCACTGTGATCATATTTGAAGAGGAGAGTGAGAAGCAGATTTCCTCTACATTCATCACTCAAGGAGCTTGAAACGCACCTCCATGAAGAGTGGTCCAACATTCCTCTTAAAGCAGTTCAATGGGTGATTTATTTATTTGAATCTATTCCATGTAGGATACAAGCTGTTTTAAAAGCAAAAGGCAACCCAACACCATATTAGTGCGTAACTGTAATGCTTATGACAGATTTTTCCATTATTTTGTAAAATCCCCGTAAAGAATACAGGAGAACTTTGCGATTCGTGCATTTCGTGCATTTGCTTATTTGCCGTTTGCTTATTTCACAATTAAGTGTTTGAGATGCAGTTTCCCTAATGGGCAGCTGCTCTGACTACTCAGGATTCGCGCTATGAACATACTTCGCCCATCATGGATTTGGCGCTGTATCTTTATTGTACCTACATAGTGATATACAATGTGCACAACAACAATGGCACTGGTTACGTTTGATTTAGAATTGAAAATGCCCTTGGATGACGGAGCCCACATCAAAAAAAAAAAGAAAAAGAAAAAAGTTGCTTGTACCAAAACTCTCTCTCTCTCTCTCTCTCTCTCGTAGGAGCGTGTTATGTGTCTAATGACTATAACAAGCAACTCTACAAAGAAATAAAGTGAGCCAATAAATAAGAATGTCTTATGGTGGGAGATTTTAACTTTCCAGATAATGACTGGAACTTGTGGGTTGGTCAGCAAGACTTTTGTTAATTTCATGGATTACTATTTTTTATAGAAGCGGCATGTTAAAGAGACACGACAAAGCAAAGCAATACTCGTGATCTGATTATCAGCTGCAATTCTGCATTAATAATCTGCATATGAAACACCCACCAGTTAGCAGTGATCACATTATAATAATGCGGAATTCACTTAAAGACATAACTACTGTCAAGAGAAAGGGTAGAGCTTTTGCTTTCGTAACGGTGGCAACAGTGGTGTCAGACAATTTTTAAATTCTATATAGTGGGATCATCTAATGATATCAACAGCAAATGCTAAAGCATTCGTGGAAGTAATCGCAGAAGCTACTAGGCTTTTAATACCAACTATGAAATGCCGTTCCAGGCTTAGACCTTAATGGATGTCAGATGAACCGATGAGACTTGTGGCAGAGAAGAAAAATGCATTGGATGCATATAAATTATCATTTGTCACAGAAGCCTATGGTAGATATAAACTACTCTGTAATCAAGTAACATGGGAGGTTATTCAAGCTAAGGCAGATTAAGAGAAGCTCCGTCAAATTCAAAGAAAAGCAGAAAGGGTTAAATCAAATTGGTTCACATGATGTTGATGGTTTAACTGTTGACGATCCTACTTAGGTTGCTGGCAAACTGAACATGCATTCATCTACTCTCACACATAAGGAGTTCATTGTGAAGGGGAATGCCAGAAGTTCATTAAAATCTAACAAGGAGCTAAATGGTTTTGTGATAACTGGGAAGTAATTAGCAAATTGTAAGAGAAATTGTTGAAGCTTAACATAAAAAAGGCGCTTTGGGTGTGGCTAGGATCTATCCAATTATATTAAGGGAGGCAGCAAAGAGTTAATCACCCCTTACCGATAATTATAAGAGCATCTTTGGAGTTAGGGAGATTCCCAATGGACTGGAGATGTGCCAATGTATCCCTGAATCACAAAGGTGAATCAAAAAGTGACATGAGTAATTACAGACCTATTAGGTTTAACTTCTGTTCTAAGGAAAATAATGAAGCCATTGGTTAAAGAAATAAGCAGGACATCTAGACAGATATGCAATTATTCTGCAGTCACAGCATGGATTTGTTAAAGGGCGATCTTGTCTGATATACCGTATGACCAATTGGATACATTGATACAGTAACAAAGGAACTGGACTAAAAAAATATTTTGATATCATATACTTGTGTTTCAGAAAAGATTTTGATACTGTTGCACATAAAAGACTGCTTATAAATTTGAGCAGTGTTGCATTAAGAGCAAGTTACTGCTCTCAATGATGGTTTAATGAGAGCAGACAGAGAATGGTTGTAACCTACAAGATCTAAAAAATATATGAAGATGAGTTGAGAAATGGCAGTTGAAGTTTAACAGAGACAAATGCAAATAACTGCATACGGGTAGCAGTAACCCAGCTTAATGTACCAACTGTGTGATGCTACACTCAATTTAGTAGAAAATGAAAAAGAGTTGGGGGAAATTGTGCAGTCAGATATGACGTTCTCTGAGCAGTTCAGACAGGCTGCCAGGCCAGCTCATGGGGGGTTTTTGTCAATGGTTAGGCCGCTTCTTAAATACTGCATACACGTTTAGATACCTCATTTTAGGAGGGGTGTAGATCGGCTGGAAGGGTGCAGAGAAGGGGAACGAGATTAGTGAAAGGAACAAGGGGGGGGGGGGGAATCTTACCAAGAAAAACTTCAGTTCTGAGTATTGCAGCGCCTGGAGAATAGGCACCTGCAAGGTGACATAAATGAGGTTTAAATGAGATTTAAGGTGTTGAATGTATTGGGTAAGCTCAATGCTGATAGCATTCTTCCTCTTACTGAGACTACATATGCGAAGGGGCATAAATTCAAATTAAGAAAGAATGGTTGCGAGATTGTGCGGAAGTTTGTCTTCAGCCAGCGGGTGATGAATTGTAAGATTCTGTTGTTGTGGAACTGACTAGTTTCAATAAATTCAAGGAAGAACTAGACAAATTATTGGAAGGGATGGGCAGGTAATGTGGGAAGGGTGTTTTTTTTTTTTTTTTTTTTTGGCTCCATAGAAGCAAAGCCTCAAAGGGAAGATCCTTCATAATGGAAACAACAAACATCCATTCTTGCAGCCCATTCGGTACCCTTAAAAAAAACCACGAAAATGGTAGACTTTTTATCGAAAAAATCGATACAGTGTACAAGGAAAATAAATTGGTGTGCAAAACCTAAGGACCAGTCAGGTTTTCACCTGTAGCTTCTCATAGGAATGACCTGGATATGGGAAAAGCATACCAAAGGAACATCGTGAGGTACAGAAATGATGAAGGAAACAACACCAAAACAAAACGGTACAGTGAGACTTTATTCAAAAATGATAACATAGCACTGGCTGTCAAGATACAGATGCATCACTGCCAAAGATGGAACAAAGGGAAGAGGTGGTCCTCAGTAGGAGATATGGCCACCCCTAATGTCGAAGTAGGCTTTGCACCGCCTGTCTATACTTAGAACAATGTTGTTGATAAGTTCTTGCGGTAACATCGTCCATTCCACTGTCAGAGCCATCTTCAGCTGTGAACATTTTCTGGTGGGTGTGGACGTGCCGCTAGGCGTCTCCCCAGAGCATCCCATATGTGTTCGATGGGATTTAGACTGCTTTTAACAGAACATTTTAGAAGATACTAATTTTAGAGGATAAATTATGAATCATAAAACCAGGGTTTCTCAAATTCCCTAAAAATTAACGAGCAACTTAAAAAGGGTGGCATTTTTTTTAAATTTTGCCTCAGGTTTTAAATGTGATTTATTTTTTTTGTTTATTTTCAATGCAACAGCCTCATTTTATAAAGCTGAAGCTCTTATTATTGTTTTATATGGTATATAGACTAAAGCATAATTGTTTGAAGTAAGTAGTATATTTATTTCTTCTCAAACTAAGCCCAAACTTCTCAAAGTAATGAAATCATTAATTTTATTTATGAGGGACGGGTGAATCGCACAAACAAATTTATTTATCATTTCAGAGGGTCGTGGTAGAAGAAGTTTGAGAATCCTTGCTCTAAACTATTTATGTGATATGTAATGTAACAATTACGTCACAGTGAAATCTGTAATGCACACAAGAATTTATTCTGCAGGAGGGAGCAACATAAGTTTTTATGAGGGATCTAAGATGGTGCCTAGTTACTAATATAGAAAAAAGTAATATTCCTATTGGGATATTGATTCCTCGCCAAGCCTTGATGCGCTAAGAAACCGTTCAGATCTTTTGTGGACAACAGCTGAGTTCTTTACAAAAGAAGCAAGCTAGAAATATTAATTACAAAAAAGAGAAATCCACCCCCCCCCCCTTCAAAAAGATTCCGGGTATCACGAGCCACCGATGAGATAAAGACGACCTCGCCCTGCAGTGGACGTGTCAGCGATTTTTCGTGTTACAAGTCTTCCATCATACACAAAATATAATAAAAATTTAAATTGTTTTAAGTTCTTCAGAACTTTGAAAACCCAGATTAGATATGGAAAAGCGAAAACAGAAAATTAATTAACAGAAAAATGGTCGATAAAACAGGGAAAATTACAGAGAAAAAGAATGGAGGGGAGGATGGGGAGATGGTGACATGGAACATATTGGTAACTTCAGCCAAGTTGGGTAAGCGGCCTGGTTAAAGTTCGAATCTAATAATCAGCCATATCGTGAGAAATATACACGGCAATTAAATCATACGTCGATCAAGTTAATGAAATTACATAATAAATATCTTTACAGTGCTATTATTGAGCATGCGCCTATCCAGTCATGTGTCGATAATTTATGCAGAGCTCAAATATAATTCCGGCAGAAGTATGACTATTGCATTCTAAGTGTGCACGTGTTGAAAGGTACAGAGTGGTGTCAGTAGAGATGCACGTGATGTATGCTGACTTCACCGTTAAGTAAAGCGTTAGGATAAGAGGGGAAAGATTTAGTAAAGTGTGATTGCACAGCGCTTATGTAATCTTTGTGCAACAGACGGTGTCTCTACTTAGGCATTCCATAAAAGAACTGTTGCCAAGGCAACACACGCTCTCAGGAACTCCTTAAGTACTTCTATCCAAGTGTTGCTGCGGGCGTGCTGAGAAAATTTCCTTGCAAAAATAATGAAGCATTTGCCACTTACGCTTGAGGAAAAAAAACTCGAGGGCAAGTTCTAGAACGATCTCCAATACGGGTATTCTCACGAACAACACAGTGAATAGGATTGGTGAAATACAGTCCATGTCTGTAATTATTTTGTGTAATTCGTAAGAAAACGGCAAAAAATTTAAGACAGGCCTAGGAATAATTTCAAGTGTTCTATTTAAAGAGACATTGATGTAGACTCAAATGGATAAGGTTTTTTGTTTCAAAAGAAACGTTACTTTGTTTAAAATTATATCATATGCAAAGGATCTCACACCTGCCGCCCACATTCGCTTCTTAATTTACGTGCGCATCAATTTCAGCTTTTAATAAATGGTCATACCTCCATTTTATAGAATAATCAAAGTGAAGAAATGGTTACTCGCAATGTCTTCCTCCTATGCCACAAAAATTTAATAATCTTTGTACATTTGAAAAAATATATGAAGGCATATGTATTGTTATCAACTAAACCAAACTATTATATTAGGCCATCCGAATACTGTATTTAAATGCATATGCCGTGCTGTTAATTGCGTGTGTTCTATGGTTGATTTGTCTGTTTTGCTGGACGAAAAACCCCAGTTTCCGGTGGGAAAACTTTGCTATCTACGCCTGAGACCCACTAACTCAGCCACAGAGTGAAAAAAGCCCATTAAAGTTCCTCGCGTCATCGACAGGATTCGAAACCGGGTCTTTTCCATCCGGTGTGGGAAGGACGTTGACGATACCACTGTACACGCGCAGATTTGTTATGTACTAAAGACTAACAATTCGATCTAACACTTTTATACCACGTGGGAGATTCTGTTAAAAACTGGAACAAGATAATGCTACAGCTGCGCTCCCGCCTAAAAGTTTGGAATCACAGTGTATGACAAAAGTTTTCGTTAATTTTTTTTGAAATTAGCTATGACAATGTAAAGTTTAATATACAAAAACAACACACTAAAAAGTATTTTAAGATTTTTTATTTAGCACTTAAAAATTTACGGCAAAAAATATTGAAATAATTAATACTAACAACTATACTGATTTTTTATCAAAATATTCTCCACGAAGTTTTATCGCGGCCTTGCATTCTAAAGATTAATTTTATAATATTGTCTTGACTAACATTATTCCCACCGATCTGCAAGGTTCCCATAAATTTTGTGAAGATGTGCAGACTTGACGGAATTGTCTACGTGATGCCATATAAGCAGGCTTGACGTAGCCGAGTAGTCAGGAGCGAGAGTGCATAGCACGCGTTCCTTGAGGGGACCGGGGTTCAAGCCCGTGACTACTAAATACGATAAATATTTGTATTGACGATTTATTGTAAACTCTACTGACTTGGTTGTCGTGCCGGAGTATAAACTGAAAATTTATTTTATTAAGGCAGGCGATTGGGGTGGCCACACCATAATTTGCAAAACCCCCTGCTCCCGTTGTTTAGTTGCTAGAAAGTCTTTGCACAGCTTAGTTCTGTGCTTCGTTTAAAATGTTATAATATAAAATTTCTTCCACAAAGTTAAAGTTCAGAGGATACTGCATTGAGTTCAAGAAAGTTTTACAGCTTTCTTTTCTTAAAATTTCTTCAATTCTGAAGATGTCACCCACTCCATAATAACAGAAGCGACACCAGATCACGATGCCACCGCGGTGCTTCACTGTAGGTATTACAGTGATATGTAGGTATTACAATGATATTACGCCATATTAAGCAATATGGCACTATTTTTTCTTCAGTTGATCGTCTCATAAACTACCCTTGGATCCAAAAATTTCAAATTTGGATTCATCAGTCCACAGTAAGATTTTTTTTTTTTTTCTATCTATGTTCGACTTTATACGACAGATCGTCGCCTTGTCATTCCCATTTTTCAAAGTCGCCGAACTTGGGCATTTCAACTTTCAAATTTCTCTCTCTCACAGCTGATATTGCACCCTCCTTCCATGATTTTCTAGGGCGTCCTCGTCTTCTCTTTCCTTGTGGTATCCACTTATATAAAATTTTAGGCCATCTCTCTTCATTCATGCTAGATGTCCAAACCATCTCATCCTCCTATTTTCAATTCGCTCTATAATATCTTCATCTGCGTGCAAACGCATTCTAATTTCCTCGTTCGTAACCCTCAAGATTCGAACCTCTAGCACCGCGAAGAAGGTAGACCATCTCTAGGACCCTGAGCTTTTTTTTGTCACCCTCTTTCAGTATCCACACCTCACGTCTGTAGCAAAGTACCGATTCCACTAGCGACTAAGGGAAATATTGTTGTCCCATCAGATAGTTTTGAGGACACAAAAAATCTTCCTACTTTGATGTATTCGTTTGCTAACTTTCTCTTTCCCCAGTCCTTCCTTAGTTATAATACAGCCAAGATACTTGCAGAAGTCAACAGGTTTTAGATGTTTAGATTGTGTAACTTCCAATTCGTCTAGATACTCCGCTGTGCTTAGGAATTCTGTTTTTGTGAAATTGATATTGAGGCTCATTGGTTATACGTAAGATGCAGTTTTCTTAACATGTATTCCAAATCATAAGCTTCCTGTGCTGTGATGACCTGATCATTGGCAAAATTTAGATTCCATAAATATCTGTCATTAAGTGGTACTCCCATTCCACAACAGCCTTTTTTCCATTGTTGCAAGGCGCATTCCAAGAAAACATTAAACAATAAAGGTGATAAGTTATATCACCTTTATTGTTATATCCTTGCCTCAGCCCCTTTGTTGGATAGACTGGGTTAGATAGCGACTTTCCAACTTTAATAAATGCCAAATAGATATCGTATAATTCCTTAATCAGTTCAACAAGTTCTGGATCAATTGACATCTGTTGTAGGGCTTTCCATAATCCTTTCTTGGAACAGAGTCGTAATCCTTTTCTACATCGATGATGGCAATGTAGGTATCTTTATTCCTTGCTCTTCTTTTCTCCACTAGTTGCTGCAGAATGAACAAATTGTCCACACATGAGTGACCGGAGCTAAATCCACTTTGTTCTTCGCTAATCTTATCTTTTACCTCCTCTCGTAATTTTTAACTGAAGCACTTTAGAGTTTACAATCTGGACATAGCGCAATTCACACTTAGGCCTTTATAGTTCCCATTTCTTGCTTGTTTCCTTTATTATAAATGGATGATATGTAGCTAATTTTCCATTCCTTCGGTGTTTTTCTTAGCTGTACACATCTGTTGAACAGCTGTGCAATCAGATAGATTAAACTTGGTCCATATTCAATAAGTTAAATCGCTATACTCCCGAATTTTTTTTTTTTTTCACTCTTCAATTGTCCAATGTTGATGGCGTTTAGCTCAAGCCAACTCTTCTTTCAATTTTCCGGTTTTAAAAATTGTTTTCGGACCACGAAAGGACCATTAATCCTGTTTGTTTAAACAAAGTTTTACAGTAGATGTAAATATGGGAATTTCCTATTGAACTTAGCTCGGATTTCAGATGCAGTGAGTCGATGATTGCGTTTATAATCAGTGTTAGGGTCTTATCTTGTGCTTCCGTTATTACATGCGACCGTCCTGATCATGGTTTGTTCTTTAAACTGCCAGTCTTTTGAATCGTAGAATGGTAGTTTTTACTCCTTTAAATGAAACACTCTAGTTTTTTGCCAATATTTCTCATTGAATAACTCAGATGGTATAAAACCATCTTTTTACAGAGGAGTTATAATAGCACTTCTTTTTTTAACACTCATATCCTTATTTTTTGCAATATTTATCACGAAATACACAAAACTAACACCAAACACTCTCTGAATGACGGGTGTTCGATTTTATAAGTTGCAGCTCTTACTCCCAAATATATATTATTGGAAAAAACAATCTAGAATCATCTACAATCGTCTATAATGTTGAAAACAATATGCTACTTTCTAGAATATTCTATGAGGGACGTTCAATAAATTATTTACCTACCTATGAAGGAAATGAGATAGAGGCAAAAATCTGGTTTTATTTTTCAATGTAACTCCCCTAAACTTCAATACACTTGTTCCATTTTGTTGGCAATGAAGAAATACCAGACAAATAAAATTCTTTGTCCTGTCTATCAAAGAACGCAGAAACAGTACACTTCAGTTCATTATCATCAGCAAAGCGACGTCCACGTAAGTTTTTCTTGAGATGCTGAAACATGAAATAGTCACTGGGGCCAGATCCAACTGTACAGTGGATGGGAAAGTTCTGTAAAGCCAGTCTCGCAAAGCAGCAGCAACAGCAACAGCTTTTGATCTGTGCACTGGTGCGTTGTCCTGAAGAAGAAGCAGCGCACCTCTGGAAAGTTTTCCCCTGCGTTTTTCCTTTATGACATTCCTTAGGTTGTACAGTAGGGATACATATGACTCCCCAGTGACTGTCTGCTTGTGTTCCAAGTAGTGAATTTGCAAAATCCCCTCAGCATCCCAAAAAATGGTGGCCATAACCTTGCAAGCTTTAGGTTGTGTCCGAAATTTTTTGGGTAGGAGAGAACCCCTGTGCTTCCATTGTATTGATTCTTGCTTGGTCTGGAATCCCAGTGATGAACCCATATTTCATCACCTGTAACAATTTTGGGAATGAAAGGTTCAGGATCCCTTCCATAAAGCTCTAAATTCTCCTCACAGCACCTTACTCTGAATTGCTCTGCACAGGGGCCAGACCCACTACAGACCCACCTTGCTCTGACCTCAGTCATCCCTAAATCTTCATGGAGGATGGTTATAACTGTTCCCTCAGCAGTTGGTCTGTAGTTACCCACTTTACTCTTAGAACTGACTTTATGTATTAGTAATACATTGACACTTCACCAATCCAGAGAAATCTCTCCCAAGTCCAATGACGTCCTTATGTTCAACAAAAAAAATTCTTTGAATTGGTTTCCTTTCTTAAAATAGGCAAAAAAAACTTTACTAATTTTTGGTAAAAAAAAAAAAAACTTTACTAATATGACTTCAGAAAATTTTTATTAGCTCTAGTTTTTGAGATACAGTACTTTCGCCATTGTCTAAGAATATGGTAATTTCAGTAGTAGTCGGAGTGAAAAGTAATATTAAAACAATTTCATATTTACATTTTCTTGATACAACATAAATCCCAGCTGTTTTTAATTAAAACGTAAAAAAAAAAAAAACAAGACCACAAGAAAGCTGCACAGGAACCGAAAGTACTTTCTCAAAACGTGGCCTATTCACGACAGCGCCTTCTTTTCGCTTGTCACTTGTATTCCACTTCCGGGGCATCTCTTGTTACTGTCCAACAATAGTCAGCAAGCATAGAAGCGTTCCACCTACCCTGATATCTTCTTTCCATTGCTGAAATGTCTTGGTGGAATCGTTCACTGTGCTCGTCACTCACTGCACCACAGTTGTCAGGGAATAAGTCCAGATGAGAGTCGAGAAAGTGGATTTTCAGTGACAAAAAAATGTTGCAGCCTAATTGATGATACTTTTCTAGAAGGTTGTTCACGGTCTCAACATAGTTTCCAGCTCTTCGGTTTCCCAGGAAGTCATGCACAACACTTTTAAAGGCTTCCCAAGCTGCGTTCTCATTACCCTGGAGGACTCGCTTAAAGTTTTCATCCTTTAAAAGTTCACGAATTTGCGGACCAAGTGGAAATTGTCCTCTCAGGTACTTGAAAGCGTCTCCACCCTGGTTCATCCCCTTAACAAAGTTCTTCATGAGTCCCAGTTTGATGTGTAAAGGGAGCAGAAGAATTTTGCTTCGATCAACCAGAGGATTGTACTGGACATTTTTACTCCGGGGCACAGATTTTCCCTTAGAGGCCAGACTTTTCTCTTGTAGTTTGAGGACCTAGCCCGACTGTCCCACTCACACAGGAAACAGCAGTACTTCGTGTATCCCAACTGCATGCCAGCAGTATTGCAATCACCTTCAGGTCTCCACAGATCTGCCATTGGTGGTCTTTGTACTTCATTGCTTCCAGAATTAATTTCATATTCTAATATGTCTCTTTCATGTGAACAAGTGTAAAGTGCAAAGTGTGTTAATTGTATGATGGCACCAGGGGTTTCCACCATCTCCTCGTTGTGTACTCTGTTTTTGTGACACAGAACTCTGTCGAGGCCAGAGATTTAAAAAGCGTGTGGGAAGTGGAATGTCGTGTGTGTTATGTTCTGTTGTTTCTCTGACCATTTAGCCGTTGGGCCCCTATTGGGACCCACCGTTGCCCACACTTTGCCACGAGGAGGCAAGTCGGACACCCAGTAGATTATTTAAGTACTCTGGCAGGCCCTGCCACCTAATTTCCAAGGATTTCAGTGATAAGGCATATATATATATATATATATATATATATATACTGTATATATAAAAACAGGGGGTATGAACACTAAAATTTGGAAAGGCCAAAAGAGATTTCCGAGACAGCGGTTGAATTTAGACGTTGATTATAATTTGGCGGCATTGTTAAGGGCGTACTCGGTCAGTTTAGTTAGAGTAGGGGGAGTCTGAAGATTGGGGGGGGGGGAAACAGGTAGAAGGATGGGGACGATAGAGTAGGCATCCCCAAAGAGGTCAGTGGGGACGAGCCCCATCAGGCGAAGCATGGGCGAGGCAAGGAGGGAAAAAGACAGAGACCCGTCTCCCTTCCCCTGCCTGGGGATGGGGTTTTAAAGGGAACTCGGTTTCAGTATCCAGTTCAGATCGCCGAATGGCGTGTTGTGTAGACAACTCCCCAAGGGTTATTGTTTCCAGTAGTTCACCAAGTGCCTCCAGCATTCCTTTTTCTTGTATCTTATTTATATGTATATCATATGAATTTATATATCATATGAAGGTGTATAATACATATATGTATATAGCGGAGTTGCCAGTTTCTGGCTAGGGGCCGCTTGCTAATAAAAATGAAAAAAAAAAAAAAATGAAATGTCTCTTATGATAGCTGTTAGTAAATTAATAAGAGGAGTTTACCTCAATATAGTACGTGGAACACTTCCGTATGATACCCTCCAGAAATTAAAACGGAAAAAATGAAAAAATCGACAACTTACCGGTACATTAAAGTAAAATATAAATAATTAAAGTAAAATATAAATAATTAAATAATCAATTTAACACAATTCAAAATCAATTCAAAACAATTAAAATTCAAATTAACGCAATTAAAAGAATCTAACGAAAATATTCAAAACGATTTTCCTTCCTGAAGCTGACAATGCTTTTCGACCGACTGTCGTGATCACAGGAATGAAAATCAGAGTATTTCAGCTCTGATTCATACTATCTTATGATAGCTGTATATGATTCCTGAAAGTTCTATAAGAATCTCTCAGTGCATCCACCGCATTTTGTGGCCAAGATGTTCGGGCTCTTTGAAAATGTCTCCTCGCCTGGTGTACCCTTCTCCTGAGTATAGTCAGTTCGGGGCACCACCAGGGAACTGTCTGCTACCTCGGTTTTTCTCCCTTCATGTGGACATCTTTCCATTTATTTGTACACACAATTATTACAAATATATACAATACTTACAAGAAGATATATACTGTATACAATTTTATAAACATTAACATTCTCGTTACACATATATAAGATGCTATATTATATTTGACCTCCTGGTGCATTGCATACGAGTATCCCAGAATCAAGGGTGGCTCCTAGGCAAAAGCCCATCTCCACCTAGTTCATCTGTTTTGGCGTAGAACCGCTACAAAGCTAGCCTAAAAACTTCTGAGGTATTATAGCACCGCCAATACAAGGCAGTTGCTGCCCGGTGCTCTTCTCTAGGCCCGGGTTTACGTTATCTGTTTGTGCCGAATGCACAAGTCCCGCACCCACCGGATATAACGCAATACCAGTGGGTGCCTACAAGTGAATTACGAGTGGAGAACTTCCACAAATTATCCTCACTACCACCGAGAAACAGCAATTATTATATTAAACAGATAGATACAATACTTGTTTGAAATATGCTCAGAGTCTCTGAATTCCTGAGAACCAGGAAAACAATATATAATTAAATTACATACAATGGACAATTAACAACACTGTCTAGTCTGTCCGCTAGAACTTTCAAACCTGCCGACGAGCACAATGAGTAGCTACTAAATGTTTCTCATAAACTTGTGTTTCACAGAAACCAATCTTTACAATAACAATTGACATAAATATTGTCAACAATAATTGACATAAATCAACGCAACATTAATTAACATACATGGCCCCACACGTGTGTTAATGAATGCACACAGCATGGCCTAAAGAAGTGGTTTTCAACCGGGGTGCCGCAACAACATTCCAGGGATGCCATGTAATTTTGGATTAAGTTACTTAAACTTATTATTTTTTTTTTGAAATTTATATATTTATTTCATTATAAAAAGGTGTACGGTATCCATTGTACCGTATCTTTTTAATTTTGTGGTGATCTGTAATTGAAGTTTATTTAGTACCTCTATATAAAGAATAAAATGATTATATAAGTATATATAATTTGCGTTATGAATTTTAATTTTGTTTATAATTATATTATTATAATAACTATCATATAACATATATTTTTTAATATTACACACACACACACACACACACACACACACACACACACACACACACACACACACACACAGAATCAGATTATTAAATGGTATAAAAAACAACTCCACTGTGTTATTTTCAACAATAACAATATTTTTAGTGACAAATGGGCCTGGAGTACTGGGGTCCATAGTTTAACAGATATTTATTTAAGGTATACCCAGTAAAATAAAATAAAATAAAATATTTCCAGAAGCTTTCGGAACTCGTGTCCCTTTCTCAACTGACAGAATTTTTTTTTTTTTTTTTTTTTTGAATACATTACAAGCAAAGTGTGGCACGTTACTCATTCGTCATTGTTGTAGCACGGACGTGTGCTGCCTTGCGCCAGTGATCATCCATCAATAAAACGGTTGTCTCCAGGATTGGATGTATACGCATGCCTTTCTGGCGATTTAATGCCTTAGGGTTGTTCATTATGTTTAGTGACTCTAGCCATAGGCGGTGGCGAAAGTGTCGCGCGTGGTCCACTATCTCAAAGTCGCGCTTGGGGTCAAGATCGTGGTTGGTAGCCAAAAAATGTTCTGCAAGCGCGGACTGGTCAGTTTCGGCAAGCCGGATTGCTCTGTCGTGTTCCGTGAGGCGATCCTGGAGACGTCTCGATGTCTCACCTACGTAGCAACTGTTACAGGCCCTACAGGTGATACGGTACACTACATTGCTGCGTAAGACAGGTGTGACAGGGGTCTTCACACTGGAGACAAGTGAACGTAGGTTCCTACCTGGTAATTGTACACATTTTATGTTGTAACTTCTCAGGATCTTCGAGATACGTCCTGACACTCCTGGATAGTACGGAATGTAGGCGGATGATATGCCGACTTGCTTCGGAGGTCTTGGGTTGGAAGTAAGTTCTTGTGCCTGTAACAAGCATCTGTTTAGTACATGGGATGGATAACCGCATCTGGTTAAGTCCGCCTTCACACGGGAGATCTCGTTACGTCTAATTGTGTCGGTGCTGGAATGGCTCCAGGCCCTGGAGAACAGGGTGCGGGCAGTGCTATTGAGATGGCTTGGAGCGTGGCCGGACCCGTAGTTGGTGAATTGACCGCACCACATGGGTTTGCGGTATACTGAGGTCTCTAGATGTGGGCCTACGCGATGCACTAGCACGTCCAGAAACGGGAGCGAACCATCCACCTCTGATTCTACGGTAAACTTGATGAAATTGGATAGAGAGTTGAGGTATTCTAGTAGTACCGTTTCAGAACCACGTGGTATTATGGTAAAAATATCGTCGACATATCTACACCACGTTGTAATAGGTGTAGGTGGGTTCTGGTGTATCTGCTTCTCCAGATCTTCCATGGCGATGTTAGCTACTACGGAACTGACAGGGGCACCCATAGCAGTGCCATGTACTTGTTTGTAGAGTGAGTCTTCAAAGGTGAAGATGCTGCTAGAGAGGCATAGGTTGAGGGCGGTACAGATGTCATCAGTGGATAGTGACGTCCTGGATTAGAGGCTTAAGTCGCTCTCGAGGAGCCTTCTGGCGCAGTGCACGGCCTGTTGGACGGGAATCGAGGTGAATAAAGAAACCACGTCAAATGATGCCATGACAGAGTTATCAGGGATTGAAATGTCCTTAATGGTGTTAATGAATTCACTGCTGTTTTTAACGGTGTGAGATGTATTACCTATAAGAGGCGAGAGGAGGCTCGCGATGTGTTTGGACAGTTCATACGTTGGGGCACTGCAGCAAGACACTATAGGTCTGAGAGGAATACCCGGTTTATGGATCTTTGGTAATCCGTAGAATTGTGGTAGTTGGCAGCCAGTAGCACGCAGAAGATGGTGAGTCGCGGTCGGGATCTTCTTATCTTTAAGCCATGCGTGGACAAGTTTATTAACATTTGCTTCCAGACGTTTCAAGACTTTAACGGGAGGATCAGGTAGAGGTTCATATACGTTAGGATCGAGTAATAGGGCCAAGGCTTTCTCTCGGTAGGCTGATCGGTCCAGCACAACAGTCCGGCGCCCTTTATCCGCAGGAAGTACAACGATGGAGTTGTCTTTTCTTATAGATGACAGGGCGGCACGTTGGCGGTGGCTGAGGTTTGAGCACGTTTTTCGAGTGTTGCGGAGGACTGCGGCAGTCTTGAATCGGATCTCGTTGGCAGTTTCTTCGGGAAGGTTGGTAATACTGGCTTCTATGCCCATAGCGAGCTGTGTGATGGGAGGTTTCGATGGCATAACGGCGAATTTCATACCGTTTGATAAAACACTCAGCTGCTCGTTGGACAGTTGTTTGTTACTTAGATTCAAGACGAAAGAAGTCGTGTCGTCTGAACGAGTGTTCGTCTTTAAGGAGTTAGTTTCTATGCTCAAGTTTATGAACTTGCGCTGTTGGCGTAAACGGTAGGTATCCGAGGTCTGACTAGCCCGATGGCAGATGGTATGTATAAGGTTTGTAAATACAATAGGCGAGACCTTACCTTGTATATGTTGTAACAGTCTGGACTTGTTGTAGTCAGCGTTCCTGATTTCACGGTGGAGATGGGATATCCATAAATTTAACGTGCGCAGGCTGAAGTTAAAGCAGGCACGATCCATATGAGAGTTGTGGAACGGGGCTTTGTATCGGAACCCTTTAGGTATAATTCGATTGCTTTTGCATCTGTGGGCGAAGCGTAAATGTTGCCTGTAGCGAGCTATTGAGAGGAAGCACTTTTGCAACTGTGCACAATCGTTGTAGGTATTATGGCCATAAAGTGATCGAATAGTGACAAATGGGCCTGGAGTACTGGGGTCCATAGTTTAACAGATATTTATTTAAAGTATACCCAGTAAAATAAAATAAAATAAAATATTTCCAGAAGCTTTCGGAACTCGTGTCCCTTTCTCAACTGACAGAATTTTTTTTTTTTTTTTTTTTTTTGAATACATTACAAGCAAAGTGTGGCACGTTACTCATTCGTCATTGTTGTAGCACGGACGTGTGCTGCCTTGCGCCAGTGATCATCCATCAATAAAACGGTTGTCTCCAGGATTGGATGTATACGCATGCCTTTCTGGCGATTTAATGCCTTAGGGTTGTTCATTATGTTTAGTGACTCTAGCCATAGGCGGTGGCGAAAGTGTCGCGCGTGGTCCACTATCTCAAAGTCGCGCTTGGGGTCAAGATCGTGGTTGGTAGCCCAAAAATGTTCTGCAAGCGCGGACTGGTCAGTTTCGGCAAGCCGGATTGCTCTGTCGTGTTCCGTGAGGCGATCCTGGAGACGTCTCGATGTCTCACCTACGTAGCAACTGTTACAGGCCCTACAGGTGATACGGTACACTACATTGCTGCGTAAGACAGGTGTCTTCACACTGGAGACAAGTGAACGTAGGTTCCTACCTGGTAATTGTACACATTTTATGTTGTAACTTCTCAGGATCTTCGAGATACGTCCTGACACTCCTGGATAGTACGGAATGTAGGCGGATGATATGCCGACTTGCTTGTCTAAGCAAGTCGGCATATCATCCGCCTACATTCCGTACTATCCAGGAGTGTCAGGACGTATCTCGAAGATCCTGAGAAGTTACAACATAAAATGTGTACAATTACCAGGTAGGAACCTACGTTCACTTGTCTCCAGTGTGAAGACCCCTGTCACACCTGTCTTACGCAGCAATGTAGTGTACCGTATCACCTGTAGGGCCTGTAACAGTTGCTACGTAGGTGAGACATCGAGACGTCTCCAGGATCGCCTCACGGAACACGACAGAGCAATCCGGCTTGCCGAAACTGACCAGTCCGCGCTTGCAGAACATTTTTGGGCTACCAACCACGATCTTGACCCCAAGCGCGACTTTGAGATAGTGGACCACGCGCGACACTTTCGCCACCGCCTATGGCTAGAGTCACTAAACATAATGAACAACCCTAAGGCATTAAATCGCCAGAAAGGCATGCGTATACATCCAATCCTGGAGACAACCGTTTTATTGATGGATGATCACTGGCGCAAGGCAGCACACGTCCGTGCTACAACAATGACGAATGAGTAACGTGCCACACTTTGCTTGTAATGTATTCAAAAAAAAAAAAAAAAAAAAAAATTCTGTTAGTTGAGAAAGGGACACGAGTTCCGAAAGCTTCTGGAAATATTTTATTTTATTTTATTTTACTGGGTATACTTTAAATAAATATCTGTTAAACAATATTTTTGCCTAATAACATACGATAGGTTACAAATGTACAAAAATCATTTTAAAAACCTTTCGAGACACTGCGCGTCGAAAGTAACAGCTTCTCGGTATTCAGAATTCGCTGAAACTTATCATAAACACGAGCCAGGTATAAACTGTTTCGTGTTTATGTCGAGAACCGAGCCGCAAAGAACACTGCTCAGTCGACGCGTTACCATACCGCGATGCACAGAGCTGAAATAATATCTTGCGGGATTACGTTGATGTTCTTTTATACAAGTGTTAGCATTATTTATTTTTGTATACATATAGATTCTTAAAATTTAACCTACCCATAATGACAAAACGTGAATACAAAGAAGCATTTTTAGGGATAGGTTTCACCTGCATTAATGATCACGGAGTAGACAAACCGCAGTGTGTACTATGTTGTGAAGTATTAAGTAATGAATCATTGAAGTCAAATAAACTTAAAAGACATTTTGAAACGAAACACAAAACGTTTACTGGTAAAGACCGCAGTTTTTTTTAAAGCAAAGAACAGATCAAAAGAAGGCGTTTGGATCCTCCAAACAACAATATTGTACAGTATATTCTGCTCGACAAGCTGCATTGGCTTCCTATCATGTTGCTTGGTGGATTGCAAAGCAGAAGTCTCATACTATTGGGGAAAATTTTATAAAACCAGCTGCTATTGATATGGTGCGTATTACCTGCGGAGATGAAATTGTGGAAAAAAGTGCAACAGATTCCCCTGTCAAATGATACAATTCGTGCATAGACATGTCGAAAAATATTAAACAACTAATTGCAGTTATAAAAATTGGTCGTATATTTAGCATTCAGCTTGATGAATCGACTGATGTATGCAACGACGCTCAACTCATGGTTTATGTACGATACCCAGGTGTAAAAGATATGGAAGAAAACATCTTATTTTTGCAGACCAATGATCACTACAACAACAGGAGAAGATATTTTTCAAATGGTAGATTCTTTTTTCAAGGAAGAAGGATTGAATTGGAATCAATGCTGCAGTGTATGCAACGATGGTGCACCGGCAATGCTAGGGGCTCGGCAAGGCTTTGATGCAAGAGTAAAAGAAGTTAATCCGCAGATTAAAACCTTTCACTGCTTCCTACATAGACAAAATCTTGCTTCAATAAATCTGTCACCTGAGTTGTGAACTGCGTTAAATGAGATAATTCAGGGGTCAATTTTATTAAATCAAGGGCTCTCAATTGTCGAATTTTTAACCAGATGTGTTCCGATTTTGGCGCTGAATACGAACACTTGCTATATTACTCTGAAGTCAGATGGCTGTCTCGCGGAAAAGTGCTTCAGGAGTTTTATCATTACGCAATGAGATTGAAATTTTTTTGGCCGAGGAAAATCACCCTCTAGTATCAAGGTTCTCCGATTCAAAGTGGATTCTTCAAGCAGCTTATCTTTCAGATATTTTTTTCCGAAATTAACAACTTAAACACATCTACGCAAGGGCCCAATCACACTCTTATCGAATTAGCTGAAAAGATAACATGCTTCAAAGGTAAGCTAAAATTATGGAAGAAAAAAGTTATATAATATTGGTGTAATTACACCATAGTTTACCCATAAGTTTAACTACATAAGTAGTGTAAAGGCATCGTTTGATTTTATCTCATATTGTGGCTACCATATGAGACCCATAACATATTATGCCTTGTGCATTTAGTCTTCTAAAAGGAAGAAAAAAGTGGAAGAAAAGAAACTTGCCTCTTTCCCGATCCTTAATTAACTAAAAAAGGGCCTCCGTAGCCAAGTGGTCAGGAGCGGGAGTGCATAGCACACGCTCTTTGAGTAGACCGGGGTTCAAGCCCCTGACGTCGAATACGGTCGATCTGCCAACCCGCACTGGACCAGCGTGGCAGATTATGGTCAATAATTAACTTATTGAAGAAAAAAACATTAATTTCACTGACGCTAACATACAAGAAATTATCGTCAGAAATTTAGAAAACCTAATAGTAGAATTTGATCGGTATATTCCCGAAGGAGATATCTTCAAATATAATTGGGTACGGATGCCATTTAATTTTGAAGTAAATGACTTGCATGAAGATTTTGTCAATATTAATAACCTACAAGAGCAACTCATTGAAATACAAAGTGACGAGGCACTTCGCTACACTTTTAACAAAAGCACCGAGTCTTTGTGTGCATTCTGGTTGAAATTAAAAAGCGAAAAGCCAACATTAGTAAAAGAAGCACTGAAAGTACTACTGCCCTTTGCAACAACATACATGTGCGAGTCAGGGTTTTCAACTCTAACTATAACAAAAACCATATTGCGAAACAGACTGCAGCCTGAAGATGACCTAGGGTGCAGCCAATCTAATATAACACCAAGATTTGATGAGCTTTCAAAATTTATTCAAAGCCAAGGTTCACATTAATAAGATTTAATATTGTTAACAATATAAGTAATGTATTTTGTATTATTAAAATATAAAATTTATTTAATTGTTATCTGCATGAATTATTTTATTAATCTTTGCTTGGGTCGCGAAACCAAAACTATTACCGTAATCTGAGTCACGGCTCAAAAAGGTTAAGAAACATTGGCCTAGAAGCGTTGCCACTGTGGAGCAAAACAGCTTGACATCACAGCCATTGACATCACAGCAGGCAACAAGGTTGTTTTCACTTTTAAAATATGGAGTCAAAGCATTCTGCCTGCTCCTGCACGCACACCTTCACATTTGGTTGCAGAAGATTCCACTGTTAGAGCCTTAATCCCAGAAGCTCTGCTTTATCTTTCGATAGATCTAGGTCTCGAATTAGATTACCTAGTTCACCTTGAGTGATTCTGTGTGACTCACTCGACGACTCAGGTTCTGGCACAAAATCAGGATCCTGCGATGTTGAAAGCGCCGGTTGACCATCATTCCTCGCACACTGTCCCCACCTTCATCAGACTCCAAAGTGTACTCTTCGGGAGGGTGAGATACAGGCAGACCATCCCCATGTGCCACTGGTTGGATAGCTGACCGGATGTTGGGGTATTCCACAGTCCACTTCCTTTTTTTTTTTTTTTTTTTTTGACATGCCATGCTGAAGAGGAGGCACCATGCAGAAATAACAGTCATTTACATGATTTGAAGGCTCTGTAAGATTTGAAAATCTTACAAAAATAAAATATTTTTTATTAAGACTTTGAAAGTTAGTTTTCCTTTGATTCTTGCCATTAATAGGATAAATGGGTAATATATGCAGTTTCAGAAATAAGAATTATTCTGGTAAGAGGTATAAAAATTAAAAGAGTAGTAGGATCGAAAACAGTGCCATTAGCTTTACTTCCGTTAAAACTGGGAACTGATGGAGACAAACCCAGCAGGGGGTCCGGCGCTACAAAAACAACTTAAGGTTTATGAGGGGTCACACACCGGAAACGTATTCGGAAAAGCACACACTAGTTTCTAAAAAAATAGACGCTATGTATCCAGTGTCACGTTTTGTGGTTTTTTTTTTTGAGTGCAATAGAGACAAGCTGTTATGAGACAGGAAGAGTTGTTTTGGAGTATTCGGCCGACATCAAAGAACACAACGGATGTCAACAGGTTGTAAAGAAAGGGGTATAGAGAATCACGTGCTACGGGGCAGGCTGAACTAGGCTTTCCAACAAATGAAAAGAGAAAAAAATGGAAAAGAAAGGGTGATTGGAAGAAAACACTGTGGGGATGCGTGGAAAACTCCGGGGAGAAAATTGTGGATGCATACGGACACAAGAGAGAGAGTGAAAAAAGGAGGAGAAGGAGAGGGGGGAATTTTTTGAGCGGTGCTAGTGAAAGGGTGAGTCGGGAAGAGTTGCTTGAAAGATGAGGAAGAAATAGCCGACGAAAAAAGTCGAAGTGGGGTTATCAGTAATGTAGTGAGTGAGAAATTAGGAGATGAACTGGAAAGGGGTAGTAAAAGGAAGTTCTGCAAACAGTGAGAATGAGAGAAGAAGATTCCCTTAGAACACCCAGTCCACCGAGGAAGGCGATAATATCCTGATATAGTCTTGAAAGGCAAAGGTAGCCGTCCTGACAGGAAAAGTAGCAGATCCTGAAAGCGGAGTAGCAGTTGCGAATGCCGTATGATGATGCCCTGGAAGCTGTAAGATATAGCCCTGGATAGCAGAAGATAGCAGCTCTGGATAAGGATAGGATAGAAGGCCCTTATGAAGACACCTGACCATAGAAATTAAGTAAGTGAAAGTTAATTTGAGAATACTGTAAGTTAACTGCTAGAGAAAGGACTGTAGTGCGATATTTGGAGAATTCAATGATAAGAGAAAGTTATTTTGAAAATACTGTAAGTTAAATACTAGTGAAAGGACTGTAATACGATATTGGGGAATTTAATGATAAAGATAAGATTAGATGGGTGAACCAAATAGGAGTAAAATTCTACTCTAAGGCAATTATGGTTGGTTTAGGCAGTAATTTGGAATAAGGAGGATAGTAATGTAGATGAGAAAGTGAACGGAAGGAATTGTAGTAAAAACAGAAATATTAAATGTGTGGAGATAAAATTTATGTATATTGCCAACCCTTAAAGGTGTGTTTGAATGTAATATTGTATTTTGGTGATCAAGTTCTGTAACTGACAATGGGTAAAGAAATATATAAGAAAGAGGAATAGGGAATTAAAGAATAAATTGGTAGTTATGATGATACATAAAAGTAATATGATCAGTGATATATTTAACTTTACTGATAAAAAAAAAATGTTACTGACACCTATGAGGTATGATTTGATTGTGTTGTAATAGGAGCAGAAATAAGGTGAGCATATAAAGAGTGTAACTATTTAACCTGTGTATGCGTAATGAGAAAGGTGAGATAAAAAAAAAAGGTCAAGTCTGTAAAGGAGCCTGTTAGATAGGAAGAGACTGGATATGTTTTAAGTACCTTGGTGTTGAAACAGTGAAATTCTATTCTTAATGAGATTTTTGTTATGATTTAACTGTAAATATGCATAATAAACTTGTTTTTTTGTATAACATTTGTGTAATTATTTGTTGTACTGGACACAAGCCCATCCGAAGGGAATAATATACATCTAGAAGTTCCCCCCCCCCAAAACCTGAAGTCTTCTGTGAAGTTGAATAGTCAGATGCGCAAGTGGGGAGATATTATAAAGGGGAGTTGTTTAAATAGGGGAAAATAATATAAATAATATATATATATACAACGTAAACCCCCCCACAGCTCCCTCCAAATCATTGGGATGGCAAAAGGCATTGAACGTCCTTTGTAATTTAACCATCCATGTAAATTTACAGCACATGTTGCAGCAAATATGAGGTGCCCAGGGTTTGTCTTCATCCCCTACCTTACAGCCAAAATAATGGTAGTAGGTTGTCTTCACAAGTGGAGTCAATTGGCGTTTCTGAGTGGAAAATGTCACATCACCACACACAACAAAAATGTCAACACTGTTAACACATTTACGTGTCATCCTGGTTTTTTACGTAATTTTTGTCCATAAACCTGAAAAAAAAAATGAACTTCACTCATAACATCACTTGAAAGGTAAATGATACACAGAAATACGAAAAAAAAAAAAAAATAAAATAAAATAAAAAATAAA
Organism: Mastigoproctus giganteus; assembly: GCF_048544385.1. Taxonomy (NCBI): domain Eukaryota; kingdom Metazoa; phylum Arthropoda; class Arachnida; order Uropygi; family Thelyphonidae; genus Mastigoproctus; species Mastigoproctus giganteus. Next base: position 179,624,490 of record NC_143583.1, on the reverse strand, counting down.
TATATAGTGAATATTCCCTAATATTCACTAATATTCCCCTAAATCATAAGAGGGGCAATATCATGGAACCGAGAGCTAACTAAGAGTTTTAAATGTTATATTCGGTTTTCTCCAGCTGAAATTAAGAATAATTTACTATTTTCAAGCCAGAAACATTTTTGGTGTTGACCAGTGTAACCTTAATGGTTCAGTGCACTCTTTCGCTACCTCCATCAACTGGGCATTTACGCCATCAAATCCATAAGCCTTACTTGCCTTTAGGCTTAAAAGTATTTCTAATAATCATTTGTAATATCACTATCGCTAATTTCATACTCCTAAGTCTTCCTGGTGCAGCGCACTCGCGAGCAGCACAGTTGGTAGACTCGCTGTCCTCCCCACACCGGTTGGAAAAGACCTCAGTTCGAATTCCATCGAGCAGCACGGTTGGTAGATTCGCCATCCTCCCCACACGTTGGAAAAGACCTCAGTTCGAATTTTATCAATGGGTCTTTATCACAATTTGTCTGAGTTAGTCAGTCTCAGGCGAGGGAGCATGATTTTTTCTCCCAAAAATTCGAGTTTTTCGTCTAGCAAACAGAAATCGAACCACACAACACGCGCAATTTACAGAATGGCATTAACTATCTCCTATTAATTTAATGGTTAACTTTCTGTTGTTGAAGTAATCTGTAAGGGATCGATAGATTTGCTATGATGGCCGGCCATTTTGACTCGGTCTGATGGTCTAGCATTATCAGACGAGTCAAAATGGCCGGCCATCATCTGATAATGCTAGGATAATGATAACTGATAACAGTTATCATTATCATTATCAGATAACATCTGATAATGATAACTCGTCTGATAATGCTAGGCCATCAGACCGAGTCACAAGCACTCTTGTAAGGAGAAATATAACCTTAATCGCTGATGTTCCTACAAAACCCTACTACTCCAACCTTCGCGCAGCCTCTTCTCACTATAAAGGATCTTTCGTCTGAGAAGATTGATGAGAAGTATCTGTTCAATTCATCAGTAACATCAGCTGTGGTTCTAAAACTTTTTCACATTTCCTTTGCACATCCACTGCAATCAATCCGATTACTCTATAATCGGATTTGATTCGTTTTCTCGTTTGTATTCACACACATAAAAAAAAAACTTGTCCTTGTCCCTGTTCTTTCATCTCTTAGCTAGTAATTTCTTATACTCAGCCTTTGCCAACCCTTACCATTTCTATGGAACTATTATAGAACTATTATAGTCTAGTACTTTTCATCGCTCTGTAACTGTCTCATGCGAACTGTTTTGTTCTTATACACTGGCCCGCTATATATTCATCGATCTGAGCAACCTACTTGTGCTATATTTTCTTAATGGTATATGTACATTCATGGCTGCTGCGACGATTACTTTAAAGATATTCCATAATTCTAATGTATCTAATCCTCCCTCTGCTATCTACCCAGATACAGCGGCTATAGAGCATGGGGCAGTTACAGACTGATGAAAAGTCGATTGATTACGACCTAATTTTGATTGGTTCTAACGTCTAATAAGTGTCTTTCGAAATTTTATAAATACATTCAACCAAAAAAAAAAAAAAACTACATGCGATTTGCTTTAATGCGATATGCATGAAGGTCTTAATTACTCTATTGTTCTGCAGACAAAGTGAGACGTGGGAATTAGAAATACAAGTTGGAATCTAGTGTTTTCAGATTTCCTAAAACAGAATATGTTACTGATTAATTTTCAGTCCTTTCTAGTTCAAGGGACTCGCTCTCATTCTCTAATAAACAGCAGAAGAGAGTGAAATTATTTATCTCAAACTATTATGCACAAGAAATAACGTAGACACATGCAACCTCTGGGAAATCACTTTGTTCGGCGAGTTGGAGTTTAATCAGTGGGAAGTGTCTGCCGTTTGTAATGTGTCAAGCGAGGTATACCAGAAGTGACTACTGCTTCACAAGCGATCGTCAACAAAGACATGTGACATAATCTCGAAGCGTGGACGATAATGGGTCTCTTTGAACCTCTGCTCGCCTACATATTGGCACTGAAAACGCAACACTAAATATAATCCCAGATAAAACTTTATAAGCAACACAATAGCTGCGTATTCAAGAAATAATCAATTGTTCACTGAACGCACAGAAGCTACACAGGGTAACACTAATTTATTAGATGAAAAGCAGATGAAGATTAATCACGTTAGAGCGTACTGCTTGCTAGCTACAACGTTTCTAGGTTTCAAACTGCAGAGTGCGCTAATACACACGACACATAATAATATCAGTTTAGAATCACAGGCACGAAATAATGAGTTCGAAGCAATTTTATTTTTCAGAATAAAATTGTGAATTCGAGTAACCCAAAAGAAAACTAATGCAAGTTAACAATAAGAATTTAACTCCATCTTTCCTATATAATCAAATTACATATTAAATGTATAATATTTAATAATTAATTAAATATTAATTTAATGGTTAATTTTCTGTTGTTGAAGTAATTTGTAAGGCATTGATAGATTTCCTATGATGGCCGGCCAGTTTGACTCGTCTGATAATGCTAGGCCATCAGACCGAGTCACAAGCACTCTTGAAATCAACAAAAACAGCTGAGGTATATTTGGCTGTTGATTCTTCCTTGGTCTTGACGATTTGGAGGTTAGCATCAATAGTGGATTTCCTCGCAGTGAAGTCGTATTAGCTTTGTGCCTGGAGTTCTTTGGCTCTGTAGTAAGTCATCAGCCGCAGAAGGAGAAGGAGAACGAGTCTCTCCAAGACTTTCCCTAGGATGAGAGGGGTGCAATGAGACGGTATGTTGGAGCCGAACCTGGGCAGCAGGGGGACCAACCCTGTGGATTAACCTCAAGTTGGCGTGTTTCCAACCGGCCGTGAAGGAACTTTCAAGAAGGTAGGGGTGAAGAGGTCGCAGAGTAAGTCAGGAGCAATGTTCTAAGCTCTTTTCACTAACTCCCGGTCGATGAGGTCGAAGTTGGGAGGCTTGCCAGGTTTAATTTTATGAATGGCATTAACTACCTCCCGAGCAGAGAAAAAATTCTTCTGATCAGTGACGAAGCTAGTTTTCTGCTATAAATGTGTCCTGTTGTGGATAATTTTGAAGTGAGTTATCCTGAATTACAATTTGATTAATGATATTCTCCATAGTGTCAAACCAGTTTGCGATTTCCAAATAACCTCTTTCATGAATAAGGCCCCAAGGATCTCTGTTGCCCACAGTTTGCAAAAGTTTGTGCCAAGCTTTCTTCTTTTTGCGAATGGATATTCTTCTTGCGAATGGATTTAAATTCTTCGCAAAGAGCAGTAATCCGTTCCTACCAACATGCCCTACAGACCCTTTTAAGTTGGAGAACATAAGTTGTTTACGGAGGGAGGTGAGCTCTGGAGTCCAGCATGGGACGCTCTTTGGATGGCGTTTCTCTTTAAGATGGCTGCCTGACATAATTCAGCCTTCTGGGTGGCTGACATGTGCCGGTAATCAGCCTGGTGGTGGTGGTTAAGAAGTTGCTTTAACGTTTGGTCAAAGGTATCCCACTTTGAGGTTTTGATGGCAAAACACATAGTGTCATCGTAGAACAAATGATAAGATGGCTGCTCACTAGAAATGTTAAAGGAGATAACCCTGTGGTCGCTAGTGGTGAGACACTCATGAACCGTCCAGGTTGAAATTAGTCGAGTCATGGCTGGAGACATTCCCATTATGTTGTTGTTATTGTTATTGGGTTTTAGGACTAACGCCATATTGTTCCGTGTATACTGTCTCTAAATTGCATGTGTTCTATAGTCGATTTCTGTATGCTGGGCGAAAAACGTGAAATCCGGGAGAAAACCCATGCTACCCTCGCCAGAGACCGACTAACTCAGCCACGTTGTGAAAAAGGCCTATTAAATACCTCTAGTCATCGACAAGACTCGAACGCAGGTCTTTCCCCACCCCCGGTGTGGGGACGGCGGCGATTATACCAACTGTGCTACCCACGAGGGCGCTGCCATTTTTTATGTCCATATTAGATTGTCCCATGGTGGAATATAATGTGGTTGGTTGATTAGGTCTGTTTACTAAGTTCAGGTTATGGGCAAGAAGTCTTCTACCATGGTACCTCTAGCATCATGGAGACGCTGTGCGAGAGGGTAGATTTGGCGTTAGTATCTATGGCTAGGATGAGATCATAGAGATCATAGGTGTTCAACAGATCCATGGCACGATCGCGCTCAGTCAGGTGTAGCCTAATGTCCAGTGAGTATTGAAAATAGGCCGTTAAAAATATAGTTTTTCTAAGGTGACTTACTATGCAGGCAGCTGCGAGATGAGATGTATACAGGGGCGGACAAAAACACTGCATCACCTCAAAAAAAGTAACATTTGTAGTGAAACGTATAAGATATTGTTTGATTAAAGTTATTTTGTTTGTCGCAAAGCAAAGGTATTGCGTTAGATAACGCTTCTATTGCATCAGACAGTAATTGCAAGGTATGGGCATCAGCCGTTCCTATAAATAAGGCGTTGAAAGGGTTTACACGCCCATTAGTATCCTATTTTGCGGAGGTGCAAGCGTGGGCCATATGTTCAGTTCACACCAAGAAAAAAAAGTGAATCTGTTGCTCTGTCCCAGGAAGAGCTTTCTATGCGTGCTATCGCTGATAAAATAGGCTGCCACCAGTCAACAGCATCCCGGGTGCTGAAATTAAAGCGTGAAAGCGGTGATGTGAAGAGAAGACCTGGATCAAGCCGTAAGAGAGGGACTACACCTACCCAAGATCGATATTTGAAACGGCTATTCCTTCGTAATCGCCATGCTAGTGCTCCTGATCTAAAACTGGACTTTGAGATGGCCTCTGGTGTTGAAACAAGTGCACGAACTGTCCAAAGACGGCCTTCGGAATGTGGTCTGCATGCCTATCAGCCCAAGAAGAAGCCTTTGTTGACCTAACAAATGAGGAAGGAGCGACTTGCTTGGGCTAAAATATATGTTTCATGGTCAAAAGAGCAATGGGACACGGTCATCTTTTCTGACGAATCGTAATTCAATCTGCATGGCGCGGATGAGAAGCGATATGTCAGACGACGAAAATTGGAGGTATACCATCCTGATTGCATAAGGCCGACTGAAAAGTTCCCCACTGGTCAGATGGTCTGGGGATGCATAACAAGCAAAGGGGTGGTGCGAATTAAGTTTATTAACGGAACGGTGAATGCAGAAACCTACAGTGCTATCTTGGAGGAGTACCTGAAACCCGTTATTAGGAATCACCACACAGACGTCCAAAACTGCATTTTTCAACAGGACTCAGAACCTTGCCACACAGCAAAATTAGTAAGTTTTATGCTATTTAGATTTAATTATGAGTTTGTCCTCTTGTCTCACAAGGCTTAAAACATACTTACACCAATGTTTTCCGTCGTTTTTCTCCCTTAAGGTGCTATGCAGGCACCTTAAGGGAGAGGTGCTATCCAAAAATGCTGGCATTACAGTGTTGGACTGGCAGGCAACAGTGCAGATTTGAACCCTATTGAAAATTTCTGGTGCATAATGTCGTCTAAAATTGCTCGGAAGAAGCCAACAAGTATAAGCTTCAGCTGCAGGAGAGCATTCTAAGGGTGTGGTACCACGAAATTGGGCAACCGTATATCCAGAAGTTGATTAACTCTATGCCAGATCGTTGCAAGGCCGTAATTGCAGCTCGAGGATGAAGAACAAAATATTGAGGACTTATTTTGCTGATTTACAGTACATAATACTATTACGTTAACTTGTCATTTCAGTTTGTACACGTAAATACAATAAAATGTATGTTTGGTTGTCATGATTGCCATTTGCACGATTTCTCATGTTTACATTAATTACGCATTTTATCCTTTGGGAAGATATTTATTGCAATTAGGTATATCAGGTGGAGTCTTTTTATTGGATTTCATTCATAGAGAGATATATATCCCATCTAAAAAATGCATTTCGAACATTTCTGCAACCCACAATGCAGCTCAAAACACATTATTTACAAAATTTACAAGTGATGCAGTTTTTTTGTCCATCACTGTATAAAGTCAACCCCACAGAAACAAACGTACTTCCTAGAAGCAACCATAGCGAAATAGATACCATCATCAAGGTAGAAAACATCACAATAAGCCGATCCTCATCAGGAGTAATGAGGGAGATGTCCCTAGCTCACTGAGGTTCTGTCTAGAAAACAAGATTTAGTGTTGTCTGTTGGGAATAATGACCCATGGGGTTTATTATTTAAAATACATGTATGAAGAAACAAGTTACATTTTAATAATCTGATAAGTACTGTCATGACTGATGATATGGAATCCAGTGATTGATATACAACTATCAAGTCTACTGATCAGTTATTTTTAGCTGATTGTGAAGCACAGGCTGTGGTTAGGAGGGAAAACAGAGCTTATCAGGGTTCTAACGACACAGACTTGTTCAATTTAAGTGAATTAATGGTTGTATGTTCTAAGTTAAATATAAATAAGACCCCAGGGTTGGATGAAATTTAAAATAATGGCATTATTAGAGCCACACAGTTGTGTCCTGATGTGTTATTAAATGTATTTAATAAATGCTTTCCTGAGGGGATTTTTCCCTCATTTTGAAAGATTGCTTTATTGAAGTTAATTCAGAAACCGGGAAGCCTTTAACTGATCCCAGGGGTTTCGCCCAATCTCATTACTAGCAAATTTACGTAAAATTTTTGAGAAATTAATATTATTAAGATTGGAATCTTTGTTTTTGGATAGAAATTTCGAATTCAAGTTTCACTATCGTTTTAAAAGGGGTTGCTCTACTGAGGACACCATCAATGATATAGTGAATTTCAGTAAGCAATCTAATAGCAAGTATGTATTGGCCTTATTTGTTGATTTTGTAGGAGAATTCAATACTATTTGGTTCGAGAGTGCTCTATTAGCATTAAGATTTATTAAAATGCCTGGATATGCTATATAAAATAATAAGTTATTTATTCATAGTAAGGTCCCAGCATTTAAAATATGAGAGGGTTATAAACCGCGGATGTCCTCAGGGATTAGTGTTGGGCCTGGTTTTTTGGAACTTTGTTTTAAACTTGTGGTTAGCCTTTGATAAGTCTGAGTGTCATAAGATAGCTTTTGCGGACGATTTGGTTTTGTTGGTAGAGGGTAAATCTAGACAACAAACTGGACATGAAATTGGAGTAGTGGTGAACAGTCTTGCTCATTGGGCCTCGAATAACAAACTCAAGATTTCTCCTTTTAAAACAGTGATGATGCTTACGAAAGGTAAGCTTGATTAAAATCGTCCACCGAAGGTAGTTATTGATAATAAACAGATACCTCTTGTTCCTCAGGTTAAATATCTTGGAGTTGCTTTGGATGATAAATTTACATTTACTGCTCATTTAGAATACTTAGCTAGTAAGGTTAAAAATTTTACAGCCTCTATTGTCAGAATTACAAGAAAAGACTGGGGGCTGAATAGAAGAGTTCTTTCCTTGTACTATAAAGCTATATTTCTGCCTATTGTGTCATATGCTTCATCTGTTTGTTTTTTGCGAGTACTGTTAAATTTAGGAATAAGTTAAATTCATTACAAAGATCTATGTTATTAACTATATTACGCGTGTGTAAAACGGTATCTACGAACGCAATACAGGTTATTGCGGGTGCTCTTCCATTGGATTTGTTTATAATTTTTAGGGCATTTTGTTATTTAGTTATTTTGTTATAGTAGGCCAGTTACTATTATTGGTATTAGTAATGATATTCAGGTTGATAGAAAGATATCTAATAGGAATATTATGTCAAAACTAATAGAAATTTGGCAGGAAAGATGGAATTCCAGTGTGATCGGAGCTGTGAGGAGGTTTATTCCTGATGTAACTTTTAATGTAGATTATAACAAGAACAAGTGGTTTAATTTGAGAGTGGAGACTTCTTACTTATTAACTGGTCACGGATCCTTGAAGGGCAAGTTGTGCGAGCTTGGGATAGAGTCTGACCCGTATTGTGTTTGTCAGGCTTTAGAGACTTGGGACCATGTTATTTGATTGTTCGATTTACGATCAGATGAGAATTAATCTTGTAAATGTGGTGGTTGATTTATGCAGAGGTAATGAACATAAATTGTTATCTAGGTTTGAGTATTTTCAGACATTTCAGGAGTTTTCCAGAAGAGCTTTTCATAAGAGGAGGCAGCTTAATGTTCTGATTGACAGTGATTAAGTTTTTCTGTTTTTTTTTTATTCTATCTATGCTGTCTCAGCCCTTTTTTTTTTTTTTCTTCTTCTTCTTCTTTTGCTGGCATTTTTCAATGCTAAGATGTGGGATTATTGCTGAATCGGCCTAGATAAGTGGTTTTTTTGCAGGCAATCAGAAGGATTATTATTTTTTTTTATTTATTTATTTTATTTATTTATTTATTTTTATTTTTATTGGTTTTTTTTTTTGCTGGCATCACGAACTGATTATGCCGGATTTACTACTGACTGCTTGCATATGTTTTTTTTTTTTTTTTTTGTTTTGTTTGTATTCCTGGTGCGGGCAGCCAGGATGCGGGGAAGGTGACACCTATCGGTACAGCACTCCATCCGATGGGTGTGGAGTTCGTGCATTGTGCACAGACAGGAACAGTTGATCCAGACCCAGCTCTAGGGATGGGCACCGGGAGGCAATCGCCAATTTGGTGTTTGCTCACCGGTTGCAGAGTGACTTTTTTTTCTTTTTTTTTTTTTTGCTATTGGTAGATGTTCTGCTTGATACTGATCATGCGGTGGAGATTGACTTTTTTTTTTTTTTTTAAGTCTAGGTGCCACCTTACATATATCAGTATACTATGAGGTTCTGTCTAGCACTCAATTTGCTGTCCACCATGCTCAACAACAGCAAATATGCATATATACCTTTAAAGAAAGAAACAGCCTATACACCCTCTCACACCGAACATAACACTCATTCACAAGAAGGAAAAGGCTACCTACTCTTCGATAGTGGTGTCCAACACTGGCAACCTCCAGAAAGTGTAAGAGTTAAAAAGATCACGTGATAGGAGGTCAAAGATATGCGACATATGAACAAGTAGCGACCATCCCGATTACCGGGTCAACCACAGGCATGGTGCTTCCCAGAGACCACCAACGAGGAACTCCAAAAGTCGTAATCCTGAAGCTGTAGGACAGTTAGAGTTCCTCGACCAACAGTAATAGCCGGACATAACAACCACCCTGTCACTTCGTACCAGTACCCATCACGGAGGGGAAATCCCCATCAGGGAAAAATAATAATTATTATTATTAGGGCGCTTCCGTAGCCAGGTGGGCAGGAGTAGCAGTGTGTAGCACACGCTTCTTGATTAGACCGGGGTTCGAGCCCGTGACCACCGGATGCGGAAAGGTCAGGGAATGACCACTGCATATCCCCGGAGCAATATGGCCTTAGTTGCTAATGCTCCTAAAAACCAAATAAGAAACAACATAACAATTATTATTAGCATTATTATTACTTTTTCTCCTTATGAGATTTTTCCCACCCATGCATCCCATGCACTTACTACCAGTACCCGATAGGGTACTGGTAGTAAGTGCATGGGATGGCTGGTTGTGTTGGTTACTATTATTATTATTACTATTGGTTGAGGAACTCTCTGACTATTCTACATGTGTTCAATTCAGGATAGCGGCTTTCTAGAGTTCCATGTAAGTATTTCTGGGAAGCCAGAAATACTTATTGCTGTTAGATTCTTATGAAGGCTTTTTGTCACCATGCCGGTGGTTAACACGGTGATCGGGATGGTCATTACTTGTTCAATATGCCACATTGTTTGACTTTTTGTCTTAGGTCTGTGTTCTTCCTGATCTTTTCCTAGTAAGTTTTCTGGAATTTCTGGTGCTGAACATAGCTGTCTATTGATTATGTCTGGTCTGTTGTGCGGGATCGTAATCAGTTATTACGGGTAATAAAGATTCGGCAGTAAATGGGCACGTTTATAGGAGCGTTAGCATATATGCATAATACGCCAATTGTCTTTACCATGTCCATCTGCATATAATAAATCGGCTCCTGGGTTTCATGAAGTTGTATATTTGGAGTTAAAAGTATTTGTCGAGCTATCCTAGATTCATTAAAATCGGATCTAACCAATAAAAATCGGACAATTATTATTTCTTTGTCCGTCCAACCGCTTCTAATAATTTGACTTCCAGTGGATGTATTTTCCATGAAATTTTACATGTGCCTTTTAGAAAGATGCTTCAGCCAAAATTTCATAAAAATCGGGCCGACAGAAATCTGGAAATTATTCTTTATTTTTTTTCATACAATATCACAGAGGCTATTCATATATCGTATATTGTAGCCACACACTGGACGCATTATTGTTGTCATGCGCTGGTTGGAGGAATGACTGGATAATGAGGCGGATGAGAAGAAACGAAATTATCTGGTTCGCGTATAGACGCCATAGCTTCTTGGTCTCTCTCTCTCTCTCTCTCTCTCTTTGGTTTTTTTTTTTTTTTTTTATGTGAAAACATCTTTGGCGGCATCTACTAAATTTTTCGGAGTGAAGTAAAACATTGGTAACGAAAATGCGAGACAGAAATGATGTCACTTCCTAAATGATGCTAACTCAGTTACTAACATTGATTTGATAATAATAGCGGGCGTGAACATAAAACGTTACATCGTTCATAACTTCAGTTCTAGCTGTTAGATTTTAAAAATTTAAGCAGTTTTGATTTTTTTTTCGTCTACTATTGAATTGTGAAAAGTGCTGAAAATACAGTCTCAAGTGTACATTTCCTAAAGATGTCTTCACATAAAAGAAAACATCTTTCGTGCGTACAGGTGACACACGCTCTTTTTTTTTTATAAATCAATTGTTACTATTACTATTTGCTAACGCGCCTGAAATGTAACACACTGCATACATTAACTAACTTGTTTAATTTACACACAGGCATATATAACCCTAGGAACGGTCCTGAACACATATGAAGGCTTACGAATATGAAGCCTTACGGCTAAACAGCTTTATTAGCTTGTGAATTAAATTGGTCATGAAGACGTTAGACGCCAACGTCATCATTCTTCTCTTTCTTGGTGATTCCTTTCTACTTCTCTCTCTCTCTCTCTCTCTCAGGGTAATAGGGAATTTTTTTTTTTTTTTTTTGGCGGTTGCAGCATAAGCCTCAGGCTTCCTTGCACCATATGGCTAATAATAATAATAATAATAATAATAATAATTTGCTCCCTAAGGGAAAGAAAAAGTCTACCTATCTGAACTATTTCTATTTTCTATGAGTACAGTAGGTTAATGTGATTTAACAATTCTTGAGGCCCTCTAATTACAAAGCTCTAGACCAGTGGTTCCCCTATCTTTTGTCACACTTTAAGTTAAAAGACGAATATTAACGCCCACCGAAATAGTGATTGCCATCGAACTCAATGGAATTTTTCCGAATCTCGCGGCATACTTGAGAAGGTTCGCGGCACACCGGTTGGGAACCCTGCTCTAGACAAGAAGCTAATAGTTAATACGACTAGTTAAAATTTAAGTTTGCATTAAATGCAAGCCATACACAGAACAGTAATGAAAATTTAGCATGAGATAGGAAACACGTAGAAACAGAAGCAAAGAGATTACTCTTACGAAGTGGAAATAAAATCAAGTAATGCAGCTGTTTAGAGATTTCTGATGTAATATTAAACAAAATGTTTTAACTGTTCAACTTTAACGAAAGCAGTCCGCATAGGTGAAGACACTGCTCGAAAAACCAGAACAAGGTGACAGAGATAAATGAGGCATCGATGCAAAGGCCATCAAGTCTCCGTCGATTGCCACTTTAACGTGTTCTCATTTCCTAGAATGCATCCTGTGGTCGTCCTTAAAGATGGTGATGTAGTTTACGAAAATCCATTTTCTAAATGGTTCCCTGCGGAGATAATTAATTTTGCAGCCACAGTCTCAGAAGAGTTGTTGGCTCCAGCAGGGAGGTGCGCCGTAAACTAATCACATGATCAAAACTTTGCATGCTGCGTGCACTTGAATGTTAAAGTATGGCTACACATCGTGTCAGTAACCCTGGCGTAAAACTGCCTTTGAAGTGGTGAAGCTCACAACTAGGTGGCACCATAATAAAACAACTCACTTTCTCTAGGCAGACGGACATTGTCTGACAAAAAATTAAACAAAAGAGAAGGAAAGTCACTAGTTACTCTTGGTGTCGTATCCCTACCCATTTACAAAACCATTGTTTTTTTTCCATGATATTTTTCTAAAACCGAACGGGCCATCCTTAGGTAATTTTTACATGTCGTCATCGATGGGTTGCGTCCTTCGTAAGGCAGATTATGTTGCCAACTTCCCCTTTGACTAGAGGCAAAGTCAGGCTTACAGATCACGGAAAGAGGCAATTAATCACGAACATGATTTCAGACAACAGACACAAATCTGATTTGGACTGTCTGAGGGAAGGGAGTGTCGCGGGTTCAGAACGTACGGGTTTATTTTTCAGTTGCTGCTAATCTGTCATCTCTGCTGAAACGTTTTATGTTTCGATCATTCGAGAATATGTTCGATTCTTATCTTAATTCCCAACAAGCAGAAGAAAGATGTCGACAATCTCGAACTTCACATGTGGCAATAAATAACACTCAGCTAACTTTGTCTGTTCATTTGGCTACGAGACGCTAGGGTGTCGTGTCTGTAAATTGCGTATGTTCGCCCCTACATTTCTTCCTAAGATAAACTAATCTCCGCTTGAAAAAAAGACCACACTCTTTCCTTATATTATCGATGGGGTTCGAGCCAAACCTTGTCATTAAAATTAGAAATGGTTTGGAAATCGATAACTTCTTTCCGAGTTTCTTCCGTTTAAAAGATCGAAATGAAACTAAATAAAACTGTTGCTTTTATACATATCAGATAACTCAGCCAAATAAGACTACTTCATTCAACTGTAGGTTAATACTTACTTTAGCTGCAAGATGAGGACTCCGCACAAACATTAGCTTGTACAGAGTCCTCACTTGTGGTAAAAATCCGTAAAAAGCTTAAAAAAGTGACCAATCTATCATTTCATTGTTAGTAAAGAATTTTGTTGTGTGAGCGGTGACGCCTCATCTAATTTAGAAATAAATACAGTTTATTTCGTTAGTAGGGATCAAGTACATGAAACTTTGCTGATACATATTTCTCAAGCAAAATAATGTACACCAATGAGCCAAAACATTATGACCACCTACCTAATATGATGATGGTCCTCCACGTGCAACCAAAACAGCTCGTACCCGGCGAGGCATGGACGCTACAAGATTTCTAAATGTGCCTTGTGGTATCTGGTACCAGCACGTAACCAGCAGATCCTTTAACTCCTGTAAGGTCCATGGTTGAAACCCGAAGATCGGAGTTGCTGTTCCAACACAACCACAGATGCTCGCTGGGATTGATGTCTAGGGAATTTGGAGGCCAGGGCAATACCTGGAAGTCTTCCTCGTGTTCCGCTTACTAAGAAAGGCTTCAGTTCTGCAAATTGCAGCGGCTGGAGACTAGACACCTGCCAGGTGATCTGACTGAGGTGTATAAGGCCTTGAATGGGTTGAGCACACTGAATTCTGATGGGATTCTTCTGTTTTCTCAGATTATGAACCTGAGGGGGCATAAATTCAAATTGAGGAAATACAGTTGTAGAATAGATGTGCGGAAATTTGTCTTTAGCCAGCGGGTGGTTAATTGCTGGAACAAACTTCCATCTGTCGTTGTGGAATTTGATGGCTTAAATAGATTCAAGGAGGAACTAGACAAACTTTTAGAGGGAATGGATGTGTGAAATAGGTTTTTTTTTTTTTTTTTTTTTTGGCTGATGCTACATAAGCTTGCTTTCTGCATCACATGCCTCTACTACTGCTGCTACATTCATCGCCGTGCCTCTAAAGTATTAAAATCAACAAATTCCAAATTCGGTTATGTGTACGACTCTTTCCTAACTAAATCACAACGGCGTACAATGACGAGGGGAATTGAGAAAATTTACCAGTTATACTTTGGCTATCCTCTAGGTTTCAGTGCTACACAACCCAACTCTTTTTTTCAGTACGGAATACGTTCATATTTGATGTTGAAACCACGGACTACTTTTACATTTCAGGTACATTCGTAATTACATTACGAACTACAAAAAATATTAAACTGTACATGAAAATATATTAATAACTATTTTTGATATACAATGATATGTAATTATATTACACTGAAAGGATTCATGAGATACCCGGTTCCTGGGCAATGCAACGCTGTCACCCCTCTCGCTAGTAGAGGAACCCACCGCGTGGCAGGTATATAGGTACACTGCATTCACGTTGACGGTAATTCGATGTCAGTATGGATAAATATCGTGAGTTAACAGACTGAAAGCGGAATGATAGTGGGTGCCCGACGCATGGGTCACTCTATCACGGAGATGATAGAGAAATTGAACTATCCCCATTCGACAGTATCAAGAATGTATCGGAAATATGCCATTTCCAGAATAGCATCTCATCATGGACAGCACTGTGGGCGGAGAACGGTGGTGGATGAAAGTGGCCGTCGACGTCTGTCTCGCATTGTTTCAGCCAACCAGAGAGCAACAAAAAAAAAAAAAAAAATGATATTAGAGTCCCCTGTAAATGATTACATCTACCCATATATTCATTTTGTCTGTAAACTGCATGTGTTCTCTAGTCGATTTGCCTGTTTGCTGGACGAAAAAACCCGTTTCTAGGGTGAAAAAACCTTGCTATCTACGCCTGAGACGGACCAGACAGTGACAATAAATTCAAATTATTATATTAGGGCCACCCATAATTTCTTACATATGCCCATATATGTATTATGTCTGTAAATTGCGTGAATTCTCTGGTCGATTTGCGTGTTTTGCTGGACGGAAAAACCGCAATTACTGGAGGAAAAAAACCTTGCTATCTATGCCTGAGACCGACTAACTCAGCCACGGAGTGAAAAAAGCCCATTAAAGTTCCTGGCGTTGTCGACGGGATTCGAACCCGGGCCTTTTCCACCCGGTGTGGGGAGGACGATGACGATACCACTGTGCTACCCACGCAGACTACCGGAGAACGACACTAGTAGTCTGTGTGGGGAACAGTAGTTGGAGTGGACCAACAGGGAAGGCAGTCCACTCTAAGGTAGGGGATGGAGCAGGTGCTCCTGTGTGAGCGCTTTCCTCTCTCGGAATATCCTGCACTCTGCGGAATGCTAGTATGAATCATACCTTTATCAGGTTAGCAGGGCAACTTGCTTTGAAATCCTGCACCCAGGGTGCTTGCATTATCCTACCCCAGTCGGGGATCGCAGGGGTGGAATGTTATTCTGTTTTGCCCTGATTTCCGCAAGTCTTGCTCTTCTAGAATTGAAAACGGGCTGGAAGTAGTGTGTTAAGGCTAGATATGTTGACTCCTGATTGTGGGGGTTTTCTTGAATCTCTGTGAGGAATTGAAGTCTGGCATTCACTTAAGCGAGATAATCGTACATAAGGTGTTCCCAGGAACCACAGTAGCAATATGGGTTATTTTCTATTCCCATGGCTGTCAATTTTTGTTGGAATGGCCCATGACCTGTAAGCAGGAAGGTGACTTGCAATCCAGGCGAGTACCGATTGGTTCATTTGGTTTTTAGGAACATTAGCAACTAAGGCCATATTGCTCCGGCGATATGCGGTAATCATTCACTGACCTTCCCGCATCCTCCGTATTTGGTGGTCACGGACTCGAACCCCGGTCTAACCAAGTAGCGTATGCTACGCACTGCTGCTCCTGCCCACCTGGCTATGGAGGCGCCTCGCGAGTACCGACAGAGTACAGAATATTTTTTGGGTCTAACGGCACCAGGGATTTACCCCATCTCCGCGTATGTTCTTTGTATTTTTTGGGTCTAACGGCACCAGGGATTTACCCCATCTCCGCGTATGTTCTTTGTATCGAGGACAGTACGCTGTCAAGGCCAGAGGTTTAAGAGTGTGTGGATCATGTATTGTGTAATATGTTGTGCCCCTTGTTCCTCTGGCTTGTTAGCCGCCAGGCCTCAGATGGGACCTGTCGTTTACGTACTCCGCCACGTGGAGGCCAGCCAGGTGTTCCCTTAAAGTTTGCTCTGGCAGGTCCTACCACCTATTTTCCTGAGATTTCAGTGGCTAGGACCTTAAAAAAAAAAAATTCTTCTTTTCTTTTGGGCACAGAGGGTACATTACACGCAACTTAGAGGGGCTATAAGGAATAATCGCTGGAGGTAATAATATTTCCTAATGGGTCGGGCATGAATTTTGGCGTTTTAAATTTGGACGTGTGGGGCAGGCGCTGTTGTAAAGAGAAAGAGATGGGAGGGGAGGTGGAAGGCGAAAGATTATCACGAACTTTGAAGGGAAACCTGAGCAATTCTGGGAGGTGGAAGACTGGGGGGTCTATAGGGAAGATGACCCCTGTTGAAATAGTGGGGCATGCCCATGCCCCACCAGAGGAGAAAGAGGGGTGGCAGGAGGGGGGAGGAGACAGCAGGCCGTCCCCTCCCCCCTGCTAGGGAAAGAGGAGTAAAAAGCAGGCTAGACAGAGCCGGGGCGCTATATGGCATCATAAGATGCAATCTTCAAGGTCCGAGTCCAAGTTTCAATCTTCGTCTTTGCATTGATCCAGTGGAGGTCCAAGTCCAGAAGTCAGGTCCAGTTTGTTACGTTCATGTGTTTTATCTGCTTCAGGTGGTCACTATTTCAGAGTTTCGCAGTCATCTCAGGTAGTTACGTCTGTGTTTTCATAGGTTAGTGATGATGTGGCATGGATCTTTGTCTTTCAAAGAGTTTGCGGGCAAAGATGGTGAAAGCCCGGTAATTATCTTCCTCTTGCAATATTATTTCTTCTCGGTTTTTTAGCAAGGAGTTGATGCGTGTATATAGCTGACATCTGAGGTCCTCGTAGTTGTCACAGTTATGGATAAGATGTTCCCATGTTTCCTCCTGACCGCAGTTACAGCTTGGGTTGTCAGAGATTCCCAGCTCATGGAGTTTTCCTCTGAAGGAGCCGTGTCCTGTAAGAAGGAAGGTGGTGTGCAAGCCAGGGGAAAACCAGGACGGGGAAATAGGATATACCCTGCTGACATCGGGTATAAATTTTTTGGTGACTTGACCTTTTGTGGTAAGATTCCATCTATTTTGCCAGATAGATTGCAGGTGTTCCGTTAACCTCTTATTTTCTGAGGATTTGCTTTTCTGTGGATCTGTTGTGTAGCCTAAATAAGTTGTGGTTCTTCCTTTTGAATGTTGGTGTAGCAGCCCACAGCGCACAATCTTCAGGTCTGGGGGAAGGAAGCCTGCCAGGACCTGGAGCGCATGGGTGCTCACCGTGCAGCAGGCTCTAGTTGTTGTCAATAGTATGGATCGGTGGATCGACTCCAGCTTTTTCTTGTTGACTGCTGTGTTTGCTTTCTGATACCAGGCGCCTGCACCATAGGAAAGGATAGGGATGAAGAGAGCTTTGTATAGAAGAGAAAGGGCCCTCTTTTTTAGTCCCCAGTCCCTCCTGGTGATTTTGGTTATCAGGGCCGAGAGCCTTCTTGTTTTCGTTCTGAGATAACAGAGATGAGATGTGAAGTTCAAGTTTCGGTCTAGTGTTATTCCTAAGTATTTTAGTTCCTGTTTGAGTTTGATGGTCGTTCCATTTATTTTGATTAGTGGTCTACCAGGGTCAAGGTGACCCCCTGAGGAGTATTGAGTTTGTTTTTTCGGTTGAGATCGTTAGAAGATTCCTCTTGGCCCAATCCTGTAGCATGTGTGTGGCATGATTGCCTATGGCCTCCAGTTGAGCCCTGCTGTCTGCTTGAAGCATCATAATCAGATCATCAGCGTATGCCTGTGTAATGACATTTGGAACATCCAGGTTTAAAAACTCATCAAGCACCAGGTTCCACAGGAGCGGCCCCAGGACGGATCCCTGGGGGAAGCCCCTGTAAACCAGTCTGGATGCAGAGGTAAAGGGAGTGCTGACAGTGATTCTTTGGTTTTCCAGGTAAGATTTCATGCAGCGAAATAGATTTGATAGGATTTCAGCCCGTCGGAGCCTGGCTAGAACACTGGGCCACCAGAGGGAGTCAAAGGCTCCAGCGAAGTCAATTGAGATGAGGAGGAAATATTTCTTGTTACAGTTTCTGACTGCATCGATGATCCTTTCGAAGGCATCAGTGGTGGAGCATCCCCTCCTGAAACCAAATTGGTTTCTTGACATCAATTGAGCATTCTGGTAACGGTTTTCAATTCTGTGGTAGATGAGTCGCTCAAAGAGCTTGCTCAGCATCGACAGCAGAGCGATAGGCCTGTATGAGCCTGGCATGTCCTGGGGTTTAGTGGGGTTTTTCAGGATAAGTCTGACTCGAGCTGTCTTCCACGAAGTTGGAAAGAAACCCTCTGTGAGGCATTGATTTGCTAGGTTTAATATAGTATCCGGTATAATTTCCACTGCCTTTTTTAGTATTTCCGGCTCTATTTGATCTTCGCCGGGAGTTTTCCTGTTTTGCATTTTGGCTGCAGCTATGTTGAGTTCTGTTATCGTGAAAGGGGGCTCCACTGTCTGGGTGGAGTATTTATCATTCTCCTCGCAGAGAGTTCTCTGTTCATGCGTGTGTGGAATTGTTGAAGGTAGGAGGATATGGTCCAATATATTATTAATGGAGGAGTGCCAGGATCTAGTGTATGTCCCTTGAGGTGTTAAGGTGGCAGCAACGACTTCTCCCCTGGGGAATTTACTTGTGGTGATTTTATATGCCAATCCCCAGGGGTCTGCATTTCCCACTGTGGGTACAAAGTCTTCCCAGGAGTGTCTCTTTCTTGTTTTAATTTGAGCCATATATTGGTTCCTGACCTCCCGGTATTGCTGTCTGAGTATGTCAACCTCTGCTTGGGGCCAAGATCTGCGTGCCCTTTGGAACCTTTTTCGGGCATTATTCACTCGCTGTCTTATTGCCTGGAGTTCTGGTGGACCACTTTGGGAACGGGCTTCTTCTTCCTGATGGCCATGTTTGCTGCTTCAGTTATAATCTGCGTTACTTTTTGTTGGTGTTGGTCTGGATTGAGATATTTTGGGTCGAAATTCCTGGCTTTTTCCATCAATGTTTGTTGGAATAAGTTCCAGTCTGCTTTTGGGATGGCGTATCTTGGCGAGAGGAATCTAGGTGGATACTGTGCTAAGAGGGAGTGGTGGAGGTCAAAGGTTAGGACTCTGTGGTCCGAGGTAGTCCAGTGTTCTTGTACCACCCAGGGGGAGAGATGCCCAACAATCGACCGAGTGGCCAGAGTTACATCTATATTTGCCTCCCATAGTGTGCTGGAGAAAGTTGATGGTTGATTAGGTCTGTTCAGAACTGCTAGATTACTGTTGGAGATGTAATCCTCCAGGCGCTGACCATTTCTGGCACCACCACGGTCTGGTCTTTCACGGTGCCAAGCAGGGGATCTGCAGTTGGCGTCCATTCCTACTATGAGTTTGGCATTCTGCATTTGTAGTTGGATATTTTGCAAATATCTTGTCACGGGCAATATATCTTCTCCCGGACGGGCATATATAGAGGTGACATAAAATTCCCCTAACGGTGAGGCTAATATGGGCACATACGGCCCAGTTTGTACATAGGTCTGAGATCTTGGTTACCGTGAGGTCAGAATTCCGGACAGCGATGGCAGCCCACGGGTTGTCTCCATCAACTTGTACGATCTTGTAATGTAGGGGGTAGCCTTTTACTTCTTTGTTGTAGGTGTAAGGCTCCTGTAGCATTAGTATGTCATAATTTTCTTCCATGGCTTTTTTAGCCATTTGTGCGGCAACAGCCTTAGATCTCTGGGCATTGTGCTGTGCGAATTTAATCTTTGTTTGATTATAGTGATTCCTGTTATTCCCCATAGTCGGTTCTGTTCTGTTGTGCACTCTTAGCCTTTATGTAGATTGGACACTTATTATCGCGTAGTGAGTGATCAAATGGCAGCTTCGTTTCTTTACAATTCACACAGACTGCAGGTTCTGCTTTCCTGGGGCAAAATGCAAATTCATGTCCGATGTCTGCACAATGACCACAGGTAGGCTGTGTTTGCTTACAGGTGTGGGTCGTGTGACCAAAGCGGCAGCACCTGTAGCATTTGGGAACAGCCACATGCTCACGAAAACGATGGCTGCCCCAGTTTATATAGATTCTTGATTGTTGGCTCAAAGATTTCCAGGCCGCTGCTGAGAGCTCTATGATCCAATTTATGGCATTTCGGTTTCTGGATTTAGTTTTATATTTCGGCATAATGTGTTGCTCTGATTCTTCCTCCATGAGTGTCTGCTTCAAGTTTTTGCAGTATATTTCCTCTGTTAATTCTTCTGGTGTTGTCTCTTTGTCTACATCAAATACAATGATGCTTGGCCCTTTCCGTCTAGGAGGCTCTGCTAGAAGTCCCAGCGTTGAAATTTTGGGGTTGCTGATTATACCTTTTATGTCCTCCGCAGTTTCAGTTTCAATTAACACCCCTACGTTTCTTGTTTTCCGAATAGATTTAATCTTAGTATGCTTGAAGTCACCCTTCAGTTTTTCTACTATTGTTTGTTTTACTTCTTCACTGGTCTTGTGTGTTTCTGTAGAGGATGGTTTTAGTACAACTAGGTGCTGTTTTGGTATGAGGGTTTTTCTTTGGGCTGTTGTGGTTCGGTTTGTAATGGTGCTTTCATTTGGCTTGTTTAGGTTGGTCCTCAGCGCTTGGGAGTAGGTAGGGACGCGCTGTAGCATTTCCTTTGCCCTACTGTTTTGATAGACTTGGAACAAATCACGGCAGACTTCAACGAGGGAGGTGCCAGAAACGTCTCCACCAAGACTATCAGGAGATCATTAACGGCAGCCGCAGACCCACCAGAAGCCCATTGCTAACACCACGACACAGGACTATATGCCTCAACTGGGCAAAAGAACAACGGCACTGGACCTTGGATGATTGGCGACGGGTCTCCTGGTCCGACGAGTCCCGTTTCCAGTTATTTCGAGAGGACGGGAGGGTGCATATCTGGCGGAAACCGCACTAAACTATGCACCTGTCAGGATCGCCAAAATGGCCGCCTTCTTACTCACACGTGCTGTTCATCGCTCCGTGAAAATGTGTCTGGATTATGCGTTTTAAGTTTAATATGGTAATTAAATTGTGTACTGAAGGATTTATCTACATCAGTGGATCACAGTGGTGAGATTTGTTTTCAGTTTTATTGGGTGAGATAGTGTATTTCAACTCGTTTTTGATTCAACGCTGGCAACAATGTGTCAGCTCACCATGGCGGCATTGTTCTAGCATTGGAGAGAGTGGCATTCCACTTATTTCCCTGCCACCGCGGTTGAACTGCACTCTTGACTGGGGAGGGTGACCCCCTGTGTTATATATTGAATCACAATTTAACAGAAAGCTTTTGAGAACTAGAACCTGTAGTGTCTGCTAAGGAAAATATGTTTAATCTAAATTTTAAGCATTCGTATATTCCAGTTAATTAACAGTCGAAACCAACAGCAAGCTTAATGTTCATTCAACGCAGCCGAACCCAGTGATATTCTGCTTTAGGCAACACGTCACTTAAGCTCCTGGCAAGGTCAGGTGGCGACAGGGTTAGTGATTGTTTCTCCCCCACTCCCACCCACTGCTGCATACTTTCTCCTGTAGTCATCGAACGGAAGAAGTTCACTACCACTACTGAACAATGATTTCTAAATTTCTAATGTGCTTCCCCCACCACCCACCCCACGTGGAACCTAAAATGTTAAAGACGCGATTGATAACCATGCACCATAGACAGAAATAACACCACCGTTGTACTTGTTGACCCAAAACCTACTAAAGGTAGTCCCAGCTCCCTGGTGTTATCCCCCCCCCCCATCCTCAGTGACCTGCGGGGGTTAGCTGAAACTTTGACACGCCATATCTCGGCTTGGACTTGTGCTACGAACTTGTAGTCAACGCTATTTGCAACCTTGTGAATCACTTTCCACAACGATACGCATTACATTCGTTTATCTGGAATAGCTCGGTAATCCGAAGTTTGGTTCAAGATGCCACAAGAAACTGATAGCAACACCGCCCAAATAAACACTGCTCCGCAGGAAACAGCAGGCAGTACTCTATTGGAAACTGTGCAGCTTGAGTATACAGAGGAAACGAACTCCGCACCCAAGCGGAAAAATAATAAAAAACAGGTCGTCGAACAGAGTGACAGAGAGACAAGAAGCCAGCAAGGAACAAGAGGAAGTCAGAACATCCTCTGCTCTCAAGCAGAAAATACCAACAATGTAAAGGAGGACGAAAATAGCGAGTCACTAGATCCGACTCTCCCAGAGGGGACGGTACTGGAAAAGACCCTCGCCCTCAGAACAACGCTAGAGAACCTTCTGAAAGATACCAGCAACAGAATAACTACTGGACTTCGAGGAAAAATAGTGTCCATCTGGACAAAGCTGGAGACAGTCCTACTACAAACCAACCTAGAGTGCGAAACAGCTAAAGCGAAACTGGAGGCCTTCCAATCCGTGGGAGCAGACCAAATGCCACAGCGCGCTCCCTCGTATGCGCAAGCGCTGAGGACCCGACCGACTGCTGACCCAACTGCAACTGCGACTACAGCGATGAAACGCAGGACCCTCCTGCCAACACCACATTTGGTAATACTGCGCCCGACCTCCACAGACGAAAACAGTAGCAGCGAACAGGTCAAAAATCTAGTGGTCACAAAGTTGGCAGACGACTTCAGAGATACCAAAATAAAATCGGTAAGGAAGACCCGAAACGTAGGGATTATCATCGAGACTCAAACAAAAGAGGACGCAACAAAAATCCTACAAAATGAGAAGATTCAAACACTCGGACTTGAAGCCCTACACCCTAGACGCAAAGGACCTAGCATCAGAATATATAACCTCGACAATGATCTGACACCAACTGCTCTCCAGGAGGAACTGTATTACAGAAACCTCCAGCACGCACATCCGGAAGAAGAACCCGCCAACTTGATTATTCCCAAGTTCAAGACGAAAGCCAGAACAGGAAATGCTTACCACTGGGTCGTCGAGTTGTCACCAGCGGCCTGGGTCACGCTTAGCCAGACCGACAGAGTGTTTATAAACTGGGGCAGTCACCGCTTTAGGGAACACGTTGCTGTCCCTAAGTGTTTCAGATGTTGCCGGTTTGGGCATACCACTCATACCTGTGCCCAAACCCAACCCACTTGTGGCCACTGTGCAGAACGTGGCCACGACTTCAACACGTGTCCGAATAAAGACAAGCCGCCGACCTGTGTAAATTGCAAATTCCATAAACTACCAGCAGAGCACTCAGTTAGGGATAACGAATGTCCAGTGTACTGTAAAGCAAAGAGCACTTTCCAAATGAGACTAGATTATGGCCACACGCCCTAAATCCTATAACATCAACAGGGTTAAATTCATACAACTGAACGCACAACGGTCCAAAATAGTAGCGGCACAGCTCACAAAGAAGGCGAACGAGGCAAATCTCGACATATTCCTCATCCAGGAGCCATATGCATATCGCAAGGAGGTCAGGGGTTACCCCCTGGCCTATAAGATAGTGCAGGATAACAGAGAAACACCCTGGGCCTGCATATTGATTCGGAATCCAAATATAACGGCAACAAAACTAACCAACTACTGCACATCCTGGGCTGCATGTGCCCATATTATCACGCCCCTGGGTGAATTTTATGCGGTATCGCTGTACTGTCACCCAGGTGAAGATATACTACCAGTAACCAGATATCTGAGGAGCCTCCAGACAGACTTCCCAAACAGTAAAATTGTCGTGGGAGCGGATGTGAATTGCAGGTCCCCAGCGTGGTTCAGCGAGACCATGGATAGACGTGGAGTACAGAACGGGCAACAACTTGAAGACTACTTAGCAAATAGTCCGTACACAGTCCTCAACCGGCCAAACAATCTGGCAACGTTCTCTAGTTCGATGGGGGAGGCCACAATCGATGTCTCTCTGGCTACCAGATCCCTCGCTGGCCACCTAACATCGTGGACCGTCCAAGAAAGCTGGACCACGTCGGACCACAGGGCCATCACGTTTGAGCTCCAGCGCTCCCTTAGTCGACACCAAGCAGTGAGGCAGGCACAGCCAAGATATGCCATAGAGAAGGCGGATTGGCCACTCTTCCAAGCCACACTGACCACAGCAGCCCAATCGTTGAACATCATTGGACTCAGCCCGGATCAGCATCAGATGACGGTCGCTGGTCTCATCACTGAAGCTGCCAACACCTCTATCAAAAAGAAAAACCCAACCCCGGGGGCTGTACCCTGGTGGTCTCCAGAGCTACAGAGGCTTAGGCAGGAGGTGCACAGGAGAAGGAAACTCTTCCAGCGGGCAAGGCGCTCCCAGCCGGCAGCGGAAGTGGAGGCACTGAGACAGAACTTCCGAGATGCAAGGAACCTATACACGGCAACCATTCGCCAGCGTAAGATGCGCAGTTGGGAACACCTTGTTTCTACCACTGGGAATGATAACCCCTGGGGTGTGGTATACAGAGTAACCACATACAAACTCCCCAGGGGTGAGACCATACCAGCGACGAGGACACGGCAGGGTACTTATACCCGGACCTGGCAGGAAACAATTATTAACATCATGGATACCATGTTTCAAGACCATCTTGCCCCTTCTACCCCAGAGCAGATAACCCTCTGTGCAGACAATGAAACCTACTACACGACTGCAACAGAAGAACCTTTCACCAAACTTGAACTGGAAACAGCTGCCATGAGGATTAGAAACAAGAAGTCTCCTGGTTCTGATCTTTTGGAGCCAGAGATTGTCAAGAAAGCCGTCGAAACCATTCCAGAGGTGCTTCTTAATCTATACAACCACTGCCTCAAAGAAGGCCTGTTCCCCCAGGCCTGGAAAACTGCAAACTTGTGCCTCATTCCCAAAAGTCCCAACAAACAACTGGACCTTCCGGGGTCATACAGACCCATAGCACTGTTATCAGTCCTGAGCAAGCTCTTTGAGCACTTATTAAGAAACAGAATAGGGATCCACTACACTGCAGCCGGCTTGCAGTCACCCCGACAATATGGATTTAGGAAGGGATGCTCAACCTTGGATGTCCTGGAAAATATTACAAATGCTGCAACTACCTCAGATCAGAAATACTTTCTGGTCATAGCAATAGACTTTGCTGGGGCGTTTGACACTTTATGGTGGCCAAGCGTCCTGGCCCGACTCCGGAAAGCCAACCTACCATCAAATCTGTATCAAGTCATCAAATCCTACCTGTCGAATAGGTTCGTGACAGTCAGAGCACTATATTGTTCAGTAACAAGAGAAGTATTCAGAGGATGCCCACAGGGCTCAATCCTGGGCCCACTCCTATGGAACTTGGTTCTAGATGGCTTTTTGAACCTGGAACTCGGCGACGTCGTTCCCCTAGCCTATGCAGATGATGTGGTTCTGATGCTGCCTGGGGGATCTAGGGCGCAACTGGAGAACACCGCCAACAGAGCAATAGAAACTCTAGAGGACTGGGCTAACAACAATAACTTGAAGATCTCATCCTCGAAGACAAGATCTATATTATTAAAAGGATCCCTAGACACCAGACGACCCCCTCAAATCAAGATACAAGGTAACACAATCAAGCTTACCACCGAATTAAAGCACCTCGGAGTCGTACTAGACAAAAACCTGAGCTTTACACCACATATAGTGCACTTACGGAAGAAAATTAGAGGATACTCCGCACTTTTTGCGCGAATCACACGCAAGGAATGGGGTTTGAGGCGGAAAACCCTCAGCCTCTACTATAAAGCTATTTTCCTGCCAGCGATTACATATGCTTCTGGAATATGGTATCGCAAGGCTACCACTGCAGTGAACCGGAAAAAATTGGAGACTACACAGCGACACATACTCTTAACCATCTCGAGAGCATGTAACACTGTAAGTACCCACGCACTCCAGGCTCTAACGGGATCCCTCCCTCTGGACCTGGAGATTGTTAAGCATGGGCTACTCTATCAACTGACCAAAGGCAGAACGGCAACATGCCTCAACTACACCATAGATCTGTCAAATGATCCCAAATTAGAAAGGAACCGTCTCTCCGCTTACCTCCAACAAACTTGGCAGGCCCGCTGGGAGACCTCCAGCAAAGGTGCAATAACTAGAAAATTTCTACCCAACATACGGCTGGTATACCCGAATTATCCACCGTGGCTCTCACCAGGACTCTACACCACCTACCTGCTGACGGGACACGGGGCCATTAGAGACAAACTACAAGGTTTTGGACTGAGTGATACACCGTTCTGCCTCTGCGGTGAACGTGAAACGTGGGAGCACCTAATGTACAGTTGCCCACTATATGAGGACCTCTATTGTAGGTTCATTACTAGAACACAGCTTAACCTCCGTAATCAAGAAGACCTCGCCGTAACTGAAGCTGACACATACAAGGCATTCGCGCAGCTGGCCCAGGACCTCTTCACAAGGAGAAGGACGCTCACACAGCCTCAACCACTGCAGTAAACAACCATGCCGTGCAGGCCAGCAGAATGTCTACACAACCACGGAAACCTTCCCAGATACTACCATGCAAGGGCTCAGAGAAATGCTTGCAGCACATTGCTGCCACCTAGCCATATGGCGATCTGGGCTGGCAACCTTGACCAGCCTGCTTTCACTCCTATTCCTTGGCAGGGGGGGGGGGGAGATGGCTCGCTGTCTTCTCCTCCTCCTGCCATCCCCCTTTCCCTCTGGTGGGGCATGGGCATGCCCCACTGACTGCAGGGGCCATCTACCCTATCGGCCCCTTACTTCTCTTTCTTCCCCCAGCCTTCAGTCTCCCTACCCTTCTCTTTGACTATTCACCGCGAAAGCCCCACGCATCCAAATTTAAATTAGCACCAAAATTATTGCCCGCCCCATTAGGCCTCTAGAACTTGTCATTTTAGCTTACAATCCCATGGTAATTTCGGGGAACAAACCCCACATACTAACTTAATAGCGATTTTGCAATTATACCACCGCGATTATCTATCCTTTTTTTTTTTTTTTTTTTTTTTTCTATAGGACCCAGCCGCTGAAATCCCAGGAAATTAGGCGGCAGGACCTGCCAGAGTATAATAAATTTCAAGGTACACCTGGCCAGCCTCCTCGTTGGCATAGTACGGACAACGTCGGGTCTCATCAGGGGCTCGACGGCCAATAGAACAATGGGCACAACATACTACACAACACATGATCCACACACTTTTAAATCTCTGGTCTTGACAGAGTACTGTCCCTCGATACAGCGAACACTCGCGGAGATGGGAGAAATTCCTGGTGCCGTTTGACCCTCAACATACTTTGTACTTTGTACTTTGTATGCACCTGTCACAGTCTGCGTGAGTAGCACAGTGGTATCGTCACCGTCCTCCCCACACCGGGTGGAAAAGGACCGGGTTCGAATCCCGTCGATGACGCGAGGAACTTTAGTGGGCTTTTTTCACTCCGTGGCTGAGTTAGTCGGTCTCAGGCGTAGATAGCAAGGTTTTTTTCCCTCAGAAACTGGGGTTTTTTGTCCAGCAAAACAGGCAAATCGACCAGAGAACACACGCAATTTACAGACACGAATACGGGTTAATGTAATCGTTTACGGGTAACCCTAATATAGTAATTTGATATGCACCCGTCACGTCAACAAGGAACTGTTCAGGCAGGTGGACGGTCGGTAATGATCTGGGACGTGTGTTCAACTGGCACATGTTGGAACCTCTGGTACGTCTAGATGCATCTCTGAACGGTCCAGGTTATGTCCTTCCTTTCAGATCATCTGCATTCCTTCATGGTCATCGTGCACCCACAGGGCAATGGACTCTTCCAGCAGGACATTGCGCCTCTCAACAGAGCTGTGGGAACTAGAACATGGTTAGAACAGCATTCGCAGATTTTACCACCGTGGAATGGCCTCCCTGTGGACATGAACCCTGTGGGACATCTTTGGGATGCTGTGCAAAGGTCCGTTCACGCTTTGGATCGTCCACCCAGGGATGTGACGGAATTATGGACAGCGGTGCAATAAACATGGACGGAAATACCTGTGGATTGCTTTCGTGAACTAGTGGACTCAATGCCTTGCGGTGTGACTGCCCTTATCCAGGCGAAAGGTGGGCCTACTCGTTACTAAGCAGTTATCCCATGATTTCTGTCCACTCGGTATATATATCACAAAGAACCCCTTATCGCTGTTTTACTTTGAATTTGGGTAGTTGACCCCAGACGAAGTCACCTAGATTGCGGGTAAGCAACGATAAGATTTATATATTATCCTTTTGTATACTAACCTTTGTACATTATATTATCCTATGCGTTTTCTATAAATCTATCTAGGTATATATTTTCTATAAATTTTAATATGATTATCTTATTATAATCTTCCCCATGTTATAAAAATCCGATATATATATACTGTATATATATATATATATATATATATATATATATATATATATAGCACACTATTCAAATATTATATTAGCTCTTTCTATCTCAAGAAACAAATATTAACTCTAGTTTACATGAACTCACAAGTGATCGCAGGATTTTCTAAAGGGGTAGGGAGGCTAAAGCAGTGTTCTCAAGAAGCATTAAGCTTTAATCATCATGTGGCAGCAAACAAAAAAAAATTACTTTGAACATAAAAGATGAGGCCTACAGCTACTTGAGCCCTTAACAGGAACTGCCCCTATATGTACAACTGGTTTTATTAGGTGAGAGGTTATTTGTGGTAATGGCAGTCTGCTAATCCACTGCTTCTTTATTATAGTACAAGAGGTTATTATTTGAGATTTTCCATGATTTATTAGAACACTGGTATGCAAAACTTAAGGACTTACACCATTGGGATAGCTACCATGTAGGCAGGCAAGGCAATTGCCTCCGGGCCCAGCGTCTTTGGCTGTCTCCTGTTTTTGCAATTTTCATTAATTAAGTTGGGCCCGAACATGTTCTTTGTCTCCGGGCCCGAAAGAGGGTAGCTACGCTAGTGACCAACACCATTTCTAAAGGTTAAAACCACAAAATCTTTACTTAAGGTACTCTTTACTGATGAGAGTAGATTCAGTCTCAGCAGTGATTCTGGACGTCAGCTAATCTGATGAGAGGTTGGCACAAAGTTTCACCCCGCAAACGTCACTGAAAGGGATCGAAATGGCGGTCGAGGTGTTCTCGTCTGGGGAGGCGTTACCTTGGATGGACGTACACAACTCCAGATACTGGAAGGTAGTACTGTAACCAGTGCACACCACTGTACTGAGTTAATCCTTCCCCCATGTGCGTTTGTACCGAGGTGCCATTGACCCCGAATTCGTGTTTATGGATGATAACGTCACACCCAATCGCACTGCAGCTGTTGATATGCTTTTGGAAAGTGAGGACATTGTTCGTATGGGCTGGCCTGCCCGTTCCCGCGATCTAAATCCCATCGAATCCATATGGGACGCTCTAGGAAAAACCTAGCAGCACGTCCACACCCACAAGAAAATGTTCACCAGCTGAAGATGGCGCTGACAGAGGAATGGACGATGTTACCGCAAGAACTTATCAACATCGTTCTGAGTACGGACAGGCCATACAAAGCCTGCATCGACAATAGGGGTGGCCACATCTCCTACTGAGAACCACCGCTTCCCTTTGTTCCATCTTTGGCAGTGATGCATCTGTATCATAGCAGCCAGTGCTATGTTGCCATTTTTGCATAAAGTCCCTCTGTACCGTTTTGTTTCAGTTGTGTCAGTGTTGTTTCCTCCATCATTTCTGTACCTCACGAGGTTCCTTTAGTATGCTTTTCCCATATCCAGGCCACTCCTATGAGAAGCTACAGGTGAAAACCTGACTGGTCCTTAAGTTTGGCACACAAGTATATTATTTTACAGTACCGTTATTGATAACAAGTTTATGCATTGCGAGAATATTTAATATCACGTCGTACGCTTTAGAAAATCAAAAGATATTCCTTTATTTTGGGTATTTTTCGTAATTACCCATCATATTTTGTCAATTAATTAGTTTTATTGTATTTGCCATTCTTAAATTTGTATACAATTTATTAAATACAGTATTTATTTTATATTTGTGTTTAGCGAGTAGCTGAATGAATATTTTACTCAGGAATTAGCTTCAATTTTCCATTCACTATCAACAAACGCTGTAAGATTTTCCTTATATGTGAATTAAATATTAAATACTGTATTAATGAAATAATACAATTCAAGGCCACAACGGTTTGTTAAAGTTTTGTCAAGTGCGTGCTTCAAAAAAATGTCATCAGAGGAATCTGATACGGAACTGTTACATAAAATAGCAATCCTTACATAAATATATATTTTTTTAAAATAATTTTTTTTATTTTAACAAAAAAATTTTCTTAAAACAAAATAAAATTTTTGTTTTAAGAAAAATTAAAATTTAACCAAACTAGTTCAAGATAATGAAGTAAAGGCAAGTAATGTAATGGAGAATAAAGTTAAGTTAAATTGATTTAACAAAACTGAAGCCGACGGGGCTGACCGGATAGATAAAGTGCTTGCCTGGCAACCCAAAGGTCGCGAGTTCGAATCCCGTCTCGGGCTTCGATCAAAGTACTGCAAAATCCTTGGGAGGTGCATTATGGCCACTGAAGCCGATGCGCCAACAACCAACTAAAAAAAAAACAAAAAACCTGATTGATTACGTCGAACCAATTTTTTTTTTTTTTTTTTTTTTGATTTGGTAGTTCTTGGCGCATCGGCTTCTGTGGCCATATTGCACCTCCCAAGGTTTTTGCAGTACTTTGATCCAAGCCCGAGGCGGGAATCGAACCCGCGACCTTTGGGTTGCCGGGCAGGTACTTTACCCACTCGGCTAGCCCGGTCGGCTGTCGAACCAATGATTAAACAATTACATCGGCTGTGCTGTAATACAGAAAAATATGGAGAATCTAATTTGGAATATGTCTAATTCTCCATATTTCTTATATACAGATTCCCTCCTACTTCTCTCTCAGGGTACTCAGATTTTTTTGGCTGGTAGCCTCAAGGCTTCCTTGCACCATATGGCTAATAATAATAATATATAAAAAGTAAGTCTTACCTTGAGATTATCAATACCGGCTATACATTGCTGCTAATAATCCATCGACTACTTCATCAACGAGCATGTGAATTAAACACAAACAATTAATCCGATGGATTTTCTATGTGTTTTCTTTTTAAACGAAACAGTAATGTTCAGATTCAATCGGCAACTTTCCGGACGTAAAAATCACCAAGATTATTCACACAATAATTCGTGATAATTTGGAATATGTAAAGTTCCTTACTACAGAACACGATAGCTGCACGCTTTTACTGAAAGCAGATAAACAAACAGCATGGAAAACTAAAAGACAAAAAAATAATAAAAATAGAAACGTTACAGCCTTTACCTTCTCTAGCAAAGCCACCAATTCACACAGCCAAAGGCAGACGACCAATCCACTATTTGCTTTAAATTCATATAAAACATTCTCAAGAAAATTATAATTTCATAACTTCTATAACAGAAACACTGAAAAACACAGTGCTAACTACTTCTAATTAATAATAGTCACTTTTCCGAGGTTTGTACTTCTTTAAAATTTATAAAATAAATAATAATAAGCTTTACAACGCGTACAATCTGCCATCACTCTCAATCGCTGTTTGCCGTCTGCAGATTATAACCCCAAAAGTGCGCCTAGCAAAAATCTCTCACACACACACAAAAAAAAGGTATTTTGACTAAAATTTATAATTGCTTTTTTATCTATAAAAATGTATTATTAATTTTTACATTAAATAATTATTTTTACCTTGTTTCATTTAAATTAATTAAATTTAATTTAACAGTATAACAATTAAATTATAATTGTTATACTGTTTAAAATTTCAAGAAATAAATATTAGAACAACTTAATTTAAACAGAAAAACCTACATTACAAAGACAAAGAAAATTAAAAGGACTTGGGAAAAAAAAAAACTTGTGAAACTGTTATACCACTCTTTTAAAATAGTGATTTTATTAAATAGTTCTCGGTGTGATCACTGCTTAAATTTAGGTAAAATACGTCCGCTTTCACACATAGTGGCGAAACTACCGTACTACCAGAGGCATCACCTTGAAGGGGAGGAGGAGGGAAAGTTCAGGTGAGTCTCAGTCAGTTCGATTGGCATGGTTATTAAAGATCAATAGGGATGCTCATTCTTGAATCTCTCAGGAGGGATCCAGAATTTTTAATTTTGCTAAATATTTATACTGTCTACACATGGTATTCAATCAGCAGTTTATACTATTAT
The DNA here is from genome assembly GCF_048544385.1 of Mastigoproctus giganteus. NCBI lineage: Eukaryota > Metazoa > Arthropoda > Arachnida > Uropygi > Thelyphonidae > Mastigoproctus > Mastigoproctus giganteus. The sequence continues at coordinate 179,592,106 of NC_143583.1, read as the reverse complement.
GAGGAAAATAATGACGTTTCCGATGAAATGTAAATACGCTAAAGATCGATATACCAGCTACCCTCATTATTGGCCTGCCAGATGGTTGGTTGGTTTAATAGCTCATTGGAAGCTGAGGCCATAGTGCGTCAAGTCAACCAACGTACCACACGGTCTCCATTAAAATAACAGACACATGAGGCAAGTTGTGCAGGGTAAAATATCGCCAATTGGAAGGACTTATATTACAATACAAAAATACTAATCTAACAAAAAATTACTTAAGTGGAAAATTTCAAATATCCAGTATTTTTTCATTTTGTTTCCCACACAGAAAGCTCAAATACTGGACTAGTACTATGCTGGTCAAAACCAGACACCTGACCACACCATTCACTATAAATAACCCAAAGAAATTCCAGTGCCAACCCATCACACTATCAGAAAGATGACAACAAATAGTAGTCAACCCCTTTGGGGTTGACTTTGGCAGTGTCTACATTGTTTGTAGTGAGATGGTATCCTGTAGTCTGGATAATGCTATAAAGCAGAGGCAACCAGGAAATGGTTAATCATTACCAACTAGTGATTGGCAAAGCTCATTTTAGTTGATTACAGCTCATCACAAAAATAGTCTACATTAAAAAAACACATTCCATAAAGAATTGTCATCGCAATATTTATAGATATTAAACATTTGCCTGAATATTAATATTATATTAAATATTATGCATAATGCTGATGAGTGTATGCTATCATCAACATCAAAGCCTGAGAATTACGCATGGACTGTTGTGACTGACTAGAGTGTCATCTAATATCCTCCCATAATGATTGTTCCTTAGGCAAGCTGCTGTATGGTTTTCTGGCATTTTAATTAATTGCATTGCAATTCTGCATTGTCATTTGCATTCTAAAATCTAAGTAGCATTGTAATAAATCATATCATTAAAGTTATATTAAGTACTTTTCTACTTTTTGCTCAAAAATGATTTACAGACAAATATTCCAATGCTAGAAATCTCATTAGCTACTTGCATGATTTAGTTTATAAGTTTACTTCAAATTTTTATATTATAAAATTAAATACAAACATTTTTATAATAAAAAATTATAATAATTCCACAAGAAGCATTTTATTTAAGATAAAGATATACTTATATAAAAAAAATTGTAATATTTTGATCATGAAACTATGTTTATTTTTAGATTTTAAACATTTATAAGAGCATGTGAAATTTTCTTGTAAATTTTGGTCAGTCGAGTACGTGAGATTTAATATTGCATGGTAGTAGCTTAGTTGGCATGATATATCATCATCTGTCACCCATTTGGAGAAGTCTGGGTTCGCCTCCTGTCAAGCGTGAACTCTAGAAGGAAGATTAAAGGAATTTCTAGTCCTCTTTAAAATGAGACTGCAGTTGGCTAACTTCAGGATCTCTCTCTCTCCTATGAGTTATTCCAGGTTTTTCAGCCTGCACAACAATCACACCAGCCTGTGTACTATCTCTGTATGTACAGGTATAAAATGGAAATTGGGCTCCACAGATAGATACAAATCTACAGACAAAATGCAGTGATACAGATGAGCAACATTAACTTGTCTATAATCCTCCCACAAGTAGTTACGTCACCACTCTAGGGGTGAACTCAAAAAGGAAGGGGATGAATCAGATTGGTCCACTTGATATTGAGGGTTTGATTGTTGATGAGCCTGCTGAGGTAGCTAACAAACTAAATGAATATTTTGCATCTACATTCACACATGAGGAGTTATTAAGGGAGGAGAATGCCAGAGGTTTATCAAACTGTAACAGGGAGCCAAAGGATTTTGTAATAATTGAGAACAAAGTGGAGGAGAAATTGTTGAATTTAAAAATAAGAAAGGCACCCGGAATGGATGGGATCTATCCAGTTATATTAAAGGTAGCAGCAAAGGAAGTAAGCAGGCCCTTAGCCATGATTATGAAGGCATCCTTGGACTCAGGGGTGGTCCCCACAGACTGGAGATGTGCAAATGTATCCCCAATTTGCAAAGGGGGATCGCCAAGTGACACGAGTAATTACAGACCTGTTAGTTTAACTTCTGTTCTGGGGAATATGATGGAGTGACTGGTTAAAGAGTGCTGCAAAATCATCTAGACAAGACTGCAGTTATAGTTCAGACACACCATGGGTTTATTAAGAGGAAGGCTTGTCTGACCAATTTGAATGGATACTATGATGTGATCACAAAGGAATTGGATGCAAAAAAAATTTTGATATCATATACTTCAATTTCGGGAAAGCTTTTGATACTGTTGCACAAGGAAGACTAGTGTACAAGTTGGAGCTGTATGGCATTAAGGGCAAGTTGCTTTTCTATGGATAAAGGGATGGTTGAGTGGGAGAAGACAGAGAGTGATAATCAATGGACACTGCTCTTCATGGATTAATGTTATTAGTGGTGTCTCCCAGGGGTCCATTGCTGTTTTCTGTATTTATCAATGATATTGATGAAGGTACATCAGGCTAAACGTCCAAGTTTGCAGATGATATTGTATGTGATGACGGTACACTACTGCAACAGGATCTGGAAAAGTTGAGCAAATGGGTTGAGAGGTGGCAACTGAAGTTTAATATTGTGCAGTAACTACACTCAAGGTAGTGAAGAATAAAAAATACTTTGGGGTAATTGTGCAGTCAGATATGAATTTTTCTGAGCAGTGCAAGCAGGCTGCAAGAGTAGCTCATGAGGCCTTGTCAATGATATATAGGAATTTTTATAGCAGGGATAAGGAGGTGATTATCCCCTTCTATAAGGCAATGGTCAGGCCACACCTTGAGTACTGCATACAGGTCTGGATACCTAATTTTCAGAAAGATGTAGAGCTTCTAGAATAAGTACAGAGAAAGGCAACAAGATAGTGAATGGAACAAAGGTTGCTACTGCCAAGAAGTTCTGCAAATTGCAAAATCTGGATACTAGGCATCTGTGAGGTGATCTGATTGAGGTGTATAAGCCTTTGAGCAAGCTCAATGCTGATGGGATTCTTCCTCCTGCTCAGATTTTGCACCTGAGGGGGCATAAATTCAAATTGAGGACAGTTGCAGAACAAACGTGTGGAAATTTGCCTTTAGCCAGCAGGTGGTTGAATGCTGGAACTAACTTCCATCTGTTGTGGAAGTTAGCAGCTTAAATAAATTCAAGGCTGAGCTAGACAAACTTTTGGAATGAATGGATGTGTGAAACATGCAGGTTTTTTTTGGCTGATGCTATATAAGCTTGCTTTCTTGCATCATATGCCTCTATTAATGCTAACCTTCATTGCCATTAAACTCAATTATGAACTACAAAAGGTAAACATACATAAATATATATATATATACAGAGTTGTTAAAATTAAAGTATCCCTATGTAGAGTGCTCCAAAGCCCTCTACATAGGGATACTTTGTAGAAGGCTCCAAAGCCCTCTATATAGGGATAAAAAAAAAAAAAGGTAAACTGTAGCCCTTATCAAACTGCAGGATGGAAGCCTCCTCAACAATTCATGCTGAGGGAAATGGACCATAATTTGCCACGCTGGTCCAGTGCGGGTTGGTAGATCGACTGTATTTAGCAGAGGCTTGAACCCCGGTCTACTCAAAGAGTGTGTGCTACTGCACTCCCTCTCCTGACCACTCGGCTACAGAGGCCTTACATAGGGATACTTTAATTTTAACAACCTGTATATATACACTGGTTAGGTTAAGCTTGTAACTTACACTGATGAGAGGATAACAGATAAGCACAATGCTGTCTTTTACCCTAAACAGACAGTAACAGTGAGTAATGTTTGGTTGTTCAGTTTTTTTTTTACTTTGGCTAGAACCTCCCTCCTGTCTATTTAATCTTTCACCTTTCTCCAGGGTTGTAGTTGGTTTTATATGCAGAAGTATTTTGGCAGTGTGTCTTGCTGTGTTTGTTGTTGCTGTCTTCTGCTGCTTGTTCAGATAACAAATTTGTAGTCTGTATATGACCACCTTAAAATCAGTTAGAGGCAAACTGTGCAAGAAAGAAAGCTTATACAGCATAAGCAAACAAAAAAAAAAAAAAAAACCTTCTTATTTCACCTATCCATCTCCTCCAATATTCTGTCTAGTTCTGCTTGTTCATTTCTGCTTATTCCAATGTGTCCTATGACCCAGCAGAATCTAGTGTTTTGATTTCTTCTTGTTAGTATGTTATGAATTTGCTACAGGATTGGCGAGTAATTTATGTTGCTGCTGTTGCAGAACTTGTAGTGTGATGAGATGTGAAGATTATGCGTCCAGTACGGATGTGAGCCATATCTGATCAACAGCTAACAGTATAGCATGAAACTCAGCAGTATACTTATACTGCATTTTGTCAATAATCAAGTGCAGTAAAAATGCTATGACAGGCACTCTGCCATAGTGCCTGCCTTGTCTTCTGTTTTGGTGCTATCCATGTAATCTGGAAATTGGTATGTATAGGCAGAACATAAAATCATTCAAATTTTCAGGGTATACAGCTCTTTTCCCACTCAAGGAGATAAACGTACAGGGGTATACAGCTCTTTCCCCACTCAAGGAGATAAAGGTACAGGTTGGTAGCGCAGGTTAGAGTCAGGGACTTTGGTAGAGTTGCTATTCCATCTAAGCTTATACCACAATGCAGGAGCAACTCTCATAAGCATATGCCTGATGGTCTATTAATGGTTAGGCATGCTGTGTAAGTTTTCCAGACTTGACACAGAGCACTATGGATATAGAAGTGGCAAAGGAAGTAAGCAAACCCTTAGCCATAATTATAAGAGCTTCCTTGGACTCAGGGGAAGTACCCATAGACTGGAGATGTGCAAATGTGACCCCAATTCACAAAGGAGGATCAAAGGCTGACACAAGTAATTATAGATCTGTGAGTTTAACTTCTGTTCCAGGAAAGTTAATGGAGGCACTGGTTAAAGAAGCACTTCAGGATCATCTAGACAAGACTTCAGTTATAGCTTGGACACAGCATGGTTTTGTTAAGGGGAAGTCTTGCCTGACCAATTTGATTGGATACTATGATGCAGTCACAAAAGAGTTGGATGCAGGGAATAACTTTGATATTATATACGTGGATCTTAGAAAGGCTTTTGATACTGTTGGAGCCAAATTGCTGCTATGGATAAAGGGGTGGTTCAGGGGGAAAAGACAGAGAGTGGGAATCAATGGACACTGCTCATCGTGGACTAATGTTATTAGTGGAGTCCCTCAGGGTCCATTATTGTTTTCTGTATTTATAAATAATATTGATGATAGTATATCAAGCTTAATGTCCAAGTTTGCAGACGATACAAAGGTTGGCAGGGTTGTTAAGGACACTACTCATGCTATGCTGCTGCAACAGGATCTGGAAAGGTTGAGCAGATGGGCTGAGAGGTGGCAAATGAAGGCAAATAACATTGACAAATGTAAAGTACTACATATGGGAAACAGCAACCCCAGAGCAATGTATCAACTCTGTGGTACTACACTGACAGTGGTAGAGAATGAATAGGACCTAGGGTAATTGTGCAGGCAGATATGAATTTCTTGGAGCAGTGCAGATGGGCTGCAAGAGTAGCTCATGGTGTCTTGTCAATGATATAGGAATTTTTCTAGCAGGGATAAGGAGGTGATTATTCCCTTGTATAAGGCAATGGTCAGGCCACACCTTGAGTACTGTGTACAGGTCTGGAGGCCTCATTTCAAGAAGGATGTAGAGCTGCTGGAACGAGTACAGAGAAGGGCAACATGTTGTTGTTTTGGTGTTTATTGGCGCATCAACAACGGAGATCATAGTGCGCCAGTTCATTTGTTATACAAGGTTCTCTTTATATAAATCTTGTTCGAATGTACAAGGTTAACTGTTTCTGTGGTATTATACTATTATTTACAGCAGATGGTATATGTTGATTGCTTGTATGAATCTAAAAATATCTAATACGTGTTCTTCGTCACCTATAAGATCTTTAAGGGTGATGTTTTGGTTTCCTTTATATAATGATGAAAAAATTCGGTGTCGATCACTTTCATATGTTGGGCATTCTATAAGTATATGTTTAACTGTTTGGATAGTATTGCATACTTGGCATCTTGGGGTTCTTCTGCACGTAATAGATAACCATTTGTGAAATGTGTATGGCCTATCCGCAATCTGATCAGAACAACTTCTCTCCTTGATGAGAGAGAAGGGCAACAAAATTAGTGAATGGAACAAAGGGTTGCTCTTACAAAGAAAGGCTTAAGTTTTGCAAATTACAGTGTCTGGAGACTAGGCACCGGCGAGGTGATCTGATAGAGGTATAAAGCCTTGAATGTCTGGGTGCGAGGTTCGCCTGTGCAGACATTGCTCCTTAAAGCTCTTCAAACAGAGAAGTTTTTCCTGATTTATTTTCTGCTTTATTAGTTTAAATTGTCATATTAACTTTTTTCTAGAGTAGCTTTATATTCCTAGTTACGATACTTAGTTTAAAGTTTAACTTAGACAGAGATTTCGTAGATATTACTTAGTATCGGTAACGGTATCAAATCCACGTGTCACAAATTGAACGAGAGGTCTTTTAACCAAATTTAGTCGATTTATTAACCAATTGTTATATCAAATTATCTTCTATAAGTAGATTATAGACCTAGGCAGGATCCTTAGTTTAGTCTAAATTGAGATAGCGAGATTTCGAAGCTAATCAATACTTACGAGTCCGTAGAAATACCGTTCGTGAATTCCCGCCATTTTTACACGATAGCATAAGCTTAGTGTAGTATACTGCATAATATAATATTGTCAATTAATCAGTAAATCTATTAATCTTGATAAACTTTTATTGTCAATTAAATTGTATTTTTAACTCTATAAATATATATAACGACTTAATCGTAACAAATAATTAATACATAACTATAGTGGTACACGTGATACGGAAGTTGTATAAAGGGAACACTAGATACCGAAAAAAAAAAAAAATATATATATATATATATATATATATATATATATATAACATAACTGTTTTGGGATATAACTTAAGGATTTAATTTTTGTTTTAAATTTTATTGAATTAAATTGGAATCATGACTCTGACCAGAGCAGCAAAGCAAAAGGCTCAAGCTAATGGGAGTGCTGTGGTTCAGGGGAGAACTGAGGGGGGCAGTTGCCCTCTGAATCACAGTCTATTAAAATGCACTGTTTGCTTGATGTTTGCGGAGCAGTCGGGTACGGGACATGATACTGCCAAGGGGGATGTCTTTGTGTGTGCACGATGTAAGGAGTGCAAGGAAATCAGGCGACAACTCAGCGTTGTTATGGGCCTTTATGAGACCTTGAAGGACAGGGTGGATGCCCTCGAAGGAAATAAATTGAGGGGCCCATCAGGCTCTCAGCTGCCCACATCAACGCCAGAGCTTGCACTTGGTCATCAGGCAACACAGGGGCAGCCCCCTAGGCAGAATGCGCTGGTCCCACAGGAACTAGTAGTTGTTGGTGACTCTATTGTCAGGGAAACGGGGAACATACTTTGTAAAAAGGATAGGTGGAATAGGACCAGGGTATGTCTGCCAGGGGCAAAGGTTGATGACGTTGTAGAGCGGATATCATCTTTTAAGGGCACAAAGGGTGATATAGTTGTACACGTTGGCACTAATGATATTAAGAGTAGGAGACCGGCGGAATTACTTAGCAAGTACAGGTCACTGTTGAAAAAAAGCCGTGAATTAGGGTTGAACTTGAAAGTGTCTGCAATTCTGCCCAGACACGATAGGAGGGAGTATATGATGAGAGCCTTGTCGATCAATTCGGCCCTGGAGGGATTGTGCAGGGCTCAAGGGGTAGAATTTTTTTCAGCCTGGACTGTACTTGTTAACAGGAGAGATTGCTTCTACAGGGATGGGATACACTTAAATAGAAAGGGTGCAAGAATTTTTGCTGATGCTGTCGAGGCAGTGTTAGGTGGGTCGGAAAACTGCTAGTTGGGGGGGATACAAGGACTAATAGATTAACAGTAGCCACTGGCAGAGGTGGAAGTGATTCTTGCACTGCTTCTATTCAAATGAGCAGAAGTCTGAAAAACAAGATGCAGGATATTTCAGACTGCTGGTAGTCATTGCGTTACAAGTAAACACATGGGTTGTGTTAGGGTAGCTAAGAATAGAAACAGGTGCATGTATACCTGCGTGTACACCAATGCTAGGAGTTTGGTAAATAAATTTGATGAATTTGAGGTATTGCTCAAAACATCAAAGGCAGATATTGTTGGGATATCAGAGACGTGGTGTCACACAGATATAAGTAATGCGGAACTGGAATTTGGGGAATACAATGTATATAGAAAGGATAGACAGGACAGGAGGGGAGGAGGGGTTATGCTATTAATTAAGAAACACATAAAGTCAAAGGAAGTGAAGCCAGTTGACATCGATGGACAGGGCAGTGTCGAGTCAGTTTGGTGTGACATAAGCATAGGGAAATCAAAATTGAGAGTAGGAGTGTGCTATAGGCCTAATGACTCTGATGAGTATAATAATATATTGTACAGGGAAATAGAGTGGGCCAGTAAATCAGAGAGTCTTATAATGGGGGATTTTAATTTCCCAGATATTGACTGGAATTTGTGGGTTGGTCACTCGCACACTAGCAAGGCTTTTGTGGATTTATTGGATGATTGTTTTCTACATCAGCATGTTCGTGAGGCAACAAGAGGGAGCAATACTCTTGATCTGATTATCAGTAGTGATTCTTCATGCATTAAGAACCTGCAGATAAATGAACCACTAGGTGGCAGTGATCACAGTGTGTTGAAGTGGGATTTACTCAAGGAGGTAACTACCATCAGAGGTAAAGGGAAGGGTTTTTGTTTTCGTAAAGGCGACTATGATGGTCTGAGACAGTATTTAAATTCTATACAGTGGGACCAACTGATGATGTTACCAACAGCAAACTCAAAATGGGAAGCATTCAAGGAACTAATCTTGGTGGCTACCAGGCTTTACATACCAACTAAGAAATATTGTTCAAGGTTTAGGCCTAAATGGTTGTCAGATGGACTAATGAGACATGTGGCAGAGAAGAAAAATGCATGGGATACATACAAATTAATGGGTGACATGGAAGCCTATGATAGATATAAGTTGGTCTGTAACCAAGTCACAAAGGAGATTAGGCAGGCAAAGGCAGACTACGAAAAATCCTTGGCAAAGGATGCAAAGAAAAACAGAAAGGAGTTCTTTACATACTTGAACTCGAGAAGGAAAGGGATGAATCAGATTGGTCCACTGGATATTGATGGTTCAACAGTTGAGGATCCTGCTCAGGTGGCTAACAATCTAAACGAGTATTTTGCATCTACATTCACGCATGAGGAGTTATTCAGGAAGGAGAATTTATGTAGGTAAAGTAAACATTGGCAGTGAGCTGGATGATTTTGTAATAACTGAGAGGAAAGTGGAGGAGAGATTGTTGAGGATAAACATAAAAAAGGCACCTGGGGTGGATGGGATCTATCCAGTTATATTAAAGGAGGCAGCAAAGGAAGTATGCAAACCCCTAGCCATAATTATGAGAGCTTCTTTGGACTCAGGGGAGGTACCCATAGACTGGAGATGTGCAAATGTAATCCCAATTCACAAAGGAGAATCAAAGGCTGACACAAGTAATTATAGACCTGTTAGTTTAACTTCTGTTCCAGGTAAATTAATGGAGGCACTGGTTAAAGAAGCACTGCAGGATCATCTAGACAAGAATTCAGTTATAGCTCAGACGCAGCATGGTTTTGTTAAGGGCAGGTCTTGCCTGACCAATTTGATTGGATACTATGATGTAGTCACAAAAGAACTGGATGCAGGGAATAACTTTGATATTATATATTTGGATCTTAGAAAGGCTTTTGATACTGTTGCACATGGAAGACTGCTGCACAAATTGGAGCAGTGTGGCATTGGAGGCAAATTGCTGCTATGGATAAGGGGATGGTTGAGTGGCAGAAGACAGAGAGTGGTAATCAATGGACACTGCTCAACGTGGACTAATGTTATTAGTGGAGTTCCTCAAGGTTCAGTGTTGGGTCCATTGTTGTTTTCGGTGTTTATGAATGATATTGATGATGGGATATCAAGTTTAATGTCTAAGTTTGCAGATGATACAAAGGTTGGCAGGGTCGTTAAGGACACTACTGACGCTATGCTGCTGCAACAGGATCTGGAAAGGTTGAACAGATGGGCTGAGAGGTGGCAAATGAAGTTTAACATTGACAAATGTAAAATACTACATATGGGTAACAGTAACCCCAGAGCAATGTATCAACTCTGCGGTACTACACTGACAGTGGTGGAGAATGAAAAGGACCTGGGGGTAATTGTGCAGACAGATATGAAGTTCTCTGAGCAGTGCAGACGAGCTGCAAGAGTAGCTCAATGTGTCTTGTCAATGATATACAGGAATTTTTCTAGCAGGGATAAGGAGGTGATTATTCCCTTGTATAAGGCAATGGTTAGGCCACATCTTGAGTACTGTATACAGGTCTGGAGGCCTCATTTCAAGAAGGATGTAGAGCTGCTGGAACGGGTACAGAGAAGGGCAACAAGATTAGTAAATGGAACAAAGGGTTGCTCTTACGAAGAAAGGCTTAAGTTTTGCAAATTACAGAGTCTGGAGACTAGGCACCGGCGAGGTGATCTGATAGAGGTGTATAAGGCTTTGAATGGTTTGAGCATGCTCAATGCCAATGGGATTCTTCATCTTTCTCAGAATAATCACCTCAGAGGGCATAAATTCAAATTGAGGAAGGACGGATGTCGGATAGATGTGCGGAAATTTGCCTTTGGCCAGCGGGTGGTTGGTTGGTGGAACCGACTTCCATCACTTGTTGTTGAAGTTGATAGCCTAAACAAATTTAAAGCTCAACTGGACAGGTATTTCGAACGAACGGAGGGGTGAAATGGGAGAGGGTTTTTTTTTTTTTTTTTGGCTGATGCTGAATAAGCTTGCTTTCTTGCATCATATGCCTCTACTAATGCTAATGCTAATGGTTTGAGCATGCTCAATGCTGATGGGATTCTTCCTCTTGCTCAGAATAATCACCTGAGAGGGCATAAATTCAAATTGAAGAAAGACAGATGTGCAGAAATTTGCCTTTAGCCAGTGGGTAGTTGGTTGGTGGAACAGACTTCCATCCCTTGTTGTGGAGGTTGATAGCCTAAATAAATTTAAGGCTCAGCTGGACAGGTATTTCGAACAAACGGAGGGGTGAAGTGGAAATTTTTTTTTTTTTTTTTGGCTGATGCTGCATAAGCTTGCTTTCTTGCATCATATGCCTCTAATAATGCTAATGCTAAAAACAAGGCCCGGGCCATTCAAAGGAGCTCCAGCTCAAATATCAACAGAAATTTAACTATCCTCATCCCCTCCCCACAACAGCTGACTATCTTCTGAAACAACTGCTGTCCTCCGATGTCACTTGTTCAAAATCAAAAACCTCAAGTCTCCAGACAAAGGTAACGACACATCCCAAGCTAACGCATTTCATACTGTTACACAGAAAGTTGTAAAATGCAACTATTCTCTCACCTTCCTGACAGGCATCTATGGGTCATGTAGAAATGGGCAACAGTAAACAAGTAACACTCCCTCTATCACAGTCAGCAAGTTACCTCAGCTGATACAGCCTATTAAGAGCAACCTTCTCAGTTTGAAATTATGGCGTTCCCGTAATTTCCACATACCTAGGAAAGGACAATGGCAGACATCAAGAGGATCTAGAACATTTTTACATCAGTTTTCATTTTTCTCTCTAAACCACCAAGGAAGAACTTAACCCTTTCAAAAGCAAGTTTTCCAAATGTGTATGTGCATGCCATCTCCCTTTAGTGAATACTGGGAATATTCACTAAAGGGAGATCGCAAGTTTTATAAAAATTAAAACTTTGTATATAATATATACAAAGTTTTAATTTTTTTATAATAATTTTAATTTTTAATAATAATATTATTAAAAATATGTTATTTAAAAAAATGTAATTTAAAATAAAAAAATAAATTAAATTAATTTGAATTCAAAATTTAAACATTCAAGAAAATTTAAAAATATCACTTATTAATATTTACTTTTCTTTTTGCTTTAAATATTAGTTTCTTCTTATTTTGACTTTATTTTCATCATTAAAGCAACATTGTCAAAAATGAGACTAAATTTTTTTATTTAAAAAAATTAAACAACTTAAAAAAAATTTTTAAAATTAAACAACTGTCACTTATTTTTTTGAAGAAATAATATCCTTGACAGCTATTTATGTATCACTTAATTTGATCTTATCAACTGCTGGATCTGGTTCCGGAAAATTAGCATTAGCAAAGGCACATGATGCAAGAAAGCAAGCTTATATAGAATAAGCCAAAAAAAAAAAAAACCTTATTTCACCCATCCACTTGCTCCAAATGTTTGTCAAGTTCTGCCTTGAATCTATTTAAGCTATCAATTTCTACAACGACAAACTTCCGAACATCTATCCTACAACTGTCTTTCCTAAATTGAATTTATGCCCTCTCAGGTGATTATTCTGAGCGAGAGGCAGAATCCCATCAGCATTGAGCATGCTCAAACCATTCAAAGCTTTATACACCTCAATCAGATCACCTTGCAGGTGCCTAGTCTCAGACACTGTAATTTGCAAAACTTAAGCCTTTCTTCGTAAGAGCAACCCTTTGTTCCATTCACTAATCTCTTTGCCCTTCTTTGTACTCGTTCCAACAGCTCTACATCCTTCTTAAAATGAGGCCTCAAGACCTGTATACAGTACTCAAGGTGTGGCCTGACCATTAACTTATACAAGGGATAATCACCCTCCTTATCCCTGCTAGAAACATTCCTGTACATCATTGACAAGGCACCAAGAGCTACTCTTCCAGACTGTCTGCACTGCTCAGAAAACTTCATATCTGCCTGCACAATTACCCCCAGGTCCTTTTCACTCTACCACTGTCAGTGTAGTACCACAGAGTTGATACGTTACTCTGGGATTACTGCTTCCCATATGTAGTACTTTACATTTGTCAATGTTAAACTTCATTTGCCACCTCTCAGCCCATCTGTTCAACCTTTCCAGATCCTGTTGCAGCAGCGTACCGTCATTAGTGTATTAACAAGCCTGCCAACCTTTGTATCGTCTGCAAACTTGGACATTAAGCCTGATATACCATCATCAATATAATTTATAAATACAGAAAACAACAATGGACCCAACACTGAATCCTGAGGGACTCCACTAATAGCATTAGTCCACGAGAGCAGTGCCCATCAATTACCACTCTGTCTTCTCCCATTCAACCATCCCTTTAATCCATAGCAGCAATTTGCCTCCAATGCCACACTGCTCCAATTTGTGCAGCAGTCTCACCTGTGCAACAGTATCAAAGGCTTTTTAAGATCCAAATATATGATATCAAAGTTATTCTTTGAATCCAGTTCCTTTGTGACTACATCATAGTATCCAATCAAATTAGTCAAACAAGACTTCCCCTTAACAAACCCATGCTGTGCTATAACTGAAGTCTTGTCTAGATGATCCTGCAATGCTTCTTTAACCAGTGCCTCCATTAATTTCCCTGGGACAGAAGTTAAACTAACAGGTCTGTAATTACCTGTGTCTCCTTTTGAGCCTCCTTTTGGATTTGGGTAACATTAGCAGATCTCCAGTCCATGGGTACCTCTCCTGAGTCCAGGGAAGCTCTCATAATTATGGCTAAGGGTTTGCTTACTTCCTTTGCAGCCTCCTTTAATATAACTGAATAGATTCCATCCACCCCAGGTGTCTTTCTTATGTTTATCTTCAACAATTTCTGCTCCACTTTACTTTCAGTTATTACAAGATTATCTAGCTTACTGCCAGAATTGAATACACCTCTGGCATTCCCCTCTCTGAATAACTCCTCATGCGTGAATGTCGATGCAAAATATTCATTTATCTTGTTAGCTACCTGAGCAGAATCATCAACAGTTGAACCATCGATACCAAGTGGACCAATCTGATTCATCCCCTTCCTTCTAGAGTTTACATAAGTAAAGAGCTCTTTGTTGTTTTTCTTTGCATCCTTTGCCAAAGATTTCTCATAATCTGCCTTCGCCTGCCTAACCTCCTTTGTAACTTGGTTACAGACCAGCTTATGTCTATAATAGGCCTGTGTCACATGTTAATTTATATGTATCCTAAGAATTTTCCTTCTCTGTCACATGTCTAATTAGTTCATCTGACATCCATTTAGGCCTAAATCTTGAACAATATTTCTTTGTTGGTATGAAAATCCTAGTAGCTTCTAAGATTAATTCTTTGAATGCTTCCCATTGTTAATTTGCTGTTGGTAATATCATCAGCTGGTTCCACCGTATAGAATTTAAATACTGTCTCAGACCACCGTAGTCACCTTTACGAAAGCAAAAACCCTTCCCTTTACCCTTGATGGTAGTTACCTCTTTGAGTAAATCCCACTTCAGCACACTATGATCACTGCCACCTAGTGGTTCCTTTATCTGCAGATTCTTGATGCATGAAGAATCACTACTGATAATCAGATCAAGAGTATTACTCCCTCTAGTTGCCTCCCGAACATGCTGCTGTAGAAAATAATCATCCAATAAATCCACAAAAGCCTTGCTAGCGTGTGAGTGACCAAACCACAAATTCCAGTCAATATCCAGGAAATTAAAATCCCCCATTATAAGACACTCTAATTTACTGGCCCACTCTATTTCTCTGCACAACCGCTCATTATACTCCTCAGATTCATTACTCCTATATCACACACACCTACTCTCATTTTTCCTTTCCCAGTGCTTATGTCACTCCAAAAAGACTCAACACTGCATTGTCCACCCACATCAACTGGATGCACTTCCTTAGATTTTGTTTCTTAACTAACAGCATAAACCCTCCTCCATTCCTGTCCTGTCTATCCTTTCTGTACACATTGTACTCCCCAAATTCCAGTTCTGCACTGTTTATGTCTGTGTGAAACCATGTCTCTGATATTATTATTATTATTATTAGCCATATGGTACAAGGAAGCCTGAGGCTTATGCTGCACCAGCCAAAAAAAAAAAAAAAAAAAAAAATTCCCGAGTTACCCCCTGAGAAAGAAAGAGGAGAGAGAGAGAAAGGGAGAGAGAAGTACAAAGGAATCACCAAGAAAGAGAAGAATGATGATATCCAGCTCAGGACCCTGGGTTTGCCAAGCCCATACTCACCAGATGTGAGCCCCCGGGGGAAAATCCCAACAATATCTGCCTTTGATGTCTTGACTAGCACTTCAAGCTCGTCGAATTTATTAACTATACTCCTAGCATTAGTGTACATGCAAGTATGCATGCACCTGTTTCTACTCTTAGTTACCCTAACACAGCCCATGTATTTACTTGTTCCACTATGACTTCCAGCAGTCCTGGAAATTCCCATTGCCTTGCTTTCCAGGTTGCTGCTCAATTGCATTTGAATTGAATTTCAGCTTTTGTAAACCAAAATTAGATATCAGAGCTTTTTTTGTGCTACCTTCTATTAATATTATGTCTGCTATTAGCTGGAAACAAAGGATGGCAGCAAGTTCAAGACAATTCACACATAACCTAACCTATCAGTATGTTCAAATCCTGAAAGGGGTACCTGGAAGGTATAGCATTTAATTATATTTAATTATTCAAAATTTTTTATGCCTGCTATGCATATCACAAATTATACAGTTATTTTCCATTAATACTGTTTGTTGTAAATGAATGCAAAGATATATTCAGTAAAAAAGTGATTCTGAGCATTATGCATACTTTATTTACATTCAGCATGTACACAGATTAGATTGCAATTAACTCTGTAGTTGGTTATGAGATAATTTACAGCAATATGTGCATAATATATCTTATATAAAATAATAACCAAGAAGATGGAGTGCCAAAATAACAGAAACCAAAGACATGATTTGTTAACTATTTATACATTTATATTAATAGTTAATATTAATAAAAAAGACCATATACCATTTTATTAACACTTTAATCTCACTATGGCAGTGGCATACTGAGATTATAAATTTATAATCTAAGTTAATATAGCCATATATTTGTTTAATATGGGACTGCTTTTAAGGTAATTTTTTTTAGTAAGTATAAGTTGTATTAGTTTTATTTTGTCCTTTTGCAGAAATGAATAGCCTTACAGAGAACAATTAAACATCAGTATTTATTTATGGAACAGATTGTAGGGGTTTTATTTATAAATGGTCTGCATATTTCTGTCGTTCCACCACAAAAAAGAAAAAAAAAAAAAAAAATCGCAATTACAACTGAAAACTGATTTAGTTATGTTCATATCTGATGAAAACCTCCAAGTTCACAATTTCAGAACAAGCAATTTCATTAAAATTATCAAATAGCTAATGCTGTTTTGACCTTTTGATGGGAAGCAAGGGTAGATACCATGTTTCTCATCATAACCATTTGTTTTTCATTGCATTTTTTACTCTCACACACAAGCTTATAAATGTAAATTTCCAATCTCCAGGGTGTCCGAAAAATAATGGTGGAGTTTTGTACTAATGTTATAAAACACACAGCAAGCACCATGGCTGGAAAGGTGTTCAAATGAAGTCAACAGGGCAACAAGTTTGTGGCTGGTGCTACATTGCACATGCAGACAGTCAGCAGCCATGCACCCTCTATAATAGCTGTTCAGTGGGACAGTCGGCATGCCAGTTAGTCTGGCAATGACTACCGTGCAAGAGAAACCTGGGTGTGTTTTGTGGTTGGTGGAATACCAATCCGTAATTGAGATTCAACGGCATTTCAGACGAGAATATCACAAGGATTCACCACATGAGAACAATATCCATCGATGGTTTAACAGTTTAAGGAGACAGGCAGTGTTGAGAAACGTAAGCGACTAGGAAGATCACGGACATCGGATGATAATGTGGAAGCAATATGGCAGTCCTGCGTTCAAAGTCCGCAGAAGTCCATTTGCCGCCGAAGTCGACAGTTGTGTCTCCCGAAATCGACTGTGCACAACATTGTGCGGAAATGGCTAAAGCTTTTTCCTTACAAAATTCAACTCCTGCATGCAATCCACCCCAATGACAAGCCAAGAAGAGTGGAATTCGCTGTCATCATGCTGCAGAGATGCAACGATGAGCCAAACTTTTTAAATCGCTTTGTATTCTCAGATGAGACTACATTCCATATCAGCGGGTGTGTAAATTGCCACAACTGCCAGATATGGGCAACTGAAAATCCTACCATGATACGTGAGCACATTAGAGAGTCTCTGAAGGTCAACATTTGATACGGTTTAATGCATGATAGGATTTTTGGACCCTTTTTCTTTACAGAATGTACTGTCAACGGCAGCATGTATCTAGACATGCTGGAGCTTTTTTCTTTCCCCAAATCGAGCACATGAATGAATCTGATCTCATCACCTTTCAACAGGATTGAGCACCACCACACTTTTCAACAATTGTGCACAATTTGTTAAATGTTGTTTTTCCAGGATGGTGGATTGGACAAAATGGACCCATTCCTTGGCCCCCACGAAGCCTGAAACTTACCCCATTGGATTTCTTCCTTTGGGGGTCATGTGAAAACACTGGTTTACAGTGAAAATATTCAGAATCTTGTCCATCTGAAGGAAAGAATCACTGCAGCAATTACAAGCATTACTCCAAATGTTCTTGCTTGAGTGTGGACCGAGGGTGATTGTTGTTTAGATGTGTATCGTGCTGTTAATGGCGCACACACAGTAACATTGTAATGATTTTAAGAATCTATGTTATCTATTAACTGTAATAAAAACATTTCACAGCATATTGCGTAAAGTTTATTACCACAAACCAACACCAAAATCCACCATTATTTTTCAGACACCCTGTATAATCGAAAGAATTTATATTTATAATGATTTGTCCTTTAAATGATTGGGCTTAACTTTTTTAACAACAAGAGAAACATGTAACTCTCAAAGTAATATACCCAGCTAGCATAGAATAAAGAATGAAGAAAGGTACTTCTAAACAAAACTACATCTGATCTTTTCCCTTCCCCTAAAAATAAAACCATACAGAACCATAACAAGAACTCATTACAGTATCCCTGTGTAAGTTGCTACCATAAACAATACAATTATACCCTTCACATAAAATTCTGGAAGGGCTCCTTTATATTTTTAGAGGTCTATTTGTTCTTTTCTAAATTATATTGGGAATAATGTTTGGTTCAATTAACAGTGTAATACAATATTTTAATTAATGGTAAAATTAAGTTTTAATGTCAATTAGTCAAAGTATTTTCAAAAATAATATAAATCATTGGCCAGTTTAATGCCCCATTAGACTACTTATAAAAAAAAAAAAATCGCCCACTGCTTGTAAATCATTATTATATATTTCATTAATATGAAATATAATATAATATCCAGTAGTGTAGTTACTAATACAATGCACCCAAGAAAAATAGGGGGGTGGGAAACGAGCTCAAAATCTGAGTTTGACTCAGCAAACAGATCCAAATAAAATATTTGTGTGGGGGGGGTGCCTAAATTTACACCTATGCTGCTGATAATATCACTAAAGTATACTACTGCTTTCTTAAATTTCATGTAATAAAAGTATAACAGTCTAAAATTTTTGAAATCTTATACAGCATCATCCAGCTAGTAATTTAATAAATTATATACATTATGAAATACAATTGGAATGTTCCAAAAACTTTTTTTCCATAATGTTCAAAAATTGTAATTTATTTATAAATTCACTGGTTTGAAAAATAAAAATAAAAAATTTAGCACAATGACAAAAATAAGAGATAAGGTAGATTTAAGATTATCCATGTACAGATTATTCAAAATATGATTCATAACTTGTGATACATTTCCATCTTACATCAGCTGTATATAGTAATATAATCTATATAGCTCAGCAAATTTCAATCACTCGTGTTCATAACAACAGCAAATACCCAATCTTTTCATTAGTTACTTTACCAAATGTGTAAGGGCCAAACATAGTGAGGTTTTCACTACCAGCTCTGTGGAGTGAATTTTTTCATGGAATTTTTAAAAAAAATTGTAAAAATGAAATATTTAGACCAAAATCTTTTAAATATTAATTTGTTCTTTCTCTGATCTGGCTGCCCAACATTAGGATGAAATTACTGCCAAAAAAAAAATAATAATAATAATAATAAAATTAAAAAAATAAATTAAAAAATTGAAAAAATATTGTAAAAATCAAAAAAAAAATAACATGTGGTTATTATTTTTTAATGAAATAATAATATATATCTTTATATATATTTATTTATCATTAATCCAGTTTCATCATTAATTTCTAGATCCAGTATACTTGATTGCACAAACATATAATATTACAAGTCTATAAAATCAGATGTGTGAGTGATAATTTCTGCAGATAAAAAATTAACTGCTAATAATTTGTCACTTAGTTTATATTTTTTAATTGAATAACATGGAGGATAAGATTTGGTTACTTATAAGAACTGCTGTTCTTGAAGATATTAATACTGGTTGTACAGCAGTACAGCAGCAATCTGAAAAATCT
Source organism: Mastigoproctus giganteus (assembly GCF_048544385.1). Taxonomy (NCBI): domain Eukaryota; kingdom Metazoa; phylum Arthropoda; class Arachnida; order Uropygi; family Thelyphonidae; genus Mastigoproctus; species Mastigoproctus giganteus. The sequence goes on along the minus strand of NC_143583.1, from coordinate 179,572,541 downwards.
CAATCTGCCTTTATAGTTAAATGTGGAAATTTCTTAAGAGCTACAAAATACTGATAATATTTTACCTACCAAAATATTACTTAACCACTAATTATGTCTGAGATAGTGCCAGATGTCTGAATTTTCATTCTACAAGAAGGTTGCAGTTTACTAAAAATTCTAGCATAATATAAGATTTTAAATGGTAAGGAAAATGAAGTTCAGATTTACAACTGTTTCTGAATTCAGCTGCTAGCAAAAATATCATTTACGTCTGAAGGCAACAAGTGAGATGAACAAGTAACGGCCACTGCTCACATCTTTTGGCTAAAAACTAAAATTAGAAAGTCTTCATAGGATATTCGTATCCAGCCTTCTTGGTTAGTATCATGATGCCTGAAAGCTGCTGTCAAAGTCTATTAAAAAATATAAACAATATTAGTTGGAAACTCTAAATACAGAACTAATAGCCAACACTTCTTGTTAAACAAATAAAACTTCCAATCACAAACTAGATAACAAATTGGACTCTAATGCATTAAGGGCTTATGCCTCAAGCTGCAAAAGAGTTAGACTATGTATATTTTAGTGCACTAGTATCATTTATACACAGCCAATTATAGATTAGTAAATTTGCAATAGCAGCATCATTTAAGTTACATCTCATATTGTGAATACCTTCATGACGAGTTGCCATGACATTGCACTACTTCGAATAAGTAACACTTCACCCAAAGGAGAAGACTGTTGTTACTTATTCTCAGTGGATACCACCACCCAGACGGCACCGTTTCAAGGCTATTTGGCCCCTCTTCGGTGGGTGGGTAGGTACCCAAGTGATGTAATGATGACAAAACAATTGTGAAGTATATCTCCACAATATGAGAGATGCTTGATGGTGTATAATATAAGTTAGGACTCTAATGCATTAAGGGCTTATGCCTCAAGCTGCAAAAGAGTTAGACTATGTATATTTTAGTGCACTTTTTTGTCATCATCTGAAATGGTGCCGTCTGGGTGGTAGTATCCACTGAGAATAAGTAACAACAGTCTTCTCCTTCTGGTGAAGCGTTACTTATTTGAAGTAGTGCAATGTCATGGCAACTTGTCGTGAAGGTATTCACAATATGAGATGTAAGTTAAAAGATGCCGCTATTGCAAATTTGCTAATCTATAATTGGCTGTGTATAAATTATGCTAGTGCACTAAAATATACATAGTCTAACTCTTTTGCAACTTGAGGCATAAGCCCTTAATGCATTAGTCCTAACTTATATCATACACCATCAGGCATCTCTCATATTGTGGAGATATACTTCACAACTGTTTTGTCATCATTACATCACTTGGGTACCTACCCACCCACCGAAGAAGGGCCAAATAGCCCTGAAACGGCACCAGGGGGAGCCTGATGATGTCTGGAGTTTCCAAGAATAGGTAACAACAACAGTCTTCCCCACTGGGGAAGTGTTGCCTATTTGAGGAGTTTGAGTTTTTGAGTGGTGTGAGTTGAAGGAGTTACTGTCCTTTTCATTCTTCTACACAGTTTCTTTTCCTCTTCCACTCCTACTATTACTTTCCCCTCTAACTTTTTGCTTTTCTAAGTCTAATACGGACAACTGGATAGTCGAGTTATTATCCAACACAAATACAAAATAGCCCTGAAATGGTGCCGTCTGGGTGGTGGTATCCACTGAGAATAAGTAACAACAGTCTTCTCCTTCGGGTGAAGTGTTACTTATTTGAAGTAATGCAATGTCATATCAACTCGTCATGAAGGTATCGTGAAGGTTTTGTTATCATTACATCACTTGGGTACCTACCCAAAACCGAAGAAGGGCCAAATAGCCCTGAAACAGTGCCGTATGGGTGGTGGTATCCACCGAGAATAAGTAACAACAGTCTTCTCCTTCAGGTGAAGCGTTACTTATTCGAAGTAGTGCAGTGGCAACTCGTCGTGAAGGTATTCACAATATGAGATGTAATTTAAACGATGCCGTTATTGCAAATTTGCTAATCTATAATTGGCTGTGTATAAATGATGCTAGTGCACTAAAATAGATAACATATTTTAGTGATAACAAATTGGTTAATTATTCTAAATTAAATTAAAATATATATCATGCATTAAAAAGTTGACAATTTCAAAACTTTTTCACGTATATTTTTCTGATTTATATAATTATTTTAATAAAATTGTGAGAGAGAGAGAGAGAGAGAGAGAGAGAGAGAGAGAGAGAGAGAGAGAGAGAGAGAGAGAGAGAGAGAGAGAGAGAGAGAAAGGAGGGTTGGGGACGCACAATAACAGATGGCCTACTAGATTACAATAGCTTTCTTCTGCCATAAATTGATTAAAACAGAAAATAAAGCTGACTTTATGTGTAGGGACCTGGATTTTTTCCTATTACCCAACTTTTCAGAACTTAATTTATCTACCAAAATAGTAGACAGGCTTAACTACACAAGTTAACACCTTAACAACCCCAGGGGCTCACATCTGGTGAGTATGGGCTTGGCACACCCAGGGTCCTGAGCTGGATATCATCATTCTTCTCTTTCTTTCTTGGTGATTCCTTTCTGCTTTTCTCTCTCTCTCTCTCTCTCTCTCTCTCTCTCTCTCTCTCTCTCTCTCTCTCTCTCTCTCTCTCTCTCGGGGTAATTCAGAATTTTTTTTTTTGGCTCGTGTAGCATAAGCCTCAGGCTTCCTTGCACCATATAGCTAATAATAATAATAATCAGCAACAACCCTAATACACAATTAATGTTTGCTGTCCTCAAAGTACTTTATACCACAACTTGATGGTCTCTTCTTCATTATTACCTCTGTCATTCTCAGACATTCGCCATCTCACACAGTTTGGTATTACAGCAGTGCCAAATGGGATGATTTGCATGATTTAGAATTCCTCTTTCCTTTGGAATACTTGCTCTGGTGGAGCTGAAGAAATTATTCTTGTTGGGATTTCTATTCCACCGTAAACTCTCATCCCTTATTTTAATTGTGGTTCCCAAAAAATGTGATATTTTGACATGAGCTATATGAAAATGATTTATTCATATGCTTTTCAGAGTAAATCATAAGAATAAATTTTATCCTTTTCAGGATAAGAATAAATATACCATATCTCATACATTTTGTATCAAAATCATTTTTTGCCTAAACTAAAGCTAGCAACAGTTATAAACAAGCTGTTAAAAATCCAAACTTGATTTTGAAAAGAGCAAAAAATCTGACTCTTTTTGAAATGGCAGTCAAGCCTTCTGGTCTTTTATCAAAGCTATTGGCTACAAATTCTCTCTTTATCTGCACTTTCACCTCTATTATGTCACTACAGTTCTATTCCATTTTTATCTAAAGGAAAGCCAGTTGACTTATTAGTAGCTTAATTTTCCTCTAACTCTTGCACTAATGATCTTGGTAAATCTCATCCATTACTTTTCTCACAGAAGGGATTACAAGAATCTTGAATAATCAAGTCTTGATGTAAACAAGTTTTCTTTTGAAATTTTCTTCACTTGTTCTTAAAACCTGTGCCCCAGAATTAACTATTGCTTGTATAGTAGTTAACCACACAAACAGTAGTAGTTCTACACTCTCTTATTTCATAGGGCAGTGGTTTCGCTTTCTTATTTTGCAGGTGCTTTTCCTTCTTAATGGAAATTTACTCATACCCAGCTAATTCGAGGAAAAAAAAAAAAAAAAAAAAAAAATGTAACAAATACTGTATTTGCCAGACAATAAGACACACCCATATTTTAAAACATTTTGATGCATATATTTGAAATACAAATTCACAGGTGAAGGTATCATTTTCTTGGTGAGAAAATGACCAAAATGTCTATTCTTCGGCATCATTTAACATTTTCAATTTAAAGCCAACAACTTAAAAACTATTTGTCCTTTTACCCAATTCATCAAGACGACACATTTATAACAATTAAAGGTACCATACTGCACAAAACACAAACTAAAAAGATGTTTTGCTCTCTCCACTGGTAACTAATCGATTTAAAATAGTGATTACTGATTTTCGAAGGTCATAGTAAGTTCAATCAAATGATTACTAACACCAATAATTCAGACTGATTATGTTGCTTATTGTTGTACATGTGATCTGAATACCTCCCACTACTGATCCATGCCACCAAATGTTTTTTTGCCAGCTAAATATTTTTACATTCTCCTTTTCACACTGGTAGGTGTTATAGCTAAAAATTGCTGCACATGCCACAGGGTTGGCCATCTTTGCAATATACAATCCAATCTTGAAAAAAAAAAAAAAAAAAAAAATCATTGCATGCACTTAGATATATTCAGACCATAATATGCAGAGGAATTTTAAATAACATTTTCCAACAAAAAAAAAAAGTGTATCTCACAGTCCAGCAAATACAGTACCTTCCCATTATCATCCAGTTGTACTTAACTCTTTCCAAAGAACTAGGGAAATCAGTCAACCACCAACTATTAACAGAAAAATATCATTTGCACATAATAATGACCTAATTTTCATATCTCCCATGTAACTCTGTCAGTAACTTACATTCTTATATTAAAAATGGACTGTGAAAATTATAAAAAGAATTGGTTATTTTCCAATGCTTCCTTCAATCCTCACTGACATTTTTATGCACACTTTTTTTTTTTTTTTTTTTTTTTTTTTTATTTCCCTTAAAAGATTGTCCATACTACATTTTTCTAAAATTTTAAAGACCAAATCTATACACATACACAGGTGTTTTTGTTATGTTCCAAATAATAATAATAAAATCAAATAAAATATAACTTTTTGCAGAGTAAATAATTAATTCTGGCATCCCCAATTTGGCCTAAAACTTGGCTATTCCTCCTGAAGATTATAGTATTTATGAGTAGAACCTCATAAATTTTGCATTCAATGACCCAACATTTTTTGAATAAATCATCAGAAGAGGGAAAATAGGCTGTCTGAACTTAAAAAACAATCACTGCAGGTACTGGATTTATATATTATGTTCCATTAATAATTTCCAAACAATTTCTTTCCGTTTTACATATTTCCTAAACTGTACTTCATTGTTACTATGTATTTGTAAATATACATAGATTTAAACTCACATTTTGTAATTCACAAATAATACTAATTCACAGTATAATACTTATTTATTTAGTTCTTAAGGAATTCAATTATTAAAATCATATTGTACCATGTAGCCTTTGTAATAAAATACTGGACAATCGCAACACCCATACCAGCAACAGGATTCAAGCACGCAACCTTTATTTCTTACACAAGCACATTGCCCACTAGCCAATCTGGAAGCACAAGTTCATATTTTGGCCTAGTGCTAGTGGCTATTGCTCTGTGGAGATTACAGGAAACAGAGCTACTGTATTATCTAATAAAAATATTCAGATATGATTTCCAACAATATTTTTAAATTATTTAGTTAGCAAAATACATATTTATTTTGTTGTACAATCAAAAGCTTCCTCCCCTAAAATTCACATTGGTAAAATTAAAATTTTCTCTGATCATGTGACTGCATTAAATTATGTTAACTTGGCAAGCTCAGGTTAAGGTAGTTTGGTTTGGTGTTTAATGGCGCATTGGCAACTGAGGCCATTATGCACTCAGGTTAAGGTAAGCATTCAACAAGCTCAGGCATGCTGAATACCTACAAATATTAATATATTATTAATTATGCATATATAATAATAATAAAAAATATAATATTAATTATTCTGAATACTTAGGCTATGTGCATAATTTTCAAAAATATGGCATGTTTTACATCTCAAGGATGCCAGATTTATGAAACTCTACTCTACTTCTAACCACTCCTCTAAAATACTTGGATAAATAATATCTGGAATGCTAAAGAGAAATGCCTCTGCAATTTCCATATTAAGTTTTATTTCTTCATTTGTAATTCCATCAAAAGGATGTCAGAAAAATTTTGAACAGCCCTGATGCCAAAAATGCACCAGATCTTGATGGTATTGGCATTGGCAAATGATGCAAGAAAGATCAGGCAAAAAAAAAAACACACCTCTCATTTCACTATTCATTCCCTCCAGTAGTCTGACTAGTTCTCCCTTGAATTTGTTTAAGCTATCAACTTCCACAACAACAGATGGAAGTTTGAACCAGCAATCAACCAACCAGCTGACCAAAGGAAACTTCTCCCCATCTATTCTGCAACTGTCCTTCCTCAATTGAAATTTTTGTCCCCTTGTGTGTGGTCTGAGCAAGAGGAAGAATCCCATCAGCATTAGCATTACTGAGGCATACGATGCAAGAAAGCAAGCTTATGCAGCATGAGAAAAAAAAACTCCCATTTCAACCATCCATTTGCTCCAAATGCCTGCCTAGCTTAGCCTTAAATCTATTTAAGCTATCAAATTCTACAACAACAGATGGAAGTCTGTTCCAGCAATCAACTAACTCCTGGCTAACTGCAAATTTCTGCACATCTATTCTACAACTGTCTTTCCTCAATTTGAATCTATGTCCCCCCCCTCAGGTGTATAATCTGAGCAAGAGGAAGAATCCCATCAGCATTGAACTTGCTCAACCCATTCAAGGCATTATACACCTCAATCGGATCACCTCGTAGGTGCCTAGTCTCCAAGCACTGCAATTTGAAAATGATGCAAGAGCACCCCTTTCTTGGTAAGTGCACCCCTTTGTTCCCCTCACCAATCTTGTTGCCCTGCTTTGTACTTGTTCTAGCAACTCTACATCCTTCCGAAAATGAGGCCTCCAGACCTGTACACAGTACTCAAGGTGTGGCCTGACCATTGCCTTGTACAACAGGATAATCGCCTCCTTGTCCCTGCTAGCAAAATTCCATGACGTGCTCTGGCAGTTCGTCTGCACTGAGCAAACTTCATCTGACTGCACAATTACCCCAGGTCTTTTTCATTCTCCACTTCCCTGAGTGTAGTACCACACAGTTGGCATGTTTCTCTTGGGTTACTGCTACCCATATACAGTACTTTGCATTTGTCAATGTTAAACTTCAGTTGTCACTTCTCAGCCCATTTCCCAACTTATCTAGATCCTGTTGTAGTAGTAGTAGTGGCATGTGATGCAAGAAAGCAATTGTATGAGCTTATGCAGCAAGGTTTATTTTTGGCAGGGTTATTTTTGTAAATAACCCTGCCAACCTTTGTATCATCTGTAAACTTGAACATTAAGCCTGATATACCTTCATCAATATCATTGATAAATACGCTAAACAACAATGCGCCCAGCACCTAACTCTGAGGAACTCCACTAATAACGTAAGTCCACGAAGAGCAGTGTCCAGTGATTACCACTCTCTGTTGTCTCCCACTCAACCATCCCTTTATACATTGTAGCAACTTGCCCTTAATACTCCTCCAATTTGTACAGCAATCTTCCATGTGCAACAGTATCAAAAGCTTTCCTGAAATCTAAGTTTGTGATATCAAAATTATTTTTTGCATCCAGTTCCTTTATGACCACATCATAATATCCAATCAGATTGGTCAGACAAGACCTCCCTTTAACAAACCCATGTTGTGTCTTAACTATTACTGCAGTCTTGTCTAGATGATCCTGCAGTGCTTCTTTAACCAGTGACTCCATTATTTTCCCCAGAATGCAAGTTAAACTAACAGGTCTATAGTTACTTGTATCACCCTTTGAATCCCCTTTGTGAATTAGGGATACATTTGCACACTTCCAGTCCATGAGGACCTCCCCTAGAGTCCAAGGAAGCTCTCATAATTATGGCTAAGGGTTTGCTTACTTCCTTTGCTGCCTCCTTTAATATAACTGGATAGATCCCATCCACCCCAGGTGCCTTCCTTATGTTTAACTTCAACAATTTCTCCTCCACTTTGCTCTAAGTTATTACAAAATAACTTAGCTCTCTGTTAGAGTTTGATAAACTTCTGGCATTCCTCTCCTTGAATAACTTCTTATGTGTCAATGTAGATGGAAAATACTCATTCAGTTTATCAGCTACCTGAGCAGGATCATCAATAGTCGAACCATCTATGCTAAGTGGACCAATCTGATTTATCCCTTTCCTTCTAGAGTTTACATAAGTAAAGAACTCTTTGGTGTTTTTCTTTGTATCCTTTGCCAAAGATTTCTCGTAATCTGCCTTCTCCTGCCTAACCTCCTTTGTGACTTGATTACAAACTAGCTTATATCTGCCATAGGCTTCTGTGTTGCCCAATAATTTATATGCATTTTTTTCTCTGTCACAAGCCTCATTAATTCATCTGAAATCCATTTAGGCCTAAACGTTGAACAGTATTTTTTAGTTGGTATGAAAAATCGAGTAGTCACCAAAATGAAGTTCCTGAAAGCTTCCCATTTAGAATTCACCATTCAAAGCCTCAAACACCTCAATCACATGACCTTGCAGGTACCTAGTCTCCAGACCGCAATTTGCAGAACTGAAGCCTTTCTTGGTAACAGTACCCCTTTCTTCCCCTCACCAATCTCATTGCCTTTCTCTACTTGTTCTAGCAGTTCCGTATCTTTCCTAAAATGAGCCCTCCAGACCTGTATGCAGAACTGATGTGCCTGACCATTGCCTTATCCCTGATAGTAAAATTCCAGTATATCATTGACAAAACCTCATAAACTGTCCTGGTAGCCTGTCTGCATTGCTCAGAGAATGTTATATCTGACTGCACAATTACCTCCTGGTCTCTTTCATTTTCCACTCTCCTGAGTGTAATACCAAACAGTCAGTTATGCGGGGATTACTGGTACCCACATGCAGTACTTTGTATTTATTAATGTTAAAACTTCAATTGCCATTTCTCAGCCCATCTGCCTAACTTTTCTAGATCCTGTTGCAGCAGCATATTGTAACCACCCTAGCAACACTTGTAAAATCTGCAAACTTGGACATTAAGATTGCTATGCCTTTATTAATATCATTGATAAACATAGAAAACAACAATGGGTCCAACTCCAAACCTTGGGAGACTCCACTAATAACATTAGTTATACCAAGTTATACTTTATATTAGTACAGCATTAGCTATACAAACAGCAATGTTCACTGATTGCCAGTTTCTGTCTTCTCCCACTCAATCATCCCTCTATCTATAGCAGAAACTTGCCCTTAATGCCAACACTGCTCCAATTTCTACGGCAGTCATTTATGTGCTTTCCTGAAATCCAAGTACATGACAACAAAATTATTTTTTGCATCCAGTTCCTTTGTGACTATATCATAGGATTCAATCAAATTGATCAAACTTGTCTGCAACTGCAGCCTTCTCAATCCTTTTTGGCCATTCATATTGGTCAAACAAGATTTCTGCTTGACAAACCCATGCTGTGTCTGAAGTATAATTGCAGTCTTGTCTAGATGATCCTGCATTACTTCTTTTTCCAGTGACTCCATTATTTTCCCTAGAGCAGAAGTTAAACTAATACAGTAAAATCTCATTAATACCAACTCAGTTTATACAAAGTACAGCCACTTCCCTACTTACGTAAAGGTTACGTTCTGCGGAACTTTACACAAGTCGAATTTTGTGTAAGTCAGAATTTCCCTACATGCTTGTGCAGCACTTGTAACTATGCATGCTGAATTTGATTGAAGCAAAAAGAAATGTTCAACAAACATGTAAATAGAATTATTTATTCAATTTTTTTTATCTCACGCACAGGAAAAATTATTGAAAAATTATTGTTGATCTTAAATGCACTGTTCCTTTAGCATGTTCTCTTATACACACACACAGTTCTTTAAAATAGTATTCACTATTAAAGCAGCAAGACCTAATTCTTCTACAATAGATGACAAACTTTGTCCTCATTCATACTTCTTAATCATTTTCATCTTCATTTCTAAATCAATTTTGTTTTGTTTCCCAGCAATTGCACTGCCACCACTTGCACTTTCCTTTGGCCGCTTTCCTTTCATCATTTTAATAAGTACATGGGAATAAAAAGAACACTGACGATGACTGACACGGGATTAAAAAGAACACTTCCTTTACTACTACAGTAGTAAAGTAAGCATTCATTTGAATAATTTATTATCAGTGCCAACCAAGATGCACCAACTACTGGACAACTGCTGATGGGATGGGAGTGTCGTATGGAGCATATCAAGCTTTTCATTTAAAAGAAACGAATTACAATATAAACACAATGAATGTTGTATGCACATTTTTTAAGGCGCTTCGCTTATTGAGTTATGCTGTCTATGTATTTTTGCCGTCCTAGTCAGGTCCTCCATTTATTTCCTACGGGATACAAAATATGTTTCCATGATTTCTTTAAGTTTGCACCGGCCAGAAAAAATTTATGTAAAGTGAAACTTACATAAGTTGGGGAGTGGCTGTACTCATTTATATGAAGCACATACATTTCCCTGCAAAAGGATAGGCTTTTCTATGTAAATATAATCGTTTATTACAAAATTCGGTTAATATGTATTACAAAGTTGTTTTCACCCTTCGAGAAATAAATATCGTTACTTTATATGTTTAATATAAATCTTGGCACAGTTCTCCAATTATTGCACCTATTATTGCCTCTAGTTGCCTGGTTCCCTGCTTCCTGAAGAATGGCACTGATTTGTTAGAATTTACTTTTGCATAAATAAAACCAGTTTATGGTAGCTACAACATAAAATGCACTCTGAAAAACATCCTTGTGAAGGAGGAGCTGTTAGATTAACAAAAGAATGAAAACAGTTTTTCTAAGTTATTTACATATACTCCCTTGTTCTCCTGCTCTCCATGGTAGTTGCAATTTTTATGCCAGTTCAAAGAGTCTTTTGCTACAGTACAGTATAATCTATTTTTTGTGCCATTTTATCTGAGCTGATGTCTTTTTTGGAACTTGTGTCTTTAAATTAAGTTAAAGTTTGTTTACATTAAATCTCATCTAGCAGGATGGAATTAAGTCTGGAAATTACACAGGAGGCTGATAGGATCTACAATACTGAAAAACTGAAAAAAACTTGAAGTGAGTGACACTGGAGCAGCAATAAAAAAACAGGAAATGAATTTGTGATGCAAAACACAAGGAGCTTGAAACAAAACTTTTTGAGTGGTACCAACAAATACGTGCCTCTAATATGCCAATATCAGGTCCAATTTTGCAAGAAAAGGCAAATTATATAGCTCAGCAACATGGAATTAGTGACTTCAAATGCAGCAGTGGCTAGCTCCAAAGATTTAAAGACAGGAATAACTTGGCAAGTCTGACTAATCCAGACTTGCCGCAAAATGTTTGCGGCAAGTCTGGATTAGTCAACAAAGAAAAGGCTACAGACTGGTTGTGTTCCGTATGGTCCATTCTTAAAAAAAAAATGAGGCAAAGGATATTTTTAATCTTGATAAGGCAGGTTTATTTTATAATTTGCTGCCAACCAAAACATTTGCTGTTAGCATTAGCATTAGCATTAGCATTAGTAGAGGCATTTGATGCAAGAAAGCAAGCTTATGCAGCATCAGCCAAAAAAAAAAAAAAAAAAAAAGTAACATAAATAAATAAAAATAACCACTTCCACTTCACCCCTCTGTTCGTTCGAAATACCTGTCCAGCTGAGCCTTAAACTTATTTAGGCTATCAACTTCCACGACAAGGGATGGAAGTCTGTTCCACCCACCAACCACCCGCTGGCTAAAGGCAAATTTCCGCACATCTATCCTACATCTGTCTTTCCTCAATTTGAATTTATGCCCTCTCAGGTGATTTTTCTGAGCTAGAGGAAGAATCCCATCAGCATTGAGCATGCTCAAACCATTCAAGGCTTTGTACACCTCTATCAGATCACCCCGCTGGTGCCTAGTTTCCAGACACTGTAATTTGCAAAACTTAAGCCTTTCTTCGTAAGAGAACCCCTTTGTCCCATTCACCAATCTAGTTGCCCTTCTCTGTACTCGTTCCAGCAGCTCTACATCCTTCCTGAAATGAGGCCTCCAGGCCTGTATACAGTACTCTAGGTGTGGCCTGACCATTGCCTTATACAAGGGAATAATCACCTCCTTATCCCTGCTAGAAAAATTCCTATATATCATTGACAATACACCATGAGCTACTCTTGCAGCTCGTCTGCACTGCTCAGAGAACTTCATATCTGCCTGCACCACCACCCCCAGGTCCCTTTCATTCTCTACCACTGTCAGTGTAGTACCACAGAGTTGATACGTTGCTCTGGGGTTGCTGTTTCCCATATGTAGTACTTTACATTTGTCAATGTTAAACTTCATTTGCCACCTCGAAGCCCATCTGCTCAACCTTTCCAAATCCTGTTGCAGCAGCATAGTGTCAGTAGTGTCCTTGACAACCCTGCCAACCTTCGTATCGTCTGCAAACTTGGACATTAAGCCTGATATACCATCATCAATATCATTTATAAATACAGAAAACAATAAAGGCCCCAATACTGAACCCTGAGGGACTCCACTAATAACATTAGTCCACGATGAGCAGTTCAAGAAGAGTCTTGTCATAGTGGAAAATTAAGTAAACAAGGACTCACTGTTCTGTTGTGCCGCAATGCAAATGGCAGTACAAAACTATGCCCACTTGTGATTAGTAAGTTTTACAAGCCAAGATGTTTTAAACAAGTTAATCAGCTTCCCTGTGATTATGAAACCAATAGAAGTGCTTGGCTTATGGTCAAAATTTTTCAGCCTTGGTTAACAAAAGTGGACAAAAGAATGGCTTAAGATAAAAGGAACATTTTGATGATTCTAGATCGTTGTACAGCACATTCTTTACGCAACCACTGGATCAAGGCATTATTTATAACCCCAAAAATGCATATGGAGCCCACCTGATAAGGTACTTGATCCACAACATAGAAGAAGGGAACAATTTGCAGCCAAATTGGAATGTCTTGGATGCTATCGTAATCTTGTCACTGCTTGGGACAGTACTGCATCAAGTATAATAATCAACTGCTTCAGAAAGAGTGGCTTTGGAGAGAATTTCATTGTCTAGCAGACAAATGTGATACAACATTGAGGAGTGGGAGAAACATAAAAAGTTAAGTCCTTTAATTTATTCAAAATATTAAAATCTTAAGCTGTATAATTTAATCACGGCTTAAAGCTAGACTGAACAGTTACCTCTTTGATTCTGGAATTCACAATTAGTTATCACTGAAAGAGGACAAATGCAAGATCAAGTATGAAATAGTACCATGCCTACAGTCTGCTTCTTTATAATTTATTCCTGATCTTAGCAAGGACAACTGGGAGTTGTCCTTGCTAAGATTTGCTTCTGAAAGGAGCAATCTCATTTGCTGAAATATTCCCATGTATAAAGTAGGGCACAGTTAAGGATGTGGTAACAACTAATTTTCTCTGCTTAGACAGCTACATGCCCCAACTTGTTTACATTTGGAATAAAATAGACAAGTATAGTTTGTTTCTTTGCATTAAAAAAAAACAGGCTACACATTTCTTTGCATGCAAATTAACAAAAATGTACATGTTGCTCACAATGAATTGTTTTTTTTTTAAAGAAAATAAATATATATTAATTTCTTCAGTATGTATCCACTAACAAATTTTCAAGGAAATTCACCTATTGGCAGCCACATTATAAACTGCAAAAACCAGCACCAAATAGAAAATACCAAACTGGATAAAAAAAGAAGTTTGCATTACTAACACAGAACTGGTTTTTTGAAAATGATATTGCTCCAGCACTTTTCCTGGATGCATACAGTATTTGGCCTCGTAAAAAAATTTCAAGAAAAAATCTCTATTGGTAGTCACATTACATACATCCAAAAATTGGTATCAAACAGATCATTGCATCCATATTACCTTGCATGCAAAAGAAAAGAAGCATGAGCTACTTACTGCAGTGGTTTATGAAATTTGTACTATTACAAAATATTTCTTTGATATACAGGTAATTCTCATATAACACGGTAGTTAGGTTCCTATAAAATCTTGAGGCGTCTCCGTAGCCAGGTGGGCAGGAGCAGCAGTACGTAGCACACGCTTCTTGATTAGATCAGGGTTCGAGCCCATGACCACCGCATATCCCGAAGCAACATGGCCTTAGGTGCTAATGCTCCTAAAAAAAACCAAATAACAAAACAACATATAAAATCTTGTGTAGTACGGGACTAAGAACCAGTACAAAAGAAGGGATTACATTCCAAAAGCTACACCATTTTTTTTTTTATAACTATCAGAAACTTAATTTTTATTAAAAATAGTAATAACTGAACAAACACCTTACAAACTGTGACACATATATGTCAGAAAATGCACATTCATTTAATTTTCTTCCTCTTCATCACTGCTAAGCATAATCAAATGAGAATGTTTTCTCTGTTGCAGAATATCTTCAACTTCTGATCTATCTTCTGAAGCATCTAGATCTCGTATATCTTCTGCTCTCTCTAAAAAATCAGTAATCTGGGTTTGTTTGCTTTTGCTTGATAGATCTTTGTAAATTTCATGGTACGGAGCTAAGCATTTTTGAAGCTCCCTTTTGAACTTTGTGCTCCTTTCATCAGTCGAAGGATCTGCATCCAAAAAATAAGATTCTAACTGCTTGGCTAAGCTTATACCTTCCCATATGCTTTTTAGTGTAAAATTTGGAACTTCAGAATTTTTTCATCTGCGCTATCATCCTCTGAATTGATTTGGTTTACCTCCGATGCCATTTCCACCAAATCCGCTTTGCCAGCTTCTTTTTCTTCCAGTAATTCTCGAATGTCTTCAGTAATCATATCATCAAAACTTTAGCAAGTTGTACTTTCGCATTGATTCCATTTTCTGTCAGTTCGACCATATTTCCTGAATGAACTGACTCTGGCCATACACTTTTCCAACACTCAGTTAATGTTGACAGTTGATTTTATTTTGAGCGATAAAGCTATGATTCCGATACAGTCCACAATTGAAAAATGTTTCCATCACTTCTATAGATTTGGAATCAATTTTTCCAAAATCCATTGTAACAATTTTCTGATGTAATGAGTTTTAAAGGTAAATTAAAGAAGTTGTATTAGGTGGTAGGAATATTACTTCAATGTTTGGATTACTTAAATCTTTTGGATATTCTGGCACGTTATCCAATAGAAATAAAACTTAATCTAGATTTTTTTCCACAGGTTCAACCAGCACAAGTTTAATAGCACAGAACCAAACACGGGGCTTTCCCAATTTTTTTTTTTTTTTTTTGCATAACAAATAGCAAGCCAAAAGCAGGGATTCGCAAAAAAGAATGAATGTTTAAAAATTACATCCAACATAATAGCAGGGTTTTCCCCGCACCAAAGTTCAAAAATACTGTGTTATGCGAGGTTTGTCTCAATTCTCTAACTGTGTTAGAGCAAAACCTTGTTATATAAGTAACATGTTATGCGAGGATTGGCCCAATTTATCAATCATGTTAGAGCAAAACCATGTTGTAAAAGTACCGTGTTATATGGGGGTTGCCTGTATATTAGACTTAGTAACAAAACTTCAAAGAAAATTTCCCATTTCATATTATAAATTTACAAACACTGAAGTCAACTGAAAATAACTGAAATTAATGTAAAAATATTAATTTTAATATTTTTAAAAGAAATTAATTTAAAAAAATATAATAACTGTGATTATTGATAAATTATCTTAGTTTCGCAAACTATAAATACCAGCACACTACTGGGATTTTTAAAATTGGGATCTCTTACACCCTATGTACACCTGAGAATTAATATTCATGGCAAAGTGCCTTTGTTTTCCAAGAGTCAATAGCTACTCACAAAAGATGTCTTCAATTAACCCAGTGGTAGTGTTGGACAACCTGATAGGTGACCCTTGAAAATAGCATTCCCATATTAACCATTAATCAATGAATTTTTCTATCTTCCTAAATACAATCAAACTTTTCCTGCAATAGTTTCTGGAGTATCAAATGATGCAAGAAAGCAACCGTATATATAGTATCAGCATGCACATTTGCGCACGCACGCACACGCGCACACACACACACACCACCTACCCTCCCAGAATTTGTCTAGGTCTTCCTTGGAATTTATTTACCCATCCACTTCCACAGCAATAGATGGAAATCTATTCCAACAATCATCCAGTTGCTCACTGAATGCAAACTTCCACACATCTATCCTGCAACCATCCATCCTCAACTTAAATTTTTATCCCCTCATGCATGTAGTCTCAGCAAGAGGAAGAATGCCATTCACATTCAATTTATTCAATCCATTCAAGGCCACAAACACCTCAATCAGATCACCCCAACAGGTGCCTAGTCTCCAGATGCTGCAATATGCAGTTATTTGGTTTGGTTTTTTTTTTAGGAGCATTAGCAACTAAGGCCATATTGCTCCGGGATATACGGTGGTCATTCCATGACCTTTCCGCATTCTCCATATTTGGTGGTGACGGGCTCGAACCCCGGTCTAATCAAGAAGCGTGTGCTACGCACTGCTGCTCCTTCCCACCTGGCTACGGAGGCGCCACTGCAATATGCAGAACTGGAGGCTTTCTATGTAAGAGCACGCTTGTTCTCTTCACCAATCTGGTTGCCCTTCTCTGAACCCTTTCCAGCAGATCTACATCCTTCCAAAAGTGTGGCCTCCAGACCTCTAGATGCAGCCTAACTCACCTTGTATGTTTGTTTGTTATTTGGTTTTTAGGTGCATTAGCAACTAAGGCCATATTGCTCTGGGATATGCGGTGGTCATTCCCTGACCTTTCCGCATCCTCCGTATTTGGTGGTGACGGGCTCAAACCCCAGTCTAATCAAGAAGCGTGTGCTACGCACTGCTGCTCCTTCCCAATTGGCTACGGAGGCGCCTAACTGACCTTGTACACAAAGGGATAATCACCTCTTCATCCCTTCTAGCAGAGTTTCTATATATCACTGACAAAACCCCATGAGCTGTCCTCACAGCATGTCTGCACCGCTCAGAGAAGTTCATATCTAACTGCACAATTAGGTATATTAGCCTGATATACCTTCGTCAGTATCATTAATAAATATTGAAAAACAATGGGTCCTGCACTGAACCCTGGGGAACTCCACTATAACATTAGTCCACAAAGAGTGGTGCCCATTGATAACCACTGTCTTCTTCCACTTAACCATCCATTTATCGATAGCAGTAACTTGCCCTTAATGCCACATTGCTCCAGTTTATACGGCAGTCCTTTATGTGCAACAGAATCAAAAGCCTTCCTGAATTCAAAGTATATGGTGTCAAAATTATTTTTTGTATCCAAGTTCCTTGGTCACTGCATCAGAGTAACTTATCAGATTAATTAAACAAGATGCCCCACTTAACAAATCCATGCTGTGACTGCAGTATAATTTCATTCCAGTTCAGATGGTCCTACATTACTTCTTTAACAAGCGACTCCATTATTCTTCCTGGAACAGATGTTAAGCCGACAGATCTGTAATTATTCATGTCACCTTTTGATCTTCCTTTATGAATTGGAGATACACTCCAGTCCATGGGGACCTCCCCTGAATCCAAGGATGCTCTCATAATTATGGCTAATGATTTGCTCACCTCCAGTGCTGTCTCCCTTAATATGATTGGATAGATCACATCCACCCCAAGTGCCATTTTTATGTTCAGTTTCAACAATTTCTCTTCCATTTTCCTTTCAGTTATCACAAAGTCATAAGTGATTTTTTTATGGTTTTTGTAAAGAAACTGCATGCGAGGATCTGTCAGATTACCTGCCATAGTCTTTGCAACCATTTGGCATTTTGCTTGAAGAGTAGGTGATACCAGACAAGCACCAAAGCTCTGTTTGTTTCAAGTTTCTGCCTACTTGTTTCGTTTCTCCCACTGATTCAATAAACATCTACATTCTTATCCTAGTTGTTTTTGTAAGATTTATTGTTTTCACAGAGTAAATATAATTATATGAAAGTCAATACACTCTCCAGGTGGCCACTACACTGTGCAAAGCAAGAGACATAGTTTTAAATTTTGCACACTGTGAAGCATGCTACATTTGAAATAATTTTTGAAATAAACGTCAGACACAGAAAAAACTAATAGTATCTAAATATATATATATATTTAAAAAAAATTTTTAATAATATTTATATACATAATAAGCAGAAATATATTCAGATGTGCATACTTAAAATTTTGCCCACTTAAGTCTTATAAACTGGAAAATGGAAGAGAACAATAACCTTTTTTTGAAAGTAAAATGTATAAAAACACAGTATATTTTAAAAATTTTAATTAATTATTGGATGATTGTTTTCTACAGCAGCATGTTCGGGAGGCAACTACAGGGAGTAATACTCTTGATCTAATTATCAGTAGTGATTCTTCATGCGTCAAGAATCTGCAAATAAAGGAACCACTAGGTGGTAGTGATCACAGTGTGCTGAAGTGGGATTTACTCAAAGAGGTAACTACCATCAAGGGTACAGGGAAGGGTTTTTGCTTTTGTAAAGGTGACTACGGTGGTCTGAGACAGTATTTAAATTCTATAAGGTGGGACCAACTGATGATGTTACCAACAGCAAATTAAAAATGGGAAGCATTCAAAGAATTAATCTTGGAAGCTACTAGGCTTTTCATACAACAAAGAAATATTGTTCAAGATTTAGGCCTAAATGGATGTCAGATGAACTAATTATACATGTGACAGAGAAGAAAAATGCATGGGATACATTTAAATTAACATGTAACACAGAAGCCTATGATAGACATAAGCTGGTCTGTAACCAAGTTACAAAGGAGGTTAGGCAGGCGAAGGCAGATTATGAGAAATCTTTGGCAAAGGATGCAAAGAAAAACAGCAAAGTGCTCTTTACTTATACAAACTCTAGAAGAAAGGGGATGAATCAGATTGGTCCACTTGATATCGATGGTTCAACTGTTGATGATCCTGCTCAGGTAGCTAACAAACTAAATGAATATTTTGCATCTACATTCACGCATGAGGAGTTATTCAGGGAGGGGAATGCCAAAGGTGTATTCAACTCTGACAGTAAACTGAAAAAGAAATTGTTGAAGATAAACATAAGAAAGGCACCTGGGGCGGATGGAATCTATCCAGTTATATTAAAGGAGGTGGGGCAAAGGAAGTAAGCAAACCCTTAGCCATAATTATGAGAGCTTCCCTGTACTTCGGGGAGGTACCCATGGACTGGAGATGTGCAAATGTGACCCCAAACCACAAAGGAGGATCAAAAGTAGACACAGGTAATTAAAGAACCTGTTAGTTTAACTTCTGTTCCAGGGAAATTAATGGAGTCACTGATTAAAGAAGCATTGCAGGATCATCTAGACAAGACTTCAGTTATAGCGCGGACACAGCATGGGTTTGTTAAGGGGAAGTCTTGTCTGACAAATTTGATTGGATACTATGATGTAGTCACAAAGGAACTGGATGCAAAGAATAACTTTGATATCATATATTTGGATCTTAGAAAGGCTTTTGATCCTGTTGCACCTGGAAGACTGCTGCACAAATTGGAGCAGTGTGGCACTGGAGGCAAACTGCTGCTATGGATAAAAGGATGGTTGAGTGGAAGAAGACAGAGAGTGGTAATCAATGGACGTTGCTCTTTGTGGACTAATGTTATTAGTAGAGTCCCTCAGGGTTCAGTGTTCGGTCCATTGTTGTTTTCTGTATTTATAAATGATACTGATGATGGTATATCAGGCTTAATGTTCAAGTTTGCAGACAATACGAAGGTTGGCAGGGTTGTTAATGACAGTACACTGCTGCAACAGGATCCAGAAAAGTTGAGCAGATGGGCTGAGAGGTGGCAAACGAAGTTTAACGTTGACAAATGTAAAGTACTACATATGGGAAGCAGTAATCCCAGAGTAACGTATCAACTCTGTGGTACCACGCTGACAGTGGTAGAGAATGAAAAGGACCTGGGGGTAATTGTGCAGGCAGATATGAAGTTTTCTGAGCAGTGCAGATGGTCTGCAAGAGTAGCTCATGGTGTCTTGTCAATGATATACAGGAATTTTTCTAGCAGGGATAAGGAGGCGATTATCCTCTTGTATAAGGCAATGGTCAGTTCACACCTTAAGTACTGTATACAGGTCTGGAGGCCTCATTTTAAGAAGAATTTAGGGCTGTTGGAACGAGTACAGAGAAGGGCAACAAGATTAGTGAACAGAACAAAGGGTTCCTCTTACGAAGAAAGGCTTAAGTTTTGCAAATTACAGTGTCTGGAGACTAGGCACCGGCGAGGTGATCTGATAGAGGTATAAAGCCTTGAATGGTTTGAGCATGCTCAATGCTGATGGGATTATTCCTCTTGCTCACAATAATCGCCTGAGGGGCATAAATTCAAATTGAGGAAAGACAATTGTAGGATAGATGTGCAGAAGTTTGCCTTTAGCCAGTGGGTGGTTGATTGCTGGAACAAACTTCCATCTGTCGTTGTAGAAGTTGATAGCTTAAATAGATTCAAGGCAGAACTTGACAAACATTTGCAGCGAGGGGATGGGTGAAATAAGGGTGTGTGTTTTTTTTGTTTTTTTTGGCTGATGCTATATAAGTTTGCTTTCTTGCATCATGTGCCTTTGCTAATGCTAAAAACAAAGTACATAAATAAGTACTACAATCTATTAAGAAAAGATGAAATATTGGCACTGTTTAAAGAGAACTCAAAAAATCCAAAAAATTTTTCAAAAAATTAGAGAAAGTTTTGGCACCCATCAGATGACATTCCTTTTTCTACATTTTGGGTGCCACTACTGCAAAGTTAAGCAGATTAGTGTGGCATATGGGGTTTTTCAAAAAAAAAAAAAAAAAAAAAAGAAGAAGAATAAGCTGATTGGTGTAAAATAAATACTGAAAAAGAAAGGTAGGGAACAAAGAAAAAAGAGAAATAAGGAGCTACATTCAGTAATTATTATTGAACAGTCAGTGCTTTTGCACCATGTTTTGCTTGTAGTGAACTGGTCAAGTTGATAATTCACATCGTTTTAATTGTATCTCATATTGTGAATTAACCTTCAACAGCGAGTTGCCGAGGTATTGCACTGCTTTGAATAATTAATGCTTCACAGTGGAGAAGACTAATATTACTTATTCTTGGCAGATACCACCACCCAGACGGCACCATTTCGAAGCTTGTTGGCATACTCATCAGTGGGTGGACAGGTACCCTGTTGTTGCAGCAGTGACAACCCAATGTTGAAGTATAAGTCCACAATATGAGAAATGCCTGATGGTGTGTAATAAATAGTATAAACTAAGGCAATTATTTGGCATGAAGCAATGGGACTAAGCTTAAGATTCACAATTGAACAGTCAGTGCTTTTGCATCATGTTTTGCTCGTAGTGAACTGTTCAAGTTGATAGTTGGCATCATTTTAATTGTATCTCATGTTGTGAATCAACCTTAAAACATGGTGCAAAAGTGAGTTGCTGAGGTACTGCACTGCTTTGAATAAGTAACGCTCCACCAGTGGAAAAGAGTCTTATTAGTCTTCTCCACCAGTGAAGCGTTACTTATTCAAAGCAGTGCAATACCCCAGCAGCTCGCCGTGAAGATTGATTCACAATATGAGATACAATTAAAACGATGCCAATTATCGACTTGAATAGTTCACTATGAGCAAAACATGATGCAAAAGCACTGACCGTTCAATAGGGAATCTTAAGTGTAGTCCATTACTTCATGCAAAATAATTGCCTTAGTTTATACTATTACATACCATCATACATCTCTTATATTGTGGACTTTTACTTCATAACTGGGTTGTCACAATTGCAACAACAGGGTACCTGCCCACCCACCAATGAGTAAGCCAACAAGCTTAGAAATGGTGGTCTGGGTGGTGGTGGTGGTATCCGCCAAGAATAAGTAACATTAGTCTTCTCCACTGGTGAAGCATTAATTATTCAAAGCAGTGCAATACCTCGGAAACTCGCTGTGAAGGTTGATTCACAATATGAGATACAATTAAAATTATGCAAATTATCAACTTTAACAGTTCACTATGAGCAAAACATGGTGCAAAAGCACTGACCGTTCAATAGTGAATCTTAAGTGTAGTCCCATTGCTTCATGTAAAATAATTTCCTTAATTCAGTAATTATATATAAAAAACTTACCTGTAGGCTAACACAAGACTGGATATAATCATCAAAGTTGATGGACCCCTTTTCATCCCTATCAAATTTTTTGATAATGGTGTCATAAAATCTGTCAGACAACCGATAACCTAAAATGTTAAAACAATATATGATGATTTTGCATATTAAAGAAAATAACTGTTCACAACCTAAAGCATTCATTCACAAATTTTGTGATTTCATTATTATTTCTGTTATTATTATTATTAATAATAACAGAAGTTATTCCATCAGTCATCACCTTGAAATATTGACTGTGTTCTATGCAAGCAGGAACGTGTCTAATCCATATTATTATTATTAAATCCATTTATTTATTCATTCCAAAGAATAAGAAAATAAAATAAATCTGGAATAAATTTATTTCACATAAATAATTCCTCTTATAATACAGGAGTTCTCAAATATTTTTGCTAGCATAACAAAATTTAATTTCAATGTACCATTTTATATATATATATATATTTAAATAAAAAGCAGCTTAAATTCTCTGGGTAACTGCTCACTTTAGTTTGCGATGGAAAACATACATAACCTTTTAAACCTGAGAGCTAGGTACAATTAAAATGAGACAAACTAGTATATGCAAAATATTAAACAAGAAAATAATTATGATTGAAAAAATACACTAACTTAGAAACATTTGACAGCTACAATAAAACCTAAACTAGCTTTTAAAAAATATTAATCAAGCAAGTAATTATTTAAGGAAAAACCAAAACTGATAATTTTATACAATTGAGAGGTATAATTAAAACAAAGCCTAAAACTAGCTCGTGCAAAATATTAATAAAGCAGATAATTATTGAAAAACAAATACAAAAACTGATAAATTGATGATGTGACAGCTATAACTAAAATAAAGCCTAAACTAGCTTGAGTAGAATATTAATCAAAGAAATAATTACTGAAAAAAATATAAAAACTGATAAACTGATATATTTAACAGCTAATAATTAAAATAAAGCCTAAAATATCTTGTACAAAATATTAATCAAGCAGATAATTATTGAAATAATACACAAACTGATTAAATGATAAATTTGACAGCTAGAATTAAAATAAAGCTTAAACTAGCATGTGCAAAAGTTTCACCAAGCAAATAATCATTGAAAAAAAAAAAAAGTGGTATATAGATAAATTTGATGTGCTGTAATTAAAATAAGCTTAAATAGCTTGTGCAAAACATCAATCCAGTAAATACAAACCGATTGATTGAAACAAAATTAATAACTGATAAATTAATAACTTTATAGCTAAAATTCAATTAAATTCAGTTAAAATTAAGCATAAACTAACACATACAAAAATTAATCAAATTAGGTAATTATTAAAAAAATAAACAAACCGATAAATTGTGGTTAACAATAGAAAGTAAAATATGAGCAGTATAAGGTTGCATATTAATACACATTAAAAACTATCTGAATCTTCAGTGCAAAGGGTGTACCGTTTAGCCCCCATAGTTCTATATGTCTGGTTAAATCTTTGTTAATTTCAGTCTTAAATCAGGCTCAATGTTCAATCCATTCCTGTATTTATTCTTTATGTAAATCACTGAAAAAAATCCACATTCTGTTAGTATTAAATGAATCCATATTCATTAAACACTAACAGAAATTTCACAGCTTTATTGGAAAAATGGGGATATTCATTTCATCTTGCCAACCAAAACTCTGTTAAGTCCATCCTCTTGAACATTTGTTGAAGAACTCTATAACAGGCAAGTTCTATAAGGTCATCTTTCTCATATGTTGTTGTTAATGATTCTGGTAAGATGTCTTCAATAGAAAAGGGATCCCTGATCCTCATGGAAGATTTGCTAGAATGCACTCCTTGAAGTCTTCAGTATTAAGTTCTAACAATGTTTCTTTATATTGGCTGCAGTTCAGGATTCAGTTTAATTTCACTTTCATTGATGAAATTATACAAAATGGAAGAGAAGACACTTGTTCATTTTCTACTTCTTTGATAATGAAGACAACTTTTTTTTTTTCTTTTTTTTTTCCTGAAAGCGCTTTTTTGTCATGGACAGAATGGTTTAGTACAGAAACATCATTCTCAGTTCACGAGAATGATGTAGCACAGAAACCCTGTAGGCTCATTCAGATGTCAAAATATATCTGCCAGGTACACCACAGAAAAACACATTTTATCAAAATGAAGCAATTGCTTAAATATGAAGTTGTATTGGAGAGCAAAATTTGCACTTCTGAACAAAGTTCAAATAGGCAGTTTAACACATTTCTCCATGACAACCACCTAACTTTGGTATGAATAAGAATTTTATCATGCTTACTGCCCGTTTCATTAAATAAAATTGAAAATAATCTTAAATTTGTTTGCTCTTGATTTAATGAAATTTAACTTTACAGCTTTAATCAGAAATGTCTCTAAAGCAGCTAGAATTTTTATAGTGGCTACAGCCTCTCAATGGATGCTACAGTGAAAAAATTTTGCATCAAGAACAACTTTAATTTGGGCAACAACTCCACTGTTTTTCTGTCAATGCATGTGCTCCATTGGAACAAACTCCAACACTTTTTTTTTTTTTTTTTTTTTTATTCATTCTATGCCAAGAACCCTCAACAAACTGGTCTAATTTTTAAAGAATATCATTTCAAGTAGTACAGTCAAGCAATGGTTTGCAAAACAATAACTCTTCTTTGACTCTTCATCTTCAAATCTTATAAATTTAAGATGAGCTATGTTGCTAACATCGGCACTTTCGTCCAATTGAATAGAATAATACAGGCACTCCCCAACTTACATAAATTAGCCTTTACATAAGTTTTTGCTGGCCAGTGCAAACTGAAAAAAATATGGAAACGTATTTTGCATCCGATAAGAATAAATGGAGGTATTGTGAAAATATCACAATGTGAACCCAATAACACATTGTTTTATTTTATTTTTTTTTGGTAATTCTTTCCAAGAAGTTGAAATTTTCGCTATATAACTAAGCTATTTATCTCTCTAAAAGATCATTTTTATAATGAAAATTGCACAACAAATAAGCACAACACAAAAAACTTTTAAACTAAAGGATGCAAAAACAAAACATGTGGCCAACACATTTACAAATGCTGCTATTGAGGAAGGGCTACACAATCCGGCCAGAGAATGCACTGCACTTTCATTGTTATCATATGTTCCATTATAAGAATCAATTTTGAACACTTCTGTGATATTTTTCTGCAGCACATTTCTGGAGGTCATGACCGTAAAACAATTTGCACTTTCCAGTTTATTGGGCTTTTCTGTTAGTGCAATCTATTATAAATGGGTAGTACATTTTTACTGCATTTGAGATAATTATTTTATCTCAAATGCAGTATTATTTTATCTGAAATCTTCAATCATAAAAAAGCATAAATAAATTTTCAGAATCTTCTCTTCATTCCTATTTACTTATTACAATGATTATTATTATTAATAGTCATATGGTGCAAGGAAGCCTGAGGCTTATGCTGCACCAGGAAAAAAAAAAGTTCCCGAATTACCCTGAGAGAGAGAGAGAGAGAGAGAGAGAGAGAGAGAGTCAAAAGTAGAAGGGAATCACCAAGAAGGAGAAGAATGATGATATCCAGCTCAGGACCCTGGGTGTGCCAAGCCCATACTCACCAGATGTGAGCTCCCAAGGGAAAGCGACCAATGGAAAGTACAAGTAAACAAAACAAAATTGATTTAGAAATTAAGATGAAAATGATTAAGTATGAAGCAGGACAAAGTTTGTCATCTATTGCATGGGAATTAGGTCTCGCTGTTTCAACAGTGAATACTATTTTAAAGGGCAACACATGTATAAAAGAACATATTAAAGGATTAATGCATTTAAGATCAATAGTGATCACAAAACAGTGTTCAGGTGCTATATTGAAGATGGAAAAGTTATTAATAATATAGATGGAAAATCAGATTCAGAAGCAAGTGCCCCTAAGTCTAATGGTTATTCAAGCAAAAGCAAAAAGTATTTACAAAGATATTAAGAATAAGTATGGTGAACCCCAAGCCAAGTTCGTGGTAAGCAACTGGTGGTTTAATAGGTTCAAGCATCGCGCTGGTAATGTTACAGTAAAATTTTTTTTAATTGCACACTTTTGTAATTTTTCCTGCGCACGAGGTCGAAAAATTGAATAAATAATTCTATTTACATGTTCGCCAAACATTTCTTTTTTACTTCAATCAAATTCAGCATGCATAATTGTGAGTGCTGCATAAATTAAGGGAAATTCCGACATGTAAAATTCGACTTATGTAGAGTTCCACGGACTGCAACCCTTACGCAAGTCGGGAAGTGGCTGTATTTACTAACCCCTTATCTTTTTTCACTTAACTATTCCTAATATTTGAAGCCGTGCTTTAAAATAATATTGCCAGTTCAGTTCTCCAAAAACTAAACTGGCCACATCTTTAGCTGCTGGTAGCAGTAAAGAGTCTCCAAATGTATGAGGTTTTTCATGCTTTAGCTATTCTTAAACTAACTTTGTAAGATGCCTCTACAGCCTTCATATTAACTCCTGAGGAGGACATTATTTGGCCTTTACTTTCTGACAATCAGGCAATCTTCTTTGGAAATATTCCAAAGGCTTGTGTTTTAAGTTCACATGCCTGGTTTCAAAATGGCATATAAGAAGGGAAAGTTTCATTGAATTTGATGTTTTGTAACAAATCACACACTGGGGATCAGGCACACTTTCTTCTCCAGTGCATGTAAAATAGCTAGGATTATACTTCCTTATATATGTAGACAAAGCTGAAGCAGTTTCCTTGACTGACCTGCAAGTCGAAGTGCTGGCTTCTGGCAGCAAACAGTCAGCACTTTTCAAACTAACAGTCATGTTGCTTTCATGAGGTCTTTTTTAAAGACCCAGTGTTTAACCAGTCATCCACATTACGATGCAAGATAAATCAAACTGTTTAAAAATACCAAACATGCATACACATGCCTGTCTGTATTGTAACTGTGATGTTAGGGTTGACAATACTGACATTAAAGATATTATGAATTTTAAAATACTAAAATGGTTTGAATTGAATTTTATTGGCGCATTAGCAACTAAGGCTATAAATACTAAAATGGAAAACACTAAATGAGATAAGAATTAGAAAACTTAATAAAAATAATAATATTAAAAATGTGCTAGATAGTTATTACTAAAACCAAAGGCACCTCCGTAGCCAGGTGGGCAGGAGCAGCAGTGTGTAGCACACACTTCTTGATTAGACCGGGGTTCGAGCCTGTGACCACCAAATACAGAGGATGCAGAAAGGTCAGGGAATAACCACCACATATCCCTGAAGCAATATGGCCTTAGTTGCTAATGCTCCTAAAAACCAAATAAAAACTGTGCCTATATTTGAGTTGGGAGCTAAAATAACTTATATAACTAATATTAATTATTAATATTTGCACATATAATATACTAGTGTGATTAAATTACAAACAAAATAATTATTTTTGTTTGAAAGAAGTAAATTTTGGATAACAAAAAGATGGATCTTATTACAGAAAAAAAAACAAAAAAAAAAAAAAGTTTTCTGTTGTCCTGCTAAATGCTATAGTATTTACAGTGGTAAATGATGCAAGAAAGCAAGTTTATACAGCAAAAAAAAAAAAAAAATCCAACACTTCCCATATCACCTGTCCATCCTTTCTAATATTATGTCTAGGTCTTCCTTCAATTTATTCAAGCTTTTCACCTCTACAGCACCAACCAGATGAGCATTTGTTCCAATAATCAATCACCCACAGGCCAAAGACAAATTTCTGCACATCTTCCCTGCCTCAGTTTGAATTCATGCCCCCCCCTTCATGTCTCCTCTGACAAGAGGAAAGATTCCATCAGTACTGAGCTTACTCACTCCATTCAATGCTTTAAACACTTAAGTCAGATCTCCTTATAGGTGCTCTGTCTCTAGGTGGCACAGCAGTTTGCAGAACTGAATCCTTTCCTAGTGAGAAAGGCTCCTTTCTTTCTGCTCCTTTCACTAATCTTGTTGCCCTTCTCTGCAACCATTCCTACTTATCCATGCCATTCCTCAAAGGAGGCCTCCAGACCTGTATTTAGTATTCAAGATGTGGCCTGAATATTGCTTTAAACAATTGGATAATCACCTCCTTATCCTTGCTGGCAAAATTCCTGTATATCATTGACAGATACCCATAAGCTGTCTTGGCAGGCCTGTGGACACTGCCCACAGAACTTCATTCCACAATTATCCCAACATCTTTTTCATTTTACACTTTCCTGAGTATGGTACTACACATTAATCTGGATTACTGCTTCCCATATGAGGTGTCTTGCATATGTCGATATTAATCTTCGATTGCTATTTCTCAACACATCTACCTAATTTGCTTAAATCTTGTTTCTACAGCATACCCTGGTTATGTTATTGTGATTAACTGCCCTGCTAACCTTCGTATCATCTGCAAACATGTCTCATCAGTTCATCTTTAGCCTTGAACAGTATCTCATGGTCAGTATAAAAGTCTAGTAGCGTGTACAATTGCATCTCTGAATGATTCCCACTTAAAATTTTCTGTTTGTAACTTCATTAGTTAGTCCCACTATATAGAATCTGAAAACTGTCTGAGACCATTATAGACACCTTTATGAAAGTAAAAGTCCTTCCCTTTGGCTTTGATAGTAGTCAAGTCTTTAAGTAAATCCCATAACCATAAATGTGATCATTGTCTCCTAGTGGGTTTTCATCTGCAAATCATAATGCAGGAAGGGTTGCTGCTAATAATCAGAAAAAGAGTATTGTGTTTTCTTGTTGCCTCTCTAACATGCTGGTGTAAAAAAAATTCATACAATATATCCATATAAGTCTTGCTACCATGTGAGTGACCAATCAACAGGATCCAGTCAATATCTGTAAAGTAAAAATTCCCCACTATAAGATATTCTTATTTACTAGCCCACTCTAGTTCAAAACAAAGCCAAATTGAGGTTTTAAAAAGATTAACTTAGAAAGACTGGCTGACCACAGGCACGGATGAGTTATATAATGCTGCCCATAACACCACATATTAGTAAATATATATATATATATATATATATATAGCTTATGTTCTATTTGTTTTTTAAAATTTTTATCCTTTTTTTATTACAGTTGCATTCCAGTAAATAGTGATTGGTGTACCACAGTGGGCTACATACCACAATTTGA
Source organism: Mastigoproctus giganteus (assembly GCF_048544385.1). Lineage (NCBI taxonomy): Eukaryota > Metazoa > Arthropoda > Arachnida > Uropygi > Thelyphonidae > Mastigoproctus > Mastigoproctus giganteus. The sequence continues at coordinate 179,543,317 of NC_143583.1, read as the reverse complement.
GAAACCACGCTCTAATACATAAGTATAATAAACAACTTCCAGGCGCTTCCATAGCTAGGTGGGAAGGAGCAGCAGTGCGTAGCACACGCTTCTTGATTAGACCGGGGTTCGAGCCCATCACCACCAAATAGGGAGAATGCAGAAAGGTCAGGGAATGACCATCGCATATCCCGGAGCAATATGGCCTTAGTTGCTAATGCTGCTAAAAACCAACAAACAACAACAACTTTCATTACCTTGTTTAAAGAGCAATATCTTACACTTGACACTAACTTGACATGTAAAAATTATTTAGCTTCACATGTAAAATGTATTTAGCTGTAATTTCTTATACATTCTTCCACTATAAATATTCCAATTTTAAAGGTAAAGTGTTATCACCCCACTATAGTGCTCAGAAATATGGTAACTCTTTATATTACCATATTTTTATCGTGCCAATACACAATAAATATAAATTATCACATAAAGGTTTAGATTTCAACGCCAGTAAATGCATGATTCTGCCTCTGACACAGTAATTGCAAGTTAAATTATCAACTATAGCAGTGTTCCGCAACCTTTTTCTCTTCACGGCACCATGTTAAGTTATCCATGACATAACACAGCATATCAAAATCAAAATGTTAGTCCCCAAAAAGTATAGTTTACGGTAATATTAATATAAATATGCTATAAGTCATCTTGGAAGCTACTAGGCTTTACGTACCAACTAAGAAATATTGTTCAAGGTTTAGGCCTAAATGGATGTCAGATGAACTAATGAGACATATGGCAGAGAAGAAAAATGCTTGGGATACATATAAATTAACACATGACACAGAAGCCTACGACAGATATAAGATGATCTGTAACCAAGTTACAAAGGAAGTTAGGCAGGCGAAGGCAGATTACGAGAAATCTTTGGCAAGGGATGCAAAGAAAAACAGCAAAGAGTTCTTTACTTATGTAAACTCTAGAAGGAAGGGGGTAAATCAGATTGGTCCACTTGATATCGATGGTTCAACTGTTGATGATCCTGCTCAGGTAGCTAACAAACTAAATGAATATTTTGCATCGACATTCACACATGAGGAGTTATTCAGCGAGGACAATGCCAGTGTATTTAACTCTGGAAGTAAGCTAGATAATCTTGTAATAACTGAGAGCAAAGTGGAGAAGAAATTGTTGAAGATAAACACAAGAAAGGCACCTGGGGTGGATGGGATCTAACCAGTTATATTAAAGGAGACAGCAAAGGAAATAAGCAAACCCTTAGCCATAATTATGAGAGCTTCCTTGGACTCAGGGGAGGTACCCATAGACTGGAGATGTGCAAATGTCACCCCCATTCACAAAGGAGGATCAAAGGCTAACACAAGTAATTATAGACCTATGAGTTTAACTTCTGTTCCAGGAAAATTAATGGAGGCACTGGTTAAAGAAGCACTGCAGGATCATCTAGACAAGACTTCAGTTATGGCTCACACACAGCATGGTTTTGTTAAGGGGAAGTCTTGCCTGACCAATTTGATTGGATACTATGATTCAGTCACAAAAGAACTGGATGCAGGGAATAACTCTGATATTATAAACTTGGATCTTAGAAAGGCTTTTGATACTGTTGCACATGTAAGACTGCTGCACAAATTGGAGCAGTGTGGCATTGGAGGAAATTTGCTGCTATGGATAAAGGGGTGGTTGAGGGGGAGAAGACAGAGAGTGGTAATCAATGAACACTGCTCGTCATGGACTAATGTTCTCAATGGAGTCCCTCAGGGTTCAGTGTTGGGTCCATTATTGTTTTCTGTATTTATAAATAATATTGATGATGGTATATCAAGCTTAATGTCCAAGTTTGCAGACGATACAAAAGTTGGCAGGGTTGTTAAGGACACTACTGACGGTATGCTGCTGCAACAGGATCTGGAAAGGTTGAGCAGATGGGCTGAGAGGTGGCAAATGAAGTTTAACACTGACAAATGTAAAGTACTACATATGGGAAACAGCAACCCCAGAGCAACATATCAACTCTGTGGGTACTACACTGACAGTGGTAGAGAATGAAAAGGACCTGGGGGTAATTGTGCAGGCAGATATGAAGTTCACTGAGCAGTGCAGACGGACTGCAAGAGTAGCTCATGGTGTCTTATCAATGATATACAGGAATTTTTCTAGCAGGAATAAGGAGGTGATTATTCCCTTGTATAAGGCCACACCTTGAGTACTGTATACAGGTCTGGAGGCCTCATTTCAAGAAAGATATAGAGCTGCTGGAACGAGTACAGAGAAGGGCAACAAGGTTAGTGAATGGTACAAAGGGTTGCTCTTATGAAGAAAGGCTTAAGTTTTGCAAATTGCAGTGTCTGGAGACTAGGCACTGGCGAGGTGATCTGATAGAGGTGTATAAAGCCTTGAATGGTTTGAGCATGCTCAATGCTGATGGGATTCTGCCTCTTGCTTAGAATAATCACCTGAGAGGGCATAAATTCAATTCAAATTGAGGAAAGAAAGATGTAGGTTAGATGTCCGGAAATTTGCCTTTAGCCAGTGGGTAGTTGGTTGGTGGAACAGACTTCCATCCCTTGTTGTGTAAGTTGATAGCCTAAATAAATTTAAGGCTCAGCTGGACATGTATTTCGCACAAACGGAGGGGTGAAGTGGAAGTTTTTTTTTTTTTTTTTTTGCTGATGTTGCATAAGCTTGCTTTCTTGCATCATATGCCTCTACTAATGCTAATAAAGTGCTAATAAATTAGCACTTTATTAAACTAATGCTAATGCTAATAGAACCAATTATTATTGTTCCAACAATCCAACAGAAATTGGCTCATGCATATATAATCATTGTATGAACCCTAAATCATTGTAAAAAAGCAAAGCAAACCCAAAAAAAAAAAAATTATATTAGTATTAAACCAAATAACTACACTAACTTCAATGTGATACTTGTGCCTGCCTGTCTGAACACAGACGGCTGATGCGTGGCGGAATCGTTGGCAATGCAAGCCTCATTTCTTCGTCAGTGGATCTGAGTCTCTCCCTCTTTGATGTTTTAATTTCAGTCAAGGTCAAAAAGCCCAGTTCACACAAATATGTAGTCGATAATGGTAATAACACATTAACTGCCATCTCAGAGCTACTTTCCTTATTGACAACCAAATGTGTCCAACTGCACTTCACAATGTTTTAATCGCAATGTTCTGTCCATCTTCAAATCTGTTAGCTTCTCTTGTACATTCATTGGAAGAGATTTTGTATCCGCAACAAATGGGTCACGAACCCAATTTAAATCTTCAACGCTCTCTCCAAAATAATCCTTGAACTTCTGCTCAAGTTATCTAAATGTTCTTTAATGAAGTCCATCACCACTTTATTACCAGCAGCAAGTGGCCATACAGTTGAGAATATCTCAAACAACCATTTGCAATGCGTTGTATCCACAAATCCAGCTTATACCGAAAGCCTTAATCTTATCGATACTCAACAAAACGAGAAATATCAGAAGTGAAAACATACAAATAACTTTAAAAAGCAAGTGTTGGATACTTACTCGCGAAAAATAACTTTAAAAAGCAAGTGTTGGATGCTTACTCGTGAAAAATAATTTACTGCCGCAGATGTAGAGCATTGTGTTTTAGTAAAAATGGCATATTGTGAAATAGTAGCATTATAAACATATATAAAAACTATAATTGGGAGTAAATAATGTACAGTTAATTTCTTACAATAGGTTCTCAGTTGTAAATTTCTAATCATAATACTTATAGTATTATTTTTAGGTATACAGCTCCAGCAAAGTTCGTGGCACACCTGTCATCTTGTGGTGGCACACCGGTTGCAGAATGCTGAACTATAGGGTAACTCATCCAACAATGTTGAAGATGAAAATGACTTAGGGGATATAATACAGTCTAACATTAAGTTCTCTCAACAGTGTAGTAAGGCTACTAGGACACAGCATAGGGTTCAGTCAGTGTTATAGATGAATTTTTCCATGAGAAATAAAAATCCCACTTTATAATCAATAAAGACTACATTTTGAATACTGCATGCAGGTCTGGAAGCCTCCTTTCAGAAAATGATACCATTAACTGTTAACAATCTACTGTTAACTCCCCACACGCTTCCTGCAACAATTCATAAAACTGCATTCTGAAGTAGTAATATGATCTGAAGCAACATCACCATTCAATTTTAAAGGCCTCTACACAAACAATCAATGAAGTAATTTTGTTTCAAGCACACTAACATTGAGGTTAAGGTTCAAATTATTATCCTGATAAATGTATGTAGGCATACAGAGTGAGTAGCACATGTAAGGTGTGCATTACTTTTCAGATATCCCTTGTATAAGCTTAATGAATGAGGAATATCCTTCATCCTAATAATTTTTTTGCCCTCCTATCCCAAAATCTTCCAACTCCAGCAAGTTGGTATACAGTATTATTACTGTTCATTAAAATACACTGTTTTTTCGGTATTATTTCTGTTACTAAGTTTAATTTAAATCATTTATTAGTGCCATAATATCAATTTTATATTTCCAGTCTGGTCTACAGTTATGCATCTCCAGTCAAAAAAAAATCCACTAATAGTCACATTTTCATGGAAGAAATTAAAAATAGTTAATTAGGGATGTTCAAATTTCATAAAATAATTATGGCTAAAAAACAGCAGCATCTGTCAATGAATACATTCTCATTCACAAACAAAAGTGATATTATCCAAAAAATATATGAATAAGCTATTCTACATACTCGAACAGAAAGAATTCTATTCTGAGCAGAATTCTCAGAAAATGAAGAATAGATTTATTTACTAAAAATGTAAATAAATTTTTAGAACACTTTTAAACTACAAACATGTACTTACCAAAACTTGTGATGGCAGTTTTTAATTCATTACGGTCAATACTTCCTGAGTTATCTATATCAAAGCGACGGAAACAGTTTACCCAATCAGTGATATATTTCCACAGTGAAACAAACTCTTCAAAACTGACGGTACCACTGTTATCTCGATCAAACATTCCTAGTGAAAGATATTTAAACTACCAAATTATTTTAGGATAAATACAAATAGTTTAATCATAGCTTTGAAATTACTGTTAGCAAGGAGTTTTAATATTAAGTTACAAAAATTGTCTTTTGTAACTTGATATTAAAACAAGAAAGAACAATTTGAACAGGCAAATCTAGAATGTTGCAGATATATAGGTTCATATCCAGTATATTATAAGCAATATATATTGTTCATATAAAGTGTATTGTATACTTGTACAGTATACTATACAGGGTGTTTCAGTTAAACGTTTCAGAACTTCTAAGAGGGGTAGGGTACATCCTGACAACTCGAAATCATATAGCAATGTGGGGTCGGAAATGCTTTCCTGAAGCGGTGTTGTACACAGAAGCACCATAAAGAAAACAGACCGTAAGTAAGAAATCGTTTTAATAATACATGAAAAGAAGCAAAAGGTACATGGATTAAAGTAAGTGTTTGAAGTTTCTTCCAACGGCTACAATGCACGCCTCACATCTCCGACGAATGGACATCCAAACATTCTGGAATACTCCAGGCGAATTTCGAATTTCTTCGGCAGCTACTGCGATTCTTGCAACCAGCTCCTCAGCATTGTCAACAGGGGTGTCATAAACTAGCGATTTCATATGACCCCAGAAATAAAAATCAAGACATGATAGGTCGGGTGACCGAGCAAGCCAACGCACGGGACCACCACGTCCGATCCACTGTTGACCAAATGTGACATCCAGGTAGTTACGAACATCTCCGCTATAATGGGCATGGGCTCCATCGTGTTGGAACCACATTGTCTGTTGCGTCGATGCAGAAATCTGTTCATCTCTCAAAAGTTGTGGCAATACTTGCTGCAGAAAGATCAAGTAGATAGGTCCGGTTAGACCTATCTACTTGATAATCCATGTACCTTTTGCTTCTTTTCATGTATTATTAAAACGATTTCTCACTTACGGTCTCTTTTCTTTATGGTGCTTCTGTGTACAACACCGCTTCAGGAAAGCAATTCCGACCCCACATTGCTATATGATTTCGAGTTGTCAGGATGTACCCTACCCCTCTTAGAAGTTCTGAAACGTTTAACTGAAACACCCTGTATAGTGTAATGCCTCCATAGCCAAATGGTCAGGAACAGGAGTGCAATAGCACATGCTCTTTGAGTATACAGGAGTTCAAGACCCTGACTACTAAATACAGTCGATTTACCAACCCTTGCTGAACCAGCATGGTAGATTATGGTCCATTTCATTCAATATGACTTGTTGAGGAGGCCCCCATTTATTTATTATATAGTACGCTGGTTTTTTTGGTTTTTTTTATAAGATGGTACTCCAACTGCTAATTACACCATAAATTTTTGTGGTGGGGGATGCTTTTTGTTCCCCCACCACCCCACTGTTCCCCCACCACAATGGGCATGCCACACTATCTGCAGGGGCCATCTTCCCTGCCGATCCCTTCCTTCTGTTTCCTACCCTCCAGTCTTCTGCCCCCCCCTACTTTTCTCTTACAGAATGTTTTTTTTTTCCCCTCATACCCCACAGGTCTAAATCTAAATACATTAAAATTATTGCCCAACCTATTAGGCCCTAGAACAAGTTATCAGCGAACAACCCTACACTCTGTTAAAATTACAACCGTTGCTCAACAAACAGCGATCATCTCATTCCCAAATCTGTTCCTAGCCACTGAAATCTCAGGAAAGTAGGTGGCAGAACCCACCAGAGTACTCTAGCATCAGTGGTACACCCGGTCAGCATCCCCGTGGCACGATGTGGTAACGTCAGGTCCCACTAGGGGCTTGGTAGCTAATAGACTGGAAGAACAAAGAGCACAACACAATATATTGCACATGACCGCACACACACCTTCAAATCTCTGGCCTGGGAGAAATCCCAGGAGCCTTTAGACACCAACATACCTTACACAATAAACTTGAACAAACTTGGGTTCATTTCTCCACAGACACGGAAGCAAAAAGAAGTGAGAAGCATAAATTCATTTCTTAAATGCAAAAAGGACATGCCTATCTGAAATTATTCAAGTTTATGCCCAGTTAAAACTTTGTCTAACATACGTTTGTGGTTTTAAGGAGTTCATGAAAGTGAAGCAAAGTCCAGGTGCTCAGGAGGAAAGACATAAGTGGTTACTCCACAAGTGAAAGACAAAATCCTTCCAACAGTCTGTCTAGTTCTTCATGAATTTATGCCCCTCATGTGTATAGTCTGAGCAAGAGGAAGAATGCCAACAGCAGTGAGCTTGCTCAATCCATTCAAAGACTTAAACACATCAATCATATCACCTCCAGACGCTGCAATTTGCAGAACTGAAGTCTTTCTTGGTAAGAGCACCATTGCATTTCCCTCAACTAATCTTTTTGCCCTTCTCTGCACCTGTTCCAGTAGTTCTACATATTTCCTAAAATGAGGCCTTCAGACTTGTATGAACTACTCAAGATGCAGCCTAATCATTGCACTCAGATTAAGAAATATTTCAGTCATTTGGGACCCAGTCTGTATACATCATTATCATTAGCCATTTTCAATCCACTGCAGGATGAAGGCTTCTCCAGCAACTTTCCAGTTCCTTCTGTTTTGTGAAATGGCCATCCATTTACTACTAACTCTTAAATTTCATCTGTCCATCTTCCAGATTTTCTTTTGGCTCCTCTTGGGTACCATTCTGTTATTTTCTTAGTCCATCTGTCATCATGGGTATGTTTCTTGCCAAAGTCCATTTCAGTTCTTTGGTTTTGAATAAGAATGTCCTTTACTTGTCTTTACTGCCTAATCCATTTTTCTCTTCTTATCCAACAGTCTGATTCTTAATATAATTCATTCCATTCTTCACTGTGTAGTTTCAGCTTCTCTCCCATTCTTTTGGTGAGTGCCCAATTTCACTTCCGTAAGTGATGGTGGGGAGTATACATTGGTTCATTATTTTACATTTAAGACAAATTGGGATATTGCTCCTCAGTATGTGACTATATTTCTTGAATGCTATCCATCCGAAATTTATTCTTCTCTTGACTTCCAGCCATTTATCATTATTACAGCTAATAACTTGTCCCAGATAAGTATATGACTCCACCTTTTCAATTACTGCTCCTTCAATCATTATTTCCCTTTCTGTGGCATACTTGTTCATCATTACTTTTGTTTTAGCAAAGTATATATATATATATATATATATATACATACATATATACATATATATATATATACATATACACACATATATATATATACATATACACACATATATATATACATATACACATATATATACATACATATACACACATATATATATACATATACACATATATATACATACATATATACATATATATATATATACATATACATATATATATATATATATATATATATAGAGAGAGAGAGAGAGAAGTAGAAGGAACTCACCAAGGAAGAGAAGAATGATGATATCCAGCTCAGGACCCAGACCCTGGGTGTGCCAAGCCCATACTCACCAGATGTGAGCCCCTGGGGTTGAAGAGTGTGCAACCAGGTTATGCTAGTGCACTGCCATTGCAATGTTGAATCAGTTTGATGTGACATATGCACTGGGAAAGCAAAAATGAAAGGAGTGTGTGATAGGTCAAATGGCTGTGAAGAGTGTGATAAACAACTGAACAATAATATATTGAGTGGGCCAGTAAATTAGAACATCTTATAACAGGGAATTTCAACTTTCCAGATGTTGACTGGAACCTGTGACTTGGTCACTCACACAGTAGCTGAAATTTTGAGTATTTATCAGATAACTGCTTTCAACAACATATTAGAGAGGCAACATGAGAAAGCAATAATACTCTTAATCTGATTATCAGCAGCAACACTTCATACATCTCCATATAAGAGAATCCCAAGACAGCATTGATCATAATATACTGATGTGGGATCTATTTCAAGATATAACTACAGTTAAGGGCATAAAGGAAAGGGATTTTGCTTTCATAAAGCAAACTACAATAGTCTTAGACTGTTTTTAAATTCCTTTCAATGGGACCAACTGGGGATGTCTACATTCATGAATGAGGAATTCTGTAGGGAAGTGGAGGCCAGAAGCTTATCAAACTATAACAGGGAGCTAAATGGTTTTGTAATAACTGAAAGCAAGGTGAAGGAGAAATTATTGAAGTTGAACATAAGAAAGGCACTTGGGGTGGATGGGATCTTTCCAGTTATATTAAAGGAGTCAGCAAAGAAAGTAAGAAAACTCTTGACCATGATTATAAGGGCATCCTTGGACGTGTGGAGGGTCCCTCAAGGACTGGAGATGTACAAATGTATCCCCAATTCACAAAGGGGGGGGGTCAAAATGTGACATGGGTAATTACAGACCTGTTAGTTTAACTCCTGTTTCAGGGAAAATAATGCCACCACTGGATAAAGAAGCACTGCAGGATCATCTAGACAAGACTGCAGTTATAGTTCAGACATATCATGGATTTGTTAAGGGGAAGTCTTGTCTGACCAATTTTATTGGATACTATGATGTTGTAACAAAGGAACTGGATGCAAAAAATATATTTTTGATATCATATACTTGGATTTTAGGAAAGCTTTTGATACTGTTGCACATGGAAGGCTACTGCACAAATTGGAGCAGTATGGCATTAAGGGCAAGTTGCTGCTATGGATAAAGGGATGGTTGAATGGGAGAAGACAGAGTGGTAATCAATGAACACTGCTCATTGTGGACTAATGTTATTAGTGGAGTTCCCCGGGGTTCCGTGTTGGGCTCATTGTTGATTTCTGCATTTATCAATGATACTAAAAAATGAATGAAGCTATATCTGGCTTAACATCCAAGTTTGCAGATGATATGAAGGTTGGTAGGGTTGTTAATGACAGTACGCTACTGCACCAGGATCTAGAAAAGTTGAGCAGATGGGCTGAGTGGTGGCAACTGAAGTTAACATTGACAAATGCAAAGTACTGCATATGGGTAGCAGTAATTCCAGGGTGCTGGAGGGAACTGGAAAGTTGCTGGTGGGGCCTTCATCCTGCAGCGGATTGAAAATTGCTAATGATGAACCCCAGAGTAATGTACCAACTGTGCGATACTACACAAAGGGTAGTAGATAATGAAAAAGACCTGGGGGTAATTGTGCAATCAGATATGAAGTTTTCTGAGCTTTCCATGAAAATTATGCAATCAGATATGAAGTTTTCTGAGCTTTCCATGAAATTTTCAATCATATAAAAAACATAAATAAATTTTCTGTATCTTCTCTTCATTCCTATCTTTTCAGTTTCATAAACTTGTTACTCTGTATCTCACTTGAGCATATCGTGTTAGTTGCAATTTGTGCATGCCATGTTCTTTGTTATTGATTGCTTATCTTTTTTACTGGTTTAAATTTTACAAACCAAAAAAAATAAAAAATGCCAGTGAACAGAAATATCAATAATTATGTACATATTGCAGCATTAATTAAGCTATCTACATAAGTGTAAGTTTATTTTTATTTTGCCAACCTGTGGAAAATATTCTTCCGATTTTCACATATAATTTAATTTTGTTAATTGATAAGGAGATAAAGTGTAAATTTGTGATATATATTTTTGCTTTTATAGTAATGGATAACATTCCTCCTATTTTCACTTATTAGAATCACCATTTAATAAATTAAAATTCAATTTGAAAACGTGATCACAATTGCCACCCCTTACTACATATCGTATATAGTGAATGGTATTTTATTATGGAGAGTTCATCACAAAGTGATTTGATAATATAGTGAACCAATCGTAACGCAGGGGTCCACTGTATTTCTGGCATCCCCTTGCCTAAATAAATTCCTCATGTGATGCAAAATATCTATTCAGTTTCTCAGCAACCTATTTTACAGAAAAAATGAAGATCATGTAAGGGAGTTTCACCATCCAAACGGTAATTATTTTTCAACCGGACCTCTTGTACTTTTTTTTTTTTTTTTTTTGGGTTCTTTCATGAACAGAACAGGATAGCACAGATTTCAGCAGGCTAAGGATTATCTTGTCCTGCTAAATATTTGTCAATCAGAAGTCTTAACCACTATAATTCAGTCTGTTCTTAGTAATAAAAATAAAAAAAATAAAAAAAATTGTATATCCACAAGTCACTCTGAAACATATTACAATGACAGCTTTTTTTGAGACTGACTGGCCTCTTATAAGTTGGTTTCAGTTAGCACATCTCTGATAACTTGGGAATAATGAAACAGTGTTGTGTGAATTACTGTGCAGTATAAAGAAGTTAAAACTTCAAGTATTTAATATAGCAGAAGCTGTAAAGTGTAGAAGTTACTTAGGACAAGATAGACATTGGTTTACTGAAACCTTTTGAACTTTCTGATTTGCATTGCTGGCCACTGAAAATATAGAACTCCAAGAATTAAGCAGTTTAACCAGTGATTGGTTTTTTATTATAATAACATAATTAGTAAGATAAAATAATTTCAAGTGAAGAGATTATTACAGAGTACAGTTAGAGAATAACAAGCTCTTGGAAATGAATAAGTTTTTTTTGAAAAATTATGCTGTGTTTTCACTTAATTAACGTATTCAATTGTGCTCAATAAATAGTTTTGATAGTCCTAGTCACATTCGTTAGCTTATTTTTAAATTTAGATTTTATAAGTTACAACTTAATATTCTTAGAGACTTTTTATCAATAATTTGGCATGAATATCATATCTTGTAACCAGTAACTCGTAGTGTAGTGCATAGTAGTTGAATTTTAGTGTTTTAATTGTGGTAAATAAGTAGCTCAAAGGTTCTAATCAAATAGGTTTGCATATATTTTTTGTTTTTAGCTAGGAAATTTTATTATCTAATAAGGCTATCACTAATTTATCACATTACAAACATAATGTAAATACAAATTACACCACTACAGTATAGCACAAGCAGATAATGTAAACTTGATAGTTTAATATATTTAAATATATAATTATGTATCACTGCTGCATAACCTGCAAATAGAATACTGTTATTACTGCGTTTAGGTTTAGTGTAGTATTTTAAAATTAAATTGAATTTAAATGGAAATCATGCTTCAGGCTAGAACAGCAAAGCAAACACCTCAACAAAGCAGTGATTGCTGTGGCTTGGGGGAGAACTGAAGGAGGGAAGTTCTCCGAAGAATAATGGTCTTACAAAATGTGCTACTAGTTTAATTTTTACAGATCGATCTAGAACAGGGCATGATAGGGTCAAGGGATGGTCAGGGCATGATAGGGTCGCATTAATTTTCTAACTCTTTGCACCAAACACACTGTGTGTGTGTTTGGTGCAAAGAGTGAGAAAATTAATGCGAACTTGGCATTCTGAAGTTCTAATCTCATTTAATGAGAGCTTGAAAACTGATCATTCACACAGGCCCTTGAAGAAATTAAAATGGAGTGCTCATCAAGCTCTCAGCTGCTCATGTCAACACCAGAGCTTACACTTGTGCAAAAAGCAACAATCTCCGAGGCAGAATGTGCTGATCCCACAGGAGGTCGTTATTGTCAGAAAAATGGGAAATATATTGTACCAGAATTATACATGGATTAAGACAGGCTTTTGTTTTGGTAAAGGTGACTACATCTCAGATAGTTTTTAAATTCTATACAGGGGAACCAAGTGATGATATTAGCAACAGCAAGTTCTAAATAGGAAGCATTCAGGAAAGTAATAGCAGAACCTACTAGGATTTACATACCAAATAAGAAATACTGTTTTTTGTTTGTTATTTGGTTTTTAGGAGCATTAGCAACTAAGGCCATATTGCTCCAGGGATATGCGGTGGACATTCTCTAACCTTTCCGCATCCTCCGTATTTGGTGGGCACGGGCTCGAACCCCGGTCTAATCAAGAAGTGTGTGCTACACACTGCTGCTCCTGCCCACCTGGCTACGGAGGCGCCATAAGAAATACTATTTGAGATTTACACCCAAACGGACATCAGATGAATTAATGAGACTCATAGCAGAGAAGAAATATGGATGAGGTGCATTAGCATTAGCAGAGGCATATGATGCAAGAAAGCAAGCTTATGCAGCATCAGCCAAAAAAAAAAAAAAAAAAACCTTCCACTTCACCCCTCCGTTCGTTCGAGATACCTGTCCAGCTGAGCCTTAAATTTATTTAGGCTATCAACTTCCACAACAAGGGATGGAAGTCTGTTCCACCAACCAACTATCCGCTGGCTAAAGGCAAATTTCCGCACATCTATCCTACATCTGTCTTTCCTCATTTTGAATTTATGCCCTCTCAGGTGATTATTCTGAGCACGAGGCAGTATTCCATCAGCATTGAGCATACTCTAGCCATTCAAGGCTTTGTACACCTCTATCAGATCACCTCGCCAGTGCCCAGTCTCCAGACACTGTAATTTGCAAAACTTAAGCCTTTCTTCGTAAGAGCAACCCTTCGTTCCGTTCACTAACCTTGTTGCCCTTCTCTGTACTCGTTCCAGTAGCTCTACATCCTTCTTGAAATGAGGCCTCCAGACCTGTATACAGTACTCAAGGTGCGACCTGACCATTGCCTTATACAAGGCAATAATCACCTCCTTATCCCTGCTAGAAAAATTCCTGTATATCATTGATAAGACACCATGAGCTACTCTTGCAGCCCGTCTGCACTGCTCAACATATCCGCCTGCACAATTACCCCCAGGACCTTTTCATTCTCTACCACTGTCAGTGTAGTACCACAGAGTTGATACGTTGCTTTGGGATTGCTGTTTCCCATATGTAGTACTATACATTTGTCAATGTTAAACTTCATTTGCCACCTCTCAGCTCATCTGCTCAACCTTTTCAGATCCTGTAGCAGCATATGTCAATCAGTAGTGTTCTTAACAATCCTGCCAACCTTTGTATCATCTGCAAACTTAAACATTAAGCTTGATATACCATCATCAATATTATTTATAAATACAGAAAACAAAAATGGACCCAACACTGAACCCTGAAGGACTCCACTAATAACATTATTCCACGATGAGCAGTGTCCATTGATTACCACCCTCTGTCTTCTGCCACTCAACCATCCCTTTATCCAAAGCAACAATTTGCCACCAATGCCACACTGCTCCAATTTGTGCAGCAGTCTTCCATGTGCAACAGTATCAAAAGCCTTTCTAAGATCCAAATATATAATATCAAAGTTATTCCCTGCATCTAATTCTTTTGTGACTACATCATAGTATCCAATCAAATTGGTCAGGCAAGACCTTCCTTTAACAAAACCATGCTGTGTCTGAGCTATAAATGAATTCTTGTCAAGATGATCCTGCAGTACTTCTTTAACCAGTGCCTCCATTAATTTTCCTGGAACAGAAGTTAAACTCACAGGTCTATAATTATTTGTGTCAGCCTTTGATCCTCCTTTGTGAATTGGGGTTACATTTGCCCATCTCCAGTCTGTGGGTACCTCCCCTGAGTCCAAGGAAGCTCTCATAATTATGGCTAACGGATTGCTTACTTCCTTTGCCACCTCCTTTAATACAACTGGATAGATCCCATCCACCCCGGGTGCCTTTCTTGTATTTATCTTCAACAATTTCTCCTCCACTCTACTCTCAATTATTAGAAGATCATCTAGCTCACTGCCAGTGTTTACTTCATCTATGGCATTCCCCTTCCTGAATAACTCCTCATGTGTGAATGTAGATGCAAAATACTGATTTAGTTTGTTAGCTACCTGAGCAGGATCATGAACAGTTGAACCATCGATATCAAGTGGACCAATCTGATTCATCCCCTTTCTTCTAGAGTTTACATAAGTAAAGAACTCCTTGCTGTTTTTCTTTGCATCCCTTGCCAAAGATTTCTCATAATCTGCCTTCGCCTGCCTAATCTCATTTGTAACTTGGTTACAGATCAACTTATAGACTTCTGTGTCATGTGTTAATTTGTATGTATCCCATGCATTTTTCTTCTCTACCATATGTCTCATTAGTTCATCTGACATCCATTTAGGCCTGAACCATGAACAATATTTCTTAGTTCGTATGTAAAGCCTAGTAGCTTCCAAGATAAGTTCTTTGAATGCTTCCCATTTTGAGTTTGCTGTTGGTAACATCATCAATTGGTCCCACTGTATAGAATTTAAATACTGTCTCTGACCATCGTAGTCGCCTTTACGAAAGCAATTACCCTTCCCTTTACCCCTGATGGTAGTTACCTCCTTGAGTAAATCCCACTTCAGCACACTGTGATCACTGCCATCTAGTGGGTACTGTATCTGCAGATTCTTAATGCATGAAGAATCACTACTGATAATCAAATCAAGAGTATTGCTCCCTCTAGTTGCCTCCCGAACATGCTGATTTAGAAAACAATCATCCAATAAATCCACAAAAGCCTTGCTAGTGTGTGAGTGACCAACCCAGAAATTCCAGTCAATATCTGAGAAATTAAAATCCCCCATTATAAGACACTCTGATTTACTGGCACACTATTTCCCTGTACAGTTTCTTATTATACTCATCAGAGTCATTAGGCCTATAGCACACTCCTACTCTCAATTTTGATCTCCCAATGCTTATGTCACACCATACTGACTCGACACTGCACTGTCCAGCGATGTCGACTGGCTTCACTTCCTTGGATTTTATGTGTTTCTTAACTAATAGCATAACCCCTCCTCCCTTCCTATCCTTTCTGTAGACGTTGTACTCCCCAAATTCCAGTTCTGCATTACTTATATCTGTGTGATACCACGTCTCTGATATCCCAATTATATCCCCCTGTGATGCTTTGAGCAATACCTCAAATTCATCAAATTTATTTACCAAACTCCTAGCATTGGTGTACACGCAAGTATACATGCACCTGTTCTTTTTCTTAGCTACCCTAACACAACCCATGTGTTTACTTGTACTCCAATGATTCCCAGCAGTCTCTGAAATATCCTGCATCTTATTTTCCAGGCTGCTGCTCATTCCAATAGAAGCAGTGCAAGAATCACTTTCACCTCTGCCAGTGGCTACTGTTAATCTATTAGTCCTTGTATCCCCCCAATCTAGCAGTTTTCCAACCCACCTAACACTGCCTCGATAGCATCTGCAAGAATGTTTGCTGATGCTATCGAGGCATCCGAATGTTTGCTGATGCCTCGATAGCATCAGCAAACATTCTTGCACCCTTTCTATTTAAGTGTATCCCATTCCTGTAGAAGCAGTCTCACCTGTTAACAAGTACAGACCAGGCTGAAAAAAATTCTACCCCTTGAGCCTTGCACAATCTTTCTAGGGCCGAATTGATCAACAGGGCTCTCATCATATACTCCCTCCTATTGTGTCTGGGCAGAATTGCAGACACTTTCAAATTCAACCCTAATTCACGGCTTTTTTTCAACAGTGACCTGTACTTGTTAAGTAATTCCGCTGGTCTCCTACTCTTAATATCATCAGTGCCAACTGTACAACTATATCACCTTTTGTGCCCTTAAAAGATGATATCTGCTCTACAACGTCATCAACCTTTGCCTCTGGCAGACATACCCTGGTCCTGTTCCACCTATCCTTTTTACAAAGCATGTTTCCCGTTTTTCTGACAATAGAGTCACCAACAACTACTAGTTCCTTTGGGACCAGCGCATTCTGCCTTGGGGTTTGCCTTTGTGTTGCGTGATGACCGAGTGCAAGCTCTGGCGTTAGTGTGGGCAGCTGAGAGCTTGATGGGCCCTCACTTTTAATCCTTCGAGGGCATCCACCCTGTCCTTCAAGCTCTCATATAGGCCCATAACAACGCTGAGTTGTCGCCTGATTTCCTTACACTCCTTGCATCGCGCGCACACACAAAGACATCCCTCATGGCAGTATCATGTCCCGTACCCGACTGCTCCACAAACATCAAGCAAGTAGTGCATTTTAAAAGGCTGTGATTCAGAGGGCAACTACCCCCCTCAGTTCTCCCCTGAGCCACAGCACTCCCATTAGCTTGAGCCTTTTGCTTTGCTGCTCTGGTCTGAGTCATGATTTCGATTTAATTTCAATAAAAGTTCAATAAAATTTCAATTTCAGTACAAAATTAAAACCCTAAACTTGTATCCCAACACAGTTATAACGCTATATTTATGTTTCAGTATCGAGTGTTATCTACGAAATTCCTTTATATAACTTCCGTATCAAGTTAAGTATTAATTATTTATTTTAGGAGCATTAGCAACTAAGGCCATATTGCTCCGGGGATATGCGGTGGTCATTCTCTAACCTTTTCGCATCCTCCGTATTTGGTATTTGCATATAAATTATCAGGTGATACAGAAGCCTATGGTAGACAGAAACTAGTCCCAGCATCATTATCATATCTTTTCACGGTTCTGAGAATTCTTGCAATGTTGCCAGTATCAGTGGCCATTACAGAATGAAGTTAATCATAACTTATCTCCATTGATGACACAAGATCAGTTGGATGGATTGTTAACCTTATCAACTAAAACATGTCACTGCCAAGGATTTATACTTGCAGGAGAAAATTTAATGAGTATTTAATAATTAATACTACTTGTTTAAGATTTTAATAAAATGAACCGAATGAAATAAATAATAAAATTATATTGGAAAATTTATATTTTATCTTTGACCTGCACTCCACCAAACTACACTCTACCTAGACAACAGATTGAAAAGGATTATTGCTCGAAACCACCTTAATCCTCAGCTGTGTATCCTGGCTTCCTTCTCCATCCCCTGAGGTGTTCTTGTATATGTGATATTAGCTTAACAGTTGACCTCCTACCTATTGCATTAGGTCACTTACATTGGACAATAGATATTGTGCATTACCTATTACCATCACTCCACATTCAAAAGCAAAATCAGAATGGATTCTGTATACAGTGAAAGAAGTAGTTGGAAGCTATTGAAGACAGAACTTGATTTTCGCAGACAAAAGCCCACTTTAACTGTAATAAATCAGCTGCAATCAAGTAACCCTTTAATCATTAAATATGAATTATGAAATACCACTCTGGGTGAAGTTAGTTATATTTCAGTACCAGTTTCCATTCCTGGAATATTATAAAATACAGCCAGAGGACTACACAGAACAATACAATGTGAAGTAAATAATTTCATCAATGCATGTAGGCAAGTAAAATGCAAAAAAATAAAATTAATAAAATTTATTTAAAAAGTGTGTGTGTGTGTGTGTGTGTGTGTGTGTGTGTGTGTGTGTGTGTGTGTGTGTGTGTGTGTGTGTGTTATGGAGGTTTAATGGTGCATAAGCTACTGAGCTATAGTGTGCCTAATTTAAAAAGTAAACAAAGTATAGTAGTTAATTTATTACAGAAAAATTATGGAAAGCAGGAAGGGAGAAAGGGGGAGAGTGAGAGATTCACATCTTTCTAGAAAACCTGAACTACACACACACACACACACACACACACACACACACAGTTCAAATCCTCCACCTGATTATTTTTTAAAATATAAAAAAAGCACATTACATACATATTAATATTTTTTAATTTTCCTTTTTCTTCACACTTAATGAATTGTTTCAGTATTAAGTATAAACAGTATTATTTCTTAAGGTATGTTGTAATCAGATTTCATTATGTATGATTCAGTGTCTATATGATGCCCCTAAACAAACCCCATTAAAGCCTTGATGTCTGATCTTTGCTTTCAAAACATCTGATATTACCTTTGGTTAAAAACAGTCTTTGTGCTGATTACTGAATATTACAGTAACTCCTTGCATGAGGTTCTAATAAGTCATAATCATTAACAAACATTCATTATTACACTAACATACCAATCATCATCCGTATAGTTTCGACATTAAACGGCTTCCATGTTCCTAGAGAAAGAGAGATGGGGAGGGGGAGAAAGAAAGAAATATTATTTTATTATTAGCAAGAATTACTTATTTAAAAACATTATTTTTAATTAAAAAGAGAGAAATTGGTAAAATTTTATACATCTCAACAATATCACCAATTATTTTGAAACACTTTTTTTGAGAAATTCTTACGCTGGCTTGTTTGGAAAAAAACATGAAAGCATTTTTCAATAATTTTTCAATCGATCATTACACAAAAAATTTGTGCTGATGCAAATGGACAGTTATTCTCACATGAAGAAGTTTTAAGCTTTGGACATGATGTGAAGGATATCACATGCCAATAACAAAATATTGTTAAGTGTGTCCTTGATTTCAAGAATAATATTACAGTTGCTAGTCTAATACTAACTAGTACCACTACTAATATTAGTATAATATAACACTAATAACATAATACTATAATATAATAATAATACTTAATAGTACTAATACTAACACTAGATGGCAGATAACTCTCATCAACCAGTGCAATACCACCACTTTGCTTAATGAAGGCTTGAAGTGGTGAAACCAATGTTTAGTTTCTAGAGTAAAGTTTCAGGCATCCTTCCCCATCTCCTTCAAAACATTAGTATTATTACTAACTAGTACCACTACTAACACTAATATAATATAACACTAATAACACAATAATATAATATAATACTAATAATACAATAATATAGTATAATATAATACTAATACACAGTGCTGTAGTCATAAAATTAGCAGAAGGTATACCTATGAATTTTATTAATGAATGTTGTAAAAAATCCAGAGGGTATACGATGTATACCCTCCACTATAGCCCTGCTAATACGTACTAATACTAACACTAGGTGGTAGATGACTCTCATGAACCAGTGCAATACCATCACTTTGTTATTGAAGGATTGAAGTGGTGAAATCCATGCTTAGTCACCAGAGCAAAGTTTCTGGCATCCCCCCCATCTCCTTCAAACCCATGCACCATACTAAGTATGATAGGTTTTGATTCCTTTTGTAAAAAAAAAACCAAATACACGAGTTATTAGCACTTTATAAAACTTCTTTATGAAAAAGAATAAGGTTAGACTATTGAGGATTCATTATAAAATAAATAATATATGATCAAATATATTAAAAAAAAAAAAAAAAATGTGAAAACTGCACTTGATTTATCAAGTAGATACAGTGGATTCCGGTTATTTGGGCCACCAGTTAATCAGGGCAACCATTTATTTGGGGCAAATCTTAAAAAACAGAACCCTATCGAGAAAATAGCCAGGGTTTACTTCGCTTAACTGGGACAACATGCCATTTAATCAGGGCAGGAGACCACAGCACTGGAGATTACCCTACAATTGTCTCCAACCATACCACATGGTTCAGTAGTATTTCTGGTGGTCACAACCATAAAACAATAAAAACAATTAGCAATCACCTATTTATTGGGCTTTTCTGTTAGTGCAATCTATCATAAACAGATAGTAAACTCGATCTTATTGAATTTGCGATAATACAACAGCTGGAATTCTGTGGGTTATTATGGTGAAATGTGTTTTATACTTCCATGAAATCTCCAATCATATAAAAAAATTAATTTTCATAAACTTCTCTTCATTCCTATTTTTAAAGCTTCGCAACTTGTTACTACATTCTCACTTGCGCATATCGTGTTACTTGCAATATGTGTGTGCTGTGTTCTTCGTTATTGATTGCTTATCTTTTTACTGTTTTAAATTTTAACCCCCACCCACAAATGTCAGTGAACAGAAATGTCAACTAGTTAATAGGTACATATTACTGTATGTATTAATCATTCCGATTATCACGTATAGTTTATTTTTTTAATTGATAAGGTAATAAAGGGTAAATTTGTGCTTAATATATCTTTACTTTTATAGCCTGTGGATAATATTCATCCTATTTTTGCTAATTAGAATCCCTGTTTAATAGAATTAAAATTCAATTCACAAACGTGATCACAATCACCGGCGCTTACTGCACATTGTATAGTGAACGGTACTTTACTATGATGAGTCCATCGTAACACGATTTGATTGTACAGTAAAATTATTGTAAAGTGGAGGTCCATTGTATTTTTAACTATTTACATCACCCAGTGACACTTCGGATAATTGGGGCAGCCGCTTAATCGAGCCAAAATGCACTAGTCCCGATGTGTCCCAAATAACTTTAATTGACTGTATTCATAAATGTCTTTGACCTTATGAATAAAAAAGCAATGTGCGTTTGTTATAATACATTGATAGTCCTGTAAAAATATACTGGGCGAGTGATAAGTCTGGTATAAAACTGTCGAGTAATAAGACTGGTATAAAACTGTCAGGTCTAATGTAGAATTGTTAGCAATATGCATATATTTTACAAAGTAGACACTATATGATCAATAATTGCTATGAATTAAATGTTTATTCACAAAATCTTAATCTAGCGATGGAAAACCAGTAACATGCACAGGAAATATATTGGCATATTTAGCCACCCACAAATAGTCCATGCTATAAAATTTTTTTTGAAGAAGGAAATTTTTTTCCTATGACATGGGAAAATTGTTGTGTTGTTATTATAGCTTATTTATGTCACACAGACCAGAAAACATTTGCCATCACTGTCACCATTTTTTTTTTTATATCAATTTATTATTATTTTTTCTGGTGAGCTTAGATTCGGAATCATTTCCAGATGCATACAAACTGATATACATTACCCCATGATCTATAAATACAAAAAACCCATATAAGAAATTATTTCTTGATTCACAGGAAGAAAAATTGATCTCAACATGAAAACTGTTAAACCATTTTCATATTGAGATCAATTTTTCACAATTTCATAAAACTTATTTAGAACACAGTTATATATTATTTTACTTGAAGCTACAACAATTTTAAAATTCTCTAAAGTAGCAATTACTAACCTCCAAAAATCACATATGTAAAAAGGACCACCATTTGAAAATGTAACACGATTATACATAGTTATCGACCTAATGCTAATTTAAAAAAAAAAAAAAAAATTGATTGGACTTATTATTATTATTAGCCATATGGTGCAAGGAAGCCTGAGGCTTATGCTGCACCAGCTAAAAAAATTTTCCAAGTTACCTGAGAGAGAGAGAGAGTTAAAGGTAGAAAGGAATCACCAAGAAAGAGAAGAATGATGATATCCAGCTCAGGACCCTGGGTTTGCCAAGCCCATACTCACCAGATGTGAGCCCCTGGACTTGGGCACTTAAGTTAGCTTTCTATTTTGACAACAAAGAATAAAACCACAACAAGCAAACAATTAAATTCTGTGATCCCAAAGTTATTTCTCTTGATAATGAATGCAAAAGCTAATTTGTTTATGGAGTGAATAAACCACTTAGTCCACTGGTGGTCAAATTTCAAACTAATTTTTTATTAAAAAGGTTTCTACTACCCAGGTAGTATGCATGCATCGTTTAATTATGAGATATAATTAAATGATGCATACTACCTGGGTAGTAGAAATGATGGAAGTGCATTACCCATGCATAAACAGCCTTTTTCGTGCTCAGACATTTAGTCAAGAAATATTTTTAGATTAAACCACCCACATATGTAATCATCACACATCAAGCAGCTCTCATATTGTGGAATTATACTTCATAACTGGATTGTCACTATTGCAACATTTACCCACCAATGAGTAAGCCAATAAGCTTCAAAACAGTGCTATGTGTGGTGGTATCTGCCGAGAATAAGTTTTGTTATTTGTTATTTGGTTTTTAGGAGCATTAGCAACTAAGGCCATATTGCTCCGGGGATATGCAGTGGTCATTCCCTGACCTTTCCACATCCTCCGTATTTGGTGGTCACGGGCTTGAACCCCGGTCTAATCAAGAAGCGTGTGCTATGCACTGCTGATCCTGCCCACCTGGCTATGGAGACGCCCCCGCTGAGAATAAGTAACATTAGTCTTCTCCACTGGTGAAGTGTTACTTATTCAAAGCAGTGCAATACCTCGGCAACTCATTGTGAAGGTATTCACAATAAGAGATATAATTAAATGATGCATGCATACTACCTGGGTAGTAGAAATGATGGAAGTGCATTACCCGTGCATAAATAACCTTTTTCGTACTCAGACATCTAGTCAAGAAATATTTTTAGATAATTTTTTATTGTTTAAAAAAAAATTCCACATATTCATTTACAAAGCAAAATTCTGTTTTTTTTTAATATGACCTATAATTTTAAAGTTATTAATTTTTAAAAGTAAGAGAGGGCTTTATAGCCATTCTATAAGAAGACTAATGTCCTAATAAAAGCAATAAGTGTCATCTGTTTCATAGTATGCTTCAACAGAGAGAACTTTATCAGCTATGGTGAAAAAAAATGCCCCTACTCAAAAGACTGTTGTTTGATCTCATGTTTGTGGCTTAGCAACATGTTACATCACTAGTCACAATTATTTTCACAAACTGCTCAACATTTTGTTCAAAATGCCCAGCATATCTTCACACACTAACTCTTTTGTTCAGGCATCACTTAATGAGGGACACATCAAGCACAGATCTTTAATTTCAAGTGATCTGTTGGGCACTACCAAGAGGTGGGCAATAGAGATTCATTGAGTCATTATTTCTTCTACACAATCTTCTGAATTGGGGTAGCTGACATAGCTGGCTTGCTGACTAGCGTGCCTGTGGAATAGCTTTCACAGATTGTCATCTCCCCTTGAATCACTTAGCATTAGAAGAGGCATATGAAGAGGCATCAGCCAAGAAAAAAAAAAAATCTTCCCATTTCACCCAAAGAAGAAGAATCCCATCAGCATTTAGCTTGATCAAACCATTCAAGGTCTTATACAAGGCCTTATACACCTCAATCAGATCACCTCGCATGTGGCTAATTTCCAGATGCTGCAATTTGCAAAACTTAAGCCTCTCTTGGTAAGAGCATCCCTTTGTTCCTCTCACCAATCTTGTTGCCATCCTCTGTACTCATTCCAGCAGCTCTATATCCTAAAAAAATGACACCTCCATACCTGTATGCAGTACTCAAGGTATGGATTGACCATCACCTTATACAAAGGGATAATCACCTCCTGATCCTTGCTAGTAAAATTCCTGTATATCATTGACAAGATCCCGTGGGCTGTTATGGCAGCCTGCCTACACTGCTCAGAAAATTTCATATCTGGCTACACAATAACCCCCAGGTCTTTTTCATTCTCTGCTACCCTGAGTGTAGTAACCCATAGTTCGTATGTTACTCTGGGGTTACTGCTACCCATATGCAGTACTTTGCATTTGTCAATATTAAACTTCAGTTGTCACCTCTCAGCCCATCTGCCTAACTTTTCTAGATCCTGTTGCAGTAGCATACTGTCATTAACAAACCTGACAATTTTCATATTGTCTGCACACTTGGACATTAAGCCTGATATACCTTCATCAGTATCATTGATAAATACAGAAAACAACAATGAGCCCAACACAGAACCCCGAGGGACTCCGGACTCCACTAATAACATTTGTCCACAAAGAGCAGTGTCCATTGATTACCACTTTCTATCTTCTCCCACTCATCCATCCCTTTATCCACAGCAGTAACTTGCCCTTAATGCCATATTGCTCCAGTTTATACAGCAGTCTTTTATGTGCAACATTATCAAAAGCTTTCCTAAAATCCAAGTATATGATATCAAAATTATTTTTTTGGATCCAGTTCCTTTGTGACCACATCGTAGTATCCAATCAAACTGGTCAAAAAAGACTTTCCCTTAACAAACCCATGTGGTGCCTGAACTATAACCAGATGATCTTGCAATGTTTCTCCATTATTTTCCCCAGAACAGAAGTTAAAGTAACAGGTCTGTAATTACTTGTGTGGTCCTCTGATTGTCCTTTGTGAATTAGGGATACATCTGCAGTCCATGGGGGCCTCCCCTGAATCCAGTGATGCTCTCATAATAATGGCTAAGGGTTTGCTTGCTTCTGGATAGATTCCATCCATTCCAGGTGCCTTTCTTATTTTTAAATTCAATAATTTCTCCTCCATTTTGCTCTCAGTTATTACAAAATCCTTATCTCTCAGAGCTTGATAAACTTCCGGCATTCCCATCCCTAAATAATTCCTCATGTGTAATGTAGATGCAAAATATTCATTTTGTCAGCTACCTGAGCAGGCTTATACTGCTTATAGCATTTAAAAATTGCTTTGCTTATTCAAATCTCTTCTTAAAAGGATTCATTCATTTCATTGAAAACAGAAGCAACATAGTAATAAATAGCATAATGTTGCAGTGAGAAATGGAGGTCCTGTTTGATTTGCAAGTTTTCCATTTCTATAATTAAAGAATGCTGTTCACAACACAAAGGCAAGCAAGTCAGTCATAATGAATGAATTGTAATACCTGGGTTTTTTTTTTTCCTATGCCTTCTTATGTGTTGGTGGCTTGCCCCCTACTGAAGCTTAAAACATATTTCAAATCTACAATCCAACTGTTGCTCAAGTGTCAGAGATTTCAGATTCTAAGGTGAATAACAGTAAGCAGATCACTGATTCAACCAACTTTACTATTCAAGTTAACAAAAAAATTTTAATTAAATAAATTGATAGGGTGATAACACATCAAAAATTAACAATAATAACAATAATTAAATGCAAAACAATTAACATACACTCAAAATATAGGTTATTTCCTAAATACTTTAGTTGCAATTCAAATTTCCACTTAGCACCTGTTATCTTATAACATCAATTCTACATATACATACATAATTATTTAGCATTGTCTTTTTACACTCATTCCCATCTCTCTTCCTACTTCTTTGCCAACTTGTCTATGTTTTTACTTTTGTTTATTCTACTTTAACTATTAATCACATGATTTTATCTAAATATTCATACATATTTTCAACTTTCTACCATCTATAATAATTCATAATAATTTGTAACACTGTTCTACTGCAAGTAACCCTTTTTTTTTTTTAAATTTCTCTCAGCTGCAAATTAATACCTTACACTGAAAGGACAGACTTCATGGGATATCTGGTTCCTGTGCAAAGCGATACTGCCACCCCTCTCACTAGTGGACAAACCCACTGCTTGGCAGTTATATAGGTACACTGCATTCACGTAGATGCTAATTCGATGCCAGTATGGATAAATGTCATGAGTTAACCGACTTTGAAAGAGGGATGATTGTGGGTGACCAACGTATAGGTCACTCTATTGCGGAGGTGGTACAGAAATTCCACTATCCCCATTCAACAGTATCAAGAGTGTATTGGGAATACACCATTTCTGGAATAACATCTCATCATGGACAGCACTGTGGGTGAAGAAAGGTGGTGGATGAACATGGCCACTGACGTCTCTCTTGCATTGTTTCAGCCAACCAGAGAGCATCAGTGGCACAAATCACCACCAACTTCAACAAGGGAGGTGCCAGAAATATCTCCACCAAGACCACCAGGTGATCATTAGCCGCAATAGGTTATGGAAGCTGCCGACCCACCAGTCTCATTGTTAACACCATGATACAGGACTCTAAGCCTCAACTGGGTGAAAGAACATCAGCACTGGACCTTGGACGATTGGAGACAGGTTGCTTGGTCCAATGACTCCTGTTTCCAGTTATTTTGAGTGGACAGGAGGGTGCGCATCTGGTGGAAACACCATGAAGCTATGCACCCGTCATGTCAACAAGGAACTGTTCAGGCAGGCGGAAGCTGGTAATGGTCTGGGACATGTTCAACTGGCAAACACTGGGACCTCTGGTACATCTAGCCACATCTCTAAATGGTCCAGGTTACATGTCCATCCTTGCAGACTATCTGCATCTCTTTGTGACTAGAACATGGTTCTTTGAGTTACTGTGGAAAGGTCCATTTGAGCTTTGGATTCTCCACCCAGAAATGCAATGGAATTATGGACAGTGTGCAGCAAGCATGGATGGAAATACCTGTGGTATACTTTCGTGAAGTAATGGACTCGATGCCTCACTGTGTGACTGCTCTTATCCGGACGAAAAGTGGGCCTACCCATTAGTAGGCAGGTATCCCATGATTTCTGTTTACTCAGTGTATACTAATTATACTGAACATATAAGTATTCTGTTATCTGTATTTTCGGTTCCTTCATCAACTAACTATAAAGCGTCCTTTTCTTTCTCACAACTAATCTATAATGTATAACCTGATCTCACCGAAGAATTCAAGTACTGATATACATATTATTTATAGTATTAATTTTAAATCTGTCCATCTAGTTTGATGTACAATATTTTCTTTGATATTCTGCAAATTGAAAGGATAAAATGTGTAGAGGTAAAATCCATGCATTTGTTTTGGTATTGTAAAAAACTGAAAAGGATTTCTTTTTCTTCCTTTTCTCCACCTGTCTCTTTGCTACTTCCTCTTGCTCTTTCTGTCCCTCACAGAGGGCTTCACACAGGGTTCTGAGGGCTGTTTCTCCCTCACTGCTTTCAAGGTAGTGATTTTTTAGTTTCCTGAATGGTTATTGCTCTGAGATGGCCAAGATTTCCATGTTTACAGAGAATATCTGAGTTATTTTACTATTAGTTAAAACTTTCCTTCCCAGAGCTGTGGAGTATTTGCATTAGGGAGTTTGCCTAACAGCTTGGATCAGCTGTTAGGCCACCAGCATAGCCATCTTACTTTCAGAATTACAATGTATGTTTACTCAGAACACCTGACCAAAAGTTTCACCAATGCCCAGCACTCTTTCCCTTCTGATCTCATGAACAGCTCACTGCCTTTTCTTCTTCACAAAACTACTCTCTCTCTCTTTCCCCCCCCCCTCTCTCTCTCTCTTCTCCTACCTAAAATTGAATGTATATACCCTAAAACTTTTCTCCATCTAATCACTCACCATGTGACTGCAGCCTTCCCAGAAATAATGTGGGGTTAGCATACCTTCGGCATTTTTATTTTCATGTTAGCATAAGCATGATATTTATGTTTCCACTTTCCCTTAAATTTTAAGACATTACCTTAAACTCTGTTGAAAGGAAGGAAATATGATCCCCTATACATGTTTCTCAGATTATATCACATTCAACAGTCTCTCTCTCTCTCTCTCTCTGATTATCCACAGCTGCATAAACAAAAGTTTCTAGGTTATCACAATCACTCCTGATTTTTTATAATTAATATTTGAAATTATATAACTGGTCCAATTTTACTCATTACAATTTAAAAAAAACACATTTTAAAATATTATTATTGCAAGATTATGTCTTATAAAACAGAGCAGTAGTAGTGGCAAATGATGCAAGAAAGCACACTTATATAGCATCAGCCAAAAAAAACACACACACTTTGCCCATCCTTACCCTCCAAGAATGTCTAGTTCTTCTTTGAATTTATCCAAACCATCCACTTCAACAACAACAGATGGAAGTCTATTCCAACAATCAACCACTCACTAGCTGAAGACAAAATTCCACACCTCTATTCTGCAACCATCCTTCCTCAACTTAAATTTCTGCCCTCTCATGTGTAGTCTCAGCAAAAGGAAGAATGCCATTCACATTCAGCTTACTCAATCCACTGAAGGCCTTAAACACCTCAATTAGATCACCCCCACAGGTGCCTAATCTCCAGATGCTACAATTTGTAGAAGTGAAACTTTTTTGGGTAAGTACACCCTTTTGTTCCCTTTACCAATTTGGTTGCTCTTCTCTGCATCCTTTCCAGCAGATCTATATCCTTCCTAAAGTGAACCCTCCAGACCTATACACAATACTCCAGATGTGGCCTAACCATAGCCTTGTACAAAAAGATAATCGTCTCCTCATCTCTACTAGCAAAGTTTCTGTATATCATTGACAAAACCCCATGAGCTGTCCTGGCAGCACATCTGCACTGCTCAGAGAAATTCATATCTGACTGCACAATTACCCCCAGGTCTTTTTCATTTTCTACTGCCCTGCTTGTAGCTCCACACAGTAGATAAGTTACTCTGAGATTATTGCTACCCATATGCAGTACCTTGCATTTGTAAATGTTAAACTTCGATTGCCATTTCTCAGCCCATCGACATAATTTTTCTAAATCTTGTTGCAGTAGCATACCATCATTTCTGTTGTTAACGACCCTGTCAACCTTTGTATCATCTGCAAACTTTGATTAAGCCTAACATACCTTCATCAATATCATTAATAAATATTGAAAAGAACAATGGACCAGCACTGAACCATGGGGAACACCACTGATAACATTAGGCCACAAAGAGCAGTGCTCATTGATAACCACTCTCTGTCTTCTTCCACTTCACCATCCCTTTATCCATAGCAGTAACTTTCCCTTAATGCCACACTGCTCTAGTTTATACAGCAGTCTTTTATGTGCAACAGTATCAAAAGCCTTCCTGAAATCGAAGTATATGATATCAAAATTATTTTTTGTATCCAGTTCCTTGGGTCACTGCATTATAGTAACTTATCAGATTGGTGAGACAAGATTGCCCCCTCAAAAAATCCATGCTGTGACTAGTATAATTGCTTTCCTGTCCAGATGGTCCTACATCACTTAACCCAGTGGTTTTCAACCGGGGTGCCACAACAACATTCCAGGGGTGCCACGTAATTTGGGTTTAAGTTACTTGAACTTATTATTTTTTTAAATTTATATAAATGGATATTTATTGAATTATAATTTTTGAATACCCATTTATATATAAATGGGTATTCAAAATTAAAAAATTGAAAATTAAAAATCTTACCTTTATAGGGTTACATTGAATACCCATTTATATATAAATGGGTATTCAATGTAACCCTATAAAGGTAAGATTTTTAATTTTCTGTTGTCTATTTCTAATGTTCTTTCCGTTCGTTAAACTATTAGCGTAATACGAGGGTGAAACGAACGTTCCTACATTTATCGCTATTTTTCGTCTTTACTTATTTAAAATACTCCTTTTTCCATTCCCCTGCCTCAATTTAATACCTCAACCTTATACCATTTGCTTGTTCTAAATTGATTTCCTATCTGTATAAAATTAAATCTTACAATAAATTATACATATTCATTTTAAACATTTTTCTATTCTAATACAATACTTACTTTGAACTAAATTATTTATACCTCAATAAGTTACACTGCATTGGGACTACCTTGTCCATACTGTAATAGGAAGTACTAATTTCATTTTCATTACTTGTTTTGGCCTTTCACTTTCCTTCTACTACTATGGATAAGTATAGAAATGCAGTTCCTGATACATGGTCAGGTGTAGTCCCCTGATGAAATACCTGATCATGTATCAATAATTATTTCTGCTGACATCAGATCATGCATATTTGCATTACCTATATTCGACCATTTTCTAAATACGTTTCCCCCCACATCTGATGACAGTTATAACATTTTCATTTTACTGTTATTTTGATGTACTAATTTTCCTTTACAGTTCCCCTACTTTATATCGGCTTGGTAATTCAGCCCATAATTTTCTTTATCGTAACCTCCACGGTTCCTTCTAAGCTGCACACGTGCGTGGCCGCACACTGATTTCTATGAAGTTGCACAGGTGCTTTTACTTCCTGCACACACACACACACACAGCTGACATACTAGATGGCGACAGGATTATTAGTGGAAGAATGGATATAGGAAGGGGGGATAGCTCATGCCATACGATTTGCTATTGAATGACATGTTCCCACATCTTTTACAAATACATAGTGCAAAGTTACATGTGTTGATTTTTATTTATATGAAAAAAATTATTACATTACGAATATATAAAGGACTGTAGCGGTTGTAGTTGATATTGTATGTTTTTAACGTGAGTTTATTGTTATAAATACCATATAATAGGAAGTAAGCATTTTTACATTCCGTCCACTCAACCACACATACACAGTACATGTGGGGGTAGCGTGTATAAGGAATGTATTGTAATAGTGAAAATTTTTAAAAGTCAAGATTTTTACATATTAATTTTTAATAATTAATACGTAAAAATATGTGGGCAGAATGTCAGTGGATCTATTGATCCAGATGTTTTTTTTGTGTATAACCAAAAACATTTAGTATTAGTATTTTAATTAAAGAAGATAAAATATGAAAAATTAAACTTTGTTTTAAAATTTTATAAACTATTTTAATAATGCGTTAAAAATTTGTGATTTTTCCTAATATTTTATGATTTGGCGCATTATGGCCATAGCTGCCAATGCGCCATTAAAAACCAAACCAAATCCTAATATTTTATAACAACTTCATTTACAAAATACAGAGAATTAATAAAATTCTCTAATTTTAAACTTTTTCAGATAAAAAAAAATGTTCAAAAGAAAAACTGAAGACGTAAATACTATAAATAAAAAAACATGCAAAACATTTAAAAAGGATTGGCTTTTAAAACAAACTGATGCTGAAATTCCATCATCAAACAAAAAGAAAAGCCTAAAACTAGGAGATATTTTTCAATACAATGAAGAAAATGGTGTCGTCATGTATACTTTTTGTGCAGAAACAAAAGTTGCAGGAGAATTTAGTACAAGAAGAAAATGGGAAGAATGGAAACTAGATTATTTAAAACGGCATCTAAGTCAGAAGTTATATATAGACACAATTACCAAGTTATGTACCTGAAAAAAGATGGAATTTTAAGTATTTTGATGGAAACTGTAGAAGTATGTAACATAAAAAAGGAAAGAAGTGAATGATTGAAATCAAATTTTGATACAGTTGAGGTTTTAATTAATGATGTGGTATTAGCCATAAAAATTAATGCATCAATGAACTCTGTACAAGACATTCATGAACACAAACTTTATAGATATACCTAAAAATTGGAGAAGCAAAAATGATTCATTTGAATTTGTTGAATGTATAAATTCTGTTCTCATAAAAAATATCCTGAATGAAATAAAAGAATCTACTTTCCACACGTTAATTGCAGATGAAAGTAGTGATATTTCAGTACAAAAAGTATTAATTTTGTATTTTAAATTTCAAGTGAAAAATGAAACATATTACAAAACAGTATTTGGAGGTATTTTGAAGCTTACAAACTGTGACAGTATGTCCATTTTAGAAAAAAAAAAATTTTTTTTTTTACAACGAATATAATCTTGATATTCAAAAGATGGTAATGTTCATGTCAGTTGAAGCAAATGTTATGCTTAGAAGGGAAAATGGAGTAGCAGCAATTCTCAAAAAGGAAATATTACAACTATCTGAAAAAAAAAATACTGTTGATACTGTTGCACATGGAAGACTGCTACACAAATTGAAGAGGTATGGCATTAAGGGTAAGTTGCTACAATGGATAAAGGGATGGTTGTGAGAGATGACAGAGAGTGGTAATTAATGGACACTGCTCTTCGTGGACAAATGTTATTAGTGGAGTTCCCCAGGGTTCAGTGTTGGACCCATTGTTATTTTGTATATTTATCAATGATATTCATGAAGGTATATAAGGTTTAACATCCAAATTTGCAGATGATACAAAGGTTGGCAGGGTTGTTAACGACAGTAAGCTACTCCAACTGGATATAGATAAGTTGGGCAAATGGGCTAAAAAGTGGCAACTGAAGTTTAACATTTGACAACTGCAAAGTACTGCATATGGGTAGCATTAACCCCAGGGGCTCACATCTAGTGAATATGGGCTTGGCACACCCAGGGTCCTGAGCTGGATATCATCATTCTTCTCTTTCTTGGTGATTCCCTTCTACTTCTTTTTCTCTCTCTTTCTTTCTTTCTCTCTCTCTCTCTCTCTCTCTCTCTCTCTCTCTCTCTCAGGGTAATTCGGGAATTTTTTTTCTTGGCTGGTGCAGCATAAGCCTCAGGCTTCCTTGCACCATTTAGCTAATAATAACTGAAGAGTAACCTACCAACTGTGTGATACTGCACTCAGGGAAGTGGAAAGTGAAAAAGACCTGGGGGTAATTGTGCAGTCAAATATGAAGTTCGTTGAGCAGCGCAGATGGGCTTGGCTGCCAAGACAGGTCATGAAGTCTTGTCAATGATATATAGAAATTTTGCTATCAGGGACAGGGAGGTGATTATCCCGTTATACAAAGCAATGGTCAGACCACACCTAGAGTACTGTGTACAGGTCTGGAGGCCTCATTTTAGGAAGGATGTAGTTTTGCTAGAACGAGTACAAAGAAGGGCAACAAGATTGGCGAGGGGAACAAAGGGGTGCTCTTACCAAGAAAGGCTTAGTTCTACAAATTGCAGTGCCTGGAGAGTAGGCACCTGCGAGGTGATCTGATTGAGGTGTATAAGGCCTTGAATAGGTTAAGCAAGCTGAATGCTGATGGGATTCTTCGTATTGCTCAGATTAAGAACCTGAGGGGGCACAGATTCAAATTGAGGAAAGACAGTTGCAGAACAGATGTGCAGAAATTTGCCTTTAGCTAGCGGATAGTTGATTGATGGAACAGACTTCCATCTTTTGTTGTGGAAGTTGATAGCCTAAATAAATTTAAGGCTGAGCTGGACAGGCATTTGGAACGAATGGAGGAGTGAAATGGGAGGGTTTTTTTTTTTTTTTTGGCTGATGCTGCATAAGCTTGCTTTTTTGCATCATATGCCTCTACTGATGCTAATGCTAACATTGTGTTGCACACCGATAAGATTTAGGACTGGATGATGCATGGAAAAATGTATCTATTATGCAAGATATAGAGACGTTGCTTAGAACTGTATACACAATGTTTAGCAGGTCTAGCATAAAAAAGGAAAATTAAAAGAACTAGCCCAGGTTACAGAACACGATGTTGTATCTTTTAGACCATTAAATGAAGTCAGATGATTATTCAGACATTTTGTAGTTGATGCTTTAGTAAAAAATTATGAAATATTAATCGAATATTGCAATGAGCAGGTTAACGAATGTAATGATCCTATTAGTAAATACTGTTTACAAATTCTGACAAATTCACAATATCATGCGGAATTAATTGCGCTCAATGATGTATTAAGAGAGGTGGCATTGCTTTGCAAATATCTACAAAAAAGTTGTTTAAACATTATTGATGCACATCAATATGTTAAAACTAAAATAAACAAATTAAGAAGCCAATATCTTGGAAAAAATATTTTCTGGAGTGAAAATGTGAAAATAGTATTATCCAAAATTCAAAGTAATGTTGACACTGCAGCTATAATTTGCTTTATCAAATGCGTATGTGATCACTTAGATAACAGATTTCCTGATGAATTAAATGATTAGAAAATATTTGATAATGCTATCACAAATGAAAGCAATAATTTTGACTTTGGGAAACTTAATGTGATAACGCCTTATAAAAAAATATTCACAATTTATTACAAATAACAAAGGGATGTTATCTCTAAAATATCAGAAGAATATTCAGAATTAAAATTTATAATTGCCGAAAAAACTAAAACTGGAACATTTAAAACTTTCAGTGACACTTTAAATTTCATACTTACAAATTTAGAGTTTTCTAACATATCTATTCTCTACGATATTATGGGAACATTTCAAGCATCATGTGCAGACTGCAAGCAAGGATTTAGCACTATGAATTCAATTAAAACAAAAAATCAAAATAGAATACATGAAGATGATTTAAGTGACCCTATGAGAATCAAATTGCACATAGCTAATGGTGCAACAATAAATGTAGATGCTGTCTAAAAAGTATGGATTTATACAAAGAACAAACGAGAAAAATTCCAAGAAAAACAAATAACTAACTGTAAAGTGTAAATTTATGGTTAACCTTTTTTTTATTATTATGTATGTCCCTTCTTATAATTAAAACAATTTGTAAAAATATTGCCCATATTTAATCTTGTCTGAAATTTTTTTACACAGGTGCATTTCTGCACCATGCAGCTGTAAGAAAAATTAGAGGGAATGTTGGCAACCTCTATGATTTTAACATTCTTTCCCCTTTCACAAATCTACTACACTTCTTCTTCTACTTTCCTTACCCTGCTAATTGCTGGTACTTTGTATAACTTTCACATCCATTTATGCATATTTAATTCAATACGGTAATACAACTTATATATATATATATTTGAATAATGGCTTTAAAAGTTAGAATGAAATTAAAAAAAAAAATTTTTTTTTTCATTCTAATTTTTCTTTATTTTATTTTATTATTTTTTTTTAATTTCATTCTAACTTTTAAAGCCATTATTCAAATATAAATCCAGTGGTAGTAGTGGGTTTGACGTGCTAAAGCTGCGCCTATACTGCCATCTATATTTTATTTTATTTTCCTGTCTATATAAGCTGGTTAAGCTTACATTTGTCGGTAGTGTGGCTCTGCTCTGGAGTGCTGGTCTGTTCTATAGTTTATTTCTCACTGCATAAGGACCACCGTTATGCAAATCCTCTGCATTTGTGGATCGATTGAAGGATGAAGGGGTGGTTTGGTTCACCTTTGCGACGATTTGTCTAATGATTGAAATGCAGCAATTCCATGACCATTATTGGTCTCGTGGTCCTCCATCGATATGGGGCATAATGGTCAATCTATTATTTTGTTACTTTGTTTTATATTAGTAGTTCGTTTTAGTCCCATTTTGGTGATATTTCAGGTCTCTCAGAATTGATACCTTACAAGGGGGGTGCCGCTAAATTATTATATAATTGGATTTAACTGAACTTCTAAATTATTTGGAGACTTTCGGCTACAGTTTCAGTCTTGTTACCTTTACTTTTCCCCTCCCTGTTGATTTAATTTTTATGTTAATTTTTCGCTCTACGGTTTTGCCATGCTACTGGCATATGTATTAATTTGATTTTTATATTAATTATCTGTTTACACACAGAGAGAGAGAGAGAGAGAAAATCGGATCTAACATGCAGAAATTTGAATAGGGATGCCAGAAAATAAAATAAATTATTTAACAGTGCTGTTATTAAAAAAAGTTGAAAACCACTGACTCCATTATTTTCCTGGAACAGATGTAAAGCTGACAGGTCTGTAATTATTCGTGTCACCTTCTGATCCCCCTTTATGAATTGGAGATACATTCACACATCTTCAGTCCATAGGGACCTCCCCTGGGCATAGTGACCTTGAACTTGTTTAACGATTATATGTTACAGTGGCAAACAAAATAATGGAAACTCTTGCTGAGTTAAATGAAATGAATGGGCCCTAACAAAATGTATTCTGAGCAAGAGGAATTACACATGTGACAAGTTAGTGACATACGTACATTGTTTCTAAGCAGTCCTGTAGTCATGGCTATAAAATGCAGCTTCACATCAGGTCTGGTATTACGAGCAAGCATCACTGCATGAGCACACCTCAGTGAGCTTCAAAAGGAGTATAATCATTGGAGTTTGACTGAAGGGAGCATCTGGGATGAAAACAGCAGACTTCCCTCATGACACTAACAAGTCAAGAGGAAGTCCAAAAGGAAATGACAGCATGAGAAGATTAGAAAACATCACAAAATGTAAAAGTGGCCCACAGTATAGAGTGAGGAAACATGGTTGTCCAATCATTAGTCCAGATTTCAAAGCACAGTTGGACATGCAACTGCAGGCAAAGTATAAACTAAATTCAGTGTGGGTTGTAGACAATCTGTTTCCATGAAAATGGTCTGACAATAGCTACACCAAACTGTATACTACTGCTGTACACAAATTACTCATAATATCTGCCAATGTCCACTATCCTGCTGGGAACATAGGCCATGGACCACTGAGCAGTGGCAGATTGTTACGTAGTCTGACAAGTCATCTTTCATCACTTTCACAATGAATGGATGTATTACATGGTCACAAATGAATGGGTTGAGCACGCTGAATTCTGATGGGATCCTTCCACTTGTTCAGATTACAAACCTAAGGGGGCATAAATTCAAATTAAGAAAAGACAGATGTAGAACAGATGTGTGGAAATTTGCCTTTAGCCAGCGGGTGGTTAATTGCTGGAACAAACTTCCATCTGTCGTTGTGGAAGTTGATAGGTTGAATAAATTTAAGGAGGAACTGGACAGGCATTTGAAGGGAATGGTGTGGGTTTTTTTTTTGGCTGATGCTGCATAAGCTCATATACATGCTTTCTTGCATCACATACTACTACAACTACTACTACTTCTACTACAACTGAAGGGACTGTATCTTTTAGAATATCTGCATACAACAGCTAGAGTTCCAATGGTTTCATGATGGTGTTAGTGACACACATAACTCTACCAGTATGAGGGCACAAGGCAACTACGTATATGTTATAGCATAAGGCGGTTTGAAAATCACCAAGAGTTCTCCCAATTTTTGGAAGTTTCTGGATTGGTATTTGTGAAAAAGGTTTCAACCACCACCCATGAATTGCCTTCTCTCCATGTGGACAAATAGTATCAGATATCTGTAGGGCACTTAAAGTCTTGCAAAAAAAAAGCCATGCCACACTGTAATCTTTATTCTAAGGATCAAGGTCAGGTCTCATTGCCTGCCTTGGTGATATAAATGGAGTGGTCTTGGCTGAGCATCAAAGAATGTTGTTCTTCTAAAGAAAATTTTAATCTCTGCCCAGGGGTTCACATATCTGGTGAGTATGGGCTTGGCACAGCCAGGGTCCTAAGCTGGATATCATCGTTCTTCTCTTCCTTGGTGATTCCCTTCTACTTCTGACTGACTGACTGACACTCTCTCTCTCTCTCTCTCTCTCTCTCTCTCTCTCTCTCTCTCTCTCTCTCTCTCTCTCTCTCTGTGTCAGGCTAACTCAGAAAATTTTTTTGGTTGGTGTAGCATAAGCCTCAGGCTTCCTTGCATCATATGGCTAATAATAATAATGTATGAAATTCTAAACAATATCAATTTCTTCGACAGTGAATGATCCATTATAGAAATAGTAGTACTTTATTGCTGTTAACAAATAAATGGATACATAATTCTGAAATACCGTCCTTCATGGCTACAAGGCAAAGATTAACAGTACAAGTTGAAGGAACTATAAAAACAAAATATACAAAAATAAATGTATATTTATGAATATTTTATTTTTACAATTACTGTTATAACAACAGCTTCTAGTTATGTAAATTTTTAATAACAATTATGTAATTCAACAAAACTCTTTTATATGCAAATGAAAACTATAATATATGCTGAGTTAAATGAAATGCATGAGTAGGAAATAAAATAAAGAATAATTAAGATAAGATATCATCTATTAAAGAAGGCTACCTCTTACAAGGGTTGACCTAAAAACAAAAAGAAATAGTTGAGGAGAGACAAGATAAATAAGTTTAAATATGGAAGAAAACACTAAGATAGTATCAATAATCTAACAATGCTTTCCAGTATTACACTGTTTGTATGGACACAAGAAAAGGCTGTGGATAAATATTGGAAATGAACAAATGTAATGAGAAGAGTGAAATGTGTTAGGCCAATAAAAAAACGCACATTCGTTAGGTTCACCGAGTTGCAAATATCGATGGGTAACCATGGATTCAGAAGATTTGGAGGTTACCGGATTTAAATTTCTTAATAGCCAATGCCTCCATTATACATAGTTTATAATCATTTGGAAGTTTGATTGAAATAATAGCATTATCTAAGTCCATCTATAATGAATTCAATCTACATATAGTATAAATATAAATTCCATTTTAGTAAGCTGTTTTAGTAAGAAAGCTGTAATCATGGAAATAAGCCCACATTTCATGTATAGGCAGGTAAGACCCATTTTACGGCATTGTTAGGTTCCAGCAAAACAAGGTCGTAAAATGAAAAGTTGTAAAACAAGACCAAATTATAATATAACTGAATAAAACAGGTTCCAAAATTCCCAAAATTTTCCCCAAGTATGTAATTTATATATAATTTATATATTATATTATATATATTAATGCACATGTTTTATTTATACTTATGCATAAAACAATTAATAAAATAAAATTATAACTTACTTTGGTCCTGTGGAGTCATCATTTCAATATGTATTTACTTCACATATATATTATGTTGTTATGTTGTTGTTATTTGGTTTTTAGGAGCATTAGCAACTAAGGCCATATTGTTCCGGGAATATGCGGTGGTCTTTCCCTGACCTTTCCGCATCCTCCGTATTTGGTGGTGACGGGCTCAAACCCTGGTCTAATCAAAAAGCGTGTGCTATGCACTGCTTCTCCTTCCCATCTGGCTACGGAGGCGCCGATATTTTATGTGACAATGGCGTAATGGGGTGACATTAATGAGAGGTTCCTGGTTGAGGGTCATTGGGTTCTGAGGGTTCCTTTCCCTTCTTTGTCAAGAACTGTAGTATTGACATCTGGCATGACTTCCTACTTCTTTCTTCCAAGATGTTATAGTAGGGCTTCAACTTCATGTTGACACCTCTTTGGATGCCATGGCTACGTTCCCAATCAGGATCATTATCACAAAGTTCATCAAATGCACTATGAATTTTGGCAAGAGCACTCTGATTATGTTTTGTTTTTAATGTTCTGATTGGCTCCAACTCTTCCACTCCATCTGATGTGTCAGCCTCATGTTGTTGAAGTCGCACAGTCAGTTCCTTCAATTCCTCCCTTGAAAGTGGCTCACCATGACTCTCCAGCAACTGGTCAACATCATCTGGATTAACGTTGTCAATGCCAACTTCCTTAGCCATGCAAGAAACATCTTTAGCCACTTCCAAAACTGGCTCAATCCTTACAAAATCAATCACTGCTTCGGGCCACAATTTACACCCAGACACCATTCATGCAGGACTGTGACACTTCCTCCCAGGAAGAATCAATTTGTGATGGCATTCAGGATGTTATATGACTTCCAGTAGTCCCTCACAGTTATATCAGACTGCACAGCCTCAACAAACCCTTTGAAAGTAATATGCAAATAATATGCCTTAAAGGTCACAATTACACCTTGGTCCACCGGTTGCAAAAGTGAAGTTGTGTTGGGGGGTACATCCATAACCTCAACTTCCAAATGGTCATTGTGGATTCCGTGGAGGTTGGCTGGGTGTCCTGGAGCATTGTCCAGCCCCAGCATGACTTTGGGAATCAAGCCATTTGCTGCACAAAACTGAGCAAACTCTGGACAAAAGTACGAGGTGTACCATTCGCTAAAAATTGTCTGAGTCACCCACACCTTTTTGTTAGAGTGCAAAA
This sequence comes from Mastigoproctus giganteus, assembly GCF_048544385.1. Lineage (NCBI taxonomy): Eukaryota > Metazoa > Arthropoda > Arachnida > Uropygi > Thelyphonidae > Mastigoproctus > Mastigoproctus giganteus. The sequence continues at coordinate 179,503,380 of NC_143583.1, read as the reverse complement.
ACACAGGAAGTAGTGATTTCACTATGCCCTTCATTACACGAGGCATCTCTGAATGGTACATGAACATCGGTTTGAGTTTAAATGTTCCCGATGAATTGCCATCCAGCAGCAATGTCAACCGATCTTTTGCAACCTTGAAACCAGGGGAAGACCTCTCCTCACAGGCGATGTACATCCTACTTGGCAATTTTTTCCAATAAAGCTCCATTTCATCCACATTAAAAACTAAATCGGGATTATAGTTGTCTTCGTCTGTTAAACGTTTAAATTCGGAAAGATACTCTTCCGCCACTGTAACGTCAGCACTAGCAGCCTCACCAGACACTTTCACATTGTGAATTTTAGAATGGTTTTTAAACCGATGAAACCACCCTTTGCTGGACATAAATGTTTCAGTGCTACCAGACTCCTCACATATTTCATCAAATAACGACTTCGCTTTGTCCAGAATTACCACCTGTGTAACAGGAACGTTATTCTGGTTCATATCATCAACCCACAACACTAACAATTTCTCCATTTTTTTTCAAATTGTCTCACTGCGTGAATAAGTTGTTCTGGAAGATGACACACTTGTTATCCCTGTGTGGGTGTGCACTTTATTTTATCAACATTGTTCATCATCGTTGATACAGTAGAAGGCGCTAAACTTAACACCTTACACACATCCGACCGACACTCACCAGACTCCATACGACGAATCACATCCATTTTCTCCTTAATTTTAGTGTTTTATGCTCTTTTTGCCCCCCCCCCAGGGCACAGACACTGCCCTATGCTTAGAGCTCATGGTTACACAAAAATTATTATTATTATTATTATTAATGAAAAATAGCACTATAATAACACTGTGTAACCCATTAACAATTGAGGGAAAATTCACAACAAAACCAACATGGTGACTGAACACAAACAACTCTAGGCGTCGCTATCATTCCATCTACAATGCACCACGAAAAACAAAAGAAACGCCTAGTGCGTGTTTGGACTCAAGTGTTGCTGCGACGTGTTAACTGAATTGTGATTTTCAATTTTTTCAAATAATATTTTGAAACAGTCATTAATGTGAAACGTCGTAAAATGGACCATCACAAAACCGGACCTATCTGTATTGGAATGACCAAATCTAACACAGATGGAACAATGTATCTAGCGGCAATTTAGCATTACTAGAGGCGTATGATGCAAGAAAGCAAGCTTATACAGCATCAGCATAAAAAAAAAAAAAAAAAAAACCTTCCCATTTTTTCACCCATTCATTAACTCCAAAAGCCTGTCTAGTTAAGCCTTGAATTTATTTAAGCTGTCAACTTCCACAACGACAGATGGAAGCTTGTTCCAGCAATCAACAACCAGCTGGCTAAAGGCAAATTTCCACACATATATTCAACAACTGTATTTCCTCAATTTGAATTTAAGCCCCCTCACGTGCGGAATCTGAGCAAGAGGACACAAAAGCGTTGAGCCTGCTCAAACCATTCAAGGCCTTATACATGTCAATCAGATCACAGGTGCCTTGCCTCCAGACTGAAATTTGCAGAAAGCCTTTCTTGATAACAGCAATCCTTTGTTCCACTCATTAATCTCATTGCCCTTCTCTGTACTCATTCCAGCAGCTCCACATCTTTCCTAAAATGAGGCCTCCAGACATGTATGCAGTACTCAAGGTGTAGCCTGACCACTGGCTTATACAAAGGGGTAATCACCTCCTTATCCCTGCTAGCAAAATTCCTATATATCATTGACAAGACCCCATGAGCCAATCTTGCAGCATTTTGCACTGTTTATAAAACTTCATATCTGACTTCACAATTACCCCCAAGTTAGTCTTTTTCATTTTCCACTACCCTGAGTGTAGTACCACACAGTTGGTATGTTACTCTGGGGTTACTGCTACCCATACGCAGCACTTTGCATTTGTCAATTTTAATCTTCAGTTGCCACCTCTCAGCTCATCTGCTCAACTTTTCCAGATCCTGTTGAAGTAGCATACTGACCTTGCTGTGATTAACAGCCCTACCAACCTTCGAATTGTCTGCAAACTTGGACATTAAGCGTGATATATACCTTCATCAATATCACTGATAAGTAGAGAAAATAGCAATGGGCCCAACACGGACCTCTGAGGGACACGAAGAGTAGTATCCATTGATTACCTCTCTCTCTCTCTCTCTCTCTCTCTCTCTCTCTCTCTCTCTCTCTCTCTCTGTCACTCAATCTATAGCAGTAACTTCCCCTTTATCTATAGGAGTACCTTGACCTTATTGCCATACTGCTCCAACTTGTACAGTAGTCTTCCATGTGCAACAGTATCAAGAGCATTCCTAAAATCCAAGTACAGGTAACCCTCAATTTACGTTGGGGTTAGGTTCCTGGGGGGGGGGGGGACAGGTGCAAATGGAACCCTTTATATAATGGAGTCAACCAGAAATTACAGGGTTAGGTTCCGGGCAGTAAAAATTTTACTTACAACTTTGCATTGGTTGTTTTATTTTATTAGCATTCTTCATAGTTGTAGTAATAGTTGATGGAGCATATTCATAGCCTACACACATTAGGGTGGCTTTCGCCATATTCCATCCTCCAATGCACTAGCATCAATGAACTTCTTTTACCAGACATGGCATCTCTTTATTCTATTAAATTAAAAACTTTGTAACACGATTGGCAAAAACTGCACACGGATATCACTATTATTATTATTTAATTTATTAATAACACAATTAATAAAAAATGTTAGCGTAATAAATTTCCAACACATGTAAATAGCGTAAACAACAACCAACTGAATGCTTCACCACATGGACCTTTACTACCTGCATCTAAGAGTGGTTACATTGAGGATGGGAATACTTCTCGTCTCTGATACAGATGCGCTCATTGCTGATTGGTTCCGATTGTCCTAATTCACATGAACAATACATGATACATAGCACAGTATGATGCTGATAAATTTTGTTTGATGATTTTAAACTATGTGTTTTTTTTTGGGTGCAGAATCTGTGCAAAAAAAGCATATACACATGATAACAACAGAATACACACTACTCATAACACCAAACACTAACTTTTTTAGGCTTGCTATACAGAATTTCTGTTAACACAGAGGACAAAGGTGGATATGGGCATTTGGACACACACACACACACACACACACATTTGAGAATGCATATAAATCTTACATATATAAAGTGATTGTATATAAATCATATATAAATTAATTGTACATTTATCTTGGAATTGTACATAAATTTTGTGTGAATGTAAATAAATGAAAAAAAAATGAAATGACGATTTTAAACTTTCAATTTATAAAAAGTTTGCAAAAAAAAAAAAAAAAAAAAAAAAAAAAAATGCGAAAATAAATAAATAAAAATGCCGTTGAAGTTAGTGATCAGCACCATTGTGAATCAGCGCAAATTGAACCAGTGCAAAATGAGGGCTACCTGTATATGATATCAAAATTATATTTTTGGATCCCATTCCTCTGTGACCATATTGTAGTATCCAATCAAATTGATCAGTCAAGACTTCCCCTTAACAAACCCATGCTATGTCTGATAATTACTCATGTCTCATTTTGATCTCCCTTTGTGAATTGGGGATACATTTGCACATCTCCAGTCCGTGGGACCTCCCCTGAGTCCAAGGATGCCCTCATATCATGTATAAGGGCTTGCTTACTTCCTTTGCTGCCTCCTTTAATATAACTGGATAGATCCCATCCACCCCCAGGTGCCTTGCTTATGTTTAATTTCAACAATTTCTCCTCCACTTTGCTCTCAGTTATTAAAAAATCCTTCAGCTCCCTGTTACAGTTCGATCAACTTCTGGCATTCTCCTCCCTTAATAACTCCTCACGTGTGAGGAGTTATTAAGGGAGGAGAATGCCAGACTACACTCATCTACACTCACGAGTGAGTGTAGATGAGTGTAGTCTTTTGCAGCTACACTCACGTGTGAGTGTAGATGCAAAATACTCATTCAGTTTGTCAGCTACCTCAGACTGCTCATCAACAATTGAAATCAAGTGAACCAAGAATCAAGTTTATTCTGAAATATTTTTAATAAACTTATATAATCAATAACAAATAGTAATAGTGCATATTTGTTTGCATTTTTTATGTTACACACATATTTCATAATAAATGGTAGCATGGAACAATTATTTATTTTTGATATTGTATTGTTTTCATAAAATAAATGGATCAGTTTAATAATCTATTTATTAATTATTTATTATTTTGTTTAACAATTACCATATAGCAGTGTACAACAACTAGTAATAAGATTGTTACTAGTTGTTTATGTATATGATATTTCATCCATAAAAATACTAAAAGGTTATTTATGTTAAAGAATTTAATCAGAAATTTCTAATTTGTTATATAAACAAATAACATTTGTTGCTTATGCTTACCATTAGAAAGTGCTACCTGTAGTTCTTTAGCTGTTATTGCTCCACTTTTATCTGAATCAACTCTGGAAAAAGTCATTAATTAAAATCACAAAGACATTGCAATAAATAAGATAATACAATAGAATCTTAATTATACAAGGTGAACAGGCTGACTATCTTGGAAAAAGGAAACTTCAGATAAGAGAAACCCATCTTTTTTTATAGGGGCTTGAGAGTCATTTAATACTAATATAGTATTTATTAATAATAAACCACAACAAAAAAATACATATGTAAATAATTTTAAAAATCTTAATTAAACAAAATGATAGCATAAATACAGCTGTATGCATAAAATGATGTACGGTACATAGTAGGTAGAAGTTACTAAATTAATGAAGTTATGATTTTACTCTTTCTTTTGGCATTTAATAAAGCAATTTAAGATAGCTAAATTTATGAAGCCATTTAAGATATGTAAATTTATCAACCAGTAAACATATTCGTTGATAATTTTACTTTTTTAAAGCTAAGCGTATAGCACTCTGGTTGTCACTCCCCCTCCCAAAAAAAAACGTTTGTAGAAGTCTAAAGCTGGTCATTCCACATTACAAGTTTGAGCATATTTGATTAATTCCAGCATTCAAATGTCAGAACTAGTAATAACTGGTATATGTTTTGAATATAATGGATCAACTTTTAAAATAAAAAATATTAAGTTTGCTTTGTTGCAAAAAAACTAGCATTCTAGTAATATTTAAGACACCAGCAGTACTAATTGATGCAAAATCTTTAATTTCCAGATTAGTCATATGCTTTGTTAATTTCAATTTTTTTTATTATTATTATTTGAATTTTGGTAATCAGCTCAGTTAATGGAAATTTTTTTAATAGATGCTCAGATAATTGAGGTCCAACTGTATTATAATTCAGATGATTACATACCAAGCCCAATGAATCCAGGTGCCAGGTCATCAACATAGAAATCCACGGTAATGATGATGACCTGGAATCCAGAAATCTATCTTGGTGATGGATATTTTTCAGGTAATTTTAGCAGTTATGAGAATGAATGTCTTATGAACTCACTCTGCCTTATGATCACTGTGGTTTGTATCTCATCAAGGATTGGCTGTTGTTGGAGAGTTCTGAGTGCATCAGCAACTTAGGAAATATTGCCCCATATATAACGTGTCTATAAATTGCATGTATTCTATAATTGATTTGGCATTTTGCTGGAAGAAAAACCAGAGTTAGCATTATCAGAGGCATATGATGCAAGAAAGCAAGCTTATATGGCATCAGCCAAAAAAAAAAAAAAAAAAACTTCCCATTTCACCCATCTGAACTGGACAAATTTTTATTTGTCCAGTTCAGATGGGTGAAATGGGAAGTTTTTTTTCCTTGAATTTATTTAACCTATCAACTTCCACGACAAATGGTAGTTTTTTCCAGCAATCACCCACCTGCTGGCTAAAGGCAAATTTCTGCACATCTGTTCTATAACTGTCTTTCCTCAATTTGAATTAATGCCCCCTCAGGTGCATATTTAACCCCGGGGACTCACATCTGGTGAGTATGGGCTTGGCACTCCTAGGGTCCTGAGCTAGATATCATCATTCTTCTCTTTCTTGGTGAATCCCTTCTACTTTTGTCTCTCTCTCTCTCTCTCTCTCTCTCTCTCTCTCTCTCTCTCTCTCTCTCTCTCTCTCTCTCTCTCTCTCTCTCAGGGTAACTCGGAATTTTTTTCCCCCCTGGTGCAGCATAAGCCTCAGGCTTCCTTGAACCATATGGCTATTACTACTACTAATAATAATAATCTGAACAAGAGGAAAACTGATAACAAGCATACAATCATCAAAAGAAAGTTTCAAGCTGATTAAATGAATTTACAGAGAAAGCACTGTTAAAACCAATTTTCCAAAAAACAACCACTTTTGTATATGCAGTGTGTAAACCAAAATTTTTTTTTTCTATCTTCGCCATACTACTCATTCATTCCTCCAATTTGTGCACTGCCTACAATGTGCAGTACTTTAGCTACAATATATGGATAACCTATGATGTGTATGAAAAAACAATAATAATAATTTCTGAATTTCTATTTATCCAATTTTAATCAAATTTGTGATGGCTCAACAAATCAGAAGAGGCAAATATAAAATTTCCTATATAATATCGGTGTGTAGATACACCATAGACAACTCTTAAGAAACTACAAAGTAGTTGTTGTAGGCATCATTTGCTCTTTCTCATATTGTGCTCTGCCTTCACGACGAGTTGCCATGATATTGCACTACCTCGAATAAGTAATGCTTCACTAATAGAGAAGACTATTGTTACTTATTCTCAGTGAGTACCACCACCCAGACATGTTTCAAGGCTATTGGCCTATCATCAGTGGGTGGGCAGTATTTTAAATATTGTCATATACACCTTTTGGCATCTCTCATATTGTGTGATTATTTTCACAAGTGGGTCGTCATGTCTGTAATACCAGGGTACCTACCAACCCACTGATGATAGGCCAATAGCCTTGAAACATGTCTGGGTGGTGGTACTCACTGAGAATAAGTAACAATAGTCTTCTCTATTAGTGAAGTGTTACTTATTCGAGGTAGTGCAATATCATGGCAACTCGTCGTGAAGGCAGAGCACAATATGAGAAAGAGCAAATGATGCCTACAACAACTACTTTGAAGTTTCTTAAGAGTTGTCTATGGTGTATCTACACACCGATATTATATAGATATTAAACTCTTAATGTATTATGCCTTGTGCATTTAGTTATTTTAAATAAAATTTCCTGAAAACCCACCCACTAGAAGTAGAGTTTTTTTTCATACAGGCAAACAAAAATGGATAAGTGCTTTACATATTTGCATACATTAATACACTGCAAAAGATCATTAAGTGGTATTTTAGACAATAAAACTAATTTACGCTTCCTATGCACATTCAATCAAACTGGAGATACGTTCACAATTAAATTTTCTAAATTTGTAATGCTATTTTTCTCTACCTGGCAACACACTTAAATTCATGTTTAAGCTATTATTATTTATACAGGGTATTACAAAAATAATGGTCAATAATTTAAAGGTGAAAAGTACAAACTAAAATAAGCAAAAAAGTCCCAGCAAACATCAGGCCACAAATGAACTGTTTTAGAAATAATGCACGTTTTCTATTAAGATCTGCCACTGACCATGGTAGCACTAGTTTAGCAAAAAGCAGTGAATCCTTCTTCTAAGGGTGGTTTTATTAAACATAACATAATATATTTTTAATTTTTGGTTTCAACACCATAGGATTATACAGATGTTACAGGATGTTACAAAAGGCATTCAAAATGCTGTCCTTGCATCTGTATGCAGCTTTGTAGTCTTCTCTGCATTGAGTTGCGAATCCTCTCAGGCATTCCTGGATCATTTCTGATTTGCTGAAAGGCTCCTTCAACCCAACGCTGCAATTATGTGTTAATGTCAGAAGTGTATACCAAGCTTTTTACACGATCCCAGATACAAAAATCCACAGAATTTAAACCTGGTGTTCTGGGAGGCCATATTACAGGCCCACCACTGCCTATCCGCCTATCCACCATAGACCATACCTTCTAGTTAGATACAGAGCTGACTCGAGCAAAATGTGCCAGTGCACCATCACGCATAAACATGTTCTGGCATTGCTGAAGTGCAACATTATCATCATCAAGGAGGTCTGGAAGAACATTCTGCAGGAACTGAAGGTGTGGTTCAATTAGACTGTCTCCTGGTAGTCCTACCCAGACATTCAACAAGAAATGTTGCTGATGTTGTGACTCGTGAATTGCATTAGGATTTTCGTCGGACCAAACGTGACAGTTATGAAAATTAAAAATACCATCACGAGTAAACCCAGCTTCATCGGTGAAAAAAAAATGTTGTTTAAAAATTGGAGGTTCAGAACAGTTGTTGCATCTACTGGCAGAAGTTCACTCTGGGAGGGTAGTCTGTATTGCTGAGATCTTGTACACACTGGATATGGTAGGGGTACAGTAATTGGCGATGTAAACTTCACCACACACTGGCGAAATTCGCCACACACTATGACTCAGTACACACTCTTGAAGAGCAACCCTCTTTGTCAAAATTCCTGGATTTTGTTCTGTTCTTTCTAACACCCTTTCCTCAACATTAGGTGTTATGTTTATGGGCCTACCTGCTCGTACTCCATGTGCAAAGCACCCATGTTCTCTAAGGCGTTGATGTGCCCTGATGAATGTGTGCCTGTTGGGCTGCTTTCGGCGGGGAAATGCTTCTTGGTACAAATGTGCAGCCTCGAGTGCACTGCCGTTGGCTTTACCATACATGAAATGCATATTCGCATGCTCTTCATTGCTGTAACCTCTTTCCATGTTGACTATCCTTTGATAAGTACTAGTATGCCTGCTATGTCTCATAGCATTGAGGGTGGGGAAAGGGAGAGAATAAAACTTAACCTAAACAAGTCAGTAGTAGATCCCAACTCTGTACAGTTCACCTTGTCAGTGGTGGATCCCAACTAGAAATGTGCAATATCTCGAAAACGATTCACTTAAGGGACCATGTTTACTAGGCTTTTTTTGCATATTGTAGTCTGTACAGTTCACCTTTAAATTATTGACCATCACATTTGAAACACCCTGTATAGTGCATCAACCTAAGGCTACATGGTGCTGTACATATTATATTTCTGTACAAGTGCATGTATGCATTCATGTGCCGATTTGCATATTGTGAAGAGTGAAAAACCAGAATAACTCATGGGGGGAACCATACTCCCTACGCCAAAGACTGGCTAATCTTATCAATAACCCACTATAACATAAGAGAGGACCATATTCGTAACACAAGGTAACATGAGCTAAGACAGTATTATTAATTGGCTAATGGTATGTGGTGGATTAGACTACAGACAGAATGAGAAAATTAATTGCCCATTATACCAATGAAGGCCACAACAGATTTTTTTATAGCCATATAACTGTTATAACTGTTAAGTTAATATGACACTCATTTGTGTTGTTTGTGCTAGCTCACAAACAACACAAATGAGTGTCATATTAACTTAATTACAATAAAAGCTCTATATTATACATTTTTAATTAAGGTGGACAGGACTTGTGGGGGATTCCAACTGTATTAGCAGAGTTTTTCCTGTATTTAATCCCTTTATATACAGGGCTTTTATTGTATTTCAAAGTTGAAAACAGAGACAATTAAATACAGCAAATAAGTTGAAACATTCAGCTAAAGTCACATTGCAATGTAAGAATAGTGTGATGTTCCATCTAACACATAAGAAAAACAGCCTGGAAAAAAAGGGGGGGTTTCAGCCGCATTCAGGACACTTACTGATTTAATAGATTACTGTACCTTTAAAACACAATACTGTGCTGAAAGAAGGGACAGAGTGGAAGTTTTCTTTTGCGGTTCTTCACACATCAGCTAACATCAAAAGGAATTGTGAATGAATGAACCGGTTTCTTCTATATTACAGGTTGGCTAGATGGCATTAACAGAATCAAATTGCACTATTCATGATATGACGTGCATATCACAAATGTGCATGTCATATTTCAATTCTATCACCGCCCCTCCATATTTTATATAAGATGTCACTATTTATTTTTGATAAATAATATATAAAATCAACCCAAACTATTTTGCCCAAGCAGAAGCATATGGAATTATGGATTCCACATTCTCTGAACATTCAAGCTCACTCAAGGAGAATTTCATCTAAGCTTATCCCCTGTTAATCGTTCGAGTCCGTGACCACCAAATACGGAGGATGCGGAAAGGTCAGGAAAGGATCACCGCATATCCCCGGAGCAATATGGCCTTAGTTGCTGATGCTCCTAAAAACCAAATAACAACAACCCTGTTAATCATAATCTGTTACATTTTATTGATTTTTTTTTTTCACACCTCTGCCTGTCTTCGCCAATAAAAAGTATATACTTTATACATACATGTAGTCACAGAGTATCTTACTACTCTGTGGGTACAGTGACTATATTTTTAACAAGAAAAAAAGGTCAAGATTCAGTAGCGGGTACAGCCAATGAGAATGAAGTGAATGAAGGCAGCCGGCTCCACCCAGTGGGCGGAGTCAATTACGTCCTCACGATCACAACTGACAACTGTGCCACGAAGTGCGTGTCACACGTGTCGCAGTGCGTGTCACCCGATAATGACTGGAGCCTCCACATTGACGGGGGTCTGGGGGCAAAGCCCCCCAAAAAAAAAAATTAAATTAATTTCGGCCATTGATTAAATTACTTTTTTTATTTTCTTAGTTCAACCCCACGGAAAATGTCAGTGCGGGAATGTTAAAAATTAAATTAATGAAAGATGGAAGTGCTGTTACCCGTACCTGTTATTTGTGTTTTGATATCACGTGGTTGCGGTTTAATCATCTGTTTTAATTACCATCGTAATTTAAAAGAAATAATATTTAATCGGCTGAATAATTCCGGGGGTGTGGAGGCTGGAGCCCCCACATTGACGGGGGTCTGGGGGCAGAGCCCCCAGAAAAAAAAAATTAAAAGTTATTTCTTTTTCTGAAAAATAAAGTGAAAGTTAAAGTGACGTGGCCACTTTCCTCCTCTTCTGAGCCTTCTCATTGGCTGATTAGTAATTCCTAATTACATTCTTAATTACCTTAATTACTCCTCGCCTCCGCCGGGCGAGGAGAGGAAGGGGAACGCAGTGAGTGGGTGGAGTCAAAACCCGTCAATCACTGCTTTTCCCCTTCATCTCCTCGCCGCCATTTTTGTTAGCCGTACCCGATATTGAATCTTTACCGAAAAAAAATAATAATAATAAAAGTAAATAACGGAAATGGGGATATAATTCGTCGTTTCGTTAAAATCAACCACAAGAAAATCCACGCCACTATTCACTGGGTGACTAAGTTTCTAACAAATTAAAGCAATCATGAACAGAATTAAGGTTAGGCACACCTTTGAAAAGAATTCCACAAAAACTGTCTGTCAGGCATGTTAACTTGTTCAGCAGCCATATTAATTAAAGGGATGTTTTTAAACTGCACGACCCTTCGCACCAATTAACTACTAACGCGAAATTTAAGTCATTTCAAACGTCACAACGCATCTCCGCTAAATCAACTGAAATCGACTAGGCATTGAATGTTTGGTGGTGGTGGTGGTGGTGGTGCCATCTATCCACAACAAGCAGAATGGCATTATTAGTATCATTAATGGCAAACGATTAAAGAAAGCCACGGATAAATACAGATAGCCAACTTCCACAAAGTGTCTGCAGCGCCTCGCTTGACAACTTGACGAAATGCTCATTTTTATTTTGTTGTTGTAGTAGGATTTTAGAAGCATCAGCGACTAAGGCCATATTGTTCCGTGTATACTGTCCGTAAATTCAGGGCCGGCTTAGGCCGATTGTACCCTCGCTTGGCATAAAATTAAACGAAAAAAGAATAGATGAAAAATAAAAAGAAAAAAGAGAAGGAAAAGGTTTTTTTTTTTTAAGTTAAAGGGCTCCTGTGAAACCCGAAACAATGACTTTTTTTTACATATGTTTAGAAAATATGATTAGCATTTTATTAATGAGTACAAAGGACGCAGACAAAAATAATGTTTTTATTATTATTTTTTTTTAATTCATAATATTCAAGAAAATTGCGATATTCAAATATTATATATTGAATATTATTAAATTCGTAATATTCAAGAAAATTGCGATACAGAAGGTACAAAGGCAGAAAGCAGCATAGCATTTTTCATAGCTGTGCATTGGGTAATTGATCATAGTTGATCATTGGGTAGTTGATCACCACGGTGCATTGAGTAGTTGATCATTTGAGTGACATTTGTGAATTTCGTTTTTCAGACAGTAGGGTAAGTAAGGATTTCAAACTAGGAAGAACAAAATGTACTTCAATAATATGCAATGCTATAACACCACATTTCGTGAATAATTTAAAACTTGATTTAGGAAATAGAAACCTCAGTTTAATTATCTATGAAAGTAATGACATTAACGTTATAAAAATGTTGGGAATAGTAATACGGTACTATTCGAATTTCAAGAATCGATTTATGGTAACTTTTCTTGACATAATCGAACTCATTGAATGCATTTCAGAAGAAATATATGAATCTTTGAAATTATCGCTAAGAAATAATGGATTAAAGTTGCACCAACTTATTGCATTTGTACTGACAATGCATTCATAATGGTTTAAATTAACAATGACGTATAAGAAATTAAAGGCTGAGAGTCCCTGTCTGCTTCTTATCAAGCGTGTAAAACATTCACTCCGATTAGCGGTGTCGATGAGAGTCTACCATGAAACAGATTTTCTTATTGTTCTCACACCCACCTGTTAAACAGGCTAAATACAGTATAAGAAGCTTTATAGTTTAATGAATGATGGAGTTCCACATTTGATCGCTGATAAAGCACAAAGTGCAGTTTTTTAATGAAAATTTCATTATTCTACAACAAGTAAGTTGAAACAAAAACATGCAAGAATTTTTTTTCTAATCGTCTGTTGCCTTATAATTCCTTTTTAGAATATAAAAAAAGAATAAAAACACACAAAGCGACCACACTAAAAGGAAGAGGAAAAGAGAAACCACAGAAAAACTATTTTTCTAGTGCAATAAAATCCGCCGAGTATTTTGCTGTTATTCTTGATTGTACATCCAATATCGGCCATCAGGAACAAGGCCAGACAGGGCCGGATTTCAATTTAGGCACTGTAGGCACAGTGCCTAGGGCCTACGAAGGAAGGGAAAAATTAAGAACAACAGTTCACTCTTTTCACTGTGACTAACGAAAAATGAGCTGAGAAAACGTGCGCAATCGACTCTAGGAGCTTCAATTCAACACGCAGTCTCAACGACTGTTCTCAAAACTAGAAGAATTGAAGTGCTGGTCACTTCGTCAATTGAGGTGGTTTATCATCTTTATAGTTGAAAAGGGAATAAAAACATTTTATCCCCTTTTTAAGCATATTTCGGAATAAAAGTGCCTAGGGCCTATGAACACCAAAATTCAGGCCAGATTAAGGTATTCCTGTGCCCCGAGCAGAAAGATTATTTTGGCGCCCTTTGCATATCCTAGAAATCTGGGTAAAGGCGCTGACTCCGAGCTATAATCAGCTTCTGGAGCCCCTGTATCTGCGCAGGTAGCACAGTGGTATCATCTGTCCTTCCCACACCGGGTGAAAAAGGCCCAGGTTCGAATCTCGTCGATGATGCATGGAACGTTAATGGGGTTTTTCACTCCGAGACTGAGTTAGTCGGTCTCAGGCATAGACTGCAAGGTACTTTCCCCAGAAACTGGGGTTATTCGTCCAGCAACAACAGGCAAATCGACCAGAGAACACACGCAATTTACAGACACAAAAACACATGGGGTAGATGTAATCAATGACGGGAGACCTTAATAAAAAAAAAAAAATTTCTGAAACCCCTGTAAGAATGACCCCCCCCCGGGCGACTTCCCTGTTAGCTTGTGCCTTAATCCGGCACTTATCAAGAACAAACGTCTCGAACAATTAGATACGTCTCCAATGGAACGTTCCCCAGTGCGCCAGTCAGTGTGTATGAACAGTTCATAAAATTTATCAATGTAAAGAGCAGTACAAGAGAAAAAAATGTACAATGTGCTGAAAGAGGAATTCGAAATATTAGGATTAGACATAACTAATATCCGAGGGCAAGATTATGACACTGGAGCTAATACAAAGTATGAAAGGAAAAGTTTCAGATGTTAAGGCAGGACTTTTACAGGAAAATTCAAGGACATTTTTTACACCGTCTACTTGTCGCAGTTACAATCTAGTTCTAGGGGATATGGACAAAATCTGTCCTGATGCAATAACCTTTTTTGGGATACTTCAACGTCTGTACGTGCTCTTTTTAGCTTCAATAAAGAAATTGTCATTTTCCAAAAATGTGGTCTTTCTGTAAAGCTTCTCTGTGAAACAAGTTGGGAGTGTCCAATGCAGTGTAAAGTATCAAGTTGGTGATTTCGATGATGCGCTTTTGGCAATAGCATTATAAGATGCCCAAGCAAGAAGTGAAGCTGAATCACTGGCAACCAGATCAAGGAATACAAGTTTCTTGTTTCTTTAGTATCTTGGCATGATTTTTTTGTTTCACATAAGTAAAGAACTGCAAAGTGATTCTACAGATCTTGCTCTTTCTTCTTCTTTCTTTCTTTCATTTAAAAAGCTCTTTCTTTTTCTTCATTTAAAAACCTTCTGCACTGGATGTCAAAGTATAGAGAGACTGGCTTTAAACAAATCTTAGTCGGTGCCACAAAAAAATTATTATTATCCGAAATTGATTACATAAACCCATATTTATGTTTGTAAATTGTGTGTTCTCTGGTTGATTCCCGTTTTGCTGGACGGAAAAAACGCAGTTACTGGGGAAAAAACCTTGTTATCTACGCCTGAGACCGACTAACACAGGCACGAAGTGAAAAAAAAAAAAAAAATCCCATTAAAGTTCCTCGCATCGTCGGTGGGATTCGAACGCGGCCTTTTCCACCCGATGGGGGGAGAACGGTGACGATACCACTGTGTTATCCACGCAGACTAGTTGGTGCCACAGAACTTGAGACAGAATTGGAAGTATCTCAAGATTTTCTCACAAGAAGATTACAAAAAAGAAAGAGGCACTTCAATTACCAGCCTGCTGATGAACCTATAACAAATCCTAAGGAAGCTTACAAGATAAACTGAATTATTAAAATCGTAGACAATCTCTAGAGTCATATTTCTAGTAGTTAATAAAACATAATAATCTTTTTGGTTTCTTGGGTAAATTTCTAAGAATTCCAAAGGATGAGTTAAGAAAACATGCTGCAGATTTAGAAATCGCCCTTTCAGATGCTAAAATCATTGAGGGCAACGAATTGGTCAAGTCTGTGAAGGTGGCAGATATTCTTCCAGAATCGTGCTTCGAAAATCCTTTAAATATTTTATAATTTCTCGCAACTAATGAAAGAGCCACTGGATTTTCGAATTTTCTGATATCACTAAGAATATTTTGTGACTGTAGCATCTGGGAAAAGAAGCTTTTCCCGATTAAAGTTTACTAAAACATAATTAA
Source organism: Mastigoproctus giganteus (assembly GCF_048544385.1). Taxonomy (NCBI): domain Eukaryota; kingdom Metazoa; phylum Arthropoda; class Arachnida; order Uropygi; family Thelyphonidae; genus Mastigoproctus; species Mastigoproctus giganteus. Next base: position 179,487,850 of record NC_143583.1, on the reverse strand, counting down.
TTAAATAATAAATATTTGAAATTATAAATTATACAAATCATTTAATTAAAACATATATAATGTCGACAACGCTTCAACAGAGACTCACCAGCCCATAAGGAGAAGAAGCAAAGAATTTAAATTTTGAGAAAGTCTTCAAAGATTTTGCCGATAAATGGGCAAGAAAAAAAATATCCTTCTGATTAGTTTTGCTTATATTATCAACATTTCTGGTCAATTGTTAACAAATTGTAATAATATAAAATACTAAATAATTATTAATAGTTTTAGTTTTTCATTATTTCAAAATATTGAAGGATTAATATTGAATTTTTCAAGGGGCCCTGCCCGCATGCTCCAATGGAACTCCGCATTTGCTAAGGCCGGCACTGTTTGTAAATGTAAGTTTTACTTCCATACCCTGCTGACTGTTCACTTAGAGTAAAAAATATATTATTCACAGTTTGGCATACATTTGTTAATAGAGACCACTCATCAGCTGATGGAGAAATCCGTAAACTTCGAAACAGTGGCGTACCAATTTTTAAATGTATAGGAGCTTCGTTAACAACTGTCCAGCTAATACTATACAATTTAAAAAGATATTAGCTACTTACGCAACGTTGTCGTAGGGATTTAGTCGCTTCGGCGACGTAGACCACACTGTGCAGTTCTGTATTATGTCTGTAGCAGTGGGTGTTCACAGGTTGATTGACATATTATGCAGACTGAAAAATGTGGAATAACTCATCGCGAAGAACCCTACATCCTCTCGTGAGATCGGATAATTACAACCTCAATTGAGGACTTCGGATATTTCTCCAGCCATAAAACGGGAATCGAAACCAAACGCTCCACACAAGTAACAAGTAGAACCACTATACTATTGCGGAGGACAGCGAACTTAGGCAGAACCGTCGATAGCGGTATTTGTATGGTTCCAGGCAACCTACTTTGAAAAACCCGACAAATATCGTTTCACATAGTATAGTGTGTGTTCGTGTCTAACGGCACCAGGGGTTTCCCCCATCTCCGCGTTGCTTTCATTGTGGGTGTAACAGTTCACTGTAAAGGCCAGAGATTTAAAAGTGTATGGATATTGTATGAGTGTAGTGTTGTGTATCGTTGTTCCTCTGGCCATTTAGCCGCTAGACCCCTGCTGGGGCCCAACGTTGTCCACACTATGCCTCGTGGAGGCAGGTACACTAGTATTGAAATATTTACTCTGGCAGGTCCTGCCACCTAATTTCCTGAGATTTCAGTGGCTAGGACCTTAAAAAAAAAAAAAAAAAAAAAAAATATATATATATATATATATATAATAAAATGAAATTTTCGCTCAGTGGGGGTTAAGAAAATTGTGTAGAAAGGCCAAATGAGTTCAGTGTGAACGCAATTAAATTTAGTCATTATTAAATTTTAAGTTATGTGGGGTGTACACTTGCGTATTAGGTAGAGGTGGGGGGAGACAGAAGGCTGGGGGGAAAAGACAGAAATATAGGGACGATAGAGAAGGCGACCTCAGATAATCGGCGAGGCAGGCCCATGCCCCACCAGGCGAAGAGGGGAGTGGCAAGGAGGTGAGGGGACGGAAGATACCGTCCCCTCCCCCTGCCGGGGGAGAGAGGAAAAGATAGGACCATGCAAGGGAGCATGGTTTGAGAGCCAAGATGGCGAGCAGCAAGCTGCAGTTGGTCTTCAGTGGCATTGGTGTTCCCATTTGGGATATCACTCATGGGACAAGGTCCCGTCCAGTTTAGTCAAGTCAGTTCTTGTCCTTTATTAAGTAGGTTCAGTTGTTATTCCTGGTTGTCATGTATAGGGTTCAGTTCTGCTCCATTGCAGCGAGCACTCGTCTTCTTGCGAAGAGCTCTTGGGCGTAGCAGGAGAAAGCCAAGTACTCTTGTTTTGTTTCCAGTATGTTGTGTTCCCGTCCTCTAGGACAATATAGGATCTTTGTTATTAAGATGTTGCGGAGGTCATCATAAAGCTGGCAATCATACATTAGATGTTGCCAGCTCTCTAGACCACCACAAACACAGGTAGGGTCCTCTTCAATTCCCAAAAGGCAAAGTTTGGCATTGATGGCGCCATGTCCGGTGAGAAGGTATGCTGCATGGAGTCCAGGTGAGAACCGCGTTGGGAACTTAGGGTAGACCCTGCCGACGTCAGGTCGGCAGGGTCTACCCTAAGTTCCCAACATTTCACATATCCAGAACTTTTCGTTTATCTGCAGCTGAGGTTTCGTTTTCATCTGCCATGCATATTATGTCCAAAAATTGTCTCCGATGGATTCGCCTGGTTTGCTAGGCGAAAATATCGAGCATCAGTGGGAGAAACGTTGCCATCCACAGCTGAGACCGAGTAACAAATCATTGACGGGATTCGCCCCGAGAACTTTCCACCCGGTGTGGGAAAGACGGTGGTTATAGCCACTGTGCTACTTGCGCGGAGTGCACAAAACAAAGAGATGAGTTGTTTTCTGGTAGCCCTAATATGAGTTTTTTTAAAGAAAGGGCAGGTGGAGGGGATTTATATGCTTAGTTAAAAAGCACATAAAATCTAAGCCAGTGAATCCATTTGACATGAGTGAACGGTGCAATGTTAGTGAGACATAAACACTGGGAAACCAAAATGAATGTAGGTGTGTCCTAGGAGTCTAATATGATGGATATAGCAACTATAGAGACATATAGTGGGCCAGTAAACCCAGGGACTCACATCTGGTAAGTATAGGCTTGGCACACCCAGGGCCTTGAGCTGGATATCATCATTCTTCTCTTTCTTGGTGATTCCCTTCTACTTCTGACTCTTGTTTTCTCTCTCTGTTTCTCAGGGTAACTCAGAAATTTTTTTGGCTGGTGCAGCATAAGCCTCAGGCTTCCTGCACCATAGGGCTAATAATAATAATAAAGTGAGATTTTTAACTTTAGGGATATTGCAACTTGTGCTTTAGTCACTCACACAGTAGGAAGAATTTTGTGGATTTATTGGATGACTATTTTGTACACCAATATGTTACAGAGGCAACGAGAGGAAGCAACGTTCTCCATATGATTATCGGTAGTCTCTCCTTGCATTAAGAATCACTACCCTCGTGAGTAGCACAGTTGTTAGAATCACCGGCCTCCACACATCAGATGGAAAAGACCTGAGTTTGAGTACCATCGATGACATGAGGAATTTTTACTGGCTGTTTTCACAACACAGCTGAGTCGGTCTCATGCGAGGGTAGCATAGTCTCGTCCAGCGAACAGAAAATCGACCACAGAACACATGCAATTTACAGACATTAATAGACGGGGCAATGTGGTCTTAGTCACTGATGCTCCCTTTCTGTGGGTCATAATTCTATCAATGACTAGCTCAACAGGAGTCCACAAAGGTCAAAGTTGGGACCGCCACGTGTGGTTGACGCCCATGGTGAGCATCATGTTTTTCGCCTCGTAACACAGCAACAATGCACAATGCAGCAAAACTTTTTTTTGATGAAAAACAAATCCTGGGTTTCAGGGAGAAAAACCTTGCTGCCCACGACTGGAACTGACTACTCAGCCATTGAGTAAAAAAAGTTAATCAAACGTCCTCGTTTGAAAGGATTCAAGCCTAGGCCTTTTCCATCCTATGTAGGGAGGATGATGGTTATAACCTGCGGTACCCACGGAGACACCCAACACCGTTAAATGCTCGCGTTCTGTGTGATCATGAGTCTACTGTGACTAGCTCAATAGGGGTAGAACAAAGGTCATAGTTGGGAGAGCCATGGGTAGTTGATGCCAGTGGTGTCTCATCTTGTAACACAGCAGCGATGCAGCAAAATGATCTAGCTAACCATCTAGTACAACTTAAGAATAGCAAGATTAACAGTAGCCGTGGGCAGAGGTGAAGGTGATTCTTGCACAACTTCTATTAGAATAAGTAGCGACCTGGAACGTGGGGTGTTGGGGGTTTCAGGGACGGGTGGCGGTCATCGTGGAACGGGTGGGTATATGGAATGTGTTAGGGTAACAAAGAATAGGAGTAGGAGCATGTATGCTTGCATGTATACCAATGCTAGAAGTATAGTAAATTAATTTGATGAATTTGAAGTGTTGGTCAAGACATCAAAGGCGGATATTGTTGGGATATCAGAGACATGGTGTCACACTGATATAAGGAATACCGAACTGGAACTTGGGGAGTACAATGTGCACAGAAAGGATAGACAGGATAGGAAGGGAGGACGTGTTATGCTGTTAATTAAGAAAAACATAAAATCAAAAGAAGTACATCCAGTTGATATAGATGAACAGTGCACTGTTGAGTCAGTTTAGTGTGACACAAGCACTGCGAAAGCAAAAATAAGAGTAGGAGTGTGTTATAGGCGTAATGACTCGAATGAGTACAATGAACAATTGTACAGAGAAATAGAGTGGGCTAGTAAATCGGAATGTCTTATAATGGGGCATTCCAACTTCCCAGATATTGACTGGAACTTGTGGATTGGGCACTCACACACTAGTCAGACATTTGTGGATTTATTAGATGATTGTTTTCTGCAGCAGCATGTTCGAGAGGCAACCAGAGAAAGTAATACTCTTGATCTGGTTATCAGCAGTGATCATTCATGTATTAGGAATTTGCAGATAAAAGAACCACTAGGTGGCAGTGATCACAATGTACTGATGTGGGATTTACTTAAAGATTTAATTACCATCAGGGGTAAAGGAAAGGGTTTTTGCTTCCGTAAAGGCGAGTACAGTGGTCTCCGACAGTTTTTAAATTATGTACAGTGGAATCAACTGATGATGTTACCAACAGTAAATTCTAAGTAGAAAGCATTCAAGGAATTAATCGTGTATGCTACTAAAAGTTTCATACCTATTAAGAAATATTGTTCAAGGTTTAGGCCTAAATGGTTGTCAAACGAACTAATGAGACTCGTAACAGAGAAGAAAAATGCATGGGATGCATACAAATTAACACGTGACACAGAAGCCTATGATAGCTACAAGTTGATCTGTAACCAAGTTACAAAGGAGGTTAGGCAGGCGAAGGCTGATTACGAGAAATCCTTGGCAAAAGATGCTAAGAAAAACAGCAAGGATTTCTTTACTTATATAAACTCTAAAAGGAAGGGGATGAATCTGATTGGTCCACTTAACATCGATGGTTCGACTGTTGATGATCCTGCCCAGATAGCAAACAAACTGAATGAGTATTTCGAATCTACATTCACACGTGAGGAATTATTAAGGTTTGAAAATGGCAGAAGGTTATCAAATTGTAGCAGGATACTTAATGATTTTGTAATAACTGAGAGCAAAGTGGAAGAGAAACTGTTGAAGTTAAACGTAAGAAAAGCACCTGGGGTGGATGGGATCTATCCAGTTATATTAAAGGAGGCGGCAAAGCAACTAAGCAAACCCTTAGCCATAATTATGAGAGCATCCTTGGACTGAGGGGAGGTTCCCACGGACTGGAGATGTGCAAATGTATCCCCAATTCACAAAGGGGGATAGAAGGGTGACAGGAGTAATTACAGATGTTAGTTTAACTTCTGTTCCGGGTAAAATAATGGAGTCGCTGGTTAAAGATGCATTGCAGAATCATCTAGACAAGACTGCAGCAATAATTCAGACAAAGCATGGGTTTGTTAAGGGAAAGTCTTGTCTGACAAATTTGATAGGATATTGTGATGTGGTTTCAAAGGAACTGGATACAAAAAATAATTTTGATATCATATATTTGGATTTCAGGAAAGCTTTTGACACTGTTGCGCATGGAAGACTATTGTACAAATTGGAGCAGAATGGAATTAAGGGTAAGTTGCTACAATGGATAAAAGGATGGTTAAGTGGGAGAAGACAGAGGGTGGTAATCAATGGGTGCTGCTCTTCTTGGACTAATGTTATTAGTGGAGTCCCACAGGGTTCGGTGTTGGGTCCACTGTTGTTTTGTATATTTATCAATGATATTGATGAAGGTATATCAGGCTTAGTGTCGAAGTTTGCAGATGATACAAAGGTTCGCAGGGTTGTTAATGACAGTAATGGCAGTGTGCTACTGCAACAGGATCTAGATAATTTGGGCAGATGGACTAAGAAGTGGCAACTGAAGTTAACCTTGACAAATGCAAAGTACTGCATATGGGTAGAAGTAACCCCAGAGAAACGTACCAACTGCGTGGTACTACACTTAAGGTGGTAGAAAATGAAAAAGACCTGGGAGTAATTGTGCAGGCAGATATGAAGTTTTCTGAGCAACGCAGACAGGCTGCCAGGGCAGGTCATGGGGGTTTTGTCAATGATATATAGGAATTTTGCTGGCAGGGAAAAGGAGGTGATTATCCCCCTGTATAAGGCAATGGTCAGGTCAGGCCACGCCTTGAGTACTGCGTACAGGTCTGGAGGCCTCATTTTAGGAAGGATGTAGATTTACTTGAGCGTGTATAGAGAAGAGCAACAAGATTGGTGAGGGGAATGAAGGGATGCTCTTATCAAGAGAGGCTTAAGTTCTGCAAATTGCAGTGGCTGGAGACTAGGCACCTGCGCGGTGATCTGATTGAGGTGTATAAGGCCTTGAATGGGTTCAGCACGCTGAATTCTGATGGGATCCTTCCACTCGTTCAGATTACGAACGTAAGGTGGCATAAATTCAAATTAAGAAAAGACAGATGTAGATTAGATGTGCGGAAATTTGCCTTTAGCCAGCGGGTGGTTAATTGCTGGAACATACTTCCATCTGTCGTTGTGGAAGTTGATAGGTTGAATAAATTTAAGGAGGAACTGGACAGGCATTTGGAGGGAATGGTGTGATTTTTTTTTTGGCTGATGCTGCATAAGCTGCATAAGCTCATACATTTGCTTTCTTGCATCACATGCCACTACTACTACTACTAATATCCATAGCCTATTCTATGAACTTTAGCTCACATAGGCTAAGCCATTAGATTGTTGTTTATTTGGTTTTTAGGAGCATTAGCAACTAAGGCCATATTGCTCCGGAATATGCGGTGGTCATTCCCTGGCCTTTCCGCATCCTCCGTATTTGGTGGTGATGGGCTCGAACCCCGGTCTAATCAAGAAGCGTGTGCTATGCACTGCTGCTCCTTCCTACCTTGCTACGGAGGCGCCAAGCCATTTGATTACCATCACAGGTACCCATGTTCAATGTGCGACACAGGAAAGTTCCCCTTGAATCAGAACTAACACTGGACTACCGACATGTAGACTGTTTTCATGGCATGCCCTAGATTCTTTGATAACCATTAAACAACGGCTTAATGAGAATGCCTATCTTCCCCTTCGTGATAATTGTATCCAAGCAACTCTGGCATCTATTAACAAGATGTGGTGTGCCAAAAGGCCTGAAGAGTTGCTAACGAGTTTCAGGGAACATGTCGATGAATTCTTACCTCCTGCTATGGCCACCCAACTCAGTTGATCTAAAACCACTTAATCATTTTTGGAACCCTGTCCACATTGTGGAGTCCATGTGTCAAGGTGTGTACAGGTTGTATTAAAGGCAAAAGGTGGCCCCACAAGATATTAGGTAGGGCAGAGCCAGCTCAGTGTAAACTAGTCAATCAAAAATAATCATTGTTTTGTTATATAGATTGTTGTCATGTAGGCTCGGTCAGATCCAGAATTTTTATAGATGGAAAATATAACAATCATAACACATGTGGCTGATAGTAATTGAATTAATATCATAAATATCAAAAAAGCAAAATATCAAAAAAAAAAAAAAAATACACAAGTATTTCTTCCAATTTACTCAGGTTCTAGGTCGATCTGAATCAATTCTGCTGCACTGGGACAAGTCTCAGTCCCAGACTGAGACTGAGACTTGTCCCAATAAAGACTCTCCCTTGGTATGTCCAAACTGCAGGTTACGAAAAAAGAAAGCTAATCATTCCTTCCGTGATACAAAATGTCCCGAGTACATACGTGCTCAGGAACTGAATAAATCAAGAACCAACTTAAATTATCCATCCAATATGGATAATTTAAGTTCGGTATTCAAAGTTGTGCAATTAAATTGTCAACGATCAGCTTCGGTAATGAGTGATGTATCTAAATTGATTGTTGAACAATAAAAATCTCTGTCCTAGGATTACAGGAATTATATTCCTACAAGGGAACGGTTAAGGGACTCCCTTTCCAATGCAAAATTGTGCAGTCCAACACTCAAATTTCTGGTGAGGGTGGAAATGCAGTGGCAAGGGGTTGGGCGGCCTTGGTTGTTACAGATCCACAAATTACCGTTACAAGGATAAACGGACTTTGCTGTGATCACGCAGCATGTGCCTGTCTGGAGGGTTTCTTTGGACAGTTGTATTTCATCTCACTCTATATGCAGTGTTCTCAGGCTAACCAACAGATCGAACCTTTCTTGATTACCTTGAAGATGCTTTAATGAAACTTTCTGGCATGAAAATTATCATTTTAACCGATGCAAATGCATCTTCTACCATGTGGGGTAGTCCCTCAACTGATCTCCAGGCAGTGCCATTGGAGGAATTTCTCTTGTCAAAGGGCAGTCTCTCTGGAACACTCCAGGCCAAATTGCAACATTCGTTTCTGCCTCCGGGCAATCTTTTGACATTACTTTATCAAATAGAGCGTTTGGTCGTTGCCTGGCGGATTGGAAAGTCCATTCTTCTTGTTCTTGCAGCGATCACAATGTTTATCTCATTTAATATTGTATCTTCTTTATCTCTTGACAGTCATAGATTTAATCGTGATTTTTCAAGACAAAACTGCTCAAGCTGACTGGAATCTCTTTGATCAGAACATCAAAGAAGCGTTTTGCTTGGAAAACATCCATCGTACCGGTTGTTTGGTTTTTAGCCACAACTTGATGAAATAATGCATACTATTGCGGTTATTTGTGATAATTCTCTAGGAAGGAAAAAGATGATGCATAACTCAGTCCCTTGGTGGTCACAATCTCTAACTGATCTTCGTAAAAACCTAAAAAACTCTAGGAAGGAGTTACGAGATAGAAGAAACTATAGACCTTTGGAAGAATTGCTAGGCTAAATGAATTATACAGGGATGCCCAAAAAAGATACTTCAACTCCATTTACAGAGAGAAATGTTCTGCGTGGGAAAGCTTTGTCCAGTCCATTTTGGATAAGGATCCTTGGGGTTTGCCGTATAAACTCGTAGTTGACAAATTACACCCAGGAGAGATTTTTTTTTTTTTTTTTTTGGTAGTTGTTGGCACATCGGCTTCTGTGGCCATAATGCATCTCCCAAGGTTTTTGCAGTACTTTGATCCAAGCCTGAGGCGGGATTCGAACCCGCGACCTTTGGGTTGCCAGGCAGGCACTTTACCCACCCATCTAGCTTTTCTCCTGTTTTGAGAGAAAATAATACCAAATCACTTACATGGGAAGAATCCATGAGTTCCATCTTGGATGAGTTGATCAAGCAAGATTATACTGTACCGGAGCATTCTGAACAAACAAGGCTCAGAATGGAACACTTAACTTATGAGGGCCCTGCCGAGGAGCAGGAATTTACGCAGGATGAAATTGGTTATGCTGTCTCCTCCATGAAAGATGGAAAGTGTCCAGGATTGCACTTTATCGAAGTTACTGTAATGAAGAGAATCTGGACTTGTTTTCCACTGTTACTTATAAACCTCTTTAATACTTGTTTAAATGAAGGGTGTTTCCCGGTTCTCTGGAAGCATGCCAACCTTAAAATTCTCAAAAATCCTGCAAATTTAACTTCATCTTATCGTCCCATTGCACTGCTTCCAGTTTTCAGAAAGGTTCTAGAAAGCTTATGAGATTCTTGAAAAATTATCATAGTAAAAACTTGCATATCAATTTCAGTTTGACTTTGTGAAAGGCAAGTCAACTGTGGATGCTATTAGATTGGTTTTGGACTCGGTTTCTTCTTCTGAGAGTAAATATGTCCTCAGTCTCCTTGTGGACTTCAAAGGGGCCTTTGACACCGTTTGGTGCCAGTGTGCTAGTGAGGTTCCGGGAGGCTGAGGTTTCAATTCCCATTTACCGTTTGATCTCTATTTTCAGGACTGGTGTCTTGTTGTCTCCTCTGGATACAGTTCTGTGGCAAGACCAGTCACTCGTGGCTGTCCTCAGGGATCCGTTCTTAGACCTGTATGTTGAAACGTTTTCCTTGATGGGTGGCTTAATATCAACCAGGAAAACATCCTGAAATTTGCATATGCTGACAACTTGGTCGTCATTGTTTATGGAACTTCAAGGTTTCAGATTGAAACTAGGGCAAATGAAGTGCTTGCTTATTTGAACAACTGGTGTCAAGTGCACAAATTAGAAATTTCCACTGCTAAAACAAAGCAAATTCTCTTTAAAGGACGATTAGATCAAAACAGGTCTCCCACTATCAGCCCAACCTATTAAATTAGTAAGTGTTTATAAATATCTTGGAGTAATGTTGGATTCCAGATTAAATTTCATCTCCCATGCAAAATATCTCTTGCAGAAAATAAAAGTGCAAACAGGAAAACTAATGAAAGTAACAAAATGCTCTTGGGGTATTAAACCCTCCACTTTGCACAGTATTATAAATGTATTTTTATACCTGTGGTTTTTGGTAATCCCAGTAAGTGTCTCTGGTTAAAAGTGGACCCTGGCATGCCTCCTCGTGGCCAAGGTTGGGAGTCAGGGGGCAGTGAACATGGTGCCCCTTCCCCCTGGCTGCAAAGTTGTCAGGTGCCGGCACTCAACACAACACACTTGCCGGCCTTGGCCTTTTGCCATTTCAGAAGCTATAGCGGTATATAGGGGGAACCCTGGAGACCACAATTAAACAAATATGCCTTGAACTTGTATTCCAGATTCTCCCCCGGACTTGGAGCTCATTCACCATGGACTCTTGTAGACTGCACAAAAGAACACCCACTAATATTCTAAATATAACTATAAATACAGCTAACATCAAGCAGGAAATATCACTAACCACCCTCAACGTATCTGGCATACTAGATGGAAAAATACCACCAAAGGTGCAACCACCAAAAGATTTCTTCCCCAGATTAGCATAACCAACCTGAAGCCTCCTCCCTGGTTCATGCCAGGGAGGAGGCTTCACATCACATTTATGTTGATAGGACATGGTTCCCTCAACTTCAGACCCACTCAACCGGGTATTAAAGACTATCTGTGCTCTCCTGTGGTGGACTGAAAGATTGGGAGCACATTCTGTACTCCTGCCCCCACTATTAGGACCTCTGAACCAATGTCATCACAATGGTACAATAACTGCATGTTTGGCACAGAACATATGTTCATACTTGAGCAGCACTACAACACCCTCTCCTACTTTGTGCCCAAAGTGCTTTCCTCCTTCAAAGGACACTACTGAGAAATATCAGTACTAAGAATGCAAATACAGATGCCAGTATATAATCCCTTCTAAATGTGGACCCTGCCTGGAACTGATTACAAGTTTCACCATATGATTAGGTGCTCTACTAACAGACTGACTCTTGGAAATGACAAACGTCACTCTGTGATGTGAAAGGTGTATATTATGCACTTTTGCAGACATCATGGGATTGCTAGTGCTCACCCAGCACAGGATGCCATCTGGCTACCTCGTAGAACACTCTCTTTGCCCATGACTTTCTGCTTTGGGTACTCCCTCCTCCTACTCTTTTTCCTATTTCATCTGATCTCTGTTCATTTATTTTGGGAAGCTGCCTTCACTAAGGTCATCCTTTTCTCCCCATCTCCCTGCACACTTATCCAACATTTTTTTTTTTTTTTGGCCTGATGTAGAAAGCTCAGGTGATCCTGTCAGGTCCAGCCAGTCTTAAGCCCTTTACTACCTTACCTACCTCCCTGAGGTAATTATGGGCAAAGTGGGGTCCTGCCAGGGGGGGCCCATGGCTAAATGGCCAGGACAACACAACTGCACAAACCTAATCAATATAATTAATATCATAAAACACAAGTATTTGTGCTAATTTGCTCATGTTCTAGGTCAATATGGATCAATCCTGCTGTATTCCAGACTCTATACATGACAGGGCTACTATGTGGAGTTGGAGGGGGACCCCTGGAGCCGCTTGACAATTAAAACTATGTTACTATGTATTTCATTTCTATCAAACTGTCACAACATAGGACAGATATTGTTCAAAATATTATTATGGAACACAGTATTCACGATTTCATGCAGTGCAGTTAGTGGTCCTTGTTTATAGTATGAGAAACACTCAAGACTAAGACACGTCTTCGACCCAACTTCAGTTGGCATAGCAGTCAGGTAGTAAGCATTCTCCAGCCATTTTCCATATCTAAACATATCCCTCAGACTAAAAAATTGTGTAATGTGACCCATTGCTCCACAGTACCAATTTCCGTTGTTCGGCTATAGAGATTTGGTGTGCCCTGAACTAATGCCAATTGAAGGAATGTATTTGTTTTTATTTAAAAAAACAAAAATTTGTTAGCTGCAGAGAGCCATAAGGATGGGGAAAGTGGGATGTTGCCCCAAGTTTGCCAAAAATGTAGGATTTAAAGGTAATACAATTTATCTTGTTACTTCAGAAGTTCAAGTCTAATGTCAACAAATATCTTCTCTCGTCTTAACCTCCAATCCAAGCACAGTACTAAAGGTTCTAATACCTCTTGTGTTTGGGGTTTTCATAAAAAAAAACTATTTTAACTTTGAAATACAACAAAATGAGCATTTTGCTGTATTTATTTATTCATTGTTAATTTATAACTATTTTTAGTGTTGATGCCCACAAAAAAGAAAAATTTCTGAGTACAGGAATATCGAGTTAGGCTGCAGCTCTTATACATATCATGGAAACAGGCACAGGGTTACCTATGGCTGCTTGCAGTTCTGCACAGGTTCTATAGCAGAAGTATAAATTTTGCACCCCCCCCTTGCTGCCTTTGCTGGATTTCCAAAGACCCAAAGTGATCTTTAATAATCATAACAAACCAGGCATTGGGTTCCCTTAAGTCTCCTTCCCCAGTGTTGGACCAGGTGGTGGTAGTTTCACCATTGTTCTCTATAGTCTGGCAGTGAGTTCAGATAACCAGCTGCCTCAAGGCATAATGGCACTGTCAGTTAGGGCCATTATGCCTTGAGGTTTGGAATCACCTCTGTACTTATACTTCTTCAGCACTTTGCCAATTTTCAACTTGAGATTAATTCCTGAGCAATAACACACTTTTTTCCCACATAACATCCAACTATCATTCCCCTCTGTGTAATCTCTCTCCATGTGTTTATTGTTTGGTGTATATGTGCAAAATGAATTCTGGGCTAACTGCTAATCACATTTTCAGGCCAAAATATTTGAGTATTTCACAGTCACAATTTCCTGAAATTGCATGTCCTATGGTCTTGGTAGGCCAGTATCAGTCATCTTTTTAATTGAATTTTTGGTAAATGTTATCTAATTCTATGAGAAATAACTGCGAGTATTTAGACCTTTCATTAAACGATTTAATTAACTTAGACAATTTTTAATAGTTGTAATGCATATTAATATATAAATAAAATATCCTTTAATAAAACTTCAGAAATCAGAATACTGAGAGAAAGAGACCTTAAAAAATATAATCTTATTTCCTTCATAACATGTATAACTCAAATGCTTGAAGTTGAAATGTAATCCCTCTTGTGCATGCAATTTTCAAGTACAATGGTCATTCGAATTCAGGAAAGGAATTTGAATGACCTTTGTAATTTAGAAAAGGTTCAGTTTGGCAAGTTTTTCTAAATGTTTATACTTTAGAGGAATGTGATTTTGATAGATCACCCCCCCCACTGCCCCACATTCAACTAAAACCATTGAAATTTATAGTTGGTAAGCCCCTAGCTCTTTGTTCCCACCTGCACTGATGTACATTATATCATTTTTTGCCACTGGCATTTGAGGAGAGAGTGAAAAAACATTAATCCAATGAATCCTAGTTCTAGGGTCATGCTCAGAGCAGACCAGGATATAGCCACTTTAGCAGGAGTCAGTATGCCACATGGCAACACTGCAGTCTAGTGATGGAAATATGTGGGAAGTGTTTCTGTGACAAATTAGATCCTCTGGTACTAGTAGACCAGGTGCATCATATCATGCTCACAGCTTATCCGTCTGGTCATGGTTCCAGCAGGAAAATGTGTGTAAAGTATGGTAGAGTATAATAACTTTACCATACTGCATTGATTAACTCCTTTACTGAATCCGAACTTCAGTAAGCATCTGTGGGACGAAGTGGGCGAGCTGTTCCCAGTAAGGATCCAGTACCACCATCCAGTGTGGGGCAATTGTGAAATGCAATCAAGTCAGAATGAGTCAGACATAGATCTAGTGAATGCTTCTGGTACCTTGAGGAATTCATACACTGATGACCTGAGGCTGTTTTGGGGAGCTAAATAAGGTAGTGTTTACTATATTAAACTAGTGTACCTAATAAATTGGCTATCATATATACAAAGATCATTCAAATGAAAAATGCAAAAGTTAAAAGTTGCTTAAAACAACAAGGAAACTGGACGTCAGTTTTCAATGTTTTCCCCATTTGATACACTTCCAACTAATGCCGAAATTCCTTGAGAGAAGCTTTGTGAAAGGTGTTGAAGCCATTTGTGCACTGCCATTTTGACCTCTTCATCTGAATGAATATGGAAGACAGAATAATACTTTAAATTTCTTCTCTTATATCTGATTAACTGTAGAATGGATGATGTGAGGATGGGCATTATGCTGCATATACACCTGACAGCAAACCACAACATTTCTTTCAAATTGCCGGATCTAGATGGTTAAGAAGCACATCACAGTTGTCACCAGTCACTATTTCTTTCTCCAGGTAATATTCCAGAATCACATCTCTATTATTCCCCAATACAGTGAGTGACACTTTCCAAATTGATGCTTGGATTCTGACCTTCAGTTGAGGAAAAAAAGTCTGGGGGCAGTGAGAACTGTGTTTGTTTTCTGGTGTGTAATAGTGCAGCCAGATCATCTGCCACCATATGTTTTGAGAGTGGCGTTAAAAGCTGAGGATCTAACAAGCACACACTTTTTTGAAAGTGCAACACCTCGATAGCAATGATATGTTCAAAATCAACACATCTTGCATGTCCTGGCAATTACTTCAATAGTAATGTGATGGTTTCCTTGTATGAATTCTTTAACTGCCACTGTCTTCTAATTTCATGGAATGATGTGACAGCAAAAGACACAGAAGCAGTGGAATATCATCGCTTCAATACTGTTCTTAAGCTCATTTGCCGACTTGTAGAATTACCACTTGGGGGAAAAATGCGAACGCCATGCTGACATTGCATGATAAATTTCAGCACTTTTTATTCTTTTAGTATTCAAAAAATAGATTACAATCGCATCTCTACTTTCAACTTTCTCAATTTTCAAGATGTTGGCACCATTGCATGACTACAAGGGTGCCAACATCTTCAACACATTCAATTTTCAACATAGTGAAAACTGAATGTGTTGAAAAACTGCCAGCAGATGGTGTACTGTGTGCATGCTCAGTATTTCCAACAGGCTTCATCCATAATCTGACAAGATTATCATCGGTTTTTTTTTTTTTTTTTATGTAATATGATTTTTTTTTTCCCCCATTTGAATTTGTAAATTCCCCCTCTCAAGC
The DNA here is from genome assembly GCF_048544385.1 of Mastigoproctus giganteus. Taxonomy (NCBI): domain Eukaryota; kingdom Metazoa; phylum Arthropoda; class Arachnida; order Uropygi; family Thelyphonidae; genus Mastigoproctus; species Mastigoproctus giganteus. Next base: position 179,472,252 of record NC_143583.1, on the reverse strand, counting down.
TTTCCGGAAGAAGAGTTTTGTCTTCCTGCAAACTGATAAGTTTCTTCATTAAAAAAAAAATTTCCTGTCATTAAACAGCTGTTGTTGTTGTTGTTATTTGGTTTTTAGGAGCATTAGCAACTAAGGCCATATTGCTCCGGGAATATGCGGTGGTCATTCTCTGACCTTTCCACATCCTCCGTATTTGGTGGTCACGGACTCGAACCCCGGTCTAATCAAGAAGCGTGTGCTACTGCTGCTCCTGCCCACCTGGCTACGGAGGCGCCTCATTAAACAGCAAAAGTGTGATCCTCATTACAGTAAACTGACTTCATTTCTAAATTAATACAGGGGAACATATTAGTATGTATATCCTTACATTCTTGAAAATAATGCATCTTGCTTTTATCAATCAACATTGCTTGTATTTGAAGTAAGTAACGCAATAATACCTGTAACTTTGCTATTATAGCATATTATGGTTCACAAAACATGAAAAGCCTGGCTACCTGACAACAGCTTTCAAGCTCAATATACTACTGGGGTTATTAAATGGGTATGTGAATGACAGAATGAATGATGTACTATAATCCTATCAGAATGAAAGATGAGAAAACAGCACAACAAAATATGGAATGAATTAATTTTTTGAGCTGAGGTGTCTGTACTTCAAACTAAAATTATTTTAAACTAACTTGGCATTGTGCAGAGATATCCAACTATGCTCACACATATAAACACACATGTGCACACACGCATACATAAAAAATCTCAAGTAGGTTACATTTTGTCCATGGGTCACACACTGGATGCCCCTAACAGTCTATCCATACACATTTTGAAACCCAAAATTACAATAATATATCGATCACAACTTAAACATTCAGTAGGGCTGCTTGTATATGAAAAACACATCATAAATTAGGCTAAAATCTTGGGAAAAAAAGAAAAAAGTAATCTTTTTGTAAAACCTTTAATAAAAATAAACTGTAAAAACTGACATATATCATGAAAAACTTCTTTGTAAGGTACAAGATGCACATAAGGAAAGACAATGTAATATGTAATTTCCAGAACATGTTTCTTTAGTCCCTGAGAAGCTTTTAAATTAATTGTGATTCCACAGGTCTCTCTCCTATCACAAAGTGTCCATAAAGTTGCTCTGAGGTTTTTGACAGATGCGTAAATAAAAAATTATGTATAGTTTGATGTAATTTGTAGGTAAATCTCACAAAGTTTTGTTGCCAACCTTGGTACACCTTCATGTGGGTACCTAGGTGATATGGAGCACATCCAGTCAGTAATTGATTTTTTGCAATGTTCACTGCAGCATTGTTGTTGTTGGTTTCATAGAGCATCAGCATCTTAGGTCAAATTTCTAAAGTCTATTATGGCTATAGAAGTGAATATATATTCACTGGATGATTGCATGTTGTAAGGACTAAAAAACAGAATAACTCAGAAGGCAAAACCCACTCTGCCTGAAATCAGCTTATTACAGCCATGTTTGAAGAGGCCTCTAACCATCTAGCTGGTGCATGATTGTTGTTCTTTCACAATACGTTTTTGTGAATAAGGGGTGAGAAGGCAGGAAATAGTTTAAATGAGTTTAAATAGATAAAATGAGGGGAACTAAAAACCTATTCTATAAGTTACCATAGCAACTGTGTTTTTTTGTTGTGTATATATGGTATGTGAAGAATTTTTTTTTATGGTTAAACTTTTTGCAGTGATGTAACTAACAGATATTTAAATTTATAAGTTGTACTGTTCTTGATATACAGAAATACACCATGTGTGGCAGGTAGAGAGTTAAGAATTCCTGTGGTCTCCAATGGGATTTGATAGTATGGCAGCATCTATTATTGCAATGGCATTTATGAAAAGTCTTCAGGTCATTAAGCCTGGTGACTGTAGTGTATATATCTGACCTTAATATATCTCTGAGATAATTACAATATTGTTTCTCCATAATAAGATTTTATTATGGAGAAAGATTGTGTGTGGGAGGGGGAGGGTATCTAGGAAGCAGAATAAAAAGATACTGGCACATCTCTGCCAATCCACCTTCTCGAAATTCGTCAAGATACTGCCAAACAGCTGGACCCCAGCAAGGGGAGCCGTGCCTTGTTGCAGAATGGAATGATGTATGGTGCAAGTGCTTAATCTGAGGCACTCCATAAAGTTGGATCTCAGTATCAATACATGAATTTCCAGGAAGATGAACTAATCCCACTCCTTGGCCACGCTGCTCCCAAGACTTGCTCCCATCTTGACTTCTTCATTTGTAGTTATGTTGAGAACATGGTATATGTTCTCAACATGGTATATTACCACAGCATTAATGACAAGACTCACCTCAAGAATGCCAGTGCAACAACAGATGTTGCTATGCTGTAATGAACATGGCAAGAAGTTGATTATTGGCTGGATATATTCTGTGCTATCTAGGTTGTCCACATCTAAAGCTGCACTTGTTTGCTTAAAGAATCTATCAAAAACAATCAGAAGAATTTATGGACACCATGTTTTGGACATTATCAAGTAAGAAAAGTCAAATCAACACTAAATTTTTACCATGTGCTTTGCTAATCCATAATGTTTTAGCTCCAATCCTGATTTCATGGTAATCACAGTTCCCTCCCACAGAAATTCTTCTGTTATAAATTTGGAATAGCAGCTGTGATTTTTTTATTAATTTTTTTTTTTATTTCATGAAATATTTAGAATATTCTTAGGAACCTTTTCACCAAATTTCTTGTCAACAGATGTCAACAACCCATTTCCCTCTTTGCAACTTTCCCGCTTTCCCTAAAAAGGACTGATATACAAATCCCACCTCATGTGGTGAAATTTTTGGAAACATTTGAGGTCAGGAGTTAAAAACTTTTACCTGTAAGTAGAAGTTTTTAACTACTGATGTATGTTATTTGATAATCAAATGCAATGCAACACAATGAGTACATTATTAGGCTTTACATAATGAGTACCAGTGAAAAAAAAGTACAGTGAAGAATTTTTTAAAGCTTGAATTTTTAGTTTTTGGAATGAAATATTTTAATTACACATTGCCAACCAGTTTGTAGATAACATACACAAAATGAAAATTTTAAATGTCATAAATATAAGATAACAATCTTATCTTATATTTATCACATAAACTACGCATTTGTGGAATAATAAATTATACACTAGATGTAATTTATTCTTTATTTAATATTAAATCAGTTTTAAAAAACAGTATTTATATAAATATCATACTATACTCGGGTATGTGCTGCAAATATTTAACAGCTTGAGTGAGCCAGCTCCAGCATGCCACTGGTAACAAGGCTGTTTTGTACAGATTCTGGTTTTGAAATGTTGATGGCGTGCTTTCTCAAAGTTTAACCATCCTTCAAACATACTGCATTTCAGAGTCCAAAAGCAATCCAGTGAAGTTTATAACTTCCCTGGACATCCCTTCTAGATGCCATTCTGAATAAGAAAAATTCAGTTGGTATTTACAAAAAGCCTAGTTCAGTATTTGTCTGTTGTTTTCAAAGTTTGTTAAACTGAGGTCCATTAAACAAGGTTTACCATATAACCAAAGCTAATTGAAATGAGACTTCATTTAGCTTTGGTTAATGAGATCACATTTAGCCTAGAATACTAAAAAGCATTAGAGTTTACCTCATATGGGTTCCATTTTTTTTTTTTTTTTTTTTTTTCACAAGTAATAATTAGCAGAGAAAAAAAAAAAAACATCTGATTTAATTAGTAATCACCATACAACAAAACGTTTTGCTTACCAAATAGAAACAAAATATAAAATAAACATTTATATAGCATATGTTACTGGTCTCAACTGAAGAGCCACAATTTATTTAATAAATGGGAAGCTCCTTAGATTTCATTCTTTAGACTAAAAGACAAAGTGTGCCTTTTAAACAGATATGCCAATCATAAACTACAGATATTCTATGAAGATAATTACAATATTGTTTCTCCATAATAAGATTTTATGGTACACCATTCAAACCACTATTTAAATGTAACAATATAATATATCTTTAAGATCTTAATGTAACAGGATTTGTTAAAAGTGAGTAAAGGATTCAATAGCAACTGCTGATTGTGACTGTTGGCAAATGAGCAATGTCATCAGCAAATGTATATTACCTACTTCAGAAGGCAATAGATGGAATGGAATAGCATCTAAGTGAAAAGTACTTATATCCTTAAACTAAACACAAGAGTTAAAAATTCTTCATAACATATTCGTATCCATCCATCCTGATCAGTATCATGATACTTAAAAGCAGCTGTCAAGGTCTGAAACAGAACACATGAAATTCATCAGAAATTGTCTTCAACAAAGGAGATAAACTTTAAAATTATTAACTATAATAATAATCAAGTCTTCAAAATAAAAATTTAATGTTAAAATAAAATATTTTGCATATTATCACATATCTCAAAAAATCTGCTACTACCAGCTCAAATAAATTGTTTGCACTATAATACACATTATAAAATAGTTTACACAGGGTGGGCAGATACTTTATAAAGAATCAGCTGGAGAAAAAATATAAGACAAAGATGATTTTGTATATTTCATATAATATCATGTTATAACATCGGTGATTCTGTCAGTGGATTTGTCTGGACTATTTGTTAGACAACACAAACAAATCCACAAGCAAATGAACATATCACCAATCTCACCATTGTTTCAATGAAGATACTGTTACAGATTTTGCCCTCTTCAGTAATGCTGAGTCAAAGTTTTGTTCACAATGATGGTCCTATTGTCTAGGCCTGGCTGCCAAAAAGAATTTTCAAAGAGCTTCACTAGAAAGAGAAGATTTGAACTCAGGTTTTGCTTTTCTTACCTGGCTGAATATTCTCTCACACCCATACTGCTGTGAAGAACTGTTAAAATGTCAAGCATGACTTGTGATAATTTTTTATACTTCAAACTTTCTTATGCACTAATCCATTCCCTGACCAAGGATCACTGCACATCAATTCTTTCTTTTTTAATTATAGTTGCTGGTAGGCTCACACACTGAAGTTACCAGAACTAGTTCTTTATTTTCAATGATACTGAGGACTGGAAACTTGTCTGCAAAAAATTTAAATTTGAAAATAATGCACTATCAAAGCAAGGAAATTTGTGCTACCTCAGCATTTATAAGAACATAATTTTACTACAAAATAAAATTATGATTTAAAATTAAGCCATTCAAACATGCAAACTCTTGACACAGTATCTTCCCATAAACTTGACATAACAACTCAACTTTCAGTTGGTTTTTTCTTTAGTTTTGTTAAAAATTTGAGATTGATTCATTGTTTGAATCTTTTATCTGTAATTTTTCCAGCAAACTGCAAACACTGATAAAGAGGTGATTATCCCTTTGTATAAGGCTATGGTCAGGTCACACCTTGAGTACTGCATACAGATCTGGAGTCCTCATTTTAGGAAGGACGTAGAGTTGCTAGAACTAGTACAGAGAAGGGCAACAAGACTGGTGAAGGGAACAAAGGGGTTCCCTTATGAAGAAAGGCTTAAATTCTGCAAATTGCAGCATCTGGAGACTAGGCACCTGCAAGGTGATCTGAATGAGGTGTATATGGCCTAGAATGGTTTGAGCAGGCTCAATGCTGATCGGATTCTTCCTCTTGCTCAGATTATGAACCTGAGTGTCTTTCCTCCAAAAATTCAAATGGAGGAAAGACAGTTGTAGAACAGATGTGCGGAAATTTGCCTTTAGTCAGCAGGTAGTTGATTGATGGAACAAACTTCCATCTGTTGTTGTAGAAGTTGTTAGCTTAAATAAATTCAAGGAAGAACTGGACAAAATTTTATAGCGAATGGATGTGTGAAATTTTTTTTTTTTTTTTTTTTGCCTGATGCTGCCTGATCACTGCACATCAATTCTTTCTTCTTTAATTATAGTTGCTGGTAGGCTCACACACTGAAGTTACCAGAATTAGTTCTTTATTTTCAATGATACTGAGGATGATATAGGCTTGCTTTCTTGCATCATATGCCTCTACTAATGCTAACACAAAGTAATGAAAACCTGTCTCACTGCAAGCAAATGAGCATGTTGGAATGTGATTTGGAAGACAACTAGGGAAAGTACAAGGTTATCTTCTGCCTTTGGTTCACAGGTGGTACTTAGTGTGTAGTGGCTGCATACACAGTCTCATCATTTAATAGCCACACCATGCATATTTCTCTTTTTAGAGAAGTGTTATTGATGTGAAAACACCTTTGGCAGCACCTACTATGTTGTCAGACTGAAGCAAAACCAATTGGTAACAAAAATTTTCAGACAGATATCACCCAAATGACATCACTTCCTAAATGGAGCTAACGATGCTAACCCAGTAACTAATGTTGATCTGGTAGAGTAAGTAGCGGGTGTGAGAATAAAACATTACATCGTTCATACTAAGAGACGGAAATAATGCAAATGACGTCACTTCCTAAATGACGCTAACTCAGTCACTAACATTGATTTGGTAGAGTAAGTAGTGGGTAGTAATATTATGCAAGGATAAAAGCTTGAAAGCCACCAAAGAAGCCTCCCATGTCGACAAAAGAATGAGTTCAAAACCATAGAGGATGAAAAAAAAAAAAAAAATGCAGAGTTTAATAAAATTTGCTTCTCAAGATTTTGATCAACATCAATCTCCTACATCGACTACCATCAACATCATGAAATTACATTCAAGAATTTCCTTAAGATTTTTATCCAGAAAAGCTGAGTTCAAATGAATTACCTGAGGATTTTCAATTGATTTCTGAACTGGCTAGACAGAGTATACTGCAACAACCAGTTTCAATTGCATCATCAAAAAGAAACAAAATCATATTTCAGCTCAACTGCTTGTTGCAGACCCTTCACAAGTTTCAATAGTAGTCAAGCATGAAATCATTTACAAGAACATGGAACATGAGTATGACTAACTCCTATAAAGAATTTGAATGACAACTTCTGAAAAATACATTTGGAGTTATGATATCTGTGATTGATTATGTACGAAAATTATGTAAAATTGTGCACTCCAGAAAGTTATCTGTTACTTCTCTTAAAATTTCCAACTGCATAAGTAATGACTCTGAAGGCCTTCAACCTCATCCAAGCCAAGGATGTTTTCACATAAAATTAAACGTCTTTCGTACATACAGAGTACACATGCTGTTTTTTTTTTATTAATAGTGCAACACAAGGCAACTCATTGTGATAGCCTTATAATCTGAGAAAGATTAATGCCTTATCATAAGACTTTGCATCTTTCTTTAACTGTGCTACAAAACAAGGGTGCAAGTCCTACAATAGCTACATTGTATTATTTATACAATGAGATTTCTTAGCTTATATTTGAAAAGTTACTATCAGAAAACATATTTCTGAACAATAAATCTAAATAAACTACACAGCTCAGAGGAAGAACGTGTGCTATGCATTCAGCACACAACACCATCTTCACGTTGAAATACATTTGTCTTCCTTTCCTACCTATGCTTATTTGTTTGCAAATGTATTGAATATGTCCTCTTAAATACTATATTTTATTTCTTTGGCATCTTACCATAGGACACTTAAAACGAATTTAGCTTTGCACCACATACAAACAAAATATATTTTAACATTAGTTACAGTACATATAACATTTCATTTGGCTCTTTCACATATTTTATGTGACACAGGCTAGTACATCTGATAGCAGATTCATTAACTAAAAATGATAAATAAAATTTCATGCAAAAACTTTACAGAATTTTGTAAAAAATTCTGAATTTAATGATTAAAGCATGGTCTTACGTGTTTTTAGTGTGTGTGTGTGTGTGTGTGTGTGTGTGTGTGTGTGTGTGTGTGTGTGTGTGTGTGTGTGTGTAAAAAAGTGAGCAGGAGAATGGGTCAAAAAACAGTCACCATCATAAATTTGAAAAGCTGCCAGCTAAAATGAATGAAGATGATATTTTCATAGCTATAAATGACATCAGAACAAAGAACTATAAATTCAAAATATGGAGGAAGAGGTTTAGACTAGATTGTAAGAAGTTTTCTTTTAGCCAGCAAGTTATTAATTACTGGAATAAGTTGCATCTAATGGTGATTGAAGCTTACAGCTTGAGAAAATTCATAGGTCAACTGGATAGGTATCTACATGAGGAGTCATATAAGTAGATTTTATTTAATTTTAATTTTTTTTTTTTTTTTGGCTGGTGCAGCAAAAGCCTGCGGTTTCGTAACACTAATAGCAATGCAAATATGAAAAAAATAAATATATATATTAATATAAAAGCAATAAAATCTCTAATACCTGAATTACATATAAAAACAACTGAAAAGTAAAACTGTCAGGACGAATATATATATATATAAAATCGGAATCCACTGTGTGTATATATATATATACACACGCAGTGGATTCCGGTTATTTGGGCCACCGGTTAATCGGGGCAGCCGTTTATTTGGGGCAAATCTTAAAAAACAGAACCCAATCGAGAAAATACCCAGGGTTTACTTCGCTTAATTGGGACAACATGCCATTTAATCGGGGCAGGAAACCGCAGCACTGGAGATTACCCTACGACTGTCTCCGACTGTACCACGTGGTTCGGTCAGATTTCTGGGGCTCACAACCATAAAACAATTAACAGTCACCTGTTTATTAGGCTTTTCTGTTAGTGCAATCTATTATAAGTAGATAGTAAACTCGATCTTATTGAATTTGTGATAATACCAACAGCTGGAATTCTGTGGGTTATTATGGTGAAATGTGTTTACACTTCCATGAATCTCCAATCATATAAAAAAATTAATTTTCATAAACTTCTCTTCATTCCTATTTTTAAAGCTTCGCAACTTGTTACTACATTCTCACTTGCGCATATCGTGTTACTTGCAATTTGTGTGTGCTGTGTTCTTCATTATCGATTGCTTAATTTTACTGTTTTAAATTTTAACCCCCACCCACAAATGTCAGTGAACAGAAATGTCAACTAGTTGGTATGTACATATTACAGTATGTATTAATTATTCCGATGATCATGTATATTCTTCCGATTTTCACGTATCATTTAATTTTTTAATAGGTAAGGTAATAAAAGGTAAATTTGTGCTTAATATAGCTTTACTTTTATAGCCTGTGGATAATATTCCTCCTATTTTTGCTAATTAGAATCGCTTGTTTAATAGAATTAAAATTCAATTCACAAACATGATCACAATGACTGGTGCTTACTACACATCGTATAGTGGACGATGTGTAGTACTTTACTATGGTGAGTCCATCATAATGAGATTTGATTGTACAGTGAACCAATTATAAAGCAGGAGTCCATTGTATTTTTAGCTATTATTTATTATTCTTATTATTAGCCATATGGTGCAAGGAAGCCTGAGGCTTATGCTGCACCAGACAAAAAAAAATAATAATAATTTCTGAATTACCCTGTGTGCGAGTGTGAGTGTGAGAGAGAGAGAGAGAGAGAGAGAGAGGGGGGAATCACCAAGGAAAAGAAGAATGGTGATATCCAGCTCAGGACCCTATTTACATGAAACTTCGGATAATTGAGGCAGCCACTTAATTGGGCCAAAATGCACTAGTCCTGACATGTCCCAAATAACCGGAATCGACTGTATATATATAACTAAAAAATGTAAGGTAAAAATAATGAAATATATGCCAGTAGAGTGGCCGACCAGTAAAGACAAAAAGATTTTGACAAATAAAACAGCAATAAATACAAAAATAATGAGGAATAGAGTACTGTTGGAGAAACAATCCTAATTAATTTAGAAAAAAAGGTTCCAATTAAAAGAAATTTAGTGGCACCCACTCAGTAAGGCACCGGGTTCCGAATTACGTGAAATATCACTATATGCTATTGTAATCTGCCAACATTATAAACAGTAAGTAAAAAAACTGAAAATAATACCGAATTGGACAGAAAAGATTGTGTGAATGAGTGTGTGCATGCACACAGACATGATTGATTTTTCTCAGTCTTACCTGGAGAACTACACAGCACTGGATAAAATCATCAAAATTAATAGAACCTTTTCCATCCCGATCGAACTTCCTAATAAGAAGACTGTAAAAGTTGTCCGAAAGTCTGTATCCTGTAATTACAAATATGTATATAATGAAATGATATAAATAGTTATGTTAACATTAACTAAATTCTGTCATGACTTTCCTGCTCCTCAACCACGTTTACTCATCCATTACCCCCAGAATACACTTCAAGAAATCTGATAATCAATTTAACAGAAAACTACAAATAATAGACAATTCTGAAAAATATGCAGCAAAGTAGTAAACCTGTTACAGGCAATGTCACTCACTGGCCTGCCTTCTACTTAATTAACTTTCAGAAAAATATTATTTTTTATATTTACTTATTTAAAAAAAAAAAAAATTTTTAATTATTTTCTAAAATAACTTTAAAAACAGCTTTCAATTCTCAAGCTATAATTTATTTATGCATGGGGGAACTATTTAGAAATATATATCCTTCAAATGTACTAGAAATCATCACTGAATGAAACTGTTTTGGGAATAAATTTCCCACATAAAATAATATAACAAGTTATGTCAGAGTTGCAACTAGGGATGGGCAAACAGAGTGGAAGCTCTGTTTGCCCATCAGTGCAGTTTGAGATGGGGTGCATGCACACACACACAGGTTCACATGAATTGGGATGGGGTGATTTTTGGGGACTTGCCCTAGATGTTGTTATTTGGTTTTTAGGAGCATTAGCAACTAAGGCCATATTCTAACGTGCATTGTGTTGGACCTTGATATGAAGAATTACAGTTTTTTACAGGATATATTAAAAACCAAATTATTAGTCTGGGATTTAAAGGAATGTAGAATAGAGTAACTGTTTAAAACTGCATGGAGTTATCTCATTAGTTTTGATACTAATTTAAATTCTGTATTTTTGAAAAGTTTGTTCGATTGAATATACCATTGCTCTATTGTATGGGAGGGAAATAAAATATTTTTTTATTAAATTGCTATTTTTTGTAGGTTTATGATTATGTGAACGATTTTTTTTGCTGGTTCTTTTATATGATTAATTATTGATAAAAGATAGCTACAGTTTTGGAATCTGTTTATTAATATTTGTATTTCTGTGTTCAAAGAAGATTCAGACGTGGAGTATTTATATGCATTAAGCAACTGGTTCAGGATTATCGATCTTTTATAAGTGAAGGGGTGGTAACTTTTGTAATGCAAAAATACCAGCATTAGTTGGTTTCCTGTAAATTTTAAACTGAATATCATCCATATCACGTGTGAGAGTAAAATTTTAAAAATTTAACGATTTTTTGTCAATATTTTCAGTTTCTAACGTGAAATACAAACTGGAATGTATGTTATTAGAAGAATATAAAATATCTTGGATGGTATTTGAATCTGTAATACAAAGTACATCATCAAGGTATCTTCCATATGTAATTTGTATAATAGAGAATGTTGATATTGAAGAATTTTACAAGAAATCATTGAGGTAAATCTCTTATTTATTTTTAATTATAAATGATATTATATTATTTATAATACATGTAGATACAGAAGCTTAAGGTTAATATAAAATATCTTGGATGGTACTTGAATCTGTAATAAAGTACAACATCAAGGTATCTGCCATATGTAATTTGTATAATAGTGTTGATATTGAAGAATTTTATAAGAAATCATTGAGGTAAATCTCTTATTTATTTTTAATTATAAATGATATTATATTATTTATAATACATGTAGATGCAGAAGCTTAAGGTAGATTATGACATGTATAAATATGTATGCCAGGCATAGCCTCTTTCTTTTTAATTTCTGTACATGGCTATCAGCAAACTGAGTTTTCTACTTAGTGCATCAATCTCATATTAGTACTGGTATTAATGTTAGTACAGTAAACCCCCGCTATTCGCGGTATCTGTATTCGCGGTTTCGCATATTCGCGATCGCCGATTTAATATAAAATGAAACCTAAAAAAATGTGAATTTTAAAGCGCCGTGAATATTTTCCGCCATAAAAAACATGGGCGTGGCTAAAATTATCTTTCCCGGTCAAAACAGCGCTCAGTGGGTGGGGGAAGAGGGGTGACAAAAACGCGAGCGTGAATGTTTCTCGCTAATCCTTGTTCAGTATGTGCTATGCGTTTGTCATGGAAGGTTTCGTCGTTTGCTTTTAATTTTTATGTTTATAAATTGAATAAATTTATCAATTTAAAAATGATATGCTTACAAAAATGATAAATCTACCGTTTTGCAGTGTAAAACAGACTTTTTCGAGTGTATTAACGGAAGAAAGTGACTTTATTGTGGACAAGTTCTTTCTAACCCCTACAAAAATATGACTACGAATAAAAAGAGAAATGTGAAAATATCAAAGAAGGTGATGACATTAGCGAATAAAATTGAGTTATTAGACAAAATTTCTAATGGTGAAATTGTCTCCTCAGTGGCAAAACATTAAAAAATCAATGAGTCAACGGTACGATCAATCAAGAAATCGGAAGAAAAAATCCGCCGTAGTGTCCGTGAAAACGCGCTAATTGCTTAAAAAAATTTGCTCTGTAACTCGTGATGTTAAATTATAAAAAATGGAGAAAGCTTTAAATCTGTGGATAGAAGACCAAACTCAAAATAAAATTCCGTTAAGTTCACTCATCATTCGCGAAAAGGCAAAACTCCTTTATCAACACTTTAGCGAAACTGGTGATAGCACTGGCGTGATGTTTTTTTTTTTTGCTAGCAAGCAAAGGCGCTGGTTTGAAAGATTTGTTTGAAATTTCTAATAAATATTACATTTAATATTAAATTGTTTCTTATTTTCATTTCGATGCCATATGCTTGCATTTCACTAAGTACTGTCTATGTACATAGTCATATTATGAAGGTACATATAATACATTCATAGACAAAATTTTAGACTAGTTTTTCTTATACATTTCATACTTTGGAACGGAACCCCTTTATTACTATGGGAGCCATAACTCAGTATTCGCGTTTTCGGTATTCGCGATATTTCTCAGGAACGTAACCCCCGCGAATAGCGGGGGTTTACTGTATTGGCAAATGAAGCAAGAAAGCAAGCTTATAAAAATCAGCAAAAAAAAAAAAACTTCTCACATCACTTTTTCCATCCCCTCAAATAGCTTGTCTAGTTCTTGAATTTATTCTAACTACCCACTTCCACAACAACAACAGATGGAAGTTTGTTCCAACAATTGTGGAGGCACTTCACCATGACTTTCCTTGGTATTTCACATAGTGAAGATCTGAGCAACTTTCAATCTACACTAAATAAAAAAACAATATACATCTCCATAGGCCTTTTAATCAGAGTAGTGCAACACCAAGCAACTCATGACAAAGTGCCTCCACAATATGAGATCAGTGCACTAAGCAAATGCAGTTTGCTCAGATAGCTATGTACAGAAGGAGGCTATGCTCAACATGTACAATGGCTATACTTTTCATAGCATGAGACTTTTGCTCTAGACTTCACTATGTCTACTTTTACTTACCACATCATCTTGCATCTCACATATTATGGTTATATCTTGCTACTGGGTTGTTAAAATCTTCATGATTCATGCCCACCAATGAGACTGCAATCAGAGTCAAAAATTGGGTCCGGGTAGTGGCATATGCCTTAAATAAAAAAGCAATATACTTCTCCGTTGGAGAAGTTCCTTTTATTTAGAGTAGTACAATACTAACGCAACTCATGACAAAGTGAGTTGAAATGGCACAATTTAAAATTATTACACTAAGTAGCAAACACACTTTGCTCATTGGTATATACAGAAAGAGGCTATGCTCAACAACAGCAACTTTGTATAGCTTTCATAGCTTGAGGCTTTTGCCCTAGACTTAACTATGTATAAATAAAATTGGGTTAAATTGTAGAGGGAATGGAGAATTAATGAAATTTTAAGGGTAATAGTTGCAGAAGAGATTGAAGTGAAAGAGGGGAAAATTAGGTAAATAGAGTGGAAGGTTTAAGCAATACTACTCCTTAGAAGGATGAGAAAATGTTTTATAAAACCCAGAATGAGGAAGTGAAAAAAAATATAATTAATATGAGAAGTAAATATAATATGAAAAGGAAGCATCTATTACTATTGTGTTATATACAGGGTGTTTCAGTTAAACGTTTCAGAACTTCTAAGAGGGGTAGGGTACATCCTGACAACTCAAAATCATATAGCAATGTGGGGTCGGAAATGCTTTCCTGAAGCGGTGTTGTACACAGAAGCACCATAAAGAAAAGAGACTGTAAGTGAGAAATCGTTTTAATAATACATGAAAAGAAGCAAAAGGTACATGGATTAAAGTAAGTGTTCGAAGTTTCTTCCACGGGCTACAATGCACGCCTCACATCTCCGACGCAATGGACATCCGAACATTCTGGAATACTCCAGGCGAATTTCGAATTTCTTGAACAAGAACGCCAAGTTAGTAGGATGGATGATTACACGAACGCAGAGTTAGCCGATATGCATTTGGCGTACGGGGCTGCAAATTGTAGTGGGCCAGCTGCACAGCGTTTGTACGCGGAACGATATCCGACGAGGCGTATTCCCAGTCATAATTTCTTTGCAAGACTGCACCAGAGGTTAGCCGAGAGAGGTTCATTTGAAAGAGGTGACAGGGACAGGGTAAGAACAGCACGGACTCCAGCCGTCGAACAGAATGTGCTGCAGCATGTACAGGGGAATCCAAGAACGAGTACACGAAGTCTAGCAAACGCAGTCGGGGTTTCCCATTGCAGCGTCTGGAGGATTCTCCGAGAACAAGACATGCACCCGTTTCACGTGCAGCGTGTCCAGACACAGCAACCGGAGGATTATGCACCTCGTATTGCTTTCACACAGTGGTACCTTGGAAAATGTGCTACAAATCCCCTTTTTCCTGCTGAAGTGTTGTTTTCCGATGAGGCATCCTTCACAAGGGAAGGAATTTTCAACACGCATAACGACCATATCTGGGCGGTCGAGAACCCGCATGCAATACGACGTCGTGCAGCACAGATTCGATTTTCGGTCAATGTATGGGCCGGTATTATGGGAGAACACCTCATCGGACCTTACCTGTTACCGTGTCGTCTAACCGGACCTTTCTGCAGCAAGTATTGCCACAACTTTTGAGAGATGAACAGATTTCTGCATCGACGCAACAGACAATGTGGTTCCAACACGATGGAGCCCCTGCCCATTATAGCGGAGATGTTTGTAACTACCTGGATGTCACATTTGGTCAACAGTGGATCGGACGTGGTGGTCCCGTGCGTTGGCCTGCTCGGTCACCCGACCTATCATGTCTTGATTTTTATTTCTGGGGTCATATGAAATCGCTAGTTTATGACACCCCTGTTGACAATGCTGAGGAGCTGGTCGCAAGAATCGCAGTAGCTGCCAAAGAAATTCGCCTGGAGTATTCCAGAATGTTCGGATGTCCATGCGTCGGAGATGTGAGGCATGCATTGTAGCCCGTGGAAGAAACTTCGAACACTTACTTTAATCCATGTACCTTTTGCTTCTTTTCATGTATTATTAAAACGATTTCTCACTTACGGTCTCTTTTCTTTATGGTGCTTCTGTGTACAACACCGCTTCAGGAAAGCATTTCCGACCCCACATTGCTATATGATTTCGAGTTGTCAGGATGTACCCTACCCCTCTTAGAAGTTCTGAAACGTTTAACTGAAACACCCTGTATATATTTTCCATTAACTTTATTCATTAAAATTGTATCTGTTTCAATGAGTGGTTTTCTGAGTTTTCTGACTAGTTAGATGTCCAACCTGAAATACTAGAATAGATTTTTGCAGATATGCAGATTTTAACAAAGAAAAAAAAAATCATTAAGTAGGATACTGACTTGAGGTGGTGGTTATGTATATGCCCCCACAAATTACTCTGTGACTGCATTACAGGTCAAGCCAAATGGCTAAATTGTTCACCAAACTAAAAGAAGTCAACTAGATGAATTTGAGTTATTGAAACAGATGACTGCCCAAGAAACAAATAAAACTGGGAACCCATCAGGGATTTGAGTGTACCCGCAATTTGGGACCTGAGACATAACAATCAAGTGCATACTGCTCTTATTTAAGAGAATTTAGCTTATTTGGAGGCTTTATTGTTGGGGAAGCAGGTAACATTTTTTGTAAATAAGGACAGGTGGACTAGAACACAGTTTGATTTTGTTTGGTTTTTATGGCGCATGGGTGACTAAGGCCATGATGTGCCGACTAGAACACAGTATGGCTGTTGGGAACAACAGCTGATGAAATTACAAAAAGATTACACTACTCTGCATTTTTAAAAAAAATTCATTGAAGTTTTCTCAAAAAGGGTGTTTCTGAATCATTTTCTAATGCCAATTTCAAAAATGACTTCCATTTGTTTCCATCACATCAGGTTTAAAATCATGAAAGAAAATTTGATTTTCCATAAATTTTTATTAACTTTGGCAGAATTTGTGCCACAAAATTATAGCAAAATGCTACCAGAACTTTTGTATTTAAATACATGTTTAAAACACTTTTAAAAAGGGTAGTATGATAAAAAGTCCACTAAACACTCACCACTCATTTTAAATTTTCATTTCTTTGATTTTCTTGCAGATCCTTCTGCTTTATAGTCCCTCTTCAGCATCCAGCAAACATTAACCATTAATTTGATATTCCAACTCCCCAGGTACCTCACCTCCATGTCTTTAATTTCATGGTGAAACCTCTCACCCTGTTCTTCACTAACACTTCCTAAATTTTCTGGGACGTAGTCAATATGGGAGTGTAAAAAATGTACTGTGACACTCATTTGAAGCCCAGCTTCTTGAATTTTGCTAATATATTTTCAACTATAATCTTGTAGTCTGGATCCTTGTTGTTCCCAAAAAGTTCTCATCAACAGACCTATTTGGTCTGTTTGGGTGATCAATGGGACTTTAGTACAAAGGTAGTTGAAGCAGGGACGTTCCTGAGATAAAGCTTTCATCAAACTCAGTTTGATGTGCAAAGGTGGGAGGAAGGCAATTTTGGGCTGAACTAGTGGTTTATGAACTACACCGATGAACCAAAACATTATGACCACCTACCTAATATGATGTTGGTCCTCCATGTGCAGCCAGAATAGCTCCGTACCCAGCGAGGCATGGAGGCTACAAAATTTCTAAATGTGTCTTGTGGTATCTGGTACCAACACGTAACCAGCAGATCCTTTAACTCCTGTAAGGTCTGTGGGTGAGATAACGCAGATCGGAATTACTATTCCAACACAAACCACAGAGGCTCGATGGGATTGATGTCTGGGAAATTTGGAGGCCAGGGCAATACCTGGAAGTCTTCCTCATGTTCCACGAACCAGTCTTGAACAATCCAGGTGGTGTGGCATGGCGTATTATCCTGCTGAAAGACGGCACCACCAGAAGTGAAGACCGTTGTCATGAAAGGGTGTACCTGGTCAGCAATGATGTTTAGGTAGGTGGTAGATGGGCTCCAGGGTTTCCCCTATTCGCTGAGGTGGTAGACATCAGAGTGCCCAGCACATGGATGACTGGACCCAGGATATCCCAGCAAAACATCGCCCAAAGCATGACACTGCTGCCACAGGCTCGTTTTCATCCCATGGTGCATCCAGACACCATCACTTCCCCAGGTAAATGACGCACACGTACCCGGCCTTCCACATGGTGCAACAGGAAACGTGATTCACCAGGACTAGACAACCTTCTACCAATCACTCAAGGTCCAGTTTCGATGCTTGCGTGCCCATTGTAGGCGCTGTCACCGGTGAACCGTGGTTAGCAGGGGCACTCGGAGCGGCCTGCGGCTACGCAGCCCCATTTTCAGCAGGGTTCGATGTACTGTGTGTTGTGACACATTACTCCCATCACCAGCATTCCAATTACCGGCTAGTTGCGCCACAGTCACCCTTCTGTTGCCACGTACCATCCAGGAGAGCCTTCGCTCACCTCGACCATCAATGTGTGCGGTCGTCCAACATCTCGCCAGCGGTCCGTGGGTTCCCCCTCCTTGGATCACTTTCGGTAGGTACTAACCATGACTGACCGTGAGGACCCCCACCAGCCATGCCGTTTCAGATATGCTCTGACCCAGTCATTTCCCTGACTATTATTATTTATCTGGCCATTACAACTTGGCTTTTATCAGACTCACTTAAGTCTGCTGCCTTTCCCATCTGAAGAACAAGACTAACACTGATTAACAGAGCTCAGTATCAGGTGTTTGTGTCCCGATCCGCACACGTGCTGTAGTACACCTGCAGTTGCTTTGATTTGCATAACGACTCGCTGGTCATAATGTTTTGGCTCATCGGTGTATGTTCTTTGACCCAGGCAACAAACTGTCCCTCTCTGGCAGATCTTGCCATCCCAGTGCTTACTCCTTGCCTGACTCACCCACTCAAACAAAAAACAAGGCATTTTTGTGTAGCCAGATTGCTGTCGAAGTAACATGGCTTTCACTTTAAAGTCAGCTCAGACTAAACAACCATGTTTTTCATACTTAATATTTGTCAATAACTTCAAGTTTTCATATGTCTCTTTCAAATGCACAGAGTAAGCTACTGGAATTGACCCATATTTATTTTCATTGTGGACCAACACACCTTTTTAGACTCCTCTTTGATGAGTCAATAAAAAGTCTCCACTGTGTAGGATTGTAACTAATTCCTAAATAATTCATTGTCATTCATATTACTGCAAAAAACCACAGAATTATCCTCAGTAAAGAAAAGGACTAGTTCTTGTTTTCTATGTCTAAACCATGAGAAAAACACCTCATTGTGCTAGAAGATTTTGACTTAAGGAAGCTTAAGTCTAGAAATAAGGAGTTCGGCAGTTTCCTTAAGTAAATTTAAATCTCATTGGGTTCATGCTGTGAAAACAGTTGAAGACTGGACTCAATGTCTCCAGGCATGTAGACTTCAGTTTCATCTTCAAAAGCTTCACTTTCAGGAATTGGCATCTTCAAAAGCTTCACTTTCATGGAATTGGCAGGTTATCTCCATGTGGGACTGGCAGATGGAATATTAGGATACACAATGTCCTTCTTACTCTTTGCATTGTATCCCTCTCCATTAACTAAGCAAAAGTAAGTCATCACAGTGATTTCTAGGTTTGCACCAAATCATGGGAATTGATTGCAAATGGCATAGCCTTCTCTAACATTTTTTCACAATCTCAATCTCACTGCTTCAACAGAGGTTCTGCAAACTTTATGTAGAACCCATTGTTTATCTTGGTCGCCAAGTTTCACTAAAAAATAAATTTTACTTGCTTTTCAGCACAAGTTTGACACAATAACTTCAAAAGTAAACTGAGCTTATACTGATAAACACTGCTGCATGGAGCTCTCCAGGTCAAAACACAAATGAAAAACAGTGGTGCCAACATATAAATTCCCACCATTTACTCCTAACTTAATACATTCAATACACCTCATGTATTAGCATTAGTAGAGGCATATAATGCAAGAAAGCAAGCTTATGCAGCATCAGCCAAAAAAAAACACCTTTCCCATTTCACCCTTCCGTTTGTTCCAAATACCCGTCCAGCTCAGCCTTAAATTTATTTAGGCTATCGACGTCCACAACAAGGGATAGAAGTCTGTTCCACCAACCAACTACCTGCTAGCTAAAGGCAAATTTCCGCACATCTAGCCTACATCTGTCTTTCCTCAATTTGAATTTATGCCCTCTCAGGTGATTATTCTGAGCAAGAGGAAGAATTCCATCAGCACTGAGCATGATTAGATTAGATTAGTCTTGATTAGACCGGTGTTCGAGCCCGTCACCACCAAATACGGAGGATGCGGAAAGGTCAGGGAATGACCACCGCATATCCCCAGAGAAATATGGCCTTAGTTGCTAATGCTCCTAAAAACCAAAAAACAACAACAGCAGCATGTCTCATGGACAAAAGAGCGATGGAAGCGATGGGACAGAAGATATCTGACAAATCAAAATTCAACCTCAGTGGCTCGGATGGGAAGCAATATGTCAGAAGACAAAAATCGGAGGCATACCATACACCGACTGCAAAGTTCCCCACCGGTCAGATGGTCTGGGGATGCATAACGAGCAAAGGAGTGGGACGAATTAAGTTTATTAACGGAACGGTGAATGCAGAAACCTACACTGCTATCTTGGAGGAGTGCTTGAAATCTGTTATTAGGGATCACCACACAGACGTCCAAAACTGCATTTTTCAACAGGACCGCGCCACACAACAAAATTCGTAAGTTTTATGCTATTTAGATTTAATGATGAGATTGCCTTCTTGTCTCACAAGGCTTAAAACATACGGCAATGTTTTCCCTCGTTTTTCTCCCTTAAGGCGCAGTTATACCTCAGAAATGCTGGCATTACAGTGTTGGACTGGCCCAGCAACAGTCCAGATTTGAACCCTATTAAAAACTGCTGGTACATAATGTCGTCTAAAATTGTTCAGAAGAAGCCAACAAGTAAGGTTCAGCTACAGGAAATTGGGCAACCGTATATCCAGAAGTTGATTAACCCTATGCCAGATTGTTGCAAGGCTGTAATTGCAGCTGGAGGAGGAACAACAAAATATTGAGGACTTATTTTGCTGATTTACAGTACATAATACTATTATATTAACTTGTCATTTCAGTTTGTACATTTAAATGCAATAAAATGTATGTTTGATTTTCATAATTGCCATTTGCATGATTTCTTGTATTTCCATTAATTACGCATTTTACTCTTTGGGAAGATATTTTGGCAATTAGGTATATCAGGTAGAGTCTTTTTATTGGATTTCATTCACAGAGATATAAAGGGTGATTCACTACCAGTGCGACAAACTTGCAGGAGGTGTAGGGGGACACAAAGACGAATCGGAACCACATAGCATTGCCGGGTCCGAAATGCCTTCGTCATACGATAGAGGACGTTGAACGGGAGGTCGCGTGAACAGCGATCTCGCTGGAAGTCAGCATTTGTGAACCGGTTCCCGAGGCAATAGGATGGACGAGTATTCAAACGTTGAACTGGCCGACATGCACCTTGCGTATGGATCTGCGGACTATAATGGGCGCGCCACTCTGCGCTTGTATCAGGAACGTTTCCCACACAGGCATGCTCCTCATCATACGATTTTCGCATGTGTGCACAGAAGATTACGTGAGACTGGTTGTTTCACGAGAGGTACCATGAATCGAGAGCGAACGACGAGGATGCCAGACAATGAGGAGAATTTCCTACATCTTGCAGAAGGCAATCCGAGTACGAGTACTTGAGCGATAGGCCAACGATTGGGTATTTCCCAATCCACTGTATGGAGGATATTGTCAACAAACCAAATGAGTTCATACCATCTGCAATGCGTCCAATCATTGGAGCCTGCGGATTATCCACTCCAGAGGACTTTTGCTATTTGGTTTCTTCAACAGAAACGGTTCGCAAATGCTGATTTCCAGCGGGATCGCTGTTCACGCGACCTCCCGTTCAACGTCCTCTACCGCATGACGAAGGCATTTCGGACCCTGCAATGCTATGTGATTCTGATTCGTCTTTGTGCCCCCTACACCTCCTGCAAGTTTGTCGCACTGCTAGTGAATCACCCTGTATATCCCATCTAACAAATGCATTTCGAACATTTCTGTAACTCACAATGCAGCGCAAAACACATTATTTGCAAAATTCACAAATGATGCAGTTTTTTTTGTCTGCCACTGTTTCATGTTAAAAAAAAACCCATGCATGTGCATGCATGGAGTTTTTTTAACATGCAGAATGGGTTACAACAACTGACAATTGTTTGGCCCATGTTTCTCAAAACAATTTATATTACAATTATGACATACCAAAATTTGTGAGTGCAGTTTTCAATTCGTTTTGGTCAATATTTCCTGAATTATCTGTATCAAAACCTCGGAAGCAGTTCAACCAGTCTGTAATGTATTTCCAAAGTGCAGCAAACTCTTCAAAATTGATAGTCCCACTGTTATCTCTATCAAACATTCCTAATAAAAAAAAAAAATTGTCAAATGATAGAGTAATTCCTAAACCATTGGTATAAACTGCTAATAGTTTGAAAAACTCTAAACAGTTTATTAATGTGACAACTGTTTTATATTTTATAAAACATTTCATACTTATTTATTTAAAAATTTATAAATAATTATTTTAAAATTTTATTAATGTGACAATTATAATAATTGATGTATTCAAATAACACAATTTTTTCAATTGGTAATATTAATATCTTTAAAATTTTTCATAATAAACTAAATTGAGCAAATATAGTTTGTTTTTTAATAAAAAGAAACTATAAAGTATTTAAGGTCAAAGGCCTCATGCTAAGAGGTAGAATGACTAATATGTAGGTTAGTGCAAATGCATCATTTTAACATAGCTATCTACCAAAGTAGTTAAATTAATTAATTAAATTGGCATAGTTTTGGTTATATCTCATATTGTGACTGCCTTCACAACGAGTTGCCAATGGTATTGTACTACCTCGAATAAATGACACTTCACCAGTGGAGAAGACTATTGTTATTTATGCTCAGCGGATACCACCACCACCACCACCACCACCACCACCACCCAGATGGCACCATTTCAAAGCTTGTTGGCTTCTCTTCGGTGAGTGGGCAGGTACCCTGGTGTTGCAATAGTGACAACCCAGTTATGAAGTATAACTTCACAATATGAGAGATGCCTGATGGTGCGTAGTGATATAGACTATAAAGTATTTAAGGGCAAAGGGCCTCATGCTACGAAGTAGAATGACTAAAATGTAGGCTAGTGCAAATGCATCATTTTAACATAGCTCTCTCATATTGTGAAGTTATACTTCATAACTGGGTTGTCACTATTTCAACACCAGGGTACCTGCCAACCCACTAAAGAGAAGCCAACAAGCTTTGAAACGGTGCCGTCTGGGTGGTGGTATCCACTGAGAATAAATAACAATAGTCTTCTCTACTGGTGAAGTGTTATTTATTCGAGTGTTATTTAGTACAATACCATGGCAACTCGTTGTGAAGGCAGTCACAATATGAGATATAACCAAAACGATGCCAATTTAATTAATTAATTTAATTACTTTGGTAGATAGCTATGTTAAAATGATGCATTTGCACTAACCTACATAAAAAGAAACTAATACTCTGTTCACAACAAGAATTTAACCTAAGCAACATACACCAACTAACAGAAAATTTTGATTTAAGCATTTTTTTTTTTTAATGAAAACTCAAACACGAAAGATGTTAGAACTGTAGTACTTAGCACCATGCATGGGTTGCATGTTGAGAAGATAAAAGATATCTGTTAACATTAGACTATTTCTGTAGATTGTAATTTTCAGGAAATGTGTGTGAAGGGATGTTCCAGAAAACTAAAGGTAAACAGATAAATGAGGAAGAAGAAAAGTTGGTTCTGTGAGCTTGAAGCTGAGCAGCAAATAGATGTTGACCAATTGAAGCACATGTGGACTGATTTGGAAGGGGGGGGATTAAAGAAGCCAATTAAAAAAAAAGTGGCCGTGGAAGTATCCATAGAAAAGCCTTGCAGCAGAAACAGAACATCTAAGAGACAGAGTGAAGAAACTTTGTAAGAGATTGGTCATTAATTCACCTAACTGTCCTCTTTTGAATGGAGTCCAGAAGCCTGTGAGAGGTTATGGTGGGGAGTAATGCTCCAGATGTGGAAACAATATTTCATGGTAGGATGGATTTGACATTTGTAGAGAGTGAACAGCTGTTTAGAACATAAGTAAAACCTTGAGCAAAAGAGAAACTCCATTTTTCAGATGCAGAGGAAGCAATATTAATTATGTGCTTATGCCAAGAGAGATTAGAAGTCAGGGTAATCCTTAATAGAGATATGTGATCTTGTCTAGAAATCTGAGTACCATTGAAGATAAGCATAGAAGAACCCTTTTTTGCAAGATAAAAGAGAGGAATGAGTTTTACAATGATTTAAATTAGCTAAGTTTTCTTTCTCCAATTGGAGAATTACCTGGAGATCCACATTTAAGGAATTGATAGTGGATATTCGAGAAGATAAAGCTGTTTGTAGAGGGCAAGGTTATTCAAACTGGAAGGTGGAATGCAACGTGCTATCATTAGCAAAACTATAAACAGAATTTCCAGTCAGTGGAAAAAAAAGTCATTAACATACAATTCATAAGATGGAGGCCTGTTTAGAAGACCTTTATGTCAAGCACAATCAAAAGCCTTAGAAATGTCAAGAGCAATTGCTTGTGTTTCATCAAACTTTTCCATTGAATTTGTCCACAGATGGATAACATAAGCCATTATATCACCAGTGGAGCAACAGTGACAGAATCCATATTACCCGTCACTGAGCAGATGTTAGGTTTCAAGATAGTTTTCAAGGAGTTGGTGGTTAATGGATTACTTTATTATTTTAGAAAGAGTATAAGTGCAATGGAGCAGTAACTGAATGGGAGGGATTTGTCACCCTTTTAAGGAACTGGCTGGATATGAGCAAATTTCCAAGCAGAAGGAAAGCCACCGGCGAAATAAGAAAGTGTAAAAAGTTGCCACACAAAAGGAGTAAGCTCAGGAACAGGTTTTAAGAACAAGTGGGGCAATACCATTGGGACTTGGAGCTTTCTTATAGTAGTTGATGCAAGACTAATCAAAGATACTTATAAGATGCATCAAATAAGGATAATGTAGAACATAAGAAAAGTAAAATCGACCTTTGATACACCACCTTCCATAAAGTATCCAGATACCCATGATCATAGTCCACTGGACCTTCCTGGATAAACAAATGACTTAGACTAGTATATATGAGCCACACAAGTTAGCTGTTCATAGAGCATGGTACATGGAGCCAAGCTGAGTAATTTCAAGAATAGTGTTATTGTTGAATGTCACACTGTCGGCTTTCAGTCCATGCAACTGCTGAATAGCCTACACTGTACAAAGTCAACCACTGGTTGATGATATTATCATAAAATGGAAGTGTGCTGGTACCAGCAATGTACAGGAAGACCATGAAAGCTTACTCCACCTGTTCAGAGGATACTTGTAAGGGTAGTAGACAATCTCATCAGACGACCCTGCAAAACATCAACAAGGATGTTCAAGGTATCAATGGGTGGAAGGGGGGGGAAGGTCGAGGTCTGTATGAATACCCTATGTATGGAGCTCCACAGTCTTAGTTTTCATGGAAGAGGTAATTCATAAGCCTAATTGTAATAGTGGGCTCACCATGTATGGTGAAATGAATGCCACAACTGGTTGAGCATTGGAAATCAGTTCTATGGAGTTACAAATCTCACAATATCCTATTCTGATTAGATAGGCGAGTAGTAGGTGTGGAGGATGTCTGCTACTGGAAACATACTACTCTTACAAGTTCAGAGGAAGTGGGGTTATGACATGGGCTAGGACCTTTGATGGTTGGGCATAGAACCATGAATGCCAATTCTATGCTCCCTACTATGTGGAAGTTCCAGATCTATAGTCTTGTTTTAACAGGATAAAGCCCTGTGCTATACCACTAGTGCTGTATGATAATGGTTTACTAATGCAAAAGGTACAAAAGTTGGAATGGATGGCACACAACTAATTTGAACCCTATGGGATGAATTGGAACATTAAGTGAGGGCTAGACCAATGTGTTCCACATTGGTAGCTCAACTCATCACTATTCTGTAAGGAGGAATGGAGGACTATTCCTCCTTGCAATTCATAGCCCATGCTGCAGTCTATCATACAGTGGCGAAAAGCCAACCTAGGAGATGGAGGGTGTTATAGCAGCAAAAGGGGGGGGGTCAAACATGCTATTAAAGTGAGTGGTAATGATATCAATATGAAATCGACGTGATTCAAGTGATTTGTCTCTGGACACTTTTTTGAGGATAGCATATATCAACAATCCCTTTACTGGATGGGTAATGATGATAATAAATAATAATAACTCACCAATCATCATCCTCACAGTCTCAGGATTGAATGGCTTCCATGTTCCTGAAAAGAGAAAATTAGAAATAAAATAAAATATTTAGTTTGATATATTTAGTAGGTATAATTATTACACCTTAGAAATTCTGTTAAAAGTTAAAAATTGGAATTTCTCTTTCAATTAGAAAAAGGCATAACCAATATTTCCTAAATACAAGTCTGACAATTTTGGACTTCGGGGAAGGAAAGCAATAATGGTGTCTAATGTAATATCTTTAGGTGTAGAATTTCAATCTTTCAGTGGAAATTTCAGAAATTTAAATTTTCCAGTTGAAAATACATCAAAGATATATTAATGAGGTTTATCAAGGAGTCAAAGAACATTATCAATCTAATGAATTTGCAGATGATGCAGTCATTATTGATATAGAATCTA
This sequence comes from Mastigoproctus giganteus, assembly GCF_048544385.1. NCBI lineage: Eukaryota > Metazoa > Arthropoda > Arachnida > Uropygi > Thelyphonidae > Mastigoproctus > Mastigoproctus giganteus. The sequence goes on along the minus strand of NC_143583.1, from coordinate 179,445,864 downwards.
TATTATAGATAAAATAAAAAAATGAGAAGAGGGGATTAGTTTAAAAATATTTTTACCAGTACGTTTTCTTGTGCAGCTTTATTTTCATGTCCATTTCAGGAATCAGATACAATTCGTTTATAAATAAAAAATAAAGGGAAGTTGTAGAAAAATATTATATGTTCTCACATATAATATTTTACTACATTTCTATCAAATGTTTATTTAGAATTTCATACTGAAGTTCCTGTTCTCCCATTCATTTACCAAACAATGTTATTAGCCAAATTTTTCAAAAGATAGCTAGGGAACATACATTTTAAAATTTCTTGGACAAAACCTGGGCCAATTTCCCCTTAACTGGCCCAGATTCCCAAATCTCCTTCACAGGTATGGACCTAGGTAGCTGACCTCCCCTTCCCCAAAAGCTCCTGATTAGGACTATTATTTCCATGTGGTTTAGAAATATGTAAGATTATTAGAGAGCCACATGTCTTTTAAAGGGTTAAGATTTTTATTTAAAAGGTTTTTAAATTATTTATGTCCAAGTTATTTTTAAAGTTTTATCTGGTAAACAACTTAAACCTTTAAAAGACATGTGGCCCTCGTCGTCTGCATAACTGATAAATTCTGTTTGCTGGAACAGGAATGGGTGGATGGCAGCCGTAAAGAGGAGCCCTGAGAGAACTCCGCCCTGGAGTACACCTATACAAACTTTCCTTGTGAATGATTTTTTATTCACAGTCAAGTGAAGGACCCTGGTCGTAAGTAGCGACTTCAAGAATTCCAGTATATTGCCTTTTATCTGGTATCCATCCTCACAAAGTTGCAGGAGGGGCTGGATGTCTATGCTGTCGAATGCAGATATCCAGATAAACAATTGCCATCTCAGCCCTATCTTGTAGAGCCCTCAGAATGGTGTTGGCGGTTTGCAGTAGGTTGGTAATGGTGGACCTGCGTTTCAAGGCATAGTGAATGTATGGTGATTCACATGGCAGAACCTGATTGGTTAGGATGGGAAGAAGGCACTTCTCCATGACTCTGAGGAGACATGAGGCTTTCATTATTGGCCTGAATTGTGAAATTGATGTCGCTCCTTGTGTTTTGGGGATTGGTCGGACAATATATTGATTCCAGGCTGTTGGGAAACTTTGCGTTGCGAGGATTCCATTGAAGATACCTAGGAGTGCATCAATGATGAAAACACTAACGCTCTTAAGAATGAATTGTGGGACCCCATCATATCCAGTGCAAGACGTTGGTCGGATATCATTGATGGCCTGGATAAGCTCTCTTTTTGTGATGATGATGGAAGCGAGGACATCTTGCTTACAACTGTTGTGAATGCTCTTAAGGTCTGACGCTGACTTTGGCTTAAATCTTGTGATGTAGTCTAGCCATTCAATTGGATTAAGTTGTTGAGGGAATTCATCATGCTGTGCCTTAAACGGTGCCTTCCCGATCTTGATTGTTTTGTCGATGTAGGCTTTAATAGCTTCAGATTTGCTTCTATTGAACTGGGCACGGGCTCTTGAGTTTGCAATTCTGTCTAGTGGGTCTGATTTTGCTTTCCATTTTGCATGTAGTCTTTGTTTATTCTGAAATTTAAGGCTGAGATCTTGGGTCCACCATGCTTTGCTTCAACAGGAGATTGAAACAGACACCGTCACCGCTGACATGAAGGCTGTTTCCAGTTGGTTGTCAATGGTGACGGTGTCTGTTGCAAATATTAGGTCTAACAGGTTAGCGCCTCTGGTAGGGGAAAAATACTGGAGGGTCAGACCTACTGAAGCCAGATTAGAAGATAACAATTTGCAAAGACTGTGTTCGCCTGAGCTAATATTAAAGTCTTCACACACTAGTAATGTTGCTTTAGGGTGGCATTGATTAATGATCCAGTTGGAGATCTCTTGTAAAGTGTTCTTTACTGTGGGAGGGGTGATGTAGACTGTGCACATGTCAAGTCTGTGGCCTTGAATACTGAGTGAGGCTCTTGCAGCTTCAAACAGTTCTGTTTTTAGAGTGGCTGAGCTAGCCAGTGAGAATTTTTTTGTGTTGAAGAGAATGCCTACACCACCACCACCAGTCGTCCGTTCCCTGGAGGCAAAAATGCCCGAGAAGCAAGCGGGTTGAAAGAATGTGAGGTCTTCTTCATTGGGGGGACAGCCATGTCTCTGTGATACAAATGATGTTATACAACCTTGACAAGAGAAGAATTTCGATTGTCTGAAGTTTATTTCTCAGACTTCTAGTATTTTGATAGAAAATTGTGCACATTAAAGAAGTTTGGATGTATGCCCTTGTTGGAGCTCTGATGGCCTTCATCAATCATCTATGGTTCGTTCTGGAGGTAGTTCTCACCTCAATCTTCATATGTCTTCCCTCAGGCGTTTGTGGTGGGTGATCATGTTGCTGGCAAGCTTCTGTGAGAGTGTTTGAACCTTTAAGAAGGTCCTGTTCAGTATATCCGGAATGTTCCTCCCCAAACTTAGACTTAATGGCGGGTCTGAGTCAGGTTTTCCTTTCTTACTTCTCATCTTACTACTACTTACTTCATACGTAAGAGATACGTTCCAGGACTTCTTACTTCGTCGAGTTTTACGTAACTCGGGAATGCCTAATAACCTATTGCTACTATTTTATTATCGGCAAATCTGAATTCAGCGTGATACTTGTTAATGTTTGACCATTTTCATACATTATTATTAGTTTAATTTTCTGATCCAAATCGATCGCTTTCCTTTTCTTGGTAGATTTACTAGTACCACTGTCACTTATCCTCTTAGTCGGCACCATGATAACGGTCAAAATGAAATTTTCTGTAAAGAACTTCAGAGGGTTTAGGCGAAAACTCACTATTATCACTCTGCACGAGCTCACATTTTACTAAAGCACATTTCTGGAGGTCACTACCATAGAAAAATAAAAACAATTTGCACTTTATGTGTTATTGGGCTTTTTTGTTAGTGCATCTAATTATAAACGGGTAGTAAACTCGATCTTATTGCATTTGCAAAAATACCGATAGCTGGAATTCTCTGGGTTTTTACATTATTATGGTGAAATGTGTGTCCCCTTCACTGAAATCTTTAGTCATATAAAAAAAAACCATAAATAAATTGTAAGAATCTTCTCTTCTTTCCTATTTTTTACATTAGAACTATAACGTTAAATAGAACTATAATATTACGTTATTATAGTTCTAGCAGCTATAAAAGAATTCATTATTCCATAAATCCTACAATTATTTTGAAAGCTAAATCCAAAAATCACAAAGTAATTTAAGAAAACCAAATGGCCATAAGCAGCTAGGATTGTTTGTGCTCAAATGACAGACAGTAGTATTCTGCTATCTATGTTGTGTAATAGATGATGCCAGCTCACCAAAATTTGGGAAAACATAGGATAATGCCAAAATCCAAAATGTCTAAATAGATCAGATAAAGTAGCAAAGTTGCTGTATAGGGTGAAGCTTTCTGTTATGAAAGACATCATAATCCACTGTGTATTAGTGATGACTGCTACTGATTGGAAGATGTCATGTGCTTTCTTATATTGCTGTAGTTTAATTTATTATTTGTTTTTCTTTTAAGGAGTCAGGAAGACTAGCTTAATATTAGTTCATTATTTTTAGTTTAATATCAGTTGATTATTTTTCATTTAATATTAGATGAATACTTTTTATAAATAGACATTTTTAAGTTAAAAGATATTTGTATAGATAGCAAAAATGTACTCAAGTATTTTCACAAGCTAGATATTTGCACTGTAATCAACCATATAGTTTATTATCAGTTAAAACCAAGCTGTGTGAATTTATTTAGGATTGTCCCAAGTGTCAATCCAAGAAATAATCTATACTGAATTTGAACATTAACCACACATTCATCACAAACACCAAAGAAACTCAGTTTCAACAACTTGAAGCGGGGCAACTGCTTTTTAGAAAGATGGAAATTCACAGGTAGGAAATTTTTACTTATGCAAATTTAAATTTAATGTATTACTGGGCTGAGGAAATTCCTCTTTTTGCAACTTTGGAACAGTTGGCTTTATTAGGCCAAGTAATTTTTGGAACAATTGGAACTGATTATTATCAATTTTTTAGAGATATCTATTCCATTCTTGAAAGAATAACCCATTAAATTAGGAGGTTGGACATAGGGTTCAGAGCAATGAATCATTACTAGTCAAGCCAAAACACCATGTGACAGAAATCTTAGTAAGCAAACCTTGATGACGTTGAATCAAAATCAATTTGGCTGCAATACCATTGTGGGAAAAGAGATAGTGCCACACTGCTTCCCATTATCAACAACTGTATCTGGCAAACAAAAAGGTTTACCATAATATAATGTATTTGTCAGATCGCAATTTCATACACCAGTCTAATCATAGCAAAAACTTTAAATATGCCATTACAGGTATTCATACAAACCATGACGAAAACAACTAGAAGAGAGCAAGGTTAACTTCAAAACAACGAATAAGACATTTAAAGATAACCTGATCAGTTATCTGGATGAATTAGTGTGATATGAGAGATAGGGAAAAATGAGTTCTAGCATTTAGTAAAATTATTCTTCATGTAAATAAAAAAATAATAAAATCTTTGTTTTTTTTTATTTTTTAGTACAGTAGACTCTCGATTTTCGGGGATAGATGGTAAAAAACAAATCCCGGATAATCGATTTCCCAGTTAATCCAAAAATACATATGTAAGAGATACGTTCCAGGACTTCTTACTTCATCGAGTTTTACGTAACTCGGGAATGCCTAATAACCTATTGCTACTATTTTATTATTGACAAATCTGAATTCAGTGAGATACTTGTTAATGTTTGACCATTTTCATACATTATTATTAGTTTAATTTTCTGATCCAAATTGATCGCTTTCCTTTTCTTGGTAGATTTACTAGTACCGCTGTCACTTATCCTCTTAGTCGGCATCGTGATAACGGTCAAAATGAAATTTTCTGTAAAGAACTTCAGAGGGTTTAGGCGAAAACTCACTATTATCACTCCGCACGAGCTCACATTTTGCTAAAGCACATTTCTGGAGGTCACTACCATAAAACAATAAAAACAATTTGCACTTTACATGTTATTGGGCTTTTCTGTTAGTGCATCTAATTATAAACGGGTAGTAAACTCGATCTTATTGCATTTGCAAAAATACCGATAGCTGGAATTCTCTGGGTTTTTATGTTATTATGGTAAAATGTGTGTCCCCTTCACTGAAATCTTCAGTCATATAAAAAAAACCATAAATAAATTGTAAGAATCTTCTCTTCTTTCCTATTTTTTTGCATGTTACACCGTATCTCACTTGTGCATGCTGTGATCATCGTTATTGATTGCTTATTTAATTTAATTTTTTTTTGTTTGTTTTAAATTTTATAATCCTCAAAAAAAAAAAAAAAAAAAAAAAAAAAAGAGTGAAAAAAAATTTTTAATTTACGTAAATCTGTAGTTGCACAAGTCGGGTACTTACTGTATCAAAAAATGTTCAGCAACCTACGTAAAAAAATATAGCGATACACAAAAAATGAAAAAACTTGCCACCCACTCCTCGCTTGTCCAATACGATGCTTCCCTTTATTTTTTGCGATGTCGATTTTTAAGTCTATAGCTTTCCTATATTTTTTACGATGTTGTGTCTGGTTTGGTCACCAACATTATAATGGTTCATTAGAGATTTAATGGATGCACCGTTTTCGAATTTTTGAATAATTTCAAGTTTTTGTTTAACTGAAAGCGCAACTCTTGTGTTTACCCATCATTTTCGCAACTTCTAAACAAAAAAAAATTTTATTATAAAAAAAATTGACATCCCTGACATAAAAAAAACAAAATTTGTCTTTTTGCAGTGCAACGGAACACAACAATCGATGCAACGCACTAAAACAAACTAAACACTTGTACTCTTTTTCTTTTTCTTTAGCAGCGGGTGTGAAGACAGCAGGGGTTGTAAGATAATAGGTACACTAATCTCCCAATGATGACTTATAATGCCATTTGTCGCTTATTTACAACTTGCAAAACATCTGTTTATACTTATTGTATTTATTACTTGAATGTTATGATTTATGGTTGTTTTTTTTTTTTTTTTTAAATTGGGAATCTTGAAGTGCCCCGATTAATCTGATCCCTGTAAATCGAGAGTCTGCTGTACTTCAAATTAGTTTCACTCTCATTGCTATGTTGATATTTTTCAATTTTTTCTCTCCACATATTCATTGAAAGAAACAAGGCCTCGGGGTCTAATTTTTCAAGGTGGATAATTTTTTTTTTTAAATTTAGCATTCGATTTTACAATGCATAACTTTCCTAGTCTGATTCTAAAATACAGTTTTTATCTGTATATGCCAAGGATGTCTTTAATTAATAATTTTATAAAAGTGAGAATTTGAAAATTATAAATATCAGTGTTGAACAACATAAAATTGTTTAGATATTCTATTATTAATATATAAGCTGGTACATACAAATATTCTTAATTTTCTAATTTATATCTTTCAACTTTGCTTGTATTCCTAGTTGTAAATATTTATTCAGTGGATGTATGTATGCTGAAGAAATATATGGGAAAAATTGCAGTAAAACTGATTTTTAAGATGTCTTCCACCACCATAAAACTTGTATTTTTAAACAAGTTTTCCATTACGAAAAGACTTGCAATGTCTACCAATATGCAGCCAATTACCAATATATAGCAGATTTATTGTCTTATAACCAATAACCAACACATCAACTGTGCTAGTTAAAGTTTTGGCAACTTTCAAGCATGTGCAATTTTAACACAAATTAATTCTTCTAATTATAAACTAAGTGCAATATTAAAGTGCATATGTTTTAAATTTGCAATTCAAAATTTATAATTCCTGAATAATTATCTCCATTAAAAATAATATTTTGGATGCAACGAGAACAAATGACATATATATGTTTCAATAACTACTTCTTACCATTTGAAAGTGCATACTGAAGCTCCTTTGTTGATATGGCACCACTTCTATCTGAATCAACTCTGAAAATAAGAAATCAATTTAGTTATTAAAATTAGAAATAAAGTGAGAAATTTGAGTTTTTATAATCTAGATTTCATTTATAAAAAAATTAGCCTTTTCCTGAAAGTCAATCAATCCTAGTACTGATTCAAGCAAGGTGCATATCCCTTAGGATCAATAATACACTTCAAGAAAGTATACAAGATGAAAGGGAGGAGAGTAACAACAGAAATACAAATAAAATCAGTTCTCCCATTACTATAACAAATTTTCACATACAATAGTTGTCTCTCACGACAAGCTTGTTTAAACACATGGTGTTCAAAATGTTTTTCAGTTATATAATACCTAACAGCTGGAGCTTATGTAAATTTAAAGAAGGATTAGAATCATCTGGTTTAATAGTAATAGAGGCATGTGATGCAAGAAAGCAAGCGTATGAGCTTATGTAGCATCAGCCAAAAAAAAAAATAATAATAATAATAAATAAATAAATAAAAAAAAAACATTCACACAACCATTCCCTCTAAAATTTTGTCCAGTTCCTCCTTGAATTTATTTAAGCTATCAACTTCCACAACGACAGATGGAAGTTTGTTCCAGCAATTAACCACCTGCTGGCTAAAAGCAAATTTCCACACATCTATTCTACAACTGTCTTTCTTCAATTTGAATTTATGCCCTTAGGTTCGTAATCTGAGCAAGTGGAAGAATCTCATCAGAATTCAGTGTGCTCAACCCATTCAAGGCCTTATACACCTCAATCAGATCACCTTGCAGGTGCCTAGTCTCCAGCCGCTGCAATTTGCAGAACTTAAGCCTCTCTTGGTAAGAGGATCCCTTCATTCCTCTCACCAATCTTGTTGCCCTTCTCTGTACACGTTCAAGCAAATCTACATCTTTCCTAAAATAATGCCTCCAGACCTGTACGCAGTACTCAAGGCATGGCCTGGCCTGGCTACTGCCTTATATACAAAGGGATTATCACCTCCTTTCCCCTGCTAGCAAAATTCCTGTATATCTTTGACAAAACCCCCATGGCCTACTCTCGCAGCCTGTCTACATTGCTCAGAAAATTTCATATCTGACTGCGCAATTACTCTCAGGTCTTTTTCATTTCCTACCACCCTAAGTGTAGTACCACACAGTTGGTACTACACAGGGTGGTACCAACCTACTCCCAGGTCTTTTTCATTTCCTACCACCCTAAATGTAGTACCACACAGTTGGTATGTTCCTCTGGGGTTACTTCTACCCATATGCAGTACTTTGCATTTGTCAATGTTAAACTTCAGTTGCCACTTCTCAGCCTCTGCCCAAATTTTCTAGATTCTGTTGCAGTAACATACTGCCATTACTGTCATTAACAACCCTGCCAACCTTTGTATCATCTGCAAACTTCAACACTAAGCCTGATATACCTTCATCAATATCATTGATAAATATGCAAAACAACAGTGGGCCCAACACCAAACCCTGTGGGAGTCCACTAATAACATTAGTCCACGAAGAGCAATGTCCATTGATTACCACCATCTGTCTTCTCCCACTTAACCACCCTTTTATCCACTGTAGCAACTTACCCTTAATACCATACTGCTCCAATTTGTACAGTAGTCTTCCATGCACAACAGTGTCAAAAGCTTTCCTGAAATCCAAATATATGATATCAAAATTATTTTTTGCATCCAGTTCCTTTGTAACCACACCATAGTATCCAATCAGATTTGTCAGACAATTTCCCTTAACAAACGCATGCTGTGTCTGAATTACTGCTGCAATTTTGTCTAGATGATCCTGCAATGCATCTTTAACCAGTGACTCCATTATTTTACCTGGAACAGAAGTTAAACTAACCGGTCTGTAATTACTCATGTCACCCCTTCAATTCCCCTTTGTGAAATGGGGATACATTTGCACATCTCCAGTCCATGGGGACTTCCCCTGAGTCCAAGGATGCTCTCATAATTATGGCCTACTTATTTCCTTTGCCACCTCCATTAATATAACTGGATAGATCCCATCTACCCCAGGTGCCTTTCTTATGTTTAACTCCAACAATTTCTCCTCCACTTTGCTATCAGTTATTACAAAATCATTTAACTTCCTGTTAGAGTTTGATAAACGTCTGGCCCTCTCCTCCTTGAATAACTCCTCATGTGTGAATGTAGATGCAAAATATTCATAGTTTGGCAGCTATCTGAGAATGATTATCTACAGTCAAACCATTGATATCAGTTGGTCCAATCTGATTAATCCGCTTCCTTTTAGAGTTTATATAAGTAAAGAAATCCTTGATCTTTTTCTTAGCATCCTTTGCCAAAGATTTCTCGTAATCTGCCTATAGATATAGATATCTGGATTAAACCATGTGATATATATATATATATATATATATATATATTTTTTTTTTTTTTTTTAAGATTGATGCCATATAAGCCTTCTTGGAATTCTTGGCATCAATTTGTGTTTATTAATACTAATACAGTACAACATTCCAGACCTTTTTTTTATGAAATTGACTGATTTCAGTTTGGTGCAAAACTTATTCTCTCATCAAAGAAAAAAACAAAAACACAGCAAACAAAGAACAATGCACAAAAATAAGCAATAATGTTGCATGTTTTTTCAACATTCAGGATATTCATTATAAATATGTTCCGAATGTCTAGACATTAAATCAGACCTGTTACAGAGGTTCTGCTTTGACTGAGAGAAAACGTTAATAGAAAAACATCACTAGCTCTTTTAAAATGGTGGATGGTCTCTCCACTATAACAATAGTCCTACGCATACCACATTCTTCATTCAAGAATTTTTGGCCCAAAAAACTGTTCCTGTAGTATATCATCCTCCATATTCATTTTAAATTACCCTATATGACTTTTTTTTTCTTTTCCCCAAACTCAAAATGAAGCTGAAAATTCTTGCCTTCTAACTGTCTAAACAGAATGTAATAGTGGAATTCGACAATCTCACAGGTGTAAACTTACAGCAATACTTCCAGAATGTTGGAATGTTGAAGTATATCTTGGATGGGGGAGGACTATTTTGAAGTAGACACATTGAAGCATTATATGTAGACTAACTCTCTTTAGGAAAAATAGTCTTGGAACTTTTTACCCAGACATCATACTCAGCAGAAATGTATGGTTTTAAAAATAAATTTTGGACTTTTCAAATTTTGGAAGTTTAGCAGTCAATATACTTTATCGTGAGTTTATAAGCTTATAATGTTTACTTAAGGTAGTCAAAAGTCTACTGGCTGCCAAACAGATAATGCATAGTGGAAAAGCGAGCTGTCAATTAAGTTTCTGGAAGCATTAAGTTAAATTTTATTTAACTTTTAACTTAAATATAATTTCATTCAGTGAACCAATTCAACACTAGTAGTGGTACTCAGAAAAAGTTTTGCTCCAAACTAAAATTAATCAGATTCACAAAAACATAATCATAAAATAAAAAAGTCTGATTCAACAAAAATGCTAAAAATAAATGTTTGTAATAAAATCAAGGGGAGACACCACTTCTGTTCCATTTAGAAGAACAACTTGGGGTTTAAATCAGTATAAATTCAAATCTAAACTATAAACTCACTGTACACCTTTGGCCTTTAACTCATGCAACAAAACAAGGTGTAACTCCAAAAAAAATATAACTGCACACCAAATTTCCCCAACAATCCAATCCACAATAACCTGTCTCTCCAAAGTCACTAAAGCAGCTATGAACAGACTTCCTCTCAGAGGATATTCCAAGATTACATTACATACTACATGCTAAAAATTCCAAATACTGATATCACTGATCTTGTAACCAAGCTATGATGGCAATTTCCTTGCCTCACCAGTAGTTTCCTCTCACAGAGTAAGAATATTCACAGCTTAAAAACATATCATATCAATGTTGAACTCTTTTGCAATGCTAAAACTTTTGGAGAGAAGCATCCTTCCTATCATTATTAATCAGTTTTTTCCAGACCAAAATAGCCAAAATGATTTTGATTTCATTTCATTTTTTTTTTATTATAATGGATAAAACAGGACATGATGCGCCACATCCAAAAGGGTCATATTAATTGGGCAAAAAAAAAAAGCATCAATTATCACCAACTTATTTAAAATATTATTCTATAATAAATAAGCCTTCTATTCTAAAAAAACAAATTGATATTATTCACTAAAATAAGCACAGCTGCTAATCAAGTCACTATAAATTAACTATTAACTCTAATAGAACAATACTGCTAAATTTCTTATTTTTTTGAAAATAAGATGAAATTTTTAGCAACTTTTCTTTTGGCACTTCTTAAAACTGTTTTTTTAACCTCATATATACTATTTAAAAGAATTATGCAACACTTTAAAGCAATAATCAGAACCCGTGAATACATATATCCCATTATGAAAATATAGCGTGGGAAGGATACCATATATGTAGCTGTAGACAAATATGTAGCTGGTGACTAAGAGAGCAGAAAAAGATAGCATGGGAATTTACGGAATGAAAAGTGCTGAAGCCCAAAACAGCCATGAGTTGATCTGTAATAGTAATACAGAAAAGGTTAGGGTAGCCAAGTATGAGTAAGCACTGACTAAGAAAACAAAGAAAGGAGAGGGACAAGGATATTTTCACATATGTGAAATGAATCAGATAGGACTCTTATGTGATGGGTGTGGGAAAGTCTTAAATTATTATTATTATTATTACTCATATGGTCCAAAAAAAAGGAAGAGTGAATCTTATCATGCTGAGCCAGCCAAAAAAATTCCCGAGTTACTTTGAGAGAGAGAGAGGAATCACCAAGAAAGGGAAGAATGATATCCAGCTCAGGACCCTGGGTGTGCCAAGCCCGTACTCACCAGATGTGAGCCCCTGGGGTGTTGTAGATGAATTGAATAGGTGCTCTGCATCCATCCATCTGTACCGATGAAAAGATCCTTCATGGTGAGGAGAGAGACTGTGAGTGAGGCTTTACCGATGAAAAGATCCTTCATGGTGAGGAGAGGCTCTGTGAGTGAGGTTGAGACATGAAATTAGTGATTTTGAAATTGCAGATGATTGTTTATTATCATCATCTATGTGATCCTTTTTTTCAAATCTAATCTTAAAACAGCATGATCATGTTCCTAATGGCTGGCTGCCTTCAACAGTCCAATTTTAACCTGTTTTGTAATAAATCAGCTTTTATTTTAAACTTTAACTCCAATATAAACTATCAACAAATTTGAACAGCTGTGGGATGCAACATTCCACCCAAATAAAACAAACTGTAACCAGCCTCTTACATCTTTAATAAACTGACCAAATATTTTTGTTAATAACTTTTCTCTTAACATTATAAAACATTTCAATAATCTAACTACTGATCTCACACACTTAGGAACAAAGATCTACTGCTTCAAGCTGAGAGGCAAACCTCTTAACTCCAAACTTAACTTTATCTCTTTTAAATCTACACAGTGAAATAGCATTAGTAGAGGGGTACGATGCAAGAAACAAGTTTATGCAAGCTTTTTTTGGCTGATGCTTATGCAGCATCAGCCAAAAAAAACCCGCTCCCATTTCACCCCTCCGTTCATTCCAAATACCTGTCCGGCTCAGCATTAAATTTATTTAGGCTATCAACTTCCACAACAAAAGACGGAAGTCTGTTCCACCAATCAACTACCCACTGCCTAAAGGCAAACTTCCGCACATCTATCCTACAACTGTCTTTCCTCAATTTGAATTTATGCCCTCTCAGGTGATTATTCTGAGCAAGAGGAAGAATCCCATCAGCATTGAGCACGCTCAAACCATTCAAGGCTTTATACACCTCAATCAGATCACCTCGCAGGTGCCTAGTCTCCAGACACTAATCTGTAAAACTTAAGCCTTTCTTCGTAAGAGCAACCCTTTGTTCCATTCACTCATCTTGTTGCCCTTCTCTGTACTCGTTCCAGCAGCTCTACATCCTTCTGAAATGAGGCCTCCAGACCTGTATACAGTACTCAAGGCGTGGCCTGACCATTGCCTTATACAAGGGGATAATCACCTCCTTATTCCTGCTAGAAAAATTCCTGTATATCATTGACAAAACACCATAAGCTACTCTTGCAGATCGTCTGTACTGCTCAGAAAACTTCATATCTGCCTGCACAATTACCTGCAGGTCCTTTTCATTCTCTACCAGTCAGTGTAGTACCACAGAGTTTATACGTTACTCTGGGGTTGCTGTTTCCCATATGTAGTACTTTACATTTGTCAATGTTAAACTTCATTTGCCACCTCTCAGCCCATCTGCTCAACTTTTCTAGATCCTGGTGCAGCAGCATACTGTCATTGGTGCCCTTAACAACCCTGCAACCTTTGTATCATTTGCAAACTTGGACATTAAGCCTGATATACCATCATCAATACAGAAAACAACAATGGACCCAACACTGAACCCTGAGGGACTCAACTAATAACATTAGTTCACGAAGAGCAGTGTTCATTGATTACCACTCTCTGTCTTCTCCCACTCAACCATCCCTTTATCCATAGCAGCAATTTGCCTCCAATGCCACCCTGATCCAATTTGTGCAGCAGTATCAAAAGCCTTTCTAAGATCCAGATATATGATATCAAAGTTATTCCCTGCATCCAGTTCCTTTGTGCCCACATCATAGTATACAATCAAATTGGTCAGACAAGACAAAACCATGCTGTGTCCGAGCTATAACTGAAGTCTTGTCTAGATGATCCTGCAGTGCTTCTTTAACCAGTGCTTCCATTAATTTCCCTGAACAGAAGTTAAACTAACAGGTCTATAATTACTTGTATCGCCCTTTGATCCTCCTTTGTGAATTGGGGTCACATTTGCACATCTCCAGTCCATGGGTACCTCCTCCGAGTCCAAGGAAGCTCTCATAATTATGATAATTATATAGCTCTCATAAATACTTAATAGTGAGTCAATCATTTTTGAAAAACACCTAGGTCAAGTGCTATAATGGACATACTCAAGCAGTTTTATAATTTAAAAGTAATTCTTTATTGATTCATTTCTACTGTTAAGTTTGCCATCAAATATTATATAATCACATGTGATGATTTTATCTTTAGCTTATCTGTTATTTTTGCTTAACATACTTAAATGTTTTATTGCTACCTTAGCCCCATTTACCTACTTTTATTTCCAGCATTTATTGCTGTACCACTGCTGTCCCAGGCCTTCTATTGCTGCCTTAAGGTTATTCTGTTATTTATCACAGTGTGAAGTTTCTGCCATCATTATATTAACTTTTGTGTCATTTTTGTACAAGCACAAGCATGTCGTTTTGTCAAACTTGTGTTTTGACCTTGATGTTAACAACACAGTCATTGTACAGTACCTGAATGTTGAATAAATGGATATTTGCTGAATGACTGATTAAAGAGTTGGCAACCTAAATTGTCATTCGACCACAAATCCAATTTTTAACTTGGTTTGGAATGGGACTCCAATAATTTTGTGACCCTAAAGCTTCCTTGCCAATTTAAAACTTCGTTGGTATAATTTTCTAAAATGATAACAGTAGGCAATGCATCAAAAATTGTTTATCGATCCTCATGAGAATTCTTAGTGATTAACCTGCTTTTTAAGCAGGTACATCACCAGTAATTTTCTTGAGATCGATACACACACTGAAATAGAAAAAAAATGAAAATTTCTGTATTAAATGACATTAACAATTTTTTGGAATTCACTGGCCAGTTTCGACAACCACTTCTTACCGCGATACTCATAGTATGGTATATATATAATTATGCACTCGTGCCTTACTTTCAAAACTACAAAAATAAATATGATATTCCCACCTTTGATATAAATCCCACAGAAAAGCTCTATCAGGCATATGGGCAGGCGGAACCGCCATATTCAGAACTATTCCTTTTCTAAATATTAATTAGTATATAAAAATCTATACATATAGTCAAACTGTATTGACAAACGGTCACAATCACAAGCTACAAATGAGTCAACCAACACGCGTCATTACTCATCCATAAAAGTTGCAAGGACGCCTTCTATTAAGAAACAAAAATTGAAAACAGTCGCCAGAAATTGAAAACGTTTCGTTAAATTTTGGAACTGAAGCCTTCAAAAACCAAATTTGTTTTAATATGTGTGTACCTAAAAATTCGTGACGCGTCAATACAATAGAGTCGGTGCGGCTACGGAAGCAGGTATACCTTAGTAACTTCAAAATGTTCACTCCTTTGGAAAATTCTATGCTCGAATCCTGTTGGTGGAAGAGTACGTACCTGTCTGAGATAAAAGATGATCAGGCAATACAATACTTCGCTCATTAAATAAACACTAAGACCGCATTGACCTTGACAGAATGTTATTGTTGTTATAGGGTTTTAGGCGAATCAGCAACTTAGGGCATATTGCGCCGTATAAAATATGTCTGTAAATTGCGTGTGCTCTGCGGTCAACTTGTGTTTGCTAGACAAAACCCGACTTTCCGTGAGAAAAAACCATGTTACCCTTGATTGAGACCGACTAACTCACCATGTTGTGAAAAAGGCCCATATAAATTCCTCGCGTTATTGATCGGGTTTGAACACGTGTCTTTCAACCCAGTGTAGGGAGCACGGAAAGTGTAAAGTGTGTTAGTTGTCTGACAGATACAGAGGTTTCTCCTGTCTCCGTGTTGTATTCTTTGTACGTGTGGCACAGAACTCTGTGAAGGTCAGTGTATGGGGTAGTGGAATGTTGTATAGTAGTTGTGGCATGTAATGCAAGAAAGCAAGTGTGTGAGCTTATGCAGCATCAGCCAAAAAAAAAAAAAAAAAAAAAAAATTCGCACCATTCCCTCCAAATGCCTGTCCAGTTCCTCCTTAAATTTATTCAACCTATCAACTTCCACAACGACAGATGGAAGTTTGTTCAAGCAATTAACCACCCTCTGGCTAAAAGCAAATTTCCGCACATCTATTCTACATCTGTCTTTTCTTAATTTGAATTTATGCCCCCTTAGGTTCGTAATCTGAACAAGTGGAAGGATCCATCAGAATTCAGGGTGCTCAACCCACTCAAGGATTTATACACCTCAATCAGATCACCGCGCAGGTGCTTAGTCTCCAGCCACTACAATTTGCAGAACTTAAGCCTCTCTTCGTAAGAGGATCCCTTCATTCCCCTCACCAATCTTGTTGTCCTTCTCTATACACGCTCAAGCAAATCGACCACCTTCCTAAAATGAGGCCTCCAGACCTGTACGCAGTACTCAAGGCGTAGCCTGACCATTGCCTTATACAGAGGGACAATCGCATCCTTTTCCCTGCTAGCAAAATTCCTATATATCATTGACAAAACCCCATGACCTGCCCTGGCAGCCTGTCTGCATTGCTCAGAAAGCTTCATATCTGACTGCACAATTACTCCCAGGTCTTTTTCATTTTCTACCACCTTAAGTGTAGTACCACACAGCTGGTACTTTTCTCTCGGGTTACTTCTACCCATATGCAGTACTTTGCATTTGTCAAGGTTAAACTTCAGTTGCCACTTCTTAGCCCATCTGCCCAAATTATCTAGATCCTGTTGCAGTAGCACACTGCCATTACTGTCATTAACAACCCTGCCAACCTTTGTATCATCTGCAAACTTCGACACTCAGCCTGATATACCTTCATCAATATCATTGATAAATATACAAAACAACAGTGGACCCAACACTGAACCCTGTGGGACTCCACTAATAACATTAGTCCACAAAGAGCAGCACCCATTGATTACTACCCTCTGTCTTCTCCCACTTAACCATCCTTTTATCCATTGTAGCAACTTACCCTTAATACAATTCTGCTCCAATTAGTACAATAGTCTTCCATGCGCAACAGTGTCAAAAGCTTTCCTGAAATCTAAATATATGATATCAAAATTATTTTTTGCATCCAGTTCCTTTGTAACCACATCATGATAACCAATCAAATTTGTCAGACAAGACTTTCCCTTAACAAACCAATGCTGTGTCTGAATTATTGCTGCAGTCTTGTCTAGATGATCCTGCAATGCATCTTTAACCAGTGACTCCATCATATTACCTGGAACAGAAATTAAACTAACTGGTCTGTAATTACTCGTGTCACCCTTCGATACCCCCTTTGTGAATTGGGGATACATTTGCACATCTCCAGTCCGTGGGGACCTCCCCTGAGTCCAAGGATGCTCTCATAATTATGGCTAAGGGTTTGCTTAGTTGCTTTGCCGCCTCCTTTAATATAATTGGATAGATTCCATCCACCCCAGATGCTTTTCTTATGTTTAACTTCAACAATTTCTCCTCAACTTTGCTCTCAGTTATTACAAAATCTTTAATTACCCTGCTACAATTTGATAACCTTCTGACATTTTCGAACCTTAATAATTCCTCATGTGTGAATGTAGATGCGAATACTCATTCAGTTTGTTTGCTCTCTGATTGCTCCTTGCATCCTTTGCTCCTCCACTTGCATCCTTTCTGCTCTTCGACCATTATGTTGTGACTCTCTAAGTGGTCTAATATCTTCTTGGTTATCCAGCTGGTCAGGATCTTGTACGTCATTTCGAGGCAGGTGATTGGCCTGTATTTCGCCGAGTTTCTTGTATCTTCGGCTTTAGGCTTCGCATATGTGATTCCTTCGGTGAGAAACTTCAGGATTGTCTCCTGGTGCCTTACCATTCGAGTGAACTGCTCTGCTAGGTGCTTGTGTGTGTGCAGGTGAGCTTCTTGTACCAGTAGTTGTGGATGTTATCAATTCCTGGGGTTTCGCCAGTTGTAGGTGTTCCTGATCGAGTGTTTTACTTCTTCTCGAATCTCCCACTCTCTCATCTCTCGTATGTCCTTGGTTTTCTTCCGTTCTACTTCTATCCAGGGTGCTCTGCTGTTATGTCTTACTTCACTGCTCGAGATATTTCCCCAGAACTGCTCGATTGTCTTCTTCTCGGGTGGTCCGTTTCCTGCGTTCTCATCTTCACCCAGTTTCCTGTAGAAGGCTCTTTGGTTCTCATCGAAGATTCGGTTGTTTATTTTCCTCTGGGAGCTCTCTTTTTTATCTGCATAGTCTCTTGCTGAGTGCGATGAGGTTCTGTTTCAGTGTGTCCAAGTCTTCTATTCTCTGATTTCTGGTCTCATGTTTGCTTGGATGCTGTCTCTCTTGAGGATGCTCTTCACCTTTCCAATTAATTGCTTACTTCTATTACCCTGTTGGTACTGGGTCAGCTGACCTTGTTGCCTCTGCATTCTTCTATCTTCTGCTGAAGTCTTCTTTCACAAGCTGGTGATTCCTTCTGTTTTTGGTTCTTCTGTTGCTGGTCTCTCTTATCTTTCACATTAATCCTAGTAGCTGCTATGGCAGCATAGTATACGGCTATGTGAATAGCGTGCAGCGTTGCACCATTGTTGTCAAGGTAATGTGGCATTATTTGCCGATTGCGGTGGTCTGTTACTGTCCACAGGTTTTTATTTGGCCTCTGCTTAGGGCTGCACCCCCACTTCTTGTGGGGTCCATTCCTTCGAATTCTATTAGGGCCTTCTTCCACTCGTCTTCTATTCTGGATATCGACTTCTTCTCTTTCCACTTCAGCTACTCTGGGTTGTATTTCTTCTTGCTGTTCCTCCTCTTGTTCCATGGTGTGATGTTCCACCTCTGGTTCCATACTGACCATATTCTTTGTGTTTGATCGCTGATATCCTGCTTGATTTTTTCCAAGATGGCAGGAGCTATTAGGTTCTTCGTGACGATGGTTCTCCTTTGGTCTGCTAATCGCTGTTCGGTGACCTGAATATTTGGGTATCGTTCCAACCACTTGGTATGTAGTGGCGACCTGTACATTGTCATATCGGTCTCTAGCCTGGTTATTTCATAATATGCTCGCATGATGTACGTATTCATTTCAATGCTCCACTTCATGCGTTGGTGTTTTCTTCTTTCCTGGGTGGTTACCAGCGCAGTTGCGCAGGAAGCACTTCCAGTTGGTGGGCTGAATGCTCTCGCTCTTCTTTTGTGGTAGCCTTACGGGAGACAGACCCACTTGCTCCACTGTCTTGCTCGGGAGACGGTCTCCAACTTTTCGAACCGACCGCTCTGCTCAAGGCCTGAACGTGGTGACTTTATCCTGCGCCACAGTCAATGCAGTATGAATAATATTTCTCTGCGACATCATCCATCTATGGGGTGGACTTGTTTAGCTTCGGCTTATGTCCAGTGGTTTATTTCATTTATTTTTAGTTTTTGCGAGTGACACCAGGTAGCGCACTATCTGCCTCAGCCGTAACTCCGACCTTGGAGAAGGTAAGTCCAATGGGGTAACTTTCGCGTTTTTTTCTTTATCACCATTTAATGTTATTATTATTATATTGGTCTCCCAGTGTAATAGAGCCGCTTTCGCTTTCACTAAGGCGGGATTCAAACCCAGGTCCATCAGGCTGGGAGTCCAGTGTCTTAACCACTGGGCCATCGCAGGATTATTATTATTATCTTTATGGTGCAAGGAAGCCTGAGGCTTATGCTGCATCAGACAAAAAAAAAATTCCTGAGTTTCCCTAAGAGAGAGAGAGAGAGAGAGAAAAGGAGAAGGGAATGACCAAGAAAGAGAAGAATGACGATATCCAGCTCAGGACCCTGGGTGTGTCAATCCCGTACCTACCAGATGTGAGCCCCCGGGGTGAAGTCATCAAATTCAGACATTGTGGGATATCACAGACGGGTGCACTCAACCAAAAGGGATGCTGAATTTGAATATGGAGAGTACAATGTATACAGGAATGATAGACAGGACAAGGGGGAAAATGATTAAGTTCTTAGTTAAGACACATATTAACCCTTAAGTACTGACACATCGTCTGACAGATTACCGCTATTTTTAAAACTGTGATATCTTTTTAATTGATAAAACTCGAAATTCTCTCTTAGTGTACTGTGAAATGGGGAGACAATATGTCTTCAATGTGTAAAAAGACCGTGCCTCCGATGTATAGAAAATGCCTAAGAAAGCATATATTTAGCGTTTGTAATTATATTGTTAGTTTGTTGTTTATTTAGTATTTTTTGTATATAATGCTTACTTAGCCTTTTTTAAACATATTAAAAAAACTTAATCCTTGTATTTTTTCGTTTAGTGTTTTTTTTCTGCAAAATACAGTAGGCATGCATTTCTTTTGTATCTCTAAGTAATAAATATTTTTTTTTCTCAAAAATAGTGTATTATTTTTATACATTTTGTGGATTTATATTACAATAAATAAGCATATTATAAGTGTCCAAAATATAATTGAATTTCAAAAAAAAAACAAGTATGAAAAAATAATTTTGTTTCAAGGTAGTCTCACAGACGACATGTCAGTACATATGTCCCAATAATTGTATGTCAGTACTTGAGGGTTAAATCTAAGACGGTGCATCTAGTAAACATGGGTGGCCAGCGGGTACCCCTTTTGTGGATCTTTGTGACAAACAACGGGATAGCAAGTGCAGCTCCTCCCATTTACTGCTCTGACAGGCTGCTAATTTCTGGTGGTTTGTGTTAGTGAATGCCGTCTTTCCACCAACTAAAGCCTGCAGGTTTGTGTTAGAATAGAATAGATGGAAACACGCAGTACCCCCCCCCTCCAAAGATTCCGAAGATGCAAATAAATACAGAGAGAGAGAGAGAGAGAGAGAGAGAGAGAGGGAAGAGACAGTGAATGCCATCTTGGTGCTGATTCAAATTTGGGAGACATGAGTGTGTCACGCAGTTCCTTGAGATTCGACGGAGGCGTAGGCCTGCAGCGAACAGTCCTTTTCAGATCATCGCGAAGATGTTCAATAGGATTGAGATCCGTGGACTGAGCGGGCCAATGTAGCAAAGAAAAGTCATTGTCATGTTCCTAGAACCATTCCATAGTGATTCGAGCTTTGTGCACCGGCGCATTATCCTGCTGTAAGTAACCATCTGACTAAGGATAAACTGTCAACGTGAACGGATGCACTTGGTCAGCAACGATGTTAAGGTACGATGCGGCATTCAGACGTGGATCTATGGGTATCAATGGACCCAACATTTGCCAAGAAAACATTCCCCATGCCATAACACTGCCCACACCACCTTGCACAGTAGTCGTCAGACATGACGGGTCCATGGATTCATGTTGTTTTTGCTAAATTCTGAGCCTTCCATCAACATTATGCACCAGGAACTTCGACTCGTCAGACCAAGCAGCTCTTTTCCAATCCTCGATAGTCCAGTGTTGGTGTTCCCACAAGAGGCGTGTTCTCTTGTTCTTCATTGATAACAAAGGTACGCGATGTGGCCGTCGGCTGTTGTAGCCCATTCGCGACAAAGTGCGACTGGTGGTCCGTTGCGATATTTTGTTCTGCGCACCAAAGTTGTATTATTATTATTATTATTATTAGCCATATGGTGCAAGGAAGCCCGAGGCTTATGCTGCACCAGCCAAAAAAATTACAGAGAGAGAGAGATAGAAGGGAATCGCCAAGAAAGAGAAGAATGATGATATCCAGCTCAGGACCCTGGGTGTGTGAAGCCCATACTCACCAGATGTGATTCATCAGAATATTACCCCTGGGGTATTATTCTGACGTGATGTGCGAAATTGTGGCCCGTCTGTTTGCTTGCATAATTCTGGCTATCCTCCTCTAACCTCTCTCATTAACAAGAGATTTTCTTCCACAGGAGTGCCGTTAAGAGGATGTTTTCTGTTCGTTGCACCATTCTGGTTACACCCTTGAAACTGTGGTGCGTGAAAAGTTCAGGAGAACTGCCGTTTCAGAGATGCTTTTTCCAGCCCGTCTTGCACCTAGTACCATGCCACGTTCGAAGTCCATTAGATCGCTCCTTTTTCCCATTCTTGCTACGGTTTGAACGCTTAACTGATACTAGAAAGTTTGTTCTGCTGCATTTATATCCACAACTGTGATCATGTGACTTTCAACGTTGTGGGACAAACCATTTGCGCGCACAGCACAGGTGTACCTAATAAAGTGGCAGCACAGTGTATATTATGTCTGTAAATTGCGTGTGTTCTGTGGTCGATTTGCTGTCAAAGTTATAAGTAGTTGTATATTATGAATGTCTGCGCGGCAGCACAGTGTCCTACATCACGGTCCTCCCCACACGGGGTGGAAAAGGCCCGGGTTCGAATCCTGTTGATGAAGCGAGGAACATTTTTAATGGGCTTTTTTCGCTACGTGGCTGAGTAAGTCGGTGTCAGGCGCAGATAGCAAGATTTTTCCCCCCAAAAACTGGGGTTTATCGTCCAGCAAAACAGACAAATCGACCATAGAACACATGCAATTTAATTAGAATATACAATATAGGAAATTAAATTCTTCTTTATTCATCCGGAAGTACATCCTAAAACGATTTTCATCTTCTTCAAGTCCTGCAGTAAATGATGGAATTCGCCTTTTTCTGTTCTCTTCCAGTTGATGTCGTCGTGTATCCATTGCGTACTCGTTTTCTCGGCTATAAGAGAAGCGCATGCATTTTCTAAATCTTCTTCAAAATCTGAAGAGGAGGATGAACTATGGCAATTCATTTCGCTTCAGCTTTCCTCAAAGAGAATGACACGAATACAACGTTACAGGTTGCCAGACGTATCCCTTTTGGAAGTATAATAAAATTTCCAAGATACCCCTTTTTTTAACATTTGAAATGGGGAATTTGAAAAAAGCAGAAATCATAAAACAACCTGTTGAAATGATTATTTAGGAAGAAAGAATTAACTGACGATAAAGTTGTTGTTGAAATTCACCCTTAAAGACTCAAATACGACATTCTTTCCTATTTACAAAGAGGACGAGGGATGAATACCCCAAACCTCGAGTACCTCGAGATCAAATTTTTAATCTGGCCACCCTAGGTTACAGTTTCTTCTCCGACCGACCGCAGTTTACACTAAACAGGGACTACAGAGTGAGAGACATGACGAGATTAACGTGACGTGATAATAGTGTGTTCTTGCCCTAACAGACACAAGCCACACAGCACGGCATATGAATTTATATATTCGGGTGGCCTAATATAATTGTTTGGTTTTGTATATTTTTAATTATTGGATGTTTGTGTTCATTCTTATTTTGTATTTCTGCATATAGGTGAATTAGTGTTTATCCCTGTAATGTATGCATAATTCCAAACAAATAAATAATAAACACTTTTTCTGTTGAAATGAAAAAACATAACAGTTTTACATTTAGCAATATTTAAGTCCAAACTGTTAGCTGACGACCTAACGAACAGCAATTGGGCGGTATGATTCAGAGTAACAATGGTAGATAAATGAATAGACGAAAGAAGTTTTGTCCTCGTGGATAGCACAATTGATATAATTACCGTCCTCCCCATACCAGACGGAAAAGACTAAGTTCAAATCCTATCAATGATGTGAGGAATTTTTATGGACCTTTTTCACAACGTGCTAATTAGTTTGGTCAGTCTCAGGCGAGAGTAGCCTGGTTTTTTCTCCCGGAATTCCGGGTTTTTCGTCCCGCAAACAGCAAATCTGTTATTTACAACGAAACAAAATTTTTAATTCCGTTTGATCAGAATTAAAAAAACAACCATTTTACACAAAAAAATTATTTTTAAGCGCATCAGCAACCTAAGTTGCAGATGCGCCTAAAAATGGGGTTTTAAAATGTTTTAAAATGCCTAAAAAACAACCAACTAAACGAAAAGGTTTTATGTTTTCGATGTACATATGGCCATAACAAGACGGAATGAAATGGACTGTTTTAACTGAATTCCGTCTTATATATTACTAAAAGTATAAACTTAAACCCTTAAAACTTAACTTAAATCCCCTGGCACCGGAAACCTTTCATAAGGGTTTCTAATGCCATTGGATTTAAGTTTTTTCATTAAAGTTCATATATTACTGAATCGAAAGCCCCTTACAACTTAACGTAAATCAAATTGCCTGACAAAACTGCGAGTTAAAGTTGTCTGACAGTTTATTACTTTTTTTTCAATAGTACTGCATTTAATTGTTGCTGTATTTTTTACAGTTTTAATGAAGAGACATTAAGCTGAAATTGTGGTTGTTCAAAACTAGGCAGCCCCTCGAAATACAGTACTGAATACAAGCGAAGGGACGCGTTTTGTTCCGACGCGTGCTTCCTGCACTTTACAATTGCACGTTTGAAAGTGAGATAAAAGCTATTTAGCAGCTGTAGCTTTTCTGATAAGCATGGGGCTATTGAAAACAGAAACTACTTTTAGACTTCTCATGGTTATCGGTTTTTTATCATTTTTTTTTTTTTTTTGACTCTGTGTTAAAAAGAAAAAAAAAAAATCGCTTCTTCAAATAACGTTGACCGGCTGTTTGAAGAAGAGAAAATTGTTCTGCTCCTCTAGTATCTTATATATACACTGTGTATAATATTATGTAGTGTCATAATTAACAATGAAATTGTAAACTTCCTATTTTCAACTATTTTTGGCGATTTATCCACTAAAATTGATTGTCGTACGTTCTTTGCACATGACACCTGCTGCTGATTTTTATAAATGATTTTTTGTATAAAATAGTTGTTTTTTAATTCTCATCAAACAGAATTAAAAATTTTGTTTCGTAGGAAATAACAGCTAAAAAACATAACACTTCTATATTTTCAGATTCTTCATTAAAAACAAAAAAATAAATATATAAAAAGGTGAAGCACTGGTATATCCCATGAAAAACTTTTAAAGAAATCAGAAATAAAAAAATAAAATTTGAAATCCGTTATACTGAGCGCTACTTTTTTTAAATTATTGTATTAATAATTATCTCTTCCTCTATTCAAAAATCGCAGCATGTCACTGTATCACCGTAAATTAAGAGTAGGACACCTGCAGACTTACTTAACAAGTACGGGTTAATGTTGAAAAAAAGTCGCGAGTTAGGATTAAATTTGAAAATGACTGCAATTCAGCAAAACTTTTCTCCTTCAAAAAAGATACCTTATTTTTTTGGAGGGGAAATAACTGTCCTTGCAGTTAGCATAGTTGTTACGA
This sequence comes from Mastigoproctus giganteus, assembly GCF_048544385.1. Classification (NCBI taxonomy): domain Eukaryota; kingdom Metazoa; phylum Arthropoda; class Arachnida; order Uropygi; family Thelyphonidae; genus Mastigoproctus; species Mastigoproctus giganteus. Next base: position 179,420,878 of record NC_143583.1, on the reverse strand, counting down.
TCACCGTCCTTTAACTTCACCAGGAATTTTAGCATTTTGGCGCCTAGGGCCAAATATCAGAAATACACCTTAGATTTTCATTAATTTTTATTTAGTGATATACAGCTCAGGGTCCTCTAATTATCCAGATAACAATCATAAATGAAATAAATACTTCTTTATAGAGAGAACGCGTCTCTTGATAGTATTTATTTTCCACGTGAAAAGGAAAACTAAGACCGTGGTTCAAGCCTGCATGACTACTAAATACGGTTCGTTTTATGTATCCCCTCTCTCTCTCTATCCTGTGAACCCTCCTGGTCGTGTGGTTGTTCCGAGCTATAAACAGAAAATTTATTTTTATTTAAGAGTAATAGAAAGCTGAGGGAGGGGAAAGCACATATCAGTTAAGTGCTCCTTACTAGAAAGAGTACCAGTCAAAATTTTAAATTTTTTAAAAAAATTTTAAAAAATCAGAGAGAGAAGAGGAACTTCTGAACCTTACTACTCCCTCTCCCCCTTGTTTTTTTTATTTTGTATAACAGTATGCCACAGTAAGGTTCCTGTCAAACTTCATTCGGACGTATCGCCATAAAAACAAGGGGGGGATTCATAAGTTCCTCCCCTTCCGTTTTTTTTCTTATGGAGACAGGTGAGTTGCGTTCCACAGACATGTGCTTTGCCATCTCTCTCAGCTTTTTTTTAACTTTCTTTTACTCTTCTTAGTTTCCCTTCTGATGTGGAATTTTGTGGAGTTATAACTACATAACTGGGTTGTCACTATTACAACACCAGGGTACCTACCCGACCGACAATAGGCCGAATAACCTTGAAACGGCCGTCAGGGTGGTTGGACTAATGTTACTTATTCTTGGTGGATACTACCAAGAATAATAAGATTAGTCTTCTCCATTGGTGGAGAGACTAATGTTACTTATTCTTGGTGGATACTATCAAGAATAATAAGATTAGTCTACTCCATTGGTGGAGCGTTACTTATTCGAGGTAGTGCAATACCAGGAAACTCGTTGTGAAGGTATTTACAATATGAGACATGATAAAAACGATGCCATTTTACCAATTTGGTAATTCACTTACGAAAAATCACGATGCAATTGCACTAACATTTTCCTTAACAATTCAATTGATTTTAATAATCATTTGATGATTTTATAAAAATAAGTAATATTACAATCAAATTATAATTTAATTAATAGTTTCAGTTAATAGATTAATTAATTTTAATATTGATTAAATTATTAGTATTAATATTAGCCACATAGTGTAAAGAAGTCAGAATTCGCTGCATTATCAAAAAATATAATAATAAATTAATTAATTAATTAAAATAATATATAATTTTTTTTAATTAATGAAATACAAATATACATTTATGATATTTGTCAATAGGCCCAAAAAATTCTAGTTGTCACTTTTTTGTGAAAACTAGAAAAAAACAACTTTTTTTTTTTTTTTTTTTACAATTATGCATTGTAACTTCATAAAGACAACATGGTCCATGAGGCTGTTGCAGACATTCTCTCAGATATGCCAAACAAGCTGTGCTTGCTACCTGGGAGTCTAAAACACTAATGGAACTGATATTCGGGTGACACTCAAGTCAAGTGGACCTAATTTCGGCGAAGTCCGGACCGTCTGTGACAGCCAAATCCTCTGCTTGCACCTTCACGATGGTGGGACTGTTAATAATCCTGGGTATAACCCCCATTCGCAAGCACACTGTGGGTGGCCACCGAGGTGTGAACCAACATAAGCAGGGGTTGAGGTGTGGCGCCCACAGCACACGGAGGAATGATGCCCCTCTGTGTTACCAGGCAATACTAGGTGTAGATGACGCTCATCAATCGGTGCAATACCACCACTTTGCTTATTGGAGGCTTGAAGTGGTGGAACTCATGTTTAGTCTCCACAGCAAAGTTCCAGTCAACCCACCCCATCTCTTCCATCATGAATATTATGATTGATGTTTTTTGAGGTTATGATGAACACCATGGCGAGATTCAAACTTCCTTACATTCGAGTGTACAGCTCTAAAATGGTGTTCGCAGGCCGGCCGCTAGTTAGTACCCCAGCAAAACAGGCAAATCGACCAGAGAACACACGCAATTTACAAACACGAATATGGGTTAATGTAATCATTTACGAGTAACTCTAATACAATAATTTTTTTTTTTTTTTTTTTTTTTTTTGCCTCTACTCTGCCAAATAGTGACTGGCGGGAGTCCGAGTAGTGTGCATGCGGGGGCGGGGGCATTGTCGTGGCCACGTTATGTCAAGGATCTGGGTATATTCTTACTATGTGTACGCCATTTTTCCCCCTTTACTATGTGTACGATCATTTTTTTTTCCCGTTTACTATGTGTACGATCATTTCCCCCCCCCCTCTGGAATGGGCCCCCAGAGGATCCTGGCCTACCTTCTGACAACATTAGGTGGGTCAGAGTCTCTCTTGAGACAGTACGTGCTTTACATGGACTGGCCCACCTTCCCGTGGTGTGGACGAGTACCAGAATCATCTGTCCAGGTGACTGATGCTTCTGGGTAGCCAAGCGGCCAGAACAGGACAACAAAACACACACATAATACACACAAACCGACGTCACACACATATCTGGCCCATTTGTAGTGCTACTGTTCTTCACAGAGATACGAGGTGGAGTTGAACAAACGTTCTAGGAGCCGCCCTTTACATATACACATGTCCACTATGTGTACGCCACATCCAAAAAATTTCATTATTTTATACAGGTTGCCCCCACCCCCCCCACTTTCTCTTACTATTGAAAACACCATGAATTGTCGAACTAATAGAGCAAACTTATCTGCGAAAAGATGTAAACCTCTCAAACACTTCCCAGTTCATTTCACAAATATACGTTGTCTCAGTTCTAATCGCAATGCTGTCCATTTCCACTTACAGTCTGCCAAATCCCATGTACTTTTCCTGACAGAATCTCAATTATCGGTTATCGGTTATTGATTCAACCACTGCTCATCTGAGTTACCCAAATTATTCTCTGTATGATTCGTTTCGCCTCAAAGGTGGTACTTGTGCATATCCGTTCTGATATTCCCTGTCAGAGACTTGGTAATTTGGAATCTTCTCTTTTCGATCTTCTCTGGCTTAACATCTCTCTACCTCATTTTGTCAAATTCATCTGTTGTCTCTACCGTTCTCCCAACTCCACTAATCACTTGGAACTCTTTAACTTCCTCTCTTTGCAACTTGACTTTCTCCAGTCCAACTTTCCTAACAGTGAGGTAATTTTCCTTGGTGATTTTAATGTCCACAACTCCAGTTGGCTTCCGTTTTCTAGTCACACCGACCCAGCTGGTCCAAATGATAAGGCTTTTGCAATTACCAATGACCTCGCACAGATTATTCATTTACCTACCAGAAGACCGGACAATTCTAATCATACAGCCAACACGCTCGATCTTTTTCTCACAAACAGTCCTTTTAAGTGAGTGGTCCTTTAAGCACCTGAGATCACAACTTGATGATTGTCTCTTTTCCAATGGAGCCTTTATCTCATGGCTATTCCCAACCTCGTATTGTTTGGCATTACAAGAATGCAAAATAGGATGACCTGCAAGATTTCTTTTCCTTGGTAGGATTACTGTTTCGAAACTTCTGATGTTAACCTTTGCCCAAATCGCGTCCGTGAAATTATTCTTGTAGGAATAGAATCCTTTATTTCACACTCCACCTTAAAATCTCATCCTTTATCTAAACTGTAGTTTTCCAATAAATGCGCTAAGGCTGTTCAAGAGAAGAATGTTGCATATCGTAATTGGCTTATTTCCAAATCTTCAGTTTTATTTTCTGCCTACACCAAAGATCGCAACAGTTGTAAAGCAGTTATTAATCAGTCAAAACTAGATTTCGAACAAGATAAGAGCAGAAAACTTGCTTCTTGTTCTAATGGTATCCAAGCATTTTGGTCTCTTGCCAAAGATATTGGCCGCAACTTTTGCCCATCTCTGCTCCCACCTCTGTCCAAACCAGATGGTTCTGTTGTCACTTCAGCCAAGGATAAAGCTGACCTGCTAGCATCCCATTTTTCTTTGAGCTCATGTATTAATGATCTTGGTAAAACACCTCCCACCATTCCTAACACGCTCCATTCAATGCCTCCTGTGGTCTTCCGTCAAAAGGATATCAGAAGGATTTTGATGAATCTTGATGCTAAGAAAGCTCCAGGTCCTTATGGTATTTCTCCACTTGTTCTCAAAACCCGTGCTCCTGAACTTACTCCTGTTCTTTTTCCCCTTTTTCAACTTTCTTATTCCAAAGGTATTTTTCCTTCTGCTTGGAAATTTGCTCATATCCAGCCAGTTCCTAAAAAGGCTGGCAAATCCCTCCCATCCAATTATTGTCCCATTGCAATTACTTCGACTCTTTCTAAAGTAATGGAGAAATCAATTAACCGTCAACTCTAAAACTATCTAGGAACCTTCCGTCTGATCAACGATCCCCAGTGTGGATTCCGTCAGTGTAGATTCACTGATTATGTAGATTCACTGGTCAGTGTAGATTCCGGCTTATGTTACCCATTTACGGACAAATTCAATGGAAAAGTTTGGTGAAACACAAGCAATTTCCCTTGACATCTCAAAGGCTTTCGATTGTGTTTGGCATAAAGGTGTTCCAAACAAACTTCCATCTTATGGTTTGCCAACTGTTTTTTTTTTTATTTTTTTATAATTGGTTATCCAGTATTCTCTGATCCCTCACTCAGGGTAGATGGCTTTCTGTCTCCTAACTTTTCCACTAATGCTGGTGTCCCCCAAGGTTCAGTTCTTTCCCCCACTCTTTTCCTTTTGTATCTTAATGACCTTCTTCCATTGACTGGAAATCCTACCCATAGCACATTGCATTCCACTTTCCATTTTCAGAAACTTGCCCTGCTCAATCAGCTTCAATTTCTCGAATATCCGCTACCAATTCCTTAAATGCCGATCTCCAGGTAATTCTCCAGTGGGGCAAAGACAAGTTAGTCGATTTCAATCCTTCTAAAACTCAGTCTTGTCTTATTTCTCGCAAAAAAGGATTCTTCTGCTCCTATGCTTATCTTTGGTGACACTCCGATTTCTAGGCAAAATGATATTTCTCTTTTGGGGATTACCCTGGCTTTTAATCTCTCTTGGCACAAGCACATTACAAATATTGCTTCCTCTGCATTAAAAAAAAAAAAAAAAAAAAAAAAAAAAAGAAGAAGAAGAAGAGAGGCGCCTCCGTAGCCAGGTGGGAAAGAGCAGCAGTGCGTAGCACACGCTTCTTGATTAGACCGGAGTTTGAGCCCGTCACCACCAAATACTGTACGGAGCATGCGGAAAGGTCAGGGAATGACCACCGCATATCCCGGAGCAATATGGCCTTAGTTGCTAATGCTCCTAAAAACCAAATAACAAACAAACAAAAAAGCACCTAAAAAACTTGGTTTTCTCTTTCGCTGTCGGCGTTACTTTTCTTCCAAACAGCTGTTCACTGTGTACAAATCGCAAATGGAATATTGTTCCCAAATCTGGGGCGGTGCCCCCAAAACCTCTCTCAGGCTTCCAGATTCCATTCAGAAGATGGCAGTTAGGTTTATCAATGACTCATCTCATTGCCTTTCTGCTGCATGCCTTTTCTACAGATACTTCCATGGGCACTGTTCTTTTGAATTGGCTTCTATAATTTCGGCTCTCTCTTTCAAAACAGTTCAAACACGTGCCACCATCCATTTAGTGATCAACTTCAAACTCACAGAATCAACTTTTCATCTTCCTCGTTTATTCGTTCAACTGCCATTTTCTGGAACAACCTTCTTTCGTACGTATTTCTGAAAATCACAGTCTCCAGAAGTTCAAGTCTAATGTCAATAAATATCTTCACGGTACAAAATACTATAGGTTCTAATAACTCTGGTGTTTAGGGTTTTTATAAAAAAAAAAAAAAACTCAGGAAAATCGAATTTTACATTTTTGTCATAAGAATGGTTAAGTGCACACGTTATACACCACTAAAAAAATAACAAAAGACAAAATGTTGACAGTCCACGTATAAATTTTTGACGTGAATACGTCTTTAAATTCGGTCCCGTATAGGGGAATCTCTACGAAACTCTAGCGATCAAAAATAATGGCAAGATCCGTATCTAAAATGATGGGTAGTTGGGGTGTGCAGGGGGGGGGGTAGCGCTTGCGCGTGAACACTGAAAATGACGACGCCGCGCGGCGTTTGAGTGGTGTAACTTTGGATTGCGAAGAGATAGGACGTTGAAATTGGTGTCGCTTTGTAGAGAATAACAGGATCTACAGGATATAGTAGAGAATAACAGGATATTATTTACTAATAATAAAACCGATAAAATAAAATTTGTAAAGTTCTAAGCTGATAAGTGTGCTGAGTTGAAGAAAATTTTCATAATAAAATTGCAAAGGAAATATGAACAGAAATGTAAGAAACGTATATCATTGAAAAGAAAAATTCAAAAGTTCAACGTGGGTTTAACTTGAAGTACATTTCTACATCGCCCACTACTCCGGGCAACACTTGTATAGCTTTAACCTTTGTAAGAAACATCGATGTAAATACTATGCCATATGTATCTTACTTCTCCTATCATCTGCCTTTGATAAATAAAATTATACTTCACTTATACCCACCAAGACTTTATTCATTTACATCTTACCCCTCCTCTAATAACGCAAAGACGGATTCACGCTTTGAACGATTGCGGTTGTGTCCCCGAACAAAACCCACCCCAATTTTTTTTATTTAAAAAAAACGCCAGGGTCGGGATCCTAGGATTTTCAATAGGGAGCTGGCGGTTCTAAAGCAGTATTCCAGGGAATAATTAAATATACTCCTCATGTAGCAATATAAAACCACATTATTTTATCCATTAGAGGGAACTATAATCCGTTTAGCACCTGCCGTCCTACATAACGGCAGTTAACGTGTTAATTAAAGTAGCAATCTTATAGGTTTGTTTGTTTGTTATTTGGTTTTCAGGAGCATTAGCAACTAAGGCCATATTGCTCCGGGGATATGCGGTGGTCATTCCCTGACCTTTCCGCATCCGGTGGTCACGGGCTCAAACCCCGGTCTAATCAAGAAGCGTGTGCTACGCACTGCTGCTCCTGCCCACCTGGCTACGGAGGCGCCTATCATCATATAGGTAAATTAATAATTTGGTTACTGAGTTCATTTAATGAAGAGATTCCTCAACTTTTACACTTTAGCGTATGTTCTAAATTTCACCCTCCTGCCCACTCTACCATCTTCCGATCAACACCAGCGTGCTGTTGCTAATGCCATCCTACAAGCAGCGGACCAGTCGATCCGGAGAAGGGCCCCCCCCCCCCCGGCCAGGCGCTGTGCCGTGGTGGTCGCAGGAACTTGACCTACTTAGGAGAGATATGAACAGGAAAAGACGTGCCTTCCAAAGAGCCAGACGGTCCTGGCCTCCTCCTGAGGTTGAACCCCTCAGACAACAATACAGGGAGGCCACGAATAACTACACTGCGATGATCAGGCAGCGGAAGAAACTGTCCTGGGAGCATCTGGTTTCCACAGTCGGCAATACAGACCCATGGAGCATCATATATAGAATAACCACAAACAAGTTACCAAGGGGAGAGGTCACGCCCTCCACCATCACCCCACAAGGCGCCATGACAAAAAACTGGCACGACACCGTCAACACATTCTCAATGCCACCTTCAAACCCATCGAAGAGGACAACACACCTCAACAGCATCAGCTGTGCCACGCCAACAAAACCTACCAATCGGCCCGAGTGGAACAACCATTCACTCTGCAAGATTTACAAACTGCCATACAAAAAATAAAAAACAAAAGAACCCCAGGACTGGACATGCTTGAACCAGAACTGGTAAAAAAGGTGGCCGAGTATGTCCCGAACTTGCTGTTAGACTTATAACCACTGTCTTCGTCAGGGCTGGTTCCCCTCGGACTGGAAGGTAGCCAGCATAAAATTAATCATAAAAAACCCATCAAAGCAGCAACATATACCGGAGTCCTACCGACCTATATCCCTCCTGTCTGTACTCAGCAAAGTCCTGGAACAACTTCTTAGACAGAGGCTTGAAGTACATTACACCGCAGCAAATTTAACAACAGACAAACAATTCATATTCAAAACGGGGAAATCCACTCTTAATGCACTAGAATATATCATGAATGCCACGTCAAACTGCCAACGAAAGTACCTTCTTCTCATCTCTGTGGACTTTGCAGGGGCGCTCGACGCCCTCTGGTAGGCAGAGCATCCTCGCAAGACTAAGAGCTGCCAACCTGCCATCAAACCTATATGGATGCATTCAGAGCTACCTGAACAATAGGAAGGTCCTAGTGCAGGCTCCCTACTGCAAGGTTGAACGTCAGGTACACAGGGGCTGCCCTCAGGGCTCTGCACTGGGTCCCCTCCTTTGGAACTACATGCTGGATGAGTTCCTCTCCCTGGAACTGGGGGGGGTGTGCAAGCGCTCGCATACGCAGATGACCTCTCCCTAATCCTCTCTGCTGATTCAAGAGCACAACTGGAAACGCTTGCCAACTCAGCACTTTCTACACTAAGAGAGTGGACCGAAATTCATCACCTTAATATCTCTGCCACCAAAACCCAATCTATCCTACTAAAGGGATATCTAATTCCTACCAGACCACCGCAGATAAAAATCTACAACAGAACGATCAAGTTGGCCACAGAACTCAAGTACCTAGGAGTGATCCTGGACCGAAATTTATCATTTACACCCCACTTAAAATACATCCAGAAGAAAATGAAAAACTATGCTTGCCAGGATTACCCGCTGCGACTGGGGGCTAAAAAGAAGAACCCTTGCAATACTTTACAAAGCAGCCATCATCCCTGCGATTGCATATGCTTCTGGTGTCTGGCACCATAGGGCCTCTACGGCGGTAAATCGTCGGCTACTCAACATCATTCACCGACCGATTTTATTAACCCTCACCAGAGCGTGCCACACTGTATCTACTCATGCGCTGCAAGTACTCACTGGACCGAAATTCATCACCTTAATATCTCTGCCACCAAAACCCAATCTATCCTACTAAAGGGATATCTAATTCCTACCAGACCACCGCAGATAAAAATCTACAACAGAACGATCAAGTTGGCCACAGAACTCAAGTACCTAGGAGTGATCTTAGGTACTTGAGTTCTACTAGGCATGTTACAGCAGCTTAGACGCGGAAATCCAACTACCTTCCAGGATCACACCACAGACCCAACTGCAAATCGGACAGTGGAGAAGAAAAGACTCCAGATCTATTTGCGATCGATATGGCAGCAGCTCTGGACGACCTCCACAAAAGGGGAAGTCACGCGGAGGTTCCTCCCCGATCTACAACAAATATACCCACAGTATCCGGTATGGCTTTGCCCTGGATTGTACAGCACGTATCTCCTAACAGGACATGGAGCGATCCGTCACAAATTACACCTTCTCGGACTCGAAAACAACCCAATGTGTGCATGTGGCTCTTTGGAGACCTGGGGACACCAGATGTATGACTGCGAAATTTATGAAGATCTTCGTGTTGAATTAATCATCCAAGTGCGCCTTAATCCCAAAAACCGGGAACACTACTTACTGGAAAATGAAGCCTCATATATAGCGTTCACCAAGTTTGCCCAGAACCTGTATGCTAGACGCTTGACCATTCCTCTGCCTGCAAACTTCGAATAGATGTGTCAAACAAAGCTTCTCAGAGACCCCCATCCAGATGTCAGGTTTGACTGCTTGATCCTTCATGCAAGACAAAACTGTAACTCTTATGAGAAGTGAGAAAACTCCACTTCCCAGAACATTGACTACCGGACGGGACAACAGTCCCATGAATGACTCCCAACTGTGACATTTTGCACAACCTGTTCAGCCAAACCAACATTGGATCGCCTTTGCTGGGCTTCAAGTTTTTCTGGATGGTGCGGACCTGACCCTGCGGTCTGGTTTGCTCCCACCCATGCACACAGGCCACATTGGCAACCTGAGCCAGCTCTCTTGTCTGGCTCACTGTCTCACCTCTTCCTGGCAGGTGGGGAGGGGACAGTAATCTGTCCCCTCCCCACCCTGCCACCCTATTTCTTCCCTCTGGTGGGGCATGGGCTTGCCCCACTGTAAACTGGAGTTGCCTTCCCTTTCGGCTCCATATTTCTGTCTATTTGCCCCCCAGTCTTCAGCCTTCACCCCACTCTATCTGATAGCAACGTGAACACGCCCCACACAATCTAAAATCACCAATCTAAATTAATTTTGCCCAACATTTTGGACTTCTAGCGCTCCCCGCGATGCGTACGCGATTTTTTTTTTTTTTTTTAAGGTCCTAGCCACTGAAATCTTAGGAAATTAGGTGGCAGGACCTGCCAGAGTGAACTATATACTAGTGAGTACCTGGTCTGCCTCCACGGGGCTAAAGTGGGACAACGTCGGGCCTCAGTAGGGGTCTGGCAGCTAAATGACCAGATGAACAACGGTACAAGGCATCAAATATATACAAAGTCCATACACTTTTAAATCTCTGGCTTTTCCAGTCAACTGGTTCACCCACAATGTAAACTACGCGGAGATGGGGGAAGCCCCTGGTGCCGCTTGACCCTAAACACACTTTACACTTTACATACCTCATAAATTAATAAATACTTCATTACATTTCATCTCCAAGACTAAAATGAAATATGCTTCATACCCGGATTAGTTGGGATTATTTGTCTATATTCTTTTTAAAAAAATCTTCATAAAGACAACACACTCCTTCCGGAACCAAACAAGTCTCTCCCATGGGGGAACCGTACACTTTGAGAATCTCAGATTAAATGTTTAATCAGTTAAAGCAGTAAAAATTATTGTTTGCTGTCCTTGTGGTTCATTCCGACACACCTCCACCAGACGATCCAACTACCCTCACGCGAGGGTAGTTGGATTATGAGAGTAGTAGAATCAACTATACCAAACTAACCGTCGGGATCCAACTTCGTGGTGTTGCACGCGTCGCAATAGTTGTTTTTCGCTGCTGCTGTAGCGTATATATTTCCTGTCATGCAATTAGTAGGTTTCTATCGAAGCATAGTGTAACATTGGCCTGGTTTCAATCAGAGGCGGACTGGGTCAAAAATTTTTACCGAGGAAAACAAATAGAATATATCGGACGTCAGAGTGTAATATTGAAAATCACACCGGCCTTTGGCCCACCGGGGTTTCCCTGGTAAATCTTATGGCCAGTCCGCCTCTGGTTCCAATACTGTTACTGTGCCAAACTTTCCTAATAGGAAGCTAGATCAAATGTACCAACGTGAAGTGCAACTACGCTCATGTACAGTGGACTACGGACTGCATGACGTTCTCGGTGCCTCCATTGATTTCTGTCACATGATCAATCATCAAGGAATAAAGCACTAGAATACTCCGCTACTTTTATTGCATCGATATTAATGCAATAAGCGCAGTGGATACCACATTAATTCATTCTTTGGTGTTATCAAGTAAAAACAGGTAATCCAATACAAAGCTCTGCTGTCATTGGTATAATTTCTTTTATTTGTTAAAAATGTAAAAATATAAATACATATATTTACTTATAGATTATCATTTGCGAGTTGAACAGTTTGTTCCAGCAGTACTATAACCATAGAGTACCTTACTACTCTGTGGTCATATCTACTACTGTGTCTGTGACTATAAACAGTGAACGTGGCAGACGGTACAGCTGTACTTGCTGTATACAATACATGGGACTTCAAAAACGTGCCAGATAAATTTTATCGTGTGTGTTATTTTGACGTATTTTAATTTCAAAAAAGGAAGCAAGGGGTTTTTAAAAACGGCATTTTTTATAATAATAATAAAAAAAAAAAAAAAAAAATAGAAAAGTTACTATATTCGAGACGGCTGCATAGCAAAATTTGTCTTTCGCCAGTGAAGGCTGCCAGTCGAAGACCGCAGTGACAACTGTTGAACTTTGTTAGGGATTAGGTGTGTTATATTAATGTTAAATTCTAACAATAACTGATCATTTTAAATTCTTAACGTACGAAAATCGGCAATGAGCGGTCACCGAACGCGAACGATCTATCCATGTAGCGCTCTCGAGTTCAAACGTGCAAGAAACGAGTTGAGATAAGACGGATTGACCGGAGTAGCACTACTTTGTACATATATATATATATATCGTGAAATTGAAGTAGATATAAATAAAATAATTGAACGTTTTTTTTATAGAGTGAAAAGAGAATATTTATAAATAAATGTTTATACTACCTATTTTCAGTATCATATAATTATTTTATATTTGGTTACCTATGTAAAATAATTTCAGTAGTTAGGGTAAATGTTTATCGCATGGATATCATTCTTGGTGATTCCTTTTTCGTTCTTTCTTGGTGATTCCTTTATACTTCTGTCTCTCTCTCTCAGGGTAACTCGGGAATTTTTTTTTTTTTTTTTTTTGGCTGGTGCAGCATAAGCCTCAGGCTTCCTTGCACCATATGACTATTGATAATAAGTATACGTCAGTGCAGTTGCATCACATTCGTAGTCAGCTACCACAGAGTAGTAACACATAACAGTAGTATGTATCTTACTTCTCTGTGCCATCTACTAAAGTAATCGTTTCGCATCGTTTTAATTATATCTCATATTGTGAATACCTTCAAAATGAGTTGCCATGGTATTGCAATACATCGAATAAGTAACGCAGTGGTGGTTTTCGAACTTTTTACAGCACCCCTAAGTAATTTATTTTATTTTGCGGCACACCTACTCAATTTTCTGCCTGTTAGATCTGATTTTCTCTCTCTCTCTCTCTCTCTCTCTCTCTATATATATATATATATATATATCTTCTCCTATCATCGGCCTATCATTTTTTTATTATTTATATAATATAAATAAAAAAAAATAATAGGATGTGGTGACAAAACTTAACATCTAAAAAAGAACGAAAATATATTAATTTAATAAACTGGATTATGGATTTGGGGCACTACTAGTTATAGCAGAAACACCCAGCAACCATAATGAAATATAGACAAATGTATTTGATCAGTGTATTGGGTAGAGGTGCTAACCTGTCGAGTGTAATTACAATAGAATAAATTGAGAATGCCTGCAAAGTAAAAGCAGATTACCTGAAATTAAATAAAATTAAGATTAACATAAAAATGGTACTTAATGCTATAGGTCTTAAATATTAACTGTCTTCAAAGGGTCGGCAGCCAGAACTGAAGGAACCACAGCAATAAGCAAGGTTTCTGTTATAATGTATATGTATGAGATGTATACATCAATATATCCGACAGCAACCAAAAAGGAAGGAATAAAAAGAATATAATTCAAAAATAAATAAATAAAAGTAAAGTGCAGAATTATGCTGAAACCCCAGGGGCTCGCACACATCTGGTGAGTATGGGCTTGGCACACCCAGGGGCCTGAGCTGGACATCATCATTCTTCTCTTTCTTGGTGATTCCTTCTACTTCTGTCAACAACTGATATTATGTTTAGCATAGGACCAGATACTGTGCCTCTTGCACTGCCTAGAGCTAGCTCTGGAGAAAATAGAGAATAATCTCTAGTATACTGACTAACCATGGACATGCAAAATTGTTGTAGCGACATTTCAGAAAAATCAGTTTTCATTTATATTTATACAGTAACTGAAGTACTGAGAGGACATTAGCATTAGTAGAGGCATACGATGCAAGAAAGCAAGCTTGTGCAGCATCAGCCAAAAAAAAAAACAACCCCTCCCATTTCATCCCTCCATTCGTTCCAAATGCCTGTCCAGCTCAGCCTTGAATTTATTTAGGCTATTAGCTTCCACAACAAACGATGGAAGCCTGTTCCACCAATCAACTACCTGCTGGCTAAAGGCAAATTTCCGCAAAACTATTCTACAATTATCTTTCCTCAATTTGAAACTGTGCCCTCTCAGATTCTTAGTCTGAGCAATACGAAGAATCCCATCAGCGTTCAGCTTGCTCAACCATTCAAGGCCTTATACACCTCAATCAGATCACCTCGCAGGTGCCTATTCTCTAGGCGCTGCAATTTGCAGAACTTAAGCCTTTCTTGGTAAGAGCACCCCTTTGTTCCCCTCACCAATCTTGTTGCCCTTCTTTGTACTCGTTCTAGCAACTCTACATCCTTCCTAAAATGAGGCCTCCAGACCTGTACACAGTACTCTAGGTGTGGCTTGACCATTGCCTTGTATAATGGGATTATCACCTCCCTGTCCCTAGCAAAGTTCCTATATATCATTGACAAGACTCCATGACTTGCCCTGGCAGCCCATCTGCACTGCTCAGTGAACTTCATATTTGGCTGCACAATTACCCCCAGGTCTTTTTCACTTCCCTGAGTGTAGTACCACCCAGTTAGTATGTTTCTCTTTGGTTATTGCTACCCATATGCAGTACTTTGCATTTGTCAATGTTAAACTCCAGTTGTCACTTCTCAGCCCATTTTCCCAACTTATCTAGATCCAGTTGGAGCAGCATACTGTAATTACTGTTGTTAAAAACCCTGCCAACCTTTGTATCATCTGCAAACTTGGACATTAAACCTGATATACCTTCATTGGTAAATATACAAAACAACAATGGGCTCAACACTGAACCCTGGGGAACTCCACTAGTAACATTTGTCCACGAAGAGCAGTGTCCATTGATTACCACTCTCTGTTGTCTCGCACTCAACCATCCCTTTATCCGTTGTAGCAGCTGACCCTTGATGCCATACCTCCCCAATTTGTACAGCAGTCTTCCATGTGCAACAGTATCAAAAGCTTTGCTGAAATCCAAGTATATGACATCAAAATTATTTTTGGCATTCAGTTCCTTTGTGACCACATCATAGTAAGCAATCAAATTACAGACCTCCCTTTCATAACCCATGCTGTGTTTTAACTATTACTGCAGTCTTGTCTAGATGATCCTGCAATACTTTAACCAGTGATTCCATTATTTTCCCCAGAACACAAGTTAAACTAACAGGTCTGTAGTTACTTGTGTCACCTTTTTGAATCACCTTTGTGAATTGGTGATACATTTGCACACCTCCAGTCCATGGGGGCCTCCCCTGAGTCCAAGGAAGCTATCATAATTATGGCTAAGGGTTTGCTTACTTCCTTTGCTGCCTCCTTTAATATAACTGGATAGATCCCGTCCACCCCAGGTGCCTTCCTTATGTTTAACTTCAACAATTTCTTCTCCACTTTGCTCTCAGTTATTACAATATCACTTGGCTCCCTGTTAGTGTTTGTTAAACTTCTGGCACTCCCCTCATTGAATAACTCATGTGGGAATGTAGATGCAAAATACTCATTCAGTTTATCAGCTACCTGAGCATGATCATCAATAGTCAACCCATTTATGTTAAGTGGTCCAATCTGATTCATCCCTTTCCTTCTAGAGTTTACATAAGTAAAGAACTCCTTGCTGTTTTTCTTTGCATCCTTTGCCAAAGATTTCTCATAATCTGCCTTCGCCTGCCTAACCTCCTTTTGTGACTTGATTACAGACTAGTTTATACCTGCTATAGGCTTCTGTGTCGCCTGATACTTTTATATGCATCCCATGCATTCTTCTCTGCCACTAGCCTCTTTAATTCATCTGACTTCCATTTAGGCCTAAACCTTGAACAGTATCTCTTATTTGGAATGAAAAGCCTAGTAGCCTTCAAAATTAAGTCCCTGAAGGCTTCTCATTTAGAATTCACTGTTCGTAACATCATCAGTTGATCCCACTGTACAGAATTTAAAAAGTGTCCTAGACCTCTGTAGTCACCTTTATGAAAGCAAAAGCCCTTCCCTTTAGCCTTGATGGTAGTTACATCTTTAAATAATTCCCATATCAATACATTGTGATCACTGTTTCCCAGTTGTTCCTTTATCTGCAGATTCTTAATGCATGAAGAATCACTACTGATGATCAGATCAAGAGTATTACTCCCTCTGGTTGCCTCTCGAACATGTTTCTGTAGAAAACAGTCATCCAATAAATCCACAAAAGTCTTGCTAGTGTGCGAGTGACCAACCGACAAGTTACAGTCAATATCTGGAAAGTTAAAATCTCCCATTATGTTTACTGGCCAACTCTATTTCTCTGCACAATTGCTCATTATACTCATCAGATTCATTAGGCCTATAACACACACCTACTCTCATTTTTACTTTTCCAGTGCTTATTTCACACCAAACAGACTCAACACTGCATTGTCCACCAACATGAATTGGATGCACTACCTTAGATTTTGTGTTTCTTAACTAACAGCATAATCCCTCCTCCCCTCGTATCCTGTCTATCCTTCCTATATATATTATACTCCCCAAATCCCAACTCTTCACTGCCTATATCTGTGTGACACCATTACTAACAGAAGCTGCTTTAACATGCAAAAGGCCATAAACAAGATGATAGTACAAAGCTTCTTTTGGGTTTTGGACCATTGCTTGGCAAGTTTTTTTTCTTTTTTCTTTTTTTTTTTTTTTCTTATGTTATTAACTGACTTCCACATGCTTGACGTATTTTTACACAGTGCAACCCATCCCCACCAAAGATGGAAGTTGACTTGTTGCTTAATGCTGTCACGGTATCATTACTCATCGTACTTAATCTTTGTATGATGTGTAATGATATAAAATATTAAAACATTCCATATTTTTCAGGAATGCTTATCAAAGGTTAGCAGACTTTGGCACCAGGTAATATACAACAGAACTCAGAACAGAATGCTCGTTAGGATAATACATGAAGAAAGCAGTTATCACCTGTATACAGCACAGCAGCTAGTATGATGAACTGGAATGGCATTCCAGCATCTATTGTGAATCCTGATTTACAGCCAATTTGCAAAAAAGGAAAAATATCTTCAACTCTTAAGGTAGGATTAAAGTTTTTTTTAATTCTTCACCTTGAATAGTCTTGCTTAATTTGGTTAAATCTGGTTTGATAAACTTGATTTGGTTAAAGAATATGTTTAGAACACTTCCACAATCCATATGATTTAACTATTCTAGCACAAAATTACAGTTGTACTTCTAATTATAGTGTTTCAATTACACATTTCGTTTTGTTCTTTAGCATCACCACTACCATTTTAGGGATTGGATATATTCATGCAGGCTATTGCTAAATAGATCAATGATGTTTTTAGCAACAGATCAAATCAATTCAACAAATCAAACATTACTTTCAGCATCTCCATTCACTTTCAAAAAACAGTATACCCATATATATCTTCAAATATGTGTACATCAATCTTATATTATCTTTTGGGCTTTCCTCATGTATTGGTGAGCTGATAAACAGCGCAGAGCACCAAATTCTTAAGGGCGTTGAATGACCATCCATTTGTTTTGAGTATTCTTATCAAGTATATTGTTTGTTAACACATGAGTTTTATTTTATTTATTTTTTACATAATGCGGCTTTGTTTTGTTCTTTAAATTTATATCTGTGATAGCTTGATGTGCTCCCAAGTTGCCACTAAAGCGAAAGCAAGAATGTAGTTTTCATCACTACATTAGTGATTAGACCAGTTAGTTTAACTTCTGTTCCGGGTAAAATAATGGAGTCACTGGTTAAAGATGCATTGCAGGATCATCTAGACAAGACTGCAGCAATAATTCAGACACAGCATGGGTTTGTTAAGGGAAAGTCTTGTCTGACAAATTTGATAGGATATTATGATGTGGTTACAAAGGAACTGGATGCAAAAAATAATTTTGATATCATATATTTGGATTTCAGGAAAGCTTTTGACACTGTTGCGCATGGAAGACTATTGTACAAATTGGAGCAGAATGGTATTAAGGGTAAGTTGCTACAATGGATAAAAGGATGGTTAAGTGGGAGAAGACAGAAGGTGGTAATCAATGGGTGCTGCTCTTTGTGGACTAATGTTATTAGTGGAGTCCCACAGGGTTCGATGTTGGGTCCACTGTTGTTTTATATATTTATCAATGATATTGATGAAGGTATATCAGGCTTAATGTCGAAGTTTGCAGATGATACAAAGGTTGGCAGGGTTGTTAATGACAGTAATGGCAGTGTGCTACTGCAACAGGATCTAGATAATTTGGGCAGATGGGCTAAGAAGTGGCAACTGAAGTTTAACCTTGACAAATGCAAAGTACTGCATGTGGGTAGAAGTAACCCCAGAGAAACGTACCAACTGTGTGGTACTACACGTAAGGTGGTGGAAAATGAAAAAGACCTGGGAGTAATTGTGCAGTCAGATATGAAGTTTTCTGAGCAATGCAGACAGGCTGCCAGGGCAGGTCATGGGGTTTTGTCAATGATATATAGGAATTTTGCTAGCAGGGAGAAGGAGGTGATTGTCTCTCTGTATAAGGCAATGGTCAGGCCACGCCTTGAGTACTCCGTACAAGTCTGGAGGCCTCATTTTAGGAAGGATGTAGATTTACTTGAGCGTGTACAGAAAAGGGCAACAAGATTGGTGAGGGGAATGAAGGGATCCTCTTACCAAGAGAGGCTTAAGTTCTGCAAATTGCAGTGGCTGGAGACTAGTCACCTGTGTGGTGATCTGAATGAAGTGTATAAGGCATTGAATGGGTTGAGCACGCTGAATTCTAATGGGATCCTTCCACTTGTTCAGATTACGAACTTAAGGGGGCATAAATTCAAATTAAGAAAAGATGTGCAGAAATTTGCCTTTAGCCAGCGGGTGGTTAATTGCTGGAACAAACTTCTATCTGTCGTTGTGGAAGTTGATAGGTTGAATAAATTTAAGGAGGAACTGGACAGGCATTTGGAGGGAATGGTGTGATATATTTTTTTTTTCTTTGGCTGATGCTGCATAAGCTCATACACTTGCTTTCTTGCATCACATGCCACTACTACTACTATACACGAGGAAAGTGATTCTTGCACTGCTTCTATTGAAACAGCAAGCAGCCCGGAAAGCAAGGTGTTCAGGATTTCAAGCCCTGCTGTGGGTCATGAAAGAAGCAAATGCCTGGGCTGCATTAGGGTAACTAAGAGTAAGAAAAGGTGCATGTATATACTTATATGTACACTAATTCCAGGAGCATAGTAAATAAATTTCATGAATTTGAAGTACTGATTAAGTCATCAAATGCAGATATTGTGGTGCTATGAGAGATGTGGTGTCACTCAGACATAAGGGATGTAGAATTTGAATATGAAGAGTACAATATGTACAGGAGGGAGTGGGGTCATGCATTGGGAAAACAAAAATGAGAACACGAGTGTATTATAGAACTGATGACAATGATGAGTATAACAAACAGTTATACAAAGAAATAGATGGGGGGGTTCAGTAAATCAGAATGTCTTATAATGAAGGATTTTAAATTTTTTGATATTGATTGGAAGCATATTAAACTAAGGCAGTGCATCAGTTGACATTAGCATTAGTAGAGGCATATGATGCAAGAAAGCAAGCTTATGCAGCATTAGCCCAAAAAAAAAAAAAAAACCGCCACTCCTATTTCACCCCTCCTTTCATTCCAAATACCTGTCCAGCTGAGCCTTAAATTTATTATTATTAGCCATATGGTGCAAGGAAGCCTGAGGCTTATGCTGCAAAAAGTGGAGTTACACACACACACACACAGAGGGGGGGGGGATATCCAGCTCAGGACCCTGGGTATGCCAAGCCCATACTCACCAGATGTGAGCCCCTGGGGTTATTTACGCTATCAACTTCCACAACATAGGATGGAAGTCTGTTCCACCAACCAACTACCTGCTGGCTAAAGGCAAATTTCCACACATCTATCCTACATCTGTCTTTCCTCAATTTGAATTTATGCCCTTTCAGGTGATTATTCTGAGCAAGAGGAAGAATCTCATCAACACTGAGCATGCTCAAACAATACAAGGCTTTATACACCTCTATCAGATCACCTCACCAGTGCCTAGTCTCCAGACACTGTAATTTGCAAAACTTAAGCCTTTCTTTGTAAGAGCAACCCTTTGTTCCATTCACTAATCTTGTGGCCCTTCTCTGTACTCGTTCCAGCAGCTCTACATCCTTCATGACTTGAAATGAGGCCTCCAGACCTGTATACAGTACTCAATGTGTGGCCTGACCATGGCCTTATACAAGGGAATAATCACCTCCTTATCCCTGCTAGAAAAATTCCTGTATATCATTGACAAGACACCATGAACTACTCTTGCAGCCTGTCTGCACTGCTCAGAAAACTTCATATCTGCCTGCACAATTACCCCCAGGTCCTTTTCATTCTCTGCCACTGTTTCCCATATATAGTACTTTACATTTGTCAATGTTAAACTTCATTTGCCACCTCTCAGCCCATCTGCTCAACCTTCCAGGTCCTGTTGCAGCAGCATACTGTCAGTAGTGTCCTTAACAACCCTGCCAACCTTTGTATTGTCTGCAAACTTGGACATTAAGCTTGATATACCATCATCAATATCATTTATAAATACAGAAAACAACAATGAACCCAACACTGAACCCTGAGGGACTCCACTAATAACATTAGTCCACAATGAGCAGTGTCCATTGATTACCACTCTGTCTTCTCCCCCTCAACCATCCCTTTATCCATAGCAGCAATTTGCCTCCAGTGCCACACTGCTCCAATTTGTGCAGCAGTCTTCCATGTGCAACAGTATCAAAAGCCTTTCTAAGATCCAAATATATAATATCAAAGTTATTCCCTGCATCCAGTTCTTTTGTGACTGCATCATAGTATCTAATCAAATTGATCAGGCAAGACTTTCCCTTAACAAAACCATGCTGTGTCTGAGCTATAACTGAAGTCTTGTCAAGTTGATCCTGCAGTGCTTCTTTAACCAGTGCTTCCATTAATTTTCCTGGAACAGAAGTTAAACTCAAGTCTATAATTACTTGTCAGCCTTTGATCCTCTTTTGTGAATTGGGGTCACATTTGCACATCTCCAGTCTATGGGTACCTCCCCTGAGTCCAAAGAAGCTTTCATAATTATGGTTCAGGGTTTGCTTACTTCCTTTGCTGCCTCCTTTAATATAACTGGATAGATCCCATCCATCCCGGTGCCTTTTTTTAGTTTATCCTGAACAATTTCTCCTGCACTTTCCTCTCAGTTATTACAAAATCATCTAGCTCACTGCCAGAGTTTACTTCACCTCTGGCATTCCCCTTTCTGAATAACTCCTCATGTGTGAATGTAGATGCAAAATACTTGTTTAGTTTGTTAGCCACCTGAGCAGGATCATCAACAGTTGAACTATCAATATCCAGTGGACCAATCTGATTCATCCCTTTCCTTCTAGAGTTTACATAGGTAAAGAACTCTTTGCTGTTTTTCTTTGCATCCTTTGCCAAGAATTTCTCATAATCTGCCTTTGCCTGCCTAATCTCCTTTGTGACTTAGATAGATATATTCAATGCATATTCAATATTATTGAAAAAAAAAAAAAAAACAGATTTGTGTGTTGATTACTATATGTATTTGCATTGGATTTTATATTGGTATTACTTGTATAACAGAATATAACTGAAATTTGACATTAATTTTCAAATCATAATGTTTAATTTAATTCACGGAAAGACTATTTAAATGCAGTTGTTATTATGATTTATTTATTGCACTGCATATATTATTACGTCTATTAAATGTGTTTTTGGGTTAGTCTGGAAGTGCTGGCAAGCAGAAATACCTGGAATATCTCACCAAGGGAACTCTACTCCCTCCACTGGAGATTGGCTTTAAGAATTCCTTCAATCTACAGTGAGATTTCAATCTAAACCTCACCAAACATATGATAAATGACAAGCTACTATGCTATCTCAGAGGATATTTAAATAGAAACAATTGATAGTTGGCAGTCGGAGTGATAAGATGTGCATCTCAGAGTTCCATTCTCATGGATTTTAAGCATGGATAAGGAGT
The DNA here is from genome assembly GCF_048544385.1 of Mastigoproctus giganteus. NCBI lineage: Eukaryota > Metazoa > Arthropoda > Arachnida > Uropygi > Thelyphonidae > Mastigoproctus > Mastigoproctus giganteus. Next base: position 179,398,953 of record NC_143583.1, on the reverse strand, counting down.
TAAGGTAGAAATTTGCTTAATTTTAATTTCTTGTGTTTAGATTCTTAGTTTAAATAGTAGATTAATTTTTGCTGTTTCCTTAATTTCGGTTGCATTTTAAATTCTTACTATAATAATAATTGCCATGAGAATCCACTTCACATGTATCGTCAGAGCAGATTAAAGCCTTCACAGGAAATTACATAACAATACAATAAGTCAAATATAGCAGAAGCAAGAGGGGGGGAAAAACATTCTTTTGTACAGCTTATGTCTTGTATTCCATGATCAGTCCAGTAGATAATCCTAGTTTAACTGGTAATTGTGTACCAGATGCAAGGAGTGTACTAATCTTATTGATGTACTGCCAGATAAGGATAAGATGAACTAGGGTATGTCTGTTAGGAGCAAAAATTGATAATGTTACCAACAGACTGCCAGTTTTTACAGGAGTAAAGAGTGTTATTATTAATGTGAGAACTAACAACATTAATTGCATGTGAACTCACAGTTTGTCAGATAAATATAAGATTATGCTGGGGGGAAAAAACCCACAAATTAAGTCAAATTTTATATAGTTTGTCAGATAAATATAAGATTATGCTGGGGGGAAAAAACCCACAAATTAAGTCAAATTTTATATACAGTTTTTCCCAGGCACATGATTTTAAGTAGGACTTTATGGTGAAAGCATTGTGTATTAATGCCACATAATCCCACTGTATAAAGCAATTGTAAGATCACATTTGGAATATTGTGTTCAGGTATGGAGACCTCATCAGAAAAAAGACATTGAGTTTCTTGAAAGAGTCCAAAGATGGGCAACTCGAATGGTGAAATTGGCAGAAGGAAAACCGTATGAGGAAAGGCTGATTATGCGAGCTACAGGGCCTGGCAACCAGGCACCTCAGAGATGACCTGATTGAGGTCTGAGAGGGATTAGTAAAATGGATGAAGGTAGAATTCTTACTGTTATAAAGAATTTGGGAATTAGGGATCATAAATTCAAAATACAGGACTTGAGATTTAAATTAGATTGTAGGAAGGTTTCTTTTAGCCAACGAGTCGTTGATTACTGGAACAAGTTGCCCTCTCAGATAGTCATGGCTGACAGTCTGAATAAATTTAAAAGTCAACTGTATTGTTATATGTGTGAGGAGGGAAGCACATAATGTGTATTTTCTTATCTACTTTTTTTTTTTGCCAGTGCATCAAAAGCCTGTAGTTTCCTTACACTATATGGCAAATACTGTTACACATGGATTCTTTAAGACTTCTGGAAATTTTTTTTTTTTTTTTTTTTTATTTACATGGCCCGCACTTGTAGGTAGAAAGAATCTACAGTCAGTCCTCATATAACACATGTTTACACTACATGAATTTGATTATACACAATTTATAAAAAGGGGAACGATGTCACATATAACATGAACCGAATTAGCTTATGCACGATTCGGCTTTGAGTTTACAAGCAATGGCAGTTGAATGCGGCAGAATCACAACACTTTCTGCATTCTTTACTCAGTTGCTACACATGCACTGCTTTGTTTGTGTTTATCAAATGTGCCTCCTCATTTTTGTTCTTTTTATACTGTAATTGTGCTTTATTTCCTAAAAATGAGTAAAATACTTAACTGTGTGAAAAGGAAGCATATTGGTGAAGATACTGCAGGATCAGAGAGAGAAACAAAAGCAGCTAAAGTAAAGAAAGCCAACACGAGAACTATGGGGCACTTGTCAGACAAACTGGTTTGGAGCTGCAGCAGTTTCTACCAGCATTCTCGGTAAATAGACTGTGCGTGTTATCAGTAGTGGCAATAGAAGTCGAGAATGATATATTGATCAGCATGATAGATGAAGTTAGGAAACCTTATTTCCTAACTATAGGTTAGAAAATAACATAACCTAACCATTGAGAACAATTAGAAAGAATGCAGAGAAAATAAAAGCAACTTTTATAGATAATTAGATCAAGATGCAACGAATTGGAAGAGATGGAATATCTGTTATCTGTTTGGATAGAAGATCAAACAAAGAAGAGATCAGGAACAAGTTTGCTTATGATAAAAGCAAAAGAATTAGCAATATTTTATTATGTAAAAATCATAATAAAATACTTGCGTATTTTATTACGATTATTTATTCGGCGGCCACCATAACCTAGTGGTCAGGCACGCGGGTGCATAAGTACATGTGCCTTGAGTGACAGGGTTCAAGCCCATGACTGCTGAATACAGTGCTGTTTCTTGTATTCTATGTATCTTGTAAACTCCTCTGACCGTTTGGTCATCCCAGAGTATAAACAGAAAATTTATTTTATTATTGAATTTGGTAATGTTTTGGTTACAAATGTGTGTCGGCACCTAACTCTATTTTTCCCCATAAGGTCTATTATTTACATTGCACAATTTTGCATTGCACCGATGGTTGCTAGGAACACATCTACCATGTTATGTGAGGACTGATTGTATTTTGTAGAGCATACATTTAACAAACATGCTGTTAGGTCATTGAGGTGGCCTTAACCTGGCAGCAGACACACACCCTGACTAGTAACAAAAAAAGGGTGTGGGTGACCTTGACTAGCTTGATATGCTTTCATAAATATCATTAATAAATATTAGCATTAGTTGAGGCATATGATGCAAGAAAGCAAGCTAATGTCATCAGCCAAAAAAAAAAAAAAAATTTCACCCATCCAGTCACACTCCAAATGTTTGTCTAGTTGAGCCTTAAATTTATTTAAGCTATCAACTTCCACAACAACAGATGGAAGTCTGTTCCAGCAATCAACTACCTGCTGGTTAAAGACAAACTGCCGCACATCTATTCTATAGCTGTCTTTCCTCAATTTGAATCTATGCTCCCTCAGGTTCTTAATCTGAGCAAGTGGAAAAATCCCATCAGCATCGAGCCTGCTCAAACAATTCAAGGCCTTGTACACCTCAGTGAGATCACCTTGCATGTGCCTTGTCTCCAAATGCTGTAATTTGCAGAATTTAAGCCTTTCTTGGTAAGAGTACCCCTTTGTTCCCCCTCACTAATCTTGTTGCCCTTCTCTGTACTTCCTTCTCCATACTAATCTTGTTGCCCAGCAGCTCTACATTCTTCCTAAAATGAGGCCTCCAAACCTGTGTGCAGTACTCAAGGTGTGGCCTGACCATTGCCTTATACAAGGGGATAATCAACTCATTATCCCTACTAGCAAAATTCCTATATATCATTGACAAGTCTGTATGACCTGCTCTGGCAGCCCATCTGCACTGCTCAGACAACTTCATATCTCACTGTACAATTATCCCCAGGTCTTTTTTCATTCTTCACTTCCCTGAGTGTAGTACCACACAGTTGGTGTTTCTCTTGGGTTACTGCTACCCATATACAGTACTTTGCATATGGGTAGGGGTTTGATGCTACAAAGACTTGTACACTGAGAAAAATAAGAGACAACTTCACCAGACTTTATTATTGAAATCCACTTTGTGAATTGGGAATATATTTGCACAAATCTCCAGTCCATGGAGACCTCCTCTGAATTTAAACATGCTCCCATCAATGTTAAACTTCAGTTGCCACTTCTCAGCCCATCTGCCTAACTTTTCTAAATGCTGTTGCAGTAGCATACAGTCTTTACTGTCATTAACAACCCTGCCAACCTTTGTATCATCTGCAAACTTGGACATTAAGCCTGATATACCTTCACCGATATCATTGATAAATATACAAAACAATGGGCCCAGCACCGAACCATGGATGCCTCCACTAATAACATTAGTCCACGTAGAGCAGTGTCCATTTATTACCACTCTCTGCCATCTCCCACTCAACCATCCCTTTATCCATTTCAGCAACTTATCCTTAATGCCATACCACTTCAATTTGTACAGCAGTCTTCCATGTGCAACAGTATCAAAAGCTTTCCTGAAATACAAGTACAGCAATACCTCACTTAGCATGGCTTCAAACAGCATGGGTTTCACTATAACATGGTTTTCAATTAAGTTTAAGTCAAAAATTATACCTATTAAAATTCATTCAATAGCCTAGGCACGTATACTGCATTGTTGTAGCCTAGGAATGTGTATGTATATACTGCAGTGCCAACTCTATTGTCTCACATGCACATGTGCCAGTAGCTCCCCTCAGGTATTCACCGGCAATGTGCAACAGTATTCAGTATTCTTAATTCCGTCCTGACAAGACGACATGATAGCTTTTTAAACTTCGTTTTATAATTTATTTTTTACCCCTTTAAATACAATCGAAAGTATATTTGAATCTTGGCTAGAAATCACCGCCAGCAACATGCATTCTGTTTTCTAGCATGTTTTGCCCTATTTGGCAAATTATTTCACTGGTTTCGAATCACGAATTCAGGCCATTGCCAAAGACATTGTGATGATAGAAAAGACTTGATTTGAAACTTTTTAACACTGCCAATGTACATGACTGCATTGGCTCACATGCAAATGACTTAGATGATGCAATTCTCCCTGGAATTGACGAGCAAACTGCATATGAAGAAGAGGAAAACAATTCTGAAGTGGATAACACTGAAGTGGCACCAAAAGAATTTTCAACAGAAGAATTGGAGAGGTTTTTTTTGGTGAGGTTTGACCTGGCCTGCAAGGCGATTTATGAATGAAGATCTGGACGTTGAATGTAGCATCAAGACCTGGCAAATTTTGCAAGAAGGGTTTTGATGCTACAAAGACTTGTACACTGAGAAAAAGAAGAGACTACTTCACCAGACTTTATTATTGAAATTCACTTTGTGAATTGGGAATATATTTGCACAAATCTCCAGTCCATGGAGACCTCCCCTGAATTTAAACATGCTCCCATAATTATGGCTAAGGGTTTGCTTACTTCCCTCACTGACTCCTTCAATATAACTGAATAGATTCCCTCCACCCCAGGTGCCTTTTTTATGTTTAACTTCAACAGTTTCTCCTCCACTTTTCTCTCCATTATTGCGAAATCATTTAGCTCCCTGTTAGAGTGTAGTATACTTCTGTCCTCCCCTTCCTTACAGAATTCCTCATATGTGAATGTAGATGCAAAATACTTATTCAGTTTGTAAGCTATCTGAGCAGGATCATCAACAGTCAAACCATCAATATCAAGTGGACCAATCTGATTCATCCCCTTCCTTCTAGAGTTTACATAAGTAAAGAAGTCTTTGTTGATTTTCTTTGCATCCTTTGCCAAGGATTTCTCGTAGTCAGCCTTTGCTATACTAACCTCCTTTGTGACTTGATTACAGACTAGCTTATATCTATGAGGGCTGATGACCCTCCTATGTGTGTGTCCTGTGGCACAATTTTAACGATCAGACACCTTTTAATTGACTGTCCAGATTTTAGCAGCACTCGTTTTACCGCTTTTAATCATCTGACTGAGCCTTATACACTCAGTCAGATTTTATCTGGCAATGACAACGTGTCTGCTGTTTTTAGCTATTTCAAATCAATAAAAGTTTTTAATTGTATTTAAAATTTACGTTATTGTTACGTATTTATTGGTTTATTTTTTATATCTTTGTTATTATACATGGTGGCCTAACTACTCAGGTCACTGAATTTTTAACTTTTTACATATGACCGGTATTTGGCGCATTATAGCCTCAGTTGCTGATGCGCCAATAAAACCCAAACCAAACCAAACCAAACCAAGCTTATATCTACCATAATCTTCTGTGTCACCTGATAATTTAATGCATCCCATTCATTTTTCTTCTCTGCCATGAGCCTCAGTTCATCTGACATCCATTTAGGCCTAAACCTTGAATAGTATTTCTTAGTTGGAAAGCCTAGTAGCCTCCAAAATTAAGTCCCTGAAGGCTTCCCATTTAGATTTCACTGTTGGTAACATCATCAGTTGATCCCACTGTACAGAATTTAAAAACTGTGTGAGACCTCTGTAGTCACCTTTACAAAAGCAAAAGCCCTTCCCATTAGCCTTGATGGTAGTTACATCTTTAAGTAAATCCCACATCAGTACACTCTGATCACTATCACCTGGTGGTTTCTTTATCTGCAGATTTTTAATGCATGAATAATCACTGCTGATAATCAGATCAAGAGTATTATTCTCTCTGGTTGCCCCTCAAGCATGTTGCTGTAGAAAACAATCCTCCAATAAATCCACAAAAGTCTCTTGCTGGCGTGGGAGTGACCAATTGAAGTTCCAGTCAATATCTGGAAAGTAAAATCCCCCATTACATTAAAAAGTTTTTGAGGTACATAATGATCTGCTTGTTAACATTAAGTGTGCCAGATGTTTTACAGGAATGTTCTCTAAATGTTCTACAGTTATGGAACAAAAGTGGCAGTCATTGATGATATGATCCCAAGGTTCTTTTCACATGGGAATGGCAAATGTCATGACTTTCTTTTAATCATATTTCCACAATCACAAGTCCTCCACACACACATGTACATCATACCTTAATTGGGGAAGGAGCCTTTTATCTTGATCACGTAATTTAATTTAAAAAAATATGGAATATATTTTTTCACAAATGATGTTTTAATCTGTTTTTTTTTTTTTTTTTTTTTGGCCACAGTATGGTTTGCACATAGGGAACAAAACATATTTGGATTAATCATGTCTGAGCACATCTGTGCTTGTCAGTCACAAAGGAAGTAGCATATATATTACATATACATGCAATGTGTATCTAAGAAAACAATTTTTTTTTGTAAAAAAAGCTGTGTGTGATAGGTAAAAAGGGTTTGTATTTTTTGAATTAGCAGTGAAAGTGCACTCAGAAATACCATATATTGTGGGAGCAAGAATCTATGCCAGTTAGTGTAATAAATTAATAACATAAAAAAAATTATAAAATAAAAGCATTTTTATTATTTTAAGTTTGATTGATTTTTTTTTGTCAGTTATTAAAAATGAATTTAATTACTTAAATGTAATATTAAAGTTTCATCTAGCCCCCACCCCCCAAAGAAATGCATCCTGGATACTGCAGACCTAATCCCCCTACCTATAGGGTCTGGAAAGCCCTTAATTTTAATTTATTCACTCGACCTCTGCTGCCTGTCTATCTAATAGAGGCCATGTAGTATCTTAAACTGTCATAGTCATCCCCTTTCTAAAATTAAAACCCATACTTTTAACAACTGCAACCTCTCCATTAATTTTTTTCATAAATGGTTACTTTAAACCTTATGATTTCATCTGGTTCCAAGGTAATAATTAGATGTAGCATGTTCTTACTCCTAGTATTTATATAGATAATGATCAACTAGGTCATTTAAAAATTTTTGTTCTCATCAGTTAGATTCCTCCCACTTGCTCCAGTCAGTAAGGGACAAATTGAAATCATCCATAAGAAGACATTTGCACTTGCCTGTCCATTCTGCCTACATGTAGAGGCTCTCATTGTACTCTTTACAATTTTCTGGTCTACCCTGCTTTTTTTGTTTACATCCAGCTAGGGCTTGGTTAAGAGACTAATGGACCCCATGCACATTAAGGCACATTACTGTCAAGGAAGTATCAGAAAATTAAGCATTTAAGTTATTATTCCATTCTACTTTTAACACAACATCAAATTATAAAATATTTGAAAAAATAATACTTTTTTCTTGTTAAAATCTTCCTTGGTTAGCACAGTGTTACAGTCACCATCCTGTCACATTAGGTCATTTCCCGATGGTCATTACCTTGTGGAAATGATCGGGGTTTGAATCCTGTAGACACAGGAGAGATTTTTGTTTGTCTTTTATGCCGTGACTGAGTTAGTTGACTTGGACAAGATTCAAATGGCTTCATCTCATAGAAACTCTGGTTTTAGTCTTTGATCTTCCTTTTTCCAGCAAAGAGGAAAATCAATCAAAGATTATGTTGACACTTCATGACCTTAGTTGCTTGATGCTTAATACACAAATACCACTAAACAGTCTATTTAATTACTTCTTTTTTTTTTTTTTTTTTGCTCTATAGTTAGAATCCTTCTGAACTGCACAGGTTATGAAAAATTTTTTTATTATTGTTTTATTTTATTTATTTTTTTTGCAATTTTGCTGTTATATTATACAGGTTGATTCAAATTTTGCATATCACAGATTTTTTTTCATATCTGCATTGTGTTCCTGTTAAAAAAAAAAAAAAAAAAAGGAATCAAAATGTCCTTAGTTTTTTAAAATGCCCATATCTTTAAGAAAACACAGTAATGTTTCATAATATCACTTCCCAAATTGGAGAAGTAGATGCAAAACTATATAATTAAACTGGAATACAGTAAATAAAGTAAAATACAACAAAGAAAACACAACAAATGATGTAAGAAAGCAAGCTTAACAGTATTGGCCAAATAAAAAAAAAAAAAAACCTTCCAGCAGATTGTTCCAAAATTATTTTTCCAAAAAAAATTATTCCCTAGTTGATTGTTCAAACTAAAGGCAAACTTTGGTATATTTGTCCTGCAACCATCCTTCCTTAGTTTGAATTTATACCCCGTCGTGTCTGTAGTGTGAGCAAGGATAAGAATGCCATCAGCATTGAGCTTCTCAATCAATTCAGATCGCCTTGCAGATGCCTTTTCTCCAGCCACTGCGGTTTTCAAAATTGAAGCCTTTCTGGGTAAGACCACCCATTTTTTCCCCACACCAATCTTGTTGCTCTTCTCTGCACCTGTTGCACCAGATCCACATCCTTCCTAAAATGCCTCTAGACCTGTATGCAATACTCAAGATGGAGCCTAACCAGTGCCTTAAACAATGAGATAATCACCTCCTTATCCCTGCTAGAAAAATTCCTGTATATCATTGACAAGACACCATGTGCTACACTTGCAGACCATCTGCACTGCTCAAAAAACTTCATATCTGCCTGCACAATTACCCCAGGTCCTTTTTGTTCTCTACCACTTTCAGTGTAGTACCACAGAGTTGATATGTTACTGTGGGGTTACTGCTTCCCATATGTAGTACTTTATATTTGTCAATGTTAAACTTCATTTTCCACCTCTCAGCCCATCTGCTCAACTTTTCTAGATCCTGTTGCAGCAGCAGCAGCATACTGTCATTAGTGTCCTTAGCAACCCTGCCAACCTTTGTATTGTCTGCAAACTTGGACATTAAGCTTGATATAACATCATCAATATCATTTATAAATACAGAAAACAACAGTGGACCCAACACTGAACCCTGAGAGACTCCACTAATAAGATTAGTCCACGATGAGCAGTGTCCATTGATTACCACTCTGTCTTCTCTCATTCAACCATCCCTTTATCTATAGCAGCAATTTAGCTCCAGTGCCACACTGCTCCAATTTGTTCAGCAGCCTTCCATGTGCAACAGTATCAAAAGCCTTTCTAAGATCCAAATATATGATATCAAAGTATTCCTGCATCCAGTTCCTTTGTCACCACATCATTAGTATCCAATCAAATTGGTCAGGCATGACTTTCCCTTAACAAAACCATGCTGTGTCCGAGCTATAACTGAAGACTTGTCTAGATGATCCTGCAGTGCTTCTTTAATCAGTGCCTCCATTAATTTCCCTGGAACAGAAGTTAAACTCAAGTCTATAATTACTTGTGTCAGCCTTTGATCCTCCTTTGTGAATTGGAGTCACATTTGCACATCTCCAGTCTATGGGTACCTCCCCTGAGTCCAAAGAAGCTCTCATAATTATGGCTAGGGGTTTGCTTACTTCCTTTGCTGCCTCCTTTAATATAACTGGATAGATCCCATCCACCACGGGTGCCTTTTTTATGTTTATCCTCAACAATTTCTCCTCCACTTTCCTCTCAGTTATTACAAAATCATCTGGCTCACTGCCAGAGTTTACTTCACCTCTGGCATTCCCCTTCCTGAATAACTCCTCAAGTGTGAATGTAGATGCAAAATACTTGTTTAGTTTGTTAGTTTGTTAGAAAGGGTGCAAGAATGTTTGCTGATGCTATTGAGGCAGTGTTAGGTGGGTCGGAAAACTGCTAGATTGGGGGGATACAAGGACTAATGGATTAACAGTAGCCACCAGCAGAGGTGAAAGTGATTCTTATACTGCTTCTATCGGAATGAGCAGTAGCCTGGAAAATAAAATGCAGGATATTTCAGAGACTGCTGGGAATCATTGGGGTACAAGTAAACACATGGGTTGTGTTAGGGTAGCTAAGAAAAAGAACAGGTGCATGTATACTTGCATGTACACCAATGCTAGGAGTTTGGTAAATAAATTTGATGAATTTGAGGTATTGCTCAAAGCATCAAAGGTTGATATTGTTGGGATATCAGACACGTGGTGTCACACAGATATGAGTAATGCAGAACTGGAATTTGGGGAGTACAACGTCTACACACGGGATAGGAAGGGAGGTGCGGTTATGCTATTAGTTAAGAAACACATAAAATCCAAGGAAGTGAAGCCAGTCGACATCGCTGTTCAGTGCAGTGTCGAGTCAGTTTGGTGTGACATAAGCATTGGGAGATCAAAATTGAGAGTAGGAGTGTGCTATAGGCCTAATGACTCTGATGAGTATAATAAGAAACTGTACAGGGAAATAGAGTGGGCCAGTAAATCAGAGTCTTATAATGGGGGATTTTAATTTCCCAGATATTGACTGGAATTTGTGGGTTGGTCACTCACACACTAGCAAGGCTTTTGTGGATTTATTCGATGATTGTTTTCTAAATCAGCATGTTCGGGAGGCAACTAGAGGGAGCAATACTCTTGATTTATCAGTAGTGATTCTTCTTGCATTAATAATCTGCAGATACAGGAACCACTAGGTGGCAGTGATCATTGTGCTGAAGTGGGATTTGCTCAAAGAGGTAACTACCATCAGGGGTAAAAGGAAGGGTTATTGCTTTCGTAAAGGCGACTACGATGGTCTGAGATAGTATTTAAATTCTATACAGTGGGACCAACTGATGATGTTACCAACAGAAAACTCAAAATGGGAAACATTCAAAGAACTTACCTTGGAAGCTACTAGGCTTTACATACCAACTAAGAAATATTGTTCAAGGTTCAGGCCTAAATGGATGTCAGATGAAGTAATCATCTGTCAGATGTCAGATGAGACATTTGGCAGAGAAAAAAAATGCATGGGATACATATAAATTAACACGTGACACAAAAGCCTATGATAGATATAAGTTGATCTGTAGCCAAGTTACAAAGGAGGTTAGGCATGGGAAGGCAGATTACGAGAAATCTTTGGCAAGAGATGCAAAGAAAAACAGCAAGGACTTCTTTACTTATGTAAACTCTAGAAGGAATGGGATGAATCAGATTGGTCCACTTGATATCGATGGTTCAACTGTTCATGATCCTGCTCAGGTAGCTAACTAAATCAATATTTTGTATCTACATTCACACATGAGGAGTTATTCAGGAAGGGGAATGCCATAGATGAAGTAAACACTGGCAGTGAGCTAGATGATCTTGTAATAATTGATAGTCAAGTGGAGGAGAAATTGGTGAAGACAAATACAAGAAAGGCACCTGGGGTGGATGGGATCTATCCAGTTGTATTAAAGGAGGCGGCAAAGGAAGTAAGCAGTCCATTAGCCATAATTATGAGAGCTTCCTTGGACTCAGGGGAGGCACCCACAGACTGGAGATGTGCAAATGTAACCCCAATTCACAAAGGAGGATCAAAGGCTGACACAAGTAATTATAGAACTGTGAGTTGAACTTCTGTTCCAGGAAAATTAATGGAGGCACTGGTTAAAGAAGCACTGCAGGATCATCTTGACAAGAATTGAGTTATAGCTCAGACACAGCATGGTTTTGTTAAGGGAAGGTCTTTCCTGACCAATTTGATTGGATACTATGATGTAGTCACAAAAGAATTGGATGCAGGGAATAACTTTGATATTATATATTTGTATCTTAGAAAGGCTTTTGATACTGTTGCACATGGAAGACTGCTGCACAAATTGGAGCAGTGTGGCATTGGTGGCAAATTGTTGCTATGGATAAAGGGATGGTTGAGTGGCAGAAGACAGTGGTAATCAATGGACACTGCTCATCGTGGACTAATGTTATTAGTGGAGTCCCTTGGGGTTCAGTGTTGGGTCCATTGTTGTTTTCTGTATTTATAAATAATATTGATGATGGTATATCAAGCTTAATGTCCAAGTTTGCAGACGATACAAAGGTTGGCAGGGTTGTTAAGGACACTACTGACGCTATGCTGCTGCAACAGGATCTGGAAAGGTTGGGCTGAGAGGTGGCAAATGAAGTTTAACATTGACAAATGTAAAGTACTACATATGGGAAACTGCAACCCCAGAGCAACATATCAACTCTGTGGTACTACACTGACACTGGTAGAGAATGAAAAGGACCTGGGGATAATTGTGCAGGCGGATATGAAGTTCTCTGAGCAATGCAGACAGGCTGCAAGAGTAGCTCATGGTGTCTTATCAATGATATACAGGAATTTTTCTAGCAGGTATAAGGAGGTGATTATTCCTTTGTATAAGGCAATGGTCAGGCCGCACCTCGAGTACTGTATACAGGTGTGGAGGCCTCATTTCAAGAAGGAAGTAGAGCTGCTGGAACGAGTACAGAGAAGGGCAACAAGGTCCTGTAAACGGAACACAGGGTTGCTCTTACGAAGAAAGGCTTAAGTTTTGCAAATTACCGAGTCTGGAGACTAGGCACCGGCGAGGTGATCTGATAGAGGTGTACAAAGCCTTGAATGGCTTGAGCATGCTCAATGCTGATGGGATACTGCCTCTTGCTCAGAATAATCACCTGAGAGGACATAAATTCAAATTGAGGAAAGACAGATGTAGTATAGATGTGCGGAAATTTACCTTTAGCCAGCGGGTAGTTGGTTGGTGGAACAGACTTCCATCCCTTGTTGTGGAAGTTGATAGCCTAAATAAATTTCAAGCTCAGCTGGACAGGTGTTTGAATGAACGGAGGGGTGAAGTGGAAGGTTTTTTTTTTTTTTTTGCTGATGCCGCATAAGCTTGCTTTCTTGCATCATATGCCTCTACTAATGCTAATGTCTTATTAGTTCATCTGACATCCATTTAGGCCTAAACCTTGAACAATTTTTCTTAGTTAGTATGTAAAGCCTAGTAGCTTCCAAGATAAATTCTTTGAATGCTTACCATTTTGAATTTGCTGTTGGTAACATCATCAGTTGGTCCTACTGTATAGAATTTAAATACTGTCTCAGACCGCCGTAGTTGCCTTTACGAAAGCAAAATCCCTTCCCTTTACCCATGATGGTAGTTACCTTTTTGAGTAAATCCCACTTCAGCACACTGTGATCACTGCCACCTAGTGGTTCCTTTATCTGCAGATTCTTAATGCATGAAGAATCACTACTGATAATCAGATCAAGAGTATTACTCCCTCTAGTTGCCTCCCGAACTTGCTGATGTAGAAAACAATCGTCCAAAAATCCACAAAAGCCATGCTATTGTGTGAGTGACCAACCCACAAATTCTAGTCTATATCTGGGAAATTAAAATCCCGCATTATAAGACTCTCTGATTTACTGGCCCACTCTATTTCCCTGTACAGTTTCTTATTACTCATCAGAGTCATTAGGCCTATAAGACACTTCTACTCTCAATTTTCATCTCCCAATTCTTATGTCACGCCAAACTGACTCGACACTGCACTTTCCAGCGATGTCGTCTGGCTTCACTTCCTTGGATTTTATGTGTTTCTTAACTAATAGTATAACCCCTCCTCCCTTCCTATCTTGTCTATCCTTCCTGTACACGTTGTACTCCCTAAATTCCAGTTCTGCATTCCTTATATCTGTGTGACACCACATCTCTGATTTCCCAACAATATCTGCATTTGATGTTTTGAGCAATACTTCAAATTCATTAAATTTATTTACCAAACTCCTAGCATTGGTGTATACACAAGTATACATGCACCTGTTCCTATTCTTAGCTACCCTAACACAACCCATGTGTTTTCTTGTATCACAATGACTCCTAGCAGTCTCTCAAATACCCTGCATCTTGTTTTCTAGGCTGCTGCTCATTCCAATAGAAACAGTGGGAGAATCACTTTCACCTCTGCCAGTGGCTACCGTTAATTTATTAGTCCTTGTATCTCCCCAAGCTAGCCGTTTTCCGACCCACCTAACACTGCCTCGATAGCATCAGCAAATATTCTTGCACGGATATGTAACTGTATCCCATCCCTGTAGAAGCAGTTTCTCCTGTTAGGTTACTTGGGAAGTGGGCTTAAGAGAATTGCATAGGCTAATGTATGAGGAAGAGGGATTGGCCAGAAGACGTTAAGACCACAGTAATGATACCAGTAGGAAAGAATAGCCATGCAGTGAAATATAAAGATTTTAGAGCTAGAAGTTTCATATCACATGTGGCAATGATAATACAAAGAATATTAAGTAAAAGAAAGACTAAATGCAACTGGGCATAATATTTTTAAGAGTTATAATTATCCATGTACACCATAGACAACTAACTCTTAAAGGAAAAATTATGATGGTAGTGTAAAGGGCATCATTTCAACTGTATCTCATTGTGCTCATCTTAAAACTTAAAAATATTATGCTCAGTTGCATTTAGTCTTACTTGAACATTATCCAGCACACCTTTTGGCATCTCTCATATTGTGGAATTATCTATGAGGCAGGGCAATACATGGTACCTGTATTGTTGTGAAGGATGAGTGCAATATGAGATACAGTTGAAATTATGTCCTTTACACTCCTTTGTAGATTTTCCTTTAAGAATTGTCTATGGTGTTTTTACCCCAATATTATATAGATAATTATAACTCTTAAAAATATTATGCCCAGTTGCATTTAGTCTTACTTAATGGAACTGGTCATAATATTCACGTACACCTTTTGACATCTCTCATATTGTGGGATTCTTCACAACTGGGTTGTCATGTTTGCTATACCAGCTATACCAGGGCAGGCCCCTGCCCTGGTATAGCAAACATGATGAAAGGCCAACAAGCCTTGAAATGGTCACCAGGGGAGCCTGATATTCACGAAGTTTCCGAGAATAGGTAACAACAGTCTTCTCTACTGGGGAAGTGTTGCCTATTCGAGGAATTTATGAGTTTGAGTGGTGTGAGTTGAAGAAGTTACTGTCCCTTTCGTTCTTCTACTCAGTTTCTTTGCTTCTTCCACTCCTACTATAACTTTCCCTCTACTTTTTGCTCTTCTAAGTCTAATAGGGACAAGTGGATAGTAGAGTTATTATCCCACACATATACAAACAAGCCTTGAAACAGCGCCGTCTGGGTGGTGGTGCCCACTGAGAATAAGTAACAATAGTCTTCTCTATTAGTGAAGCGTTACTTATTCGAGGTAGTGCAATGCATGGTAACTTGTTGTGAAGGATGAGCACAATATGAGATATAGTTTAAATGATGCCCTTTACACTACTATCGTAATTTTTCCTTTAAGAGTTGTCTATTGTGTTTTTACACCGATATTATATAAGTAAAAGAAATAAGGAGGAGAGAGGAAAACGTGGGAGAAGGATAGTTTTGTTTTGGGAAGCTTGGGAGGAAACAAGGACTGTGATGAGAATGTTGATGGAAAGACATCTAGAAGTGAACCAAGATATCTATATTTTTTATAGATTTGAAGAAGGCTTTTGATAGGGTAGACTAGGTTAAATTGTCGAAAACGATATTGGAAAGGATAGGAGTGAGCTGGACTAACAGAAGAATGATTAGTAGGTTATACTGGGGATTAAAATTTAATAGTTAAGATAAGACAAGATGACACTGAAAGTGTAAAGATAGCACAAGGTATGAGATATAGGTGTCCGTTCCCAAAAACTTTATTTGATATATATGTAAAAGAAATGGTTAAAGAGACATTTGATAAAGTAAATATGGATGATGGAGAATTGTATGTGGTTGGGGATTGGGGAAAAAGGTTGAGTGTTAGTAGACTAAAGAAAAGTTGTGATAGGTTTGCGATAAGAGTAAATATTCACAAGATAAAGATTATATAAGTGAGAAAAGAAAGGCTTCAGCTAAATAATGAAATAGGAAGAGAAAATAAAACAGGTGAGCTAGTGTAGATATTTGGGAAGCCTAGTGGCAACAGAAGCAAAGAGCAGAAATAAGAACACTAACAGCAATGGGTAAAGAAGCTCTTGAGAAGCAAAGAACAATATTATGTGGAAGACTGGGAATTGGTTTAAGCAGGGCCAGTGCTATCATTAGGCTAACTAGGCAGTTGCCTAGGACTCTGACCTCAGCCTATACTTCCCTTGGAATTTTGGGGGAACTCACTTCATGATTTGCCTAGGATGCCAGTCACTGGCAGCTAATCTAGTGTCGCTAGTATGGAATTATTACGTATTATAGATAGGACGTCTAGTATGGAATATATTACGTGTTATAGGTAGGACGTCTAGTATGGAATATATTACATGTTATAGGTAGGACGTCTAGTATGGAATATATTACTGTATAGTACCGATATACATGGAAATTAAATGATATTAGAAGATTGGAAAGTTTTGAGGTGCCTCGTTATGTTAATGGTTATTGGGTGAGATGATTAAACTGTCTAGATGTGAAACAACAAAACGTGTAAAGATTTTTATTGATTAAATATGATTAAGACAGAAAGAATTTCAATAAAATTTGATTGTTAAGCCTTTGGCTCTTGATTCATTTTATTGCAGTACTGCTGAATTGTACTTCAAACATATGAATGTGATATATTAAACAATTCTTTTTTTTTTTTTTTTTGTTCTATTCTTAAAGCACATTGTCTAAACATGGCGGAGTTTTTCACTGTCTTTATATATACAGGGTGTCTCAAAAATATTGGTACAAGCGTTTAGGGGAGATAGGTAACATCTAAAGGAATGTGAATTGCATAAGAACCCATAACCAGAAACGTCATGGGAAAGTAGTAGCAGAGGCACGAGAAGCAGAAATGACACAAGACAGTAATTAGCGGCAAACATTTATTTGACATAATATTAACAATGGAGTATGAGATGGATGCATTTAATGATGTTACAACAGATGCTCGAAGGTTCCACCATGAGACATGATGCATGCGTGACACCAACACAGCATGGATTGGCGGACACGGTCGAACACACCTGGAGTTTCTTTAACTGTAGCAGCAGCACAGACGAGTCTCGCCACGAGATCCATTTCCATCTCCACAGGCGATTCATCCATGATAGATTTGAGGGCCCCCACTGAAACAAATCAAGGCTCGATAAATCAGGTGAGCGTGGGGGGCCAGGCAACGGGTCCACCACAGCCAATCCATCAATGCCCAAAACGCCTGTTAAAAATGGTCACGAACACCCATTCCATAATGGGCAGGCGCCCTGTCATGTTGAAACCAAATGTTGCATCTCACATTTGCTGGAACATCATCAAGTAACTCTGGTAGAACTTGTTCAAGAAAGATCCGATATTTAGCGGAGTTCATGCGGGATGGTAACAGGTATGGGCCGACTAAGCAGTCGCCGACCATACCTGCCCACACATTTATTGCAACGGGTCCATGTCTGTCTGCCGCAGGGGGTGCACACATGAGCATTGTGCTGATTGAATAAGCCTTCCCGAGTGAAATAACACTCGTGACCAAAAAACATAGGCTGAAAAATTCAAGTCTTGAACACTTTCTTGGAGAAACCACTGCGCAAAAGCCACACGTGCAGGATGATCTTGGGGGAGCAGTAACTGAACCCTTTGGGGATGAAAGTGGTGTAAGGAATCGTCGTGCCAGACACGCTGTACACTGCAACGAGACACTCCTGAGGCAGTGGCATGTGTGCTGGTAGTAGGATTATTCTGGACGACATTCAACTTTCTTCCATGGCGGGAGTTTGTGTCGAACGTGGTCTGCTCGCACTACTGTTACCTCTAAATGACCCATAATCGCACAAATTTTGATGCATGCGCACAAACAAACGGTGGTTCGGTACATGTCTGTCTGGGAAGCATTCTGCAGAAATTCGTTGAGCGGCTCGTCCATTGCCCTCTGCTAATCCATACACTAGGTGCATGTCTGCCAGCTTACAGTTCGTATATCGATGCATGCTCTTCGTGCGTAGACTACTGCTTGAATGAGTAAACCAGAAATTTTCCCTTCCGCAAATTGATGAACAGCGCATGTACCGACTTACGCTGACGTTTCCGGTTATGGGTTCCTATGCGATTCACATTCCTTTAGATGTTACCTACCTTGAATGGGTTCAGCACGCTGAATTCTGATGGGATCCTTCCACTTGTTCAGATTACGAACCTAAGGGGGCATAAATTCAAATTAAGAAGAGACAGATGTAGATTGGATGTGCGGAAATTTGCCTTTAGCCAGCGGGTGGTTAATTGCTGGAACAAACTTCCATCTGTCGTTGTGAAAGTTGATAGGTTGAATAAATTTAAGGAGGAACTGGACAGGCATTTGGAGGGAATGGTGTGTTTTTTTTTTTTTTTTTTTTTTTTTGGCTGATGCTGCATAAGCTCATACATTTGCTTTCTTGCATCACATGCCACTACTACTACTACTACCTCCCCTAAACGTTTGTACCAATATTTTCGAGACACCCTGTATATATATTGCCAGAGTTTTAGGCCTTAAAACTCATTTTGGCCATTTTGTGGCCATGAACATCTGTTCACCGAGGTTTTTTTTTTCTTTTAATTTAATTTAATTTATTTATTATTATTTTTTCTTCCCGATGTGGGCAGCCAGGGGGTGCTGGTGATGGCTCCCAATGGTATTGCACCTCCATCCATTGGGAGCAGAGTTGGTGCTTAATGCACAGTTAGTAAAGTAGACCCAGGTCTGGCTCTAGGAGTCTAAGGATGGGGGAACCAGGTGGAAAACACCCCCCTGGCGGCAGAGTGGCCTGTTTTTTTTTTTTTTTTTATATACATTATTTAATACACATGCAAACGCATAATTACAGGCCAGTTTTGTAGATGTTCCATTTAATATAAAATATATGGTGGAGATGGACACTTGTGTAGGTGCCACCATAGACTATTATATACAATGATGAAATGATGGTCATCTAGGTTAAGAAAATCCCTGAAAATTGGTCGTATTTTCCAGCAGTATCAGTTGATTTTCGCTTGCTGAGATGCGAAACTTTAAAATTCCTTAATACAAAGTAGTTAAGGTTAATCAGAGAACCCACACTTATCGGTTAAGCCTTCTCCTGTATAAAACATCTTTGCTTTTCAATACTCATTGCCCCAAGATATCGACATACCTGCATTTAGCATTAAATCATTTTAAAACCTGGCCTGGTCTTTATTATTATTTTTATCTCTGTCCTCAGTACGTTTAGTTGTTTAATAATTATCTTTCGATTGGCCATTTTTGCTTTTTAGGAGTTAATCCGACGTCCTCCGCATTCTCTTAGATGCTGTCTTATCGGACTTCTTCTAATAACCCTGCTGACCCACCCTTTCAAACGCGGATTTTCCAGAAAACGAGATGCCAGGTTATCGGACTTGTACTGTATTTGCTTATACAGAATACTGTTTGTTACATTAAAGCACCGTTTAAACAAGGAACAGATGTTATATATAGCTGACAGCGAAGAGATTATATTTAGTAGTTTGCTGGAACCTTGTTTTAGGGAGGTACAGTTATACGAACGCTCATGTGTGGAAGTTTCCATGTCACTACAATCGAAGTACAGTATGTGCTAGATCTGATACGTATAAATGAATTGTTAGCCAGTTCGCAACTTATATTTTCGTAAGTTACTCAGATTTGTTATTTTAGCCAAATTAAAAAAGAATAAATGAATACATGTGAAGCGCATGCAGTTGTTATCCAAAAGAAATGGTGAGGAGGAGTACCAAGAAAACTAGAAGAGGGAGAAGCGGTTAAACAGTAATACAACCTGCGTGACTAGGAATGTGCACACCATCCTAAGGTCATTCCGAATTTTCTGTAACTTGATCAATTTATTTAAATCCTCCACTCTGCGGATGTTTTGTTCATGGCTTCATAGTAGGGGTTTTATTTATTTATTTTATTATTATTTTTTAGGAAATTCTCAACCAGATTTTCATATCTTGAATGATCTCGACATCTAAAGTTTTGCTCAAGAAACTGGCTTATAAAAGTAGATAATATATCAAAACAAAAATATGTATATTATTTTTTTAAATTTAACTGTCGCTTAAAACTAATTTGCATATACCGTCATTTTTCGATTTAGGCGTTTCCGGCTTCTGCGTGTAGATTGCACAGGATGATTTAATTTCACATTTCGGTAATCATACTCAATTTTTACAAAACCACATCGGTATCAATACTGTATACTACCGCATGCAAAATATTGGTTGTTCGGTTATATTTACATACTCACCCGTGCCAGTTTGTTCAAGACAAAAGCCATCATGTGATAATCCTGTTTTAGCATTGCTAAAGATGTTGTTATTATTATCATTAGCCATATGGTGCAAGGAAGCCTAAGGCTTTTGCTGCACCAGCAAAAAAAAAAAAAAAAAAAAAAATTTGAGTTACACAGAAAGAGAGAAGAAGAATGATGATATCCAGCTGAGGACCCTGGGTGTGCCAAGCCCATACTCACCAGATGTGAACCACTGTGGTTTATATTAGGAATATAATGAAAAGAGTCAGTGCATGTATTCGAGACGAAGGTCGACATTTTCAACATTAATTATAATTTTAATCATTATTATTATGACTTGATTGCATGACCGGTAAAAGAATTAGTACATTTTAAATACTGATATTTGGGTTGTCAGAATTTTTAATCAATCTGTAAGTCAGTCTAATGCTCATTTACTGTGAATTGTGTAAATTATATTTTCCTTAATTTTAACTTGATATTAATAATTAATCGTATTTGATTGCTAACTAATTTTCTATGTAACAATATATATTTCTGTTTTGAAAATATAAAACTGCTTAATTATAACCTGATTTATTGACTTAATTTTCCTTACATTTAACAATTTTTTTTAAAAAGTAAAAACGTCTAAAAGAAAATATGATTAAAAAATATATATATGTATATATTTTTAATTTAATGATTTCAAATATACCATGAAATAAAAACTAAAAGTATAAAATAAAAAACAACGAAAAATAACAGCATTAAATAAGAATTTACGTAGCATTTAATATTAATTTATTTAGTATTTTGATGGGCAAATGAAAATTTCTGCATCATTTAAAAAAAAAAAAAAAAAAAAAAAGGGAAAAACTTTCCCCAATCTCCCAAAAGTGGCCATTTAGGTCCACTTTGAACTTTACAAAACTCTCTACCTCGACCACTGGTAGGTAATTTATTCCAATGAACTATAACATTCGCCCGAAGTTAAACTTCCAATGAGATCCAGTCCCTTTGTTATTTCCTTGGAAAATGGGAAAATTGCCATATTCTAAGTCTGCCACTGCAAAGGGCCCAACTACTCTTTGGGAGTTTATAACGGACACAGGGGCCCCATTCGCAAATCTTGTTTGGGGCAGAATTAGTTTGCTATCCTCTTAAGATTTTATAACCCCTAGTTCTCATTTTTAAAATGAAAATGTACTTAGATTTTCTTTCTGATCTCTTCATCGCTTTATACTACTGCAATTAGGTCCCCTGCCCCAAGATATATTTTGCCAAGCTTTGCAGTCTGCACATTTAAAGCCGTTTTTCATATGGATATTGATTAGCGTCTTTACTTCAGTATTATAACTTTATTCTCTGTGACCGATATGCATTTAAAAACATTTATTATCAACTGAATTTTAACATTGACAAATGTAAAGTACTGCATATGGGTAGCAGTAACCTCAGAATAACGTATCAACTGGGTGGTACTACACTCAAGGTAGTGGAGAATGAAAAGGGCCTGGGGGTAATAGTGCAGACAGGCAGCAGGAGTAGCTCATGGTGTTTTGTCAATGATATACAGAAATTTTGCTAGCAGGGATAAGGGGTTGATTGTTGTCCCCTTGTATAAGGCAATGGTTAGGCCACACCTTGAGTACTGCATACAGGTATGGAGGCCTCATTTTAGGAAAGATGTAGAGCTGATGGAACGAGTACAGAGAGGGGCAACGAGATTGGTGTGTTAAACAAAGGGTTGGTGTTACCAAGAAAGGATTAAGTTCTGCAAATTGCAGCTTCTGAAGACTAGGCACCTGCGAGGTGATCTAATTGAGGTGTATAAGGCCTTGAATGGCTTGAGCAAGCTCAATGCTGAGGGAATTCTTCCTCTTGCTCGGATTACTCACCTGAGGGGACATAAATTCAAATTGAAGAAAGAAAATTGTAGAATAGATGTGCAGAAATTTACCTTTATCCAGCGGGTGGTTGATAGTTGGAACAAACGTCCATCTGTCGTAGTGGAGGTCAATAACTTAAATAAATTCAGAGCAGAACTCGACAAACGATTGGAGTGATGGGTGAAATGGGAGGTTTTTTTTTTTGTCTGATGCTATTAAACTTGCTTCCTTGCATCGTATGCTTCTGCTAATAGTTCAGTTGAATACTAACAGTTAAACGCTCAGTTCATTTTTTTTTTTTTTTTTTTTTTACAGTTAAACTGTGCATTTTAACTGAACGTGTATAGCCTCCCTTACAATACAACGAACAATGTTATTAGTAAAGGTGGTAGATGACTTTCATCAACCGGTGAAATACCACCACTTTGCTTATTGGAGGCTTGAAGTGGTGAAACCCATGTTTAGTCTCTATAACCAAGTTTCCGGCATCCCCCCCCCCCCCATACTTCTCCTTCAACCCACGCACGGTACTAAGTACTATAGGTTTTGATACCTTTCGTGTTTGGGGTTTTTCATAAAAAAAAAAAAAAAATTGTCGAAGCTCTTTGAACCGTATATACTGCGGCACTACTTTATAATTGGACTTGTAAGTTAAATACAGAGGGCTCAGTTATAGGATTAGGAGAAAAAACTCACGGAAATACTTGGGTTAACCATTAACACCCAACTGGTGTTAAAAGGGAAAAGAAGAGGTGTTTAAACGAGCCGATTAACTTTTGGCAGTCCCAATAGGACACTTCTCCAAATGGTTTGGTCACCAACCAGTTTATCCTTGAAGTTACGTATCGTCTAAATAAACAAAACCAAAAGTGGTTCTCAATGAGCATGCATTTGTCTCTTATTCTTACAGGTCACGGGTCCCTCAACGACATATTGCATCAGCTCGTCTTTCCCATACTGATCTCTTTCTATGTTGTTTCAAAGAAAATTGGAACCATATTTTATATGAATGCTCTTTGTATATTGATTTACGCCAGGTGTTGACTTATTCTGTGGGTTATTTATCTTCTGGTCAGGAATTCCTGCTAATTGAAAATAAAGAGAAATTGGTAGCTTTACAAGATTTTGCACTTATTGTATTCTTACGAAGATTAACATTGATTCATAATCCTGCAAATGCTATTGCTAATACCCTTGGAGTTATTGCATCAACAAATTCAGCTAACAACAATCGGAGTAATGGTGACACCTAATGGCATATGCACTAAGCATTCTAATCTACCCTAATTATTATTCTGGTGTTGTTATCCGACGAATATGTTAAGATTACTGTTTTGATTTACACACCTGTGAAGAAATACTTAGGAAAATATTTGAATTAAGCAATAGTTATCAACTACACTTTAAAACCTTTAGTAGAATCCTAGTAACTTGGATTTTAATTGGTGATACGCAGTTACAAATTATTGATCACATTGGAAGACTGGTTTTCATTTATTTATGTATTTTGCTACAAGGTTCAGTTTTGGTAAGTTTCTGCGGGTCAGTTAATTAATGGTTTCCGCTCCATTACCTTGCTTGAAACTGTGCATGTAAATTATGACTAATAATTTTTGAGCTCAGAATGAAATAGCAGTGCATGGAACCTTTAGTGATTAGTGTTTTCAGATTAACTAATTAATAATTATTTTTCAAATTCTACTTGGAATTATGCATGCGACTATAACATAAGATTCTTAATCTCATAACACTGATTGTACATAGCTCTTCTATTATGTTGTTTCAACGTGTAAGTCATAATACTGTTCTCTTTACAGTTATTATGTACTATCCTAAAGAGGACCCTTGAGAATCAATAATTAAGTTTGCTATAGTATACTTATTATCAGGATCTTGAAACAGCTTTATATAACCTGATCATTACCTACACTAATATTATAAAGCGTGATCATTTGAATGCTATCTCTTCCTCATATTTCCTTACGACTACCTGTGTGTAATATGAAGTGTGCATGTAATAATAAATTAATCTTACTCAACGCCTTAGTCTAGATGGCTTCTGATTTGCTATGCCGATTTAATTCCTGCAGAAATACTGTGCATTTTACTTCTCTTGAAGACACTGATTTTGAATTTTAGTTTCAATGGTCGTTTTATTACATAATTACAGGAAATCATTATGGAAGCCAGGAATTTATACTAATCGAAGACATTCTCAGGAATACTACAGTCACTGGAAACATTTCTAAGCTTGATTCATTTAACAGTATTGGAGTACTAACTTTCATTAATAAAATGATTTCTTTACATAAAGAAGATTACAACGCATTGAAAATTGTAGGACATTTGTACTGTCCTTTATCTTCGTGGAAGATAAGAAGCTATATTACTAGAATATGTTCTCGGGAAATTACAGTTAAATGGAACAATCTCATATACTTAACAGTATTGGCATATCTGCTCTGATTATTAAAATATACCGTTTTATGCAAAGGAGTTTCAATGCATTGAAGCTGTTAGATCTTCTTGGGTAAGCGTGTCCATCGGGGTTTTTTTTTTCCTATCAACACCACGAGATTTTTTTTTTTTTTTTTTTTTTTTTAACTCCTTTCTAGTTGGCTTCTAGCGGAATCTGGCCTGCCTTTTGGCAACATCAAGTGGGTCAGAGACTAGTATTTGAAATAGTAAGTGTTCTACCGGGACTGGCCCACGTTCCCATAGTGTGGACCAGTACCCACAATTACCTCTCTAGGGTAGCCAAGGGATACTATGGAGAGGTGATGCTTCTGGGTAGCCAAGTAACCAGAACAACACAATACACACAAGCCCACATTAATCACATATTTGGCCCTTTTTCAGTGATACTGTTCTTCACAGACAACAGATTCGAACATTAGTTCTAGGAGCTGCCCTTTACATATACACGTGCCATTTAGAGTTAAAACTCTCAAATAATTGAGGAGATGAGCCCACTCCATTATTTTGAAAGGAGGATCCTCTTAGTGGCTCGTTTTTAGTTTACACGGCTATTTTTAGGAACCTGTCCAACGCACAAATCAAGAAATTGCTACACAGGACTACAGGCTTGCCGATTTTTTCTTCTTCCAGTCTGTTAAAAATTCTCGAGAAACTATTACTACCAACTGTCTCGTCCCAAATCATGGACGTGACCTCCACGGGTTCGCTGCGCGAACGGAGGGAAATAAAACTACTACTAAATAAAATTTCAATCATCATCAATGCCGTAGTGCAGGCATTGAACCAAATATCCGAGCTTGTAGTTAATTGCTTGTACATTCAGACTGCTTTCGATGCCATAAGCATTCCATCACTTCTCTATACGCTTAATAAACACTACAGTTTTTATGGTGACCCATAATGATACCTGACAAGCATTTTTATGAGGACAATCATTACAAAACCAAGAACACGAACACACCATCCAGCAGTGTATCTTAACTGCAGGCCTCGCGCAAGGAGGTGTTCTGTCTGGCGCTTTATTCTTACCAGCAGTAAGTACATACAGCTGGGAACCAAGCACGGATCCAAGGTGGTAATTATTCTCTAATATTATTACATTTAAAAAGTGTTTTTTTTTTTAAATGGAGTGGGTTTATTATTAGTAGTGGGAAATGATACAAGAAAATATAGCGTCAGGTAAAAAAAAAAAAAAAAACTTCCCACATCACCTGTGCATCCCCTCCAATAGTTAATCTAGTTCTTATTTGAATTCATCCAAACTGCCCACTTGCACAACAATAGAGAAATTTGTTACAATAATCAACCACCCGCTAGTTGAATGCAAACCTCCGCACACTTCTCCTGCAACCATCCTTTCTCAATTTGAATTTCTGCCCCCTTAAGCATGTAGTCTGAGCAAAAGGAAGAACACCATCAGCACTGAATTTGCTCAATCCGTTCAAAGCCTTAAATACCTCAAAAGTTTGAGGCAATTTTGTTTCATTGGTACTCAAGAAACTGATAAAGAAAAGCTTGCAACAGCATTAGGGCTTTTGGATAGCTGACCAGCTCATCCGTTTGCTGATTCACTCGTATCCAGAGATGGTAAAATAAAAACTATGCATTTGCCGAAAAATAATACTGTTTTGATCTGGCCTCTTAATCAAGAATCATTCATGCGTTAAAAGTCAGAGTTGCTGGCCCGAACGATAGATGGATGACGTATTCCCCACAACTTCCTTTCGAACTTGTGGATGTTCTAATCATGTTAATGAGTTTATCTTGAACAGGTATGTTTGAGTGCTTGCAAATGGCAGAAAGCTGTAATTATTTTCGTAAAACAAATGGTGATTTGTTTAAGCTGTCTCCTTGCAGCATATGTTGGCTTTACTCTATTTCACGCAGTGCAACCTAATAACATAAAAGTGCTTTCTCCTTTTTCTACATCGCGGTAACGTCTTAATTATGGGATCGTGACCGTTTTCATTGGAACTATGTATTTTTTGTTTGAGAAAAATAAAATAAATAATAAATAACTTTTATGCCTGACTGTTTTTTTTTTTTTTTTACCTATGACGCTTGATTTTATGGCTTTTATATTTTAAGAATAGTTATGGGCTTTGCAAAATTGATCATTCTAGTAATATAATGCTGCTTCTTCCGGCTGCATTACTGACATGCATTGCTATAACAGCATACCTACCCTACACGATGCAAACTGTGAGAATAAGTCAGCACGAAATTGTTCATTGGGGGATTTGTTGAGGAAAAAAGATTCATTGCTCGTCTCCACTCTTGCTAACTGGCCACTTTGTAATGCCCTTTTGCCAATTCATTCAAGACTTTTGAAAATCTATGCTTTTAAATAACGGTTTGGTCATAACAATGAAAGTTTTGAATTTAACATTCAGTGAGTAGCCTTTTTCTTGTGTTAATTAACATACACATGACAGAATATTTGTTTGTTTATTTATACCAGTCCTTGTATAACAGGCATTGACAGAAAGGCAAACTTAGGAAGATAAGTGAGTGAGAGAAAGGGAGAGACCAAAGAACAACAAAAGGTATTATAATAAATGAAATAATTTTAGTTTTTGATTATATTTCAGATGACTTATTGGAGACCTGATGGATTTGATTCCCTCCCAGAAGACATCGTTTTACGATTCTTCTCTTATCTGAACCTGGAAGAACGCTGTTGTGCTGCTTTAAGCTGCAAATCTTGGCTACATATCTACCATCTCCCCAGAAACTGGAAGTATTGTCGCTTTCAGATAAGTACACCAAAAGACCGTAAGTGGTTACAGTGTGTTCGGCGTCATGGTGTTTCCATACAGAGGGTGGTCATTGAAGTGGATCAGACTCAGGAGACGAACAGGAACACTGCAATAACTCTTATCCGTCTACTCAGCAATTCATTGGAAAGGCGGATCACACATTTCACAATAATCTGTACTGGTAAGAATCCTTTGTTCTATGGTGGTCAAGAGTTTGTACAAGAAGTAGAGTGCCTCATTGACCGACCATCTGGAGAGGTGAATGTCATTAATACTTTAAAACATATAGATCTAGCCAAGTTCCCTATGCTGTTGTGGGATTCTTTCATACATAAACTGTCTACTAACCACCCCTCTCTTCAGTTTCTAAATATTCAGAACGACACTTTGGTATGCGAGATATATCCTGAGAGCATGCTTCAGCTTGTGGAACTGTGTCCTAATCTTCAGGATCTGAGAGTGATGATGAGCAGTCTATCAGAAGATGTTCTGTTTGCCATATCCAGAGTAAAAAGAATGCAACATCTATCTATAAAGTGCTCACGACTTGAAAAATATACCCATGATAGTGATTCCGACAAGCTTCCATCTTCTGCTTGGGCTACAGTGGCCAGTGCACTACCTGACTTAAGAGTTTCTTTGCATTTCGATTCTACCTGCCCTAGGAAGGTTGTTACCATCATTATGAAACCACAAATTCCCTGCAGTGTTTTGTGGTTGGAAAGAGAAAAAGTGATTGTGCTTCAGGAAGTGGATTATGCTGTTGAATGCTTCCATGATTATTTAGAAATAGTCATTTTGCAAACTGCACACAGTGACCATCTGGAGGAATCCTTAATGGAATTGTCTAGGAGATGTCACAGGCTGCGGTCACTTCATGTTTTTTGTTTGCTGCGACAGGAGGTTGTGGACTCCATACTAGCTGATCATCCGCTAATGAAGGAAAGAGGAACATATACTCTTAAATCATATCAGATGTCATGGGTTGAAGATGAATTCTTTGATTACAGCTACTGTCAAGATTTAGCATCGTCTATTGTAGATGATAACTACAAACAAAAATTGAAATTATAGGGTTTGTATAATGAAATATTTAATAAATATTTTCTCCTTATGTGTGTTAAATTATAAAACTGAAGTGCCCTTTTATTTGTGAAAAGATTTTGCTTACATGAAAAGAAGACTCTTTATACCACCTTGCCAGTTAGAAAATAAAGTGTTTTCCAGTATCCGCACTAGTCCTGCTTCGGGTCGGATTGGTTAATTGGTTGTTGAGAATTCTTAGGTGCATCAGCAATTTAGGCCATATTACGACGTATATAAATGTCTTTAAATTGCATATGTTCTGTAGTCGGTTTGCTATTTTCTGGAGAACACACCATGCTGCTCTCCCCTGAGACAAACTAACTGTCACGTTGTGAAAAAAGTCAGATGAAAATACTCGCGACGTTGACGAATGGCACGATTTTGATGCGCATTCGAACTCGGGTCTTTTCGACTCGGTATCGAAACCGGGTTTCGACGGTGATTATACTAACTGTGCTGCCCACGAGCGCTCGGGTAGGTTGCTCGCTGGTTACCCCAGTGCGGTTCCAGTTTCTGAATGTAAATAATTTAATACAATAATACCAAAAATTGATATTTACTCCTGAAGTAACTGTTTTATTAGTTTTTTTCTAAGTAATGCTCATGGTTTTATTATGTAAATTAAATTACACGCAACGTTACTCTACTACTGATATCTTTAAAAATTGTATACAATCACTTAAAAGGTACAAATTAGTTTTATAGATTTAAAATGATTATTTTTAAACTCTCTCTTTTTCTCCCCCCCCCCCCTCTCTCAGTATCGCGTTGCCAGACATGGAAAGTAGAAAAAAAATAGACGTCCTTTTTCGATTTCCGAAATTTCTTTTTTTTTCGTTAGTTGTTGGCGTATCGGCTTCTGTGGCCATAATGCACCTCCCAAAGTTTTTGCATTTTACTCTGATCCAAGCCCGAGGCGGGATTCGAACCCGCCACCAGCAATAATCTACGCAGCTGCAGTATGGTACACCCAAACGTCACTGGTAACCAACAAGAAAATCCTGGACATGACACATAGGACCATCCTATTGACAACCACACGAGCTTCACAATCAACCCAGCAAGCAGTCAAAAAACGGAAAGAGCACGACTACAGACCTACCTCCTTCAGAAGTGGCAGCAAAGATGGACAGAGACGACAAAGGGCGAGATCACTCGTAAATTCTTTCCAGAACTGAACAAAATATGCCCAAGGCAACAGGGGATATTCATGTGTTGTTGTGGCGGACCCCAGGGTTTCCCCCATTAGCCGCTACTACTTCTTGTTTTGAGGCTCACGCCAGAACCGGCCATTTGTATTTAGTGTGTTGGGTGTGTAAATGTTATGATGTGTTCTGTTGTTATGTAGTCGGCCGGTACCTGGCTCTTAGCAAGTGGGAAGCAGCAACACCTGGTCACAGTTTCCCACCCCCCATCCCCGCCACGTGGAGGCGGCCAGGATCTTCTACCTTCATGCTAGTCTATACCGAAACAAAGTTCCAGGATAGGCAAAGTTAGGAGAACAAAAAATAATAATAATAAAAAATAATAAAAAAAATAAAATAATAAATAAATAAAATAATAATAGTAAAATAAAATAAAACAAAAATAATAAAATAAATAAATAAAAATAGCTGGAAAAGTTAGGGTGGTGCGGAAGGAAAGAAGTGCAGCGGGGGGTCAGAGAAGGGACCCGCCGTAATAAAAGGAAGTTAAGAGAAATTGAGAAAAGATAAAAGTGAAAAAAAAAAAAAAAAAAAAAAAAAAAACAGGTGGAGGCAATTTTCAGCCTTTGTAGAAACCACATGTCGCGGTGCAATCCTATCCTAATTTAGGATTAGCAATTCCTATCCTGTGAGCAGGATTAGGAGATGTCTAGGCGCATCCTCAATAGATCCTTCAGCTTCAAGGGTAGCTCTTTCAACGTTGAAGATTTCTTTGGCACTCCCATCGTTTGATAGGAAATCCTGTTAGAACAAAGGCATATCAGAACTCTACAACGGACCAGAAGAAGGTTCGGTAGTTGCAGCAATCGCTTAATTTCATTGTTAGATAGGTATTCAATGGTATGGCACAGCTGAAGCACTAGAGTCAAACTACATACTATAAACACTATTTACGATTTCTAACACAGTAGGTTCGTCATTCCAATCAATAAGGATTTAGTTTCCATCACGATGTATCACCTCAAGTTCGTGAGACAAAATGCAGGAAGTAGCAGTTGAAGCTTCTTTGAAATATTGAAATGCTTTATATTTATGAATTCTTTCTGGTTAGCAGTTCTTGTGAAAGTCTGAAAGTCTTCAGAAATAATATCAGTCTTTGATCAAGTCTTCAGAAATAATGCAGTCCTTGTTCAAGTCTTCAGAGATAATTTCAGTCGTTGTTCAAGTCTTTCTCTTGATCCGGGTTCAGGCTATCTCAGGACAGCAGCTCTCGTTTCCTCTCGTCGTTTAAATGCTCGTGTTGCAAATAAGTTAAAAGCTTCAAATGCATCTTGTGATTGGATCAGAGAAGGCTTATTCTCCCTGTCATAAGAACCAGTAATGAGTTGTAGTTCATTCCGTAAGTCGGTATAATAGTGACACTCCAAAAGGATGTGATCTGCGTCCTCTTCACCTCCACAGAGACAAAGAGGGGAAGGAGACAGTCCAAGTTTATACAGCTTGCTATTAAGGCTGCCAAGGCAACAGGGTTGGGTCTTCCCGGGCTTGCACCTGACCTCGTTACTCACAGGACATGGACCCTTCAACCAGAAACTGCTCGGTTTCGGCCTCGCCGATGACCCAAATTGCACGTGCGGGGAGGTCGAAAGCTGGGACCATCTGCTTTACAATTGCCCACAATACGAAGATCTCAAATGCACCCTCATCACGAAAATCCATTACCTCCCCAAAGGAATTGAACATCACTTCATTGGCACGGAAGAGGAGTACCGAGCGCTTTCCCAGTATGCACAGGACCTCTTCACAAAGAGAAGGGTGTTAATTGCCATGCATCGAGACTGATAGTACAGTAACATAAACAAATCGCATAAGACAGAGACAACTCCTGGAAAAGAAAACTGTGGAAGAAAAGAAAATGAACAGAAAAGTAAAGAAAAGAAGGGAAAAAGAAGAAAAGAGAATGAACGAAAAAAAAAAAAAAAAAAGGACAGGGATTGCCCCATGAGTGTCCCAACCTGAATCAAGTGGACAAGAATAGAGACAACAAACTGCAGCCTAGCTCCCAAAGCCTCACGGCAGCCTGAAGAGGGCACCCTAGCCCTCTTCACCTTTAAACCCTACTCCCCCGGGAAGACGATTCTCTCGTCCCCCACCCTCATTTCTACTCTGGTGGGGCATGGGCATGCCACACTGAAACTTGGGGCTGTCTTCCCTATTGGCCCCATACTTCTGTCTTTCTCCCCCCCAGTCTTCAGCTCCTCCCTCTATCTTAACGCTAGCGAAGCCCCACACACCTAAATTTAAACACAACTCAAGCGACGTCAACCCCACGATTGACGTTGGCATGTGTATGCACGTTGTGTGTACATATGTGCATGTGTGTATATATGTACTTGTATACACATTTTATATACATGCAATATAAATACAATATAATTTTTTTATTATTATTTTTTTATTTCTCTTTTTTATTATTATTTTATTTATTTATCGTTTTATTTTTATTTTATTTCTTTATTTACTTTTTTTTTTTTTTTAGGTCCTAGTCACTGAAATCTCAGGAAATTAGGTGGCAGGACCTGCCAGAGTAAATATAAGTCTACTGGGATCCTGGTCTGCCTCCACGGGGCGAAGGTGGGGCAACGTTGGGCCTCAGTAGGGGTCCAGCGGTTAAACGACCAGATGAACAACGGCATATGACACTACACATATACAATATCCATACACTTTTAAATCTCTGGCATTTCCAGTGAACTGGTACACCCAAAATGAAAACTACGCGATGGGGGAAACCCCTGGTGCCGTCTGACACTACATACACCTTACACACCTTTGTGTTACTAGGCATGTACTTTACCCACCTGGCTAGCCCGGTCGGCTTTTCTTTTTTTATGATGATCTTGTTATTACAAAGCACAAGTACCTAAGGCCATATAAAGCCAGTATTGCAGAATTAGAAATTGCATAGACACTAAATATGAAATCTTTCAGTACAAAACTAAAAGAAGATCATTAAAATTTTCCTACAAATTGTAGCTTAAAAGAGCACTAACTTTTTTGGATCGTATTTATCACGATAAAATTAAATTTACTATGTAATTTAAGTCCATTATAGTTATAAATAATGATCTGCGCTTTC
Source organism: Mastigoproctus giganteus (assembly GCF_048544385.1). Lineage (NCBI taxonomy): Eukaryota > Metazoa > Arthropoda > Arachnida > Uropygi > Thelyphonidae > Mastigoproctus > Mastigoproctus giganteus. Next base: position 179,366,172 of record NC_143583.1, on the reverse strand, counting down.
ATTTTGTACTGTTTATTAAAATTATTATTACGAAATATGTGTATATTCATATCCAGACCCGTTCTTATGTAATAAGCTTAAAATTATGGATAATGATTGGATTGAATTTTTATGGCGCATGGACAACTTAGGCCATGATGCGCCTAGTCGAAGGATTAGAAAAAAATAATAGAATAAATAAAAAATGAAAATACATCATTTTTTGCGGGTTACGGGTATAAACAATGAGGGTCGGGTTCGGGGTCAGTTACTGCGAGTGGGTGCCAGTCTATTAAAGTGGACCCGCGCATTATTAAAAAAAAAAAGTCATTATTTAAAAATTGATTACCTAACTTACTAGTCTCTAAAAGTTCTTTCCTTTATTTTATAAAGTCCTACTATTCTTTATTTTATTACATGCACACGTACATACAATAGTTGTATGCACTTACGTACATACAACAGGCGCATACAATATGTTGTATGTGTGGGTGGGTTTTAGTTTCTCATGAGCTTACGCAAAATTCTACATTCCTTTTTATCTTAAAAATATAATAGTATTTTAAAAAAAAAATTGAGCATTATATTATTAATTTAAAAAAATAGGAAAGGGAAATAGATTCCCTTAGGTCTCGTAGTAATTTTAACATTTCTCACTAGATGGAAGCACGCTCCCGGGTCCATATACCTGTTGTTGTTTTGTGCTTTTCATTATGAGCTTGTCACACTGTCTTCGTATGACCACAAAACGTGTATAGCGATAATTTATAATGACAAAAAATATTTTTCAAGGTTTTGCTGCAGTTAATTCATTCAAACAAAAAAGTATGTTTGGTGTTCTTTTAATAGTAATTCTTATCGACCTATTGCCCTCCTCCCTGGATTAGGAAAGGTGTTTGAAAGAATCCTGGCGAGACGGATTACTGATTATACTGAAAAAAACTTACACTGGTCTGGCAGACAATATTGGTTTACTCCAGGTCGTGGAACAGAAGATGTGCTTCGGGCATTGCGGAACTATATACAGTATTAGGCTGGAACAGTAAGTATGTCCTTGGAATCTTTATTGACTTGGAGGGAGCTTTTGACTCCATTCAATGGAGCAGCGTTCTTATGATGTTGCGTCTTACAGACTGTTTCACTTATTAACACCTTTAGGGTGGTAAAGGATTACTTCACGCACCGTACAGTGACTGGTAAGTCGTTGGTTGGTTCCATTGTACCTTGGTTCCATGGTGACCAGGGGATGCCCATAAGGATCGATTTTTGGACCGCTAATGTGGAACCTAGTTCTGGAGGACTTGTTGCGTAGGGACTTCGAATATACAAAGATGGTGGCGTATGCTGATGACCTTGGGCTGCTCATTGAAGGAAATTCGCGGATGCAACTAGGAAAAAGGTTACATCAGGTGTTTCTTAAACTTAATAACTGGTATAGGTTACATAAACTGACTGTATCAGGAACCAAAACAAGGAAACTGATCTTCAGTGGTAATTTTTCGGGTAGAAGATCCCCAGTTGTGAGAATGAATGGGTCGAACCTAAAATCGGCAAGGCAATTAAAATATCTAGGCATTATGTTCGACGGATCTTTCACTCTCAACTCACATATCTATCAGAAAAGGTGAGGATATTTATTGGGATGATTACTTGAATCATTAGGGTTGGCTGGGGAATAAAAGGTAAGGCGCTGAACTTGCTATATGAATGTGTATTTATCCTCATGGTAACGTATGGTGCACCAATTTGGTTTGAGCGCTTATAAGTGGAAAAATATTTACTAGAAAGTTCGGTTCCATTCAAAGAGTAATGCTCCTTAGGATGTTCCATTCAAAGAGTAATGCTCCTTGGCATGCAAAAATGTTTCGACCCCCGCTTTGCAGATTGTGACTGGAAAATTGCCTATCGATCTTAATTGAATTTTATGTATTGTGTGTTGGCTTACTTTGTCCCGTGGCATTCCCTGTTCTTTTCTGAATATAGAGGTGGACATCTTGGCAGATCCCAGGAAGAAAAAGGCAAGAATCCTGGACGCTCTGGTAAAAGTCTGGCAGGAGCATTGGAGTGTTTGTGATGAGGGGCGGATTACACAATTTTTTTTTCCCAGATATAAATGCAGGCTAGATAAAGTTCAGGTAGTTTGCACCAAACTTACAAGCTGTGTTCTTATTGACTGGTCATGGTTCGATTAATGCAAAGTTCCATGATTTAGGAATCGCTGAAAGATCTAGTTGCATTGTGGCGAAAGAGCATCATGGGAAAATTATGTAACAACTGTGAGGAGTACAGCGATCTACGAATTGAATTGGCATCTGGGTGAGTAATCTCAATCTTATGGCAGAAGGCTGCGAGACGATTCTAGTTGATAAACAAAAGAACTTCTTGGCTTTCGAAGCCTTTGCAGCGGCAGTATTTCTTAGGTGGAAGACGCTTCTTCATCTGGAAGCCTTGGATTGGTAAAGCGGTATGGTGTAGTGCCGAATTACCTAAAGTTCTGTGGAATCGTTCTGAAAGGCTTTGCTTTGGTGGAGGCATGAGTCAGCTACTTGTGCTGGCATTTCTGTTCTCGGCGGCTCCTTGTGCTGCTAGCTTCCCAACAGACTCTGAACGGATGTAGCCCTTTGCGATGAAGTTTGGACTTTGTCTGAAATTTAATTATGTGTATATTTATCTTTTATGTAATTTGATTATTCTCAGCTTTTTCATATCTATCTTTTTTGGTCATGGCAGTTTTTCTCTCCCTGTACTTGTGCAAAAAAGAGAGGGAGTATATCAGAGTACTGCTAAATTACGTGTAACTGACAGCGGGGTTGCCATAGGATGGCTGGGACCGCTTTAATAAATAAATAAATTATTAGTAACTCTTAAGGAAACAGTGACAAAATTCTTTCTTCCCCCACTCGAGATACTTGAACAGATCCCTTGTGTTCTTTATCAAACATGCTGGACCCACCTGTGACTTCCCCGCGCACATCAAGAACCGGCTCTATCTCGTGGCATTACGGTGCAAGCAGCACCTTCAACATGTGACATACAAATCCACCATCCTCAGATGCATTTCAACAATTGTTTATCCCCCACTTCTCTATGCTGCAGAGATCTGGACATCGGCATCTCTCTACCACCAAACCAGTGTTCTCCTCCCCGTATTGGCTGCTGAAATGGCTTGCCGCAAGCTCAGCCTACCTTCCCAGCTCCGAACCACCGCTGTGGCCAACACACTCGACATCCCAAGGCTCACGTGGCTCGTTGATGAAAGAAGAATCGTCATCACAGTCAAACTCAAGACTGGTCTCATCTCTTCTCCCTCCTTCTGGGATAACTGTGCATGAAGGATCTCAGTGGCGCATCTGCGAGCAAATCCACAGTTATTCCCTCTTCAAACACGCCTTCACCTTCGGACCGGTTCCTTCCTCAGCAGATGTTATCACGCGTCCAAGATCTAGATGTCGATTTCAACGAGTTTAGTTAGGATCGACATTACAGAAACAGAATAGTCCGTGGTGAGTGGCCACCAATATTATAACCTGAGCCTCGATCAATGTATTCTATTACTATGCGTATAATTATGCTATTCGTGCAACAATATATTCTTTTGTTATGTATTTTGTACTAATATTCTGTACACTCACTTAATATTTAGTATACCCAATTCATTTCTCTATTTTTCTAATACTTTAACTTATTCATTATTGTTGTACTCTTTTATTTTGTTGGTCTATTCAGGCCTTTGTCTTTACATTATATCGTTAACTCCTGGCCACTGTGCCGTGACGGGCAGTTGCAATTGCACTACTATGTAGATCACTATCTCGCTGTTGCAGTAAAGATTTCTCTATACTTACCTTGCGCTTAACATACGCTTTCGAGGAATCGTGTGGTACATCGATTCGCAATGATAACATCTGCTAAGACTGATTACGAAACGTCCAGCAAAAGCTGGACATGTTCAATTTTTCTCTTCTTCTGTCCTTTGTCCGGCCGCCATTTTAAAATTCTGTGATATGGCCGGGTTTTCTTATCTGGAAAGTGCATTGATGACTCCTTCTATATAGCTTATAATTACAGTGAGCTCCCCTCCCCCATTAAGTGTGATTGAAAAGGAATGCAAAAGTAAGAACGATCTTTCAACAATTACTTCTATTCACTCCGAAATTTCTATACAACGTGTACCAACCACTGAGCCTAATGGAATGGTGGGCATGGTTACTCAGAGCTACCTCCATGCTACTTTTTTCGGTCCGCTTGACTATGTTTCTTTTCATTTTAACCGCATGATTGTTAAGTGAATAGCACACTCGCTCTATCCATTATTATCAACTGACTTGCGTCATGGAAAATAATTACATACCTTACATAGATAGGTGTATACAAAATAAGTAGATTAGCGTATTATGATGAACGAAGTAGGTTTATGAAGTTGGTTGGTTGATTTGGTGTTTAATGGCGCATCGGCACCATAATACACCAAGTCAAAATAAAGCCACTACAAAAATTTTTGGTAACAGGCTACCACGACAAGAAGGTAAATATGATACACTATGATATGAAGTTAAATAAAAAATATAAACTTAAATCTTTGTATATAAATTAATCGAGTGTAGAAAGTTAAAACGTCAGACATGTCTGTCACCTAAAATCTGACTGAGTATAAATGGTTCAGCCAGATTATTAAAAGTCGCTAAAAAATAAGCGTCGTGCTTCTCTAAAAACGGTATATTCAATAAAAACGGTGCTTCACACATAGGTGGGTCATCCGCCCTCAGCAAAAAGGAATGTATTAGATGACTGTGACCTATGTGGAGCCCAGCAAGAACAACTTCCTCTCTTCGGACCCTGCGTAGACTGGACTGCCATTGCTTGATTACAGGTACATGTGATGTTTATTTGTGGCCTGTCCGTGCCAAGAATCTTGCCACTACAAATATAGTTTAGTGCGGTATTATTTGCCTGTAGTCTGTATAGGGGACTGACAGGCAATGATTATCCAGGAAATGGCTCATTTGGCAGCAACATCAGCTAATTCATTTCCGCGGATCCCAATATGGCTTGGGATCCAGCAGAAGAGAATGTCAGATTCTGATTCAACGAGATCAAAAAACCCCTGCCGGATTCCGGGCAGGACCGAATGAGGGACTTCATCGATAATAGAGCCTGCACCACACTTGAGTCACTATGTATAATATATCTTTGGTAATCGCTATTTTTAATGTGATCAAGGGCTATTTCTATTGCGTGTAACTCTGCAGAGGTTAATCAGGAAAATAACTAGATTAGTGTACTATCTTTAATCGTCTGTTTGCCATACGTAGTGAAAGTATTTCCAACGATTTAAAAAATAATAAAACTAGTAAGCAGAAATTTTTAAAAAATTAAGGAATTCGTTCACAATTAATTGAAGATTCTTAAAGTCGAGATATACTAAACGCCAATTTATAATTCACAGAAGATAGTTAAAAGCCAAGTAATTCTAACAATTTTGTTTTTCAGTTATTTGCTTTACTCCTGCCCTAATATTCTGTTTATAATAATCGCGAAGCGCTGTGTGTTAAACGCAAAGAATTTTTTTTTTCTTTTAAAATGTATTTGATCTTCGCTATTTGTTCGGCATTTTCTCTTTGGATATTCTTCTTTTTAATCTCGAGTATCTGGTAACCCTTGCCGAGAAATCATTTCTTTCTGTGACAGTTGTGTGTTCTTATACGCGGTGGACGTCCTACAGTTTTTCTTCCTTCACGTTAATGATTAATTGCCTATGTGCATCGTTTCCGTATCCCTGTAGATTTGTGTTGGATAGACGCTGCCCTCTGCTGTAAGAAACTGGAGAACACCATGTGCTTGCTTAGACGCATTCATCACTGTGAATGCCATATTATCTCTGCTGCGCAGCAGTAGAGACAGCCAACATATCCTAATGCTTCTACTTCAACTATTTTGAAGTAAAAGCATAGGTACGAATCCCTAAATTTACATTCGTGGCTGCGCATAATTGTAACTTATAATGGAATTCTCGTTTTCACATGAATTACTGTCATAATTACATTGCATCTTCTCTATTATAAATTTTAAATCACGTGAAGTACAATGCCTCTAATTTAAACCTCGCGACTCGAGTCGTGATCAGTACAAACAAAGGCGAAACGAACATCGTAGGCTGAAAAATTTTCATCCAACTATGATTTTGTCATCCCCATATCCACCTCTGATCCACATATGATAGGTTGATTAAGTAAAGCTGTCTAGCTATCCACCCATCAGTGCTGCCACCATAGAACCTAAGGCGATCTGAACTGGGTACCCTTGCCGGTTTCTGTTCACCCATTACCTTGGCAGGGGGGATGGATTCCACCTTCCTCCCCCTCCCTGCCCCTTATTTCGCCAGGTGGGGCTCGTCTCCACTGACATCCTTGGGAATGCCTACTCTATTGTCCCTGTACTTCTGTCTGTCCCTCCAGTCTTCAGTCTCCCCCCACTCTAACTAGTTCGACAGTGTACGCTCCTAATTTAACGTAGCTAAATTACTAACTTGCGTTCAAATTGAACCTCATTCTCCTCAAACCATTTCGGCTTAATCTAATTTCTGGCATTTACCCCAAAATTATTATTATTATTTTTTTTTGTAATCACATAGGCCCTTGCCACTGAAATCCTCGGAAACTAGGTAGCTGGACCTGCCAGAGTATTCAAATAATCTAGTGGGTTGCCTGACTTGTCTCCTGGGGGAAAAGTGTGAGCAACGAGGGTCCCACTAGGGGCCCAACGGCTAAAAGGTCAGAGAAACAACATACCACGACATTACACAACAGAACAATACACTTTGGCCTTCACAGAGTTCTGTGTTACTCAGAGTACACAACACGGAGATGGGGGAAATTCTGGTGCCGTTAGACCCCAAACACTTTACTACACACACACACACACACACACACACATTTACAGAGATCTGTTTACTTCACATGAGTATAAATGGCGCAGTTGTGTAAGACCACTGGTGGTGTCCGTTCCTAAACACTATGTCACTATAGAGTCCTATAGAATTCCATGAATGGTTGGTCCTCAATGTCTCGCTTATTACTGCAAGCCACGTGGTTATCCAGTGGCTTGCAGTAATAAGCATATCATACGGAAATGTCTACCACCGTGAGGTGGGGGGGACTGGACGGTAGATTTGGTATGGTTTCTAAAGAGCACGAGAGGAGGATGCTTGAGAATCTTCGAGAAACTAACAAAGCTTTCTTCTTGATTGTACCGCTAGCATCCATGTTTCCACGTCAAAATCCATAGAACAACTGTAGGAAAGCACCGCTAACTGCGTTTCTTACGAACAGTCAAAATTTTTTGAAATTCACAGTTTTTGATTTTAAGTTATCTGAAAAAGAAAGGCATAGTTAGCATGTGAAATTGGAATATATATATTTTTATTTGGTATCGTGCATATTTGAACCGTGTTACTGGTCATCCTTCAGTCTCGAAATCGATAATTTATGCTAACCTTAGTTGCACCCCTTAGTATCAGTTGCTCATGGCAGGAAATCTCCGTATCCTCTCTCAATTCCTCACCGCTCGTCTTGACCCCTAATGTCCCCAACCTTGTTTGTGGCCTAGGCTCTTCCGCGTCCTTTGCGACGACACGTGGATTCTCTACAGAAGCTCTTTACAGAATTTAGTCATGCGTAGAAGGCTCTTCCATGCTAACATCCTCCAAAAGTACAAAAACCTGCAGATTTACTCAAAGTTTTGTGATGGGAAAACCTACAGATCTCAGAAAATAAAGGACATGTACTATTTAATCAGCTGTAACGGTTTCGAGATCATTAAGTTTAGTTCCAACGGTATCTCTGGTCAACCTGACTTTGTCCCTACGTTGAGAAGAATATTAATTTGTTTTAATTATTAATTGCTAATTTTTGTGTGTACGAATAATGCTATTCGTCAGCACGCAACCAAAACGGATTGTATGGTCAGATGTGTTTTGTGTTAGTTATGTATATAACATTTGTATACATTATTATATACGCTGACCAGTCAAAACATTATGACCACCTATAGAATTCCATAGTCAAAACATTATGACCACCTATAGAATTCCACTACCTAATAGTGGGTATGTCCTCCTCTTGTCGGCAGCACCTTTGTCACACCTCTAGGCATGGACTCAATAAGGCCTCTGAACGTGGCTGACCATGGTACAACATGTATCATGTCGACATGATTGCGTCCTGTAGATATTCGATAGACCTTGGTGGAAGATTCAAACGTACAAAACCCTGATGTTCTATGGGATTCAGCAGCCAAGCTAGCACCTGGAATTTACATTATCCTGATGGAACACACCTATGCCACCCGGGAAAGACGGTTACCACGAAAGGGTGCACCTGATCAGCTACAATGTAGTTTTTAGTATTCAGAGTGCAATCTAGGGTTATGAGGGCTTCATAGGATTCCCAGGAAAACATCACCCATGCCAAAATACTGCCGCCACCTGCCCGTTTCTCTTGAACTGGGACATCGAAGAGATTCCTCTGCGCAGTTTGTCGCCGGACGCGCCATGTACCGTTCACATGACATAGCAGGAAACCTGATTAATCGGAAAAGGCAACTTTTTGCCAGTAGTGGTGAAGGGTCTAATGACTCCATTCAGATGCAAACTTTAGGGGCAGTTGGCGATGGGTAGCGGTAAGCATGGGTACCTTCATCTGGCGCTACTCCAGAGGCCCATATCGAGGAAAACAGCTAGAAATATATGTTACGTTATGTTTGTGTAGTTTAAATGTTGTTCCTGGCCACTTCAGCAAGGCGATTACCTGGAAAGCCTGCCCATTGCCCGTCTACGCTACGACGACTACGCATGTGCCGTGACTAACCTTGACTAGCTACTAACTGTGGACATCCCGCATCCACTAAAGGTATAAGGTATGTTAGTGTCTAACGGCTCATGGGATTTCTCCCATCTCCGCGGGTGTACATTGTATCGGGGCCAGAGATTTGAAGTGTGTGGGGGGTCATGTGCTGTATATTGTGTTGTGCCCTTTGTTCCTACGGTCTATTAGCCGCCGAGCCCCTACTGGGACCCGACGTTACCACACCATGCCACGGGGAGGCTGACCGGGTGTACCACTGTAGCTAGAGTACTCTGCCAGGTCCTGCCACCTACTTTCCTGGGATTTCAGTGGCTAGGACCAGATTTGAGAATGAGATGATCGCTGTTTCTTGAGCAACGGTTGTAATTTTAACAGAGCGTAGGGTTGTTCGCTGATAACTTGTTCTAGGGCCAAATAGGTCGGGCAGTAATTTTGATGTTTTTAGATTTAGACCTGTGGGGTATGCGTGTGTGTGTATGTATATATAAATATATATACATACACACACACGCACACACATATATATATAAACTAAATAAAAAAAAAAGTTGTGCAAGAGAAAAGTAAGGGAGGAAGGCAGAAGACTGGAGGGTAGGAAACAGAAGAAAGGGGCCAATAGGGAAGATGGCCCCTGATGACAGTGTGGCATGCCCAGTGCCTCACCAGAGAGAGGAGTGGGGTGGCGGGTGGACGAAAACCACCACCCCATAAAACAAAAAATAAAAATAAAAAAAAATAAAAAATCATTCTGTAAGAGAAAAATAGGGGGGGGGGCGGAGTAAAAGAACGGATGGCAGGAAACAGAAAAAAAAAATGAGAGAGAGATATACCCCGCAAGTTCAGGGTAGGTACAGCTAGCACGGCCAGTCAGTTGGAGCCGACAACTTGCTGGAAGTCCAGCAGTGTGAGTGCTGCTATGGTGGATGGGTCATGTTCAGTAAGGTCTAGTTCAGGTGCCGTCATTGGGACTCCATTTGGTGAGCCTGTGTCGCATCCATACTGAAGGCTGGTCCAGTAGTCCATCAGAACGAACAGTGGGGGTAGTCAAAACCGGGAGTCCAAGATTGATGGTTAAGTCCAGGGATCGATGCTAGGCCTCTTCTTGATGAGATGTGTCACGTCTGGTCGAGAAAAGTTTGTCCAGGAATCAATGATGAGGAATAGTTCAAGGTATGTGTGGACCCTGTCTTTGATTGCACTGCTGGTCAAGTCTTGTGCAAGTTGGTCCAAGGCGTTAGCATCCATGGCTCAATGATGCGTAGCAACAATTGGCAGTCATGGTTGTTATGACCTATCAATTCGGATACTAAGGTGGTGGTAGCGCTTTCTGCCTGGTAAATAAGTCCATTGCAAATTAAGTCAGAGCTCGGTAAGTTTCTTCATTCTGTAGGGTGAGGTGTTCTTGATTTTGGTAGTTGAAGCGTCACTAAAGGTAATACCAGTGGATGCTAGAAGAAAAAAAAAAAAAAAAAATTTCGTACCGCTGGCTGTCTTAAGCAGATACCTGGAAAAAGGAGGGCGCAGACAAGTAAACAGAAAAAACAAACAATATTTTTAGGCCACCCGAATAATTAAATTCATCTGCCGTGCTGTGTCTTATGTCTGTTAATTTAGTGTGTTCTATGGTCGATTTGTCTGTTTTGCTGGACGAAAAAAAACCCCAGTTTCTATGGGAAAAACCTTGCTATCTACGCCTGAGACCGACTAACTCAGCCAACGAGTTAAAAAAGCCCATTACAGTTCGTCGTGTCATCGACTGGATTCGAACCCGGGACTTTTCCACCGGTGTGGGGAGAACGATGATGATACCACTGTGCTACCCACGCAGACACAGAAAACGTCCATAGTCAGCCATTCCACCATTTTCTCTAGGCTTGTACAAGGAGGAACAATCTAATTTTATTACGACCATCGATGATGCTTGACCGCCGGCGACTGATGCACTGTCACCACCTTACATCCACTCTTGCAACACCTTAACTACAGCACTCCGTGAATAGCCCACAAGATTTGCAGTTTCCGTAATACTGCCATCCTTTGGCCGGTACCTGATAAGTCACCCGTTCTCGTCCCTTGCCATGTCGATCAAGTACTTTATATAGACCGCATTCCACGAACTTGCATTATTGGATTGCTTCAACATGGGGGTGATCATAATGGTTTCGAGATCATAATGGTATGCGTAGCTGATACCTACGTTGCCGTAGCCGAGTGATCAGGAGCGGGAGTGCAGTAGCATACGCTCCTTGAGTAGACCGGGGTTCAAGCCCCTGACTGCTAAATACGGTCGATCTGCCAACCCGCAATGCTCGAGTGGCAGATTATGGTCTATTCCCCTCAACATGAATTGTTGAGGAGGTGTAAGACACAAAGTCTTACAAGTTAAATTTAAATATAATTTAAGAAAGAACGCTAGATAGTGATATTGTAAACCACAAAAGAAAACACTTAAAGTCACTAATATTGTTTAAGATAATGGGTCTCGCGCTAATGGAATTAATTTAAGAGAAGGTTAAATTTAATGTACAAGCAAATATACCTTGAAGAAAAACATTAGAAACAGATATACGATCAGTGCCCACACCGGAAATAGCAAGCGAAGATAGCAAGACGGAACAGTGGGGGGTCAACTGATAGTATGGCAAGGGACGGTTTGGTCCAGAGATGACAATAGGGGTACCAGCGGGGGCGCTCTTGTTTACTGCAAACAGAGCAGGTGTGGTCATTTTATAATAAGGCGAGACGAATCAAGAAAATGGACGCAGATGATTTCCGGATGGGTACCGAGCTCCAGAAAATTCTGGTCATTTCCAGAATATTCGAGAATTCTCTAGAAATGGAAGTTATCTCTACACCGGAAGGGGACGATGATGGTCAGATAGAAATGATTGGTCGAGGAAAGGAGGGGCGTTACTAGGTTTTGGGAAATAAAAGGGGAAGAGCGCGTGCAAAAGGGTGTGGAAAATGTGATAAGATGTTTTAGATATGTGATGAAGTTTTTCGGAGATGATTTTTCGAGATGTGATAAAGTTTTTTTGGAGATAATAAAGTTTTTCCGAAGATGATAAAGTTTTCTTCGAGAGTGATTTTTTGGAAAGATAGGCCCAGGAAACAGTCCCCGGAAGCGATCCACCAGTAGAACCAGTTATGGTGAGTTCACTAAATTCTGATAGTTTTAATGAAGTATAGATGAGTTACAGAAAGGGGAACTTTCTCGAGATGGAACATAGAAGTCCGAAAGCGTCCACCGAGAAATATATTTGAAAGATGGACAGCGAGATAATGCTAACAGAAGAAAACTGTACCGTCCTGTAGAAATAAAGTGATGAGAAGCGGCTCCTACTGAATGATCCGGCACAGCAAAGAAGGATACGAGACCAGTATGATCGGCAAAGAGAAAAGTATCCCTGGCAGAGTTTAGCATTCCAGATGAACGTTCCCAAACCAATGGAGGACCCGATGCAGAGTAGAAAGTCACTGGCCACACGTTGTATTAGCGGTAAGATCCAAATCCCCAGAAGTAAGTGGTTAAACAACGAAGTTGCCTCTATGTAATTGCAAAGGACTGCAGGGAAGATAGATAAATATTAAGGGAGATTTAGGGAAGCATACAGTTAAGAGTTAAGTTAAGGTATAGATAAGTAAGGAAATATCATAGAAATAGTTAATGAAGGATGGTTTACAGTTATGATTTATTTACTGATTAATCAATGGAGTAAAAGTAATAATTTTGGACGGGTTAGCCTATAGAGCAGGTACAGATGTATGTTACTTACATAATGTCACTGATGTAGAGAAATTAGTCGCTAAATGCTGGAGTTTACTTGAGGGAATGAAGAAATAAATAATCCCATGTATATTTCATTTACATGTAACTTTAACGTGCTGGGGAGAGAATAGAATAGAATAGTTTGTAAAGTGGACATTTAATTCCAGAAGAAGAATTGTATCAACCATGAAGAAGAATGTAGGATTGTGCTAGATAGGTATGAAAAAGAAAGATATAAATAGATAAATAATAAATGTCAATTGTAATTAAGAAAGAGTTAAATTAAACTGATTGTACGAGATGTTAGTGGGCCTATAGTAAGAAGAAGATGATGGATGGGGGAGCCTAATGACCAGGAACGTGATCCATGCTTTGTACCTATATATGAAGTGAATAATGTGTAATGATTTGTCTTATCTTTTATTTGTAAGTATGTATAATAAACTGATTGTATTTCACTTAATGAAAATGGAGTTTGGTCATTTCTGAACACACAGCAAAACCCAAAGGAGGAGTGCTCTAATATAGAAACTCCCTCAGAACCGGAATTCTTCTGTGAGATAACCAGTCAGATGCAAAGTGGGGAATATAAATAACAAATAATAACAAAATAAAAAGTAATATAAAAGTATATATAAGAAGAAACCCCACCCCCACAATTGGCGACTCAGCTAGGGATAAATAGAGATAGATTGTTACATCATTAAAACGCCACCCCCACAATTGGCGATATGCCAGCCAGGAAAACTCCTCAATGGAAGGCTGTGTTTAGAAATGACAAAACAAAGATTCATTATAATCAGTTGCTGAAACTGTAAAATTCAGCTGGCGAGCTAGAAAGTGTAAGTTAGAATTATTTATGTATTATTGAGTTGATTATTGTAGAATGGATTATAGATTGAACAAGTAAATAACGGTGGATTTGAATAGGCAAGGATTGATTTAGCATTGAATTGGAAATTATTATTTATGTACCATTGAATTAATTATTGAGATTGATCAGGTAAACTTCAAGGATAGATAAGTGTAGATGTAAAGAGATAATTATTGATTTTTTAATTATTAAAATTAAAAATAAAATTTTTAATTTTTATAATTATTGGTTGTTGAATTTTTAGCAAATTGATTATTGATCAAGCAGGTAAATGTTAATGGTAGATCGAATTGGATTATCTAATATAAGTAAGGAATTGTATAACGATTAAGCGGCAGACTTATTGATTAGTTAAAGTTGATAGCTAGAGAGTAATAAATATAAAAATGCCAAAAAAGGGTAGGAGACGCGGTGAGGATTGCGAAAATATTGGGGGTCACAGTGAATATGAAGGCCAAGAAGATCCAGAGGTGAGAATGGTAAGCATGGTAGCCAAGGGGTCAGGGCAAATCAAATACAGTGATTATTTGAAACCATTTAAGGGGGAATCAGGCGAAAGAGTGGAAAAATTCATTAATAAATTAAATCTAATTAAGGATAAAGAAGGGTTAAGTGATCTAGATATCATAACTATAGGGGAATTTAAATTAGAAGGACAGGCATTAGAAAAATACAGGCAGGCCACAGTGGCAGAAGAAGTAGAAACGCTCCACAGATTCACTGAAACATTAAGAAAATTATTTGGGAAAAAGAATGACTTGTTAACCAGCGTAGGAAAATTGGGAGGATACACGCAGACCACTCGCGAAACAGTAAGCGAATTCCACCAGCGCCTTCTAAATTTAAAACTAAATACAGAAACATCAGAATCGGAGAAACAGGCGTTCGAGAAGATACTAACAGGGCAATTCATCACAGGGCTCCGCCATAATTTTAAAAAGGAAGTACTAAGGAAAAAACCCGAAACATTAACAGACGCATACAACCTCTCATTAGAGGAGGAAATGCTTGAAAACTTTAGTAGAAATACGGGGGCAAAGGAGATAAACGCGATAACCGACAAAAAACTGCCAGAAACAGGGAAAGAATCAAGGGAGTGGGGAAGTGAAATCGAAGGGTTATCTAAACATTTAAATAGCATCGAAAGGAAGATGGAATGGATGATGGAAAGGCTCTCATTAAGCAATGATGCTAGGGAAGATCAGCAACAAGCTGCAGTGAAACAAAGATTGGGTAGAGAATTAAATTCACGAACAAACGAGGGGAGAGACAAGGATGGGGGTCGTAAATGGTGTTATAGGTGCCAGAACACCGACCATTGGACCCGCGACTGCAAAGTAAGACAGGGCGCTAGCAATAACTGGGAAAGGGGAGAGTATTGGGAACGAGACAGGTACCCACACTTTAGAAACCCCAGAAACATGGACCAGCACAGGGAGGAAAGGCATTGCGCTAAACATGGTGAGTACAGGAATGAACGAGAGCGCATTAACAATGCCGTAGTTAAAAGACATAGATCTTTTAGACATGCCCGCTGGGAGAAGCAAGCATTACACTTAAACACAGCCAAAGGAAAAAAGATATCTGTAGGTGCTGTAAATGATAATGGCAGGAGAAACGACCTGTTATATGTAAAGGGCAGCTTAGGTGGGATACCAGGTAAATTTCTTGTGGACACAGGAGCCTCAAGGTCTATTTTAATGTGGGATTACCTCATCAGATATTGCAAAGGGTCAAATAAGGGAGATGTAAGATGTTGCCGCGAATTTCTTGTAGAGGGGGTAGGTGCTGAAGAAATTCACACCGATTATATAGTTAGAGACAAGATAAGACTACAGGGATGTGAAAACATGGTGCCCCATTCATATTTAGTGGCAAACAGGGTAAACAGTCGTCGACATGACGCGATACTTGGAACGGACTTACTAAAGAAATTAGGCGCCCAGATAGATCTGGGAAGGTGCAGCATTACCTTCGGTAGTGATACCGCTGTGAGTCCTAAAGTAGATAGAAGGCAAAATGCAGGCGGCAGAGCCAAGTATGAGACAAAAAGAGGGAAATCTTCAAAGGGAAGGAGTGTGAAGGAATCAAAAAGGCGTAAGGCAAACGCTATTGATAAGGTTCTGATTGCTCAAGAAGAATTAAGGGAATTAAAGAAGAGGAACAAAACTAATAGGACTAATGAGGGAAAGTGCCAAGAAAGTGGAAGGATGTTACACGTGGGAGTCTTGGAAATGAGAGAAAGGGTTAATGTAAATTCTGGAAAGAAAACGTCTCGAAGGGAAGAGAGACATGAAGATAGCAAACCTTCAAATAAAGTGGAAGAAAGTGGCAATGAAGAGAATCGCAACCAATTAAAGGAAACAACAGAGCTCAAAGGAATCGAAGGATTGTGGAAACACAGAACAGAAAATTCCACTAGGGAAAGGGTCCACAAGTTGGAGGAAATAAACAGGATGCAGCAGATGTATTTAGGAGGTTTATTCGATGAAAATATGGGATGGGAGTAGATTTAGTGAGGCCTAATATATTTAGAATGTGTATATGTATATATTTGTATATAGAACACTAAGAGGGTCACATACAGCTATTGGGAGATAAACAGGTAGACATTGGATTAGTATAGTTCTGAAATTTAGCAGTGTGTTAAGTAATTTAAATTTCCAATGAATATAGATACTCTTTAAAAATATTCATTATGGCAGGCTTCATCCGGGTGATTTTGGCATCAGAGGATATTGTAGCATAAGTAGTAGTGTATAAAGGGGATCTGTAAATAGATGTACAGTGGACCAAAATTACGGGAAAGGGTGTATTAGAATAGAAAAATTTACACATGCATAAATTTTTCTGGCAAGGGTTGACGATTGTAAGACACAAAGTCTTACAAGTTAAATTTAAATATAATTTAAGAAAGAACGCTAGATAGTGATATTGTAAACCACAAAAGAAAACACTTAAAGTCACTAATATTGTTTAAGATAATGGGTCTCGCGCTAATGGAATTAATTTAAGAGAAGGTTAAATTTAATGTACAAGCAAATATACCTTGAAGAAAAACATTAGAAACAGATATACGATCAGTGCCCACACCGGAAATAGCAAGCGAAGATAGCAAGACGGAACAGTGGGGGGTCAACTGATAGTATGGCAAGGGACGGTTTGGTCCAGAGATGACAATAGGGGTACCAGCGGGGGCGCTCTTGTTTACTGCAAACAGAGCAGGTGTGGTCATTTTATAATAAGGCGAGACGAATCAAGAAAATGGACGCAGATGATTTCCGGATGGGTACCGAGCTCCAGAAAATTCTGGTCATTTCCAGAATATTTGAGAATTCTCTAGAAACGGAAGTTATCTCTACACCGGAAGGGGACGATGATGGTCAGATAGAAATGATTGGTCGAGGAAAGGAGGGGCGTTACTAGGTTTTGGGAAATAAAAGGGGAAGAGCGCGTGCAAAAGGGTGTGGAAAATGTGATAAGATGTTTTAGATATGTGATGAAGTTTTTCGGAGATGATTTTTCGAGATGTGATAAAGTTTTTTTGGAGATAATAAAGTTTTTCTGAAGATGATAAAGTTTTCTTCGAGAGTGATTTTTTGGAAAGATAGGCCCAGGAAACAGTCCCCGGAAGCGATCCACCAGTAGAACCAGTTATGGTGAGTTCACTAAATTCTGATAGTTTTAATGAAGTATAGATGAGTTACAGAAAGGGGAACTTTCTCGAGATGGAACATAGAAGTCCGAAAGCGTCCACCGAGAAATATATAATGAAAGAAGGACAGCAAGATAATGCTAACAGAAGAAAACTGTACCGTCCTGTAGAAATAAAGTGATGAGAAGCGGCTCCTACTGAATGATCCGGCACAGCAAAGAAGGATACGAGACCAGTATGATCGGCAAAGAGAAAAGTATCCCTGGCAGAGTTTAGCATTCCAGATGAACGTTCCCAAACCAATGGAGGACCCGATGCAGAGTAGAAAGTCACTGGCCACACGTTGTATTAGCGGTAAGATCCAAATCCCCAGAAGTAAGTGGTTAAATAACGAAGTTACCTCTATGTAATTGCAAAGGACTGCAGGGAAGATAGATAAATATTAAGGGAGATTTAGGGAAGCATACAGTTAAGAGTTAAGTTAAGGTATAGATAAGTAAGGAAATATCATAGAAATAGTTAATGAAGGATGGTTTACAGTTATGATTTATTTACTGATTAATCAATGGAGTAAAAGTAATAATTTTGGACGGGTTAGCCTATAGAGCAGGTACAGATGTATGTTACTTACATAATGTCACTGATGTAGAGAAATTAGTCGCTAAATGCTGGAGTTTACTTGAGGGAATGAAGAAATAAATAATCCCATGTATATTTCATTTACATGTAACTTTAAAGTGCTGGGGAGAGAATAGAATAGAATAGTTTGTAAAGTGGGCATTTAATTCCAGAAGAAGAATTGTATCAACCATGAAGAAGAATGTAGGATTGTGCTAGATAGGTATGAAAAAGAAAGATATAAATAGATAAATAATAAATGTCAATTGTAATTAAGAAAGAGTTAAATTAAACTGATTGTACGAGATGTTAGTGGGCCTATAGTAAGAAGAAGATGATGGATGGGGGAGCCTAATGACCAGGAACGTGATCCATGCTTTGTACCTATATATGAAGTGAATAATGTGTAATGATTTGTCTTATCTTTTATTTGTAAGTATGTATAATAAACTGATTGTATTTCACTTAATGAAAATGGAGTTTGGTCATTTCTGAACACACAGCAAAACCCAAAGGAGGAGTGCTCTAATATAGAAACTCCCTCAGAACCGGAATTCTTCTGTGAGATAACCAGTCAGATGCAAAGTGGGGAATATAAATAACAAATAATAACAAAATAAAAAGTAATATAAAAGTATATATAAGAAGAAACCCCACCCCCACAATTGGCGACCCAGCTAGGGATAAATAGAGATAGATTGTTACATCATTAAAACGCCACCCCCACAGAGGCTTCCATCCTGCAGTGGGTTGATAATGGCTGCAGTTTTACGTTGGTCGTATTATTTTATATAATGTAAGTGTATGCATATTATTTTTATGTGTAATTTGTCTGTTTTATCGTATTGTTTATAATATACAATTGTACATAGGCACCTACCAGCTGAAGGCTGTTCAGGAAGGAAGCAAACCACAATAAATTGACGTAACAATAATAATAAATCCTTTGTTTATTTTTCTTTCCAACCAGAAGTAGTGGGAATATATCTTTTTTTTTTTCTTCTCTCGCTCCATTTCACTGTTGCTTGTGTGGCATCTTCTCATTGCGATTTCTGTCTCGATGCTAATACTAAGTACAATTCGTCGTGACATAAAACTGAAAAATGCAAAGCGCCATTCAAAGCCAGAGCTGTGAGAAATGGCCTTGTCGCATTAATCCTCCTGTACGAAAGCGCCCTCTACAATAGCTCACGGGTAGTGTTTTCTTTATGGCTTTCACGCCAGTTTAATAACTAGTTAACGGAGTTCTAACAATAAAGACAGATAGGATCTTTGGTTAAGTCTAAATATGCTTCGAGTCACTCCTGAGGCAGCATCAACACCACCGTCGTCGTAAAATTCCGCGGCTGCGACTCGAACGTGACCCTGAGGGCTATATCTTGTGAAATCCCGAGGCGATCAAAAGTGGCCGCTCTGTTATTAAACGTTAGGCGAAATCGTGGGTTTGCTTCGCACTGCTTGCTTGAACGTGGTGGGCGTGATGTCATTCCATTTAAATCCTGGGAAAGGGTGGTGATTAACATTCAACCTAATCGCTTATTGTTGACTTAATTATACCCTAGTTAGCGTCCTAAGCTTTACAGGAAGTGATCTCCTCCTTCCAGGTGGCGCTGAGGGAAAGGGGGAAGATAAGGAATATGGGCAAGTCATCCAATGTCACGATGCCCTGTTATTGTTTCTGGACAACAGAGATCACATATAGAATCGTTACAGCATACGCAGAACCTTTCTTTTTCGTTCTCTCTCCCATTTGCTCTTTCTCCTCCCCCCAACGCACAAAGTTGTCCCGATAAATAAATAGTTACCAAATAGCACTCTCCACAAGAGAAAGTTAAAACTTGTATCGGAAGAGTTTTCCCTTAATATTTTTATTTTTATCTTTCTGAGAATAAATTCTGGCCTTGCGGCAAAGTGCATTATCCTTTTGGAAGAAGCCATTCGCAGATGGCCACATTGCAACCACGAAGGGATGCGTCTGGTCGCAAGCAATTTCTAGATAACCTGTGGCAGCCAGGTAGCGCTGTTGGTATTAAAAGGGCCAAAATGCAAAGCGCAAACACTCGCTACATCATTACGCCACCGTCACTAGCCTGCATTGTCGACACTTGGCAGGATGAGTAGAGGGACTCATGATGTAATCACCTTATTCTGGTCATGAAACAGCAAGAACTGGGATTCTTTAGCCCAAGTAATGTTTTTCCAAATCCTCCACTGTTTAGTGTTGGTGTTCCTGAGCCCGGTGTAACGGCATCTTGTTTTTAAATGATAGGAGTGGAACCCGGTTCTGTCGTCGGCTGAGAAACCCTAGCCATAACAAAGTACAGTACAACGATTTGTGTGCTCTGCCTCTTTCCTTACCACTCCTGTATTGGGTTGTTTGACTGACTGTACCGTTTCTATTAGCCTGCATAAGTCTTGTCATCCTCCATAGGCCTCTCGGATCAACGAGCTGTTTCAGACCACAGGATCGCTGTTGGCTCGTTGTTATTTGGTTATTGGACCAATCGGTATACCCGAGACAGAGTGGTGCTTGAAGATGACCCAGAAAATTAAGCGTTATACAGGAAAACATGTATAAGAGTTACAACGAAATAAAATTACACATTTAAAATAACGCATTAATCAAAATAAAACGATACAGAGAAGAAAAAAAAAATTCTTGCCACAAGCCGGTATGATCTCAGTATAATATCCGTTGATATTGGAGTACAGATCGAGGTTATAACATCAATACCTTTTTTTATGATCTACGAGTTTACACAGATCTGCATCCAAGGACTGAGCTAGTTGGGGCTTTTGACAAGGAAGGAAGAAATCAAGCAGATGTAAACTAGAAGGAAGAGCAAGAAGCTTGTGATTTAAGCGGGGGGATTCTCTAGCACGCGAAATCCGAAATGTTGAGCGCTGAGATTCTTCCGGCCATTATTCTAATGGCAAAAATAAGTCTTCTTTCATGCATTAGGGTTGAAAATCTGGATAAATTCAGTGCTTTGGCCATCGGTGTTGTGTGCTACTGCTGTGGTGGGTAGTGACAGTTCCAAGTCTCCCACTTCAGGAGTCTGTATTTTGCAGCGTGTGATGGTTTGATCGTTGTGCTTGCAGCCGAACCTCTAAGCCAGCTCTACACCATACAACACACTTTCGAAAACCATCGTCCTGATGTACGATGGTTCTTTAAGTCATCTGCATATGATATATCTGTTCTCTGTGGATTGGCAGGTTAATTATTTCTCTAAATAGAAAGCCAGAGAGGACGGCTCATTTTGGCACGCCTCCTTATGTTTGTCCGGTATTCCTATTTGATTTCCTATGGATATTTGGATGGTTCTGTTGTCAAAAAAGGATGTCAGAAATTTAAATATTTGGCTTGTGATATGGTAGTAATTTTGAAGGCTGGGATGTTGGCAATATCGAAGGCAGCTTGTAATCATATCTGGACTACATTTTTGCTTTCTTCTCAAACTATCGAAGAATAGCATTATAATCATAAGCAGATTACTGGCCCTTAATCTATCGGACAATGCATAATGAATTTTCTGAGGACTGTGAGAGAGAATCTGGTTGGTTAGCAAATAGTAGTAATTAATGATTTATGTATTTAGTAAACTGATAACAAACAATCGAGAAGAAAGCAGCAACTTTTATGCGGGAATTTTTATTTAGTTATGCGCATCCGCCATATTGTCCATTCATTTCTCCAGTTAGGAAATGGCAACAAAAATAATGTTATGTATGAAAAAAAAAAAATAATAATAAAATAATAATAATAATTGCCGAATTTCTATTGGTTCAATTTTAATGAAATTTGGGATGGCACGACAAATCTCCCTAAAAGAGCAAATATATAAAATTTCATGAAAATCCATCTAATTGGAGTCGAGTTATTACGGACAGATAGATGGACGGATGGACATGGTGAAGGCAATTGGCTCTTTATGCATATATATATATATATATATATATATATATGCTAACGCGCTTAAAATGCCTTTGCACTTCTTCACACGATTTCTAAAGATTTTCGCATTTCGAAGATTTAGATTTATCAATGAAATTTCCTTAATGTTGATTTGAGCATTGATGGTTATATTATGCATTCCTACGTGGATATGAAGTTCATCTTATAATACGAGTATAATAATCGTAATATAGTAGTGTGATGTAAGTTGGAAAATTTCTCGATGGGTACTTTTAATGAAGAGATCCTATAAATCCATTAATGATAATATGTATTTCTGAATTCCTTTAGTGTACAACTTCTCTCAATTTTTAAAGACTGACACCGCTTATAAAGAACAGGATATTTTGAACTTTTCGTATTTGGTTCCTTCCAAGTGCTTCTGCATCGATGCGCCATTGACGCTATTGTTGAGAGTTATTGAAGAACCTCTAGGAAAAAAAAAAATTCTTGTATACTCATCAGTTATTTTAGATGATATTTGATTTCAGTTGCTTAGATGGCCCCGTAGTGATGACCTATCATTGTTCACTTCAGTCAGGGAAAGAAAAAAATCCGATGGGTCGAGTTGACAGTAAGCAGGTAGTAAAACAGTGATTTGTCTTTCTGCAAAACTGTTAGGTACGCACTAGCGTATGCCGAATGATTTCTTCTGAAGGAGGAACCACTTACCCGATGTTCAAAACTCAGTGCTGATACATCGAATATTCACGACACGTTTATATAATCTCCATCCTCCCACACCGAGTGGATAAGGCCTGCCCTCGAATCCTGTCATTGACGCAAAGAATTCTTAAGGGTTTTTTCACAGCGTGGTTGAGTTAATTGGCCTCAGCGGGGAGGGGGAGAGCTGCATGGGTTTTTCGTCCAGCAAAACGATCGATGAATACAAATACATATTTGCGTCAGTCATAGCCTTAGTTGCTTTGGCGCTTAACGCTTTTGTAGACATCCTGTAGCCCTGTAAGAACAAATTCCTTGTGCAAGATACTCTTGTTTCGAAAAACACAAACGGCTTTGTCTTCATTCTTGACTACAAGGAGGGGAACTTTATCAGGGGATGGAAGGTCTCTTTGATAAAGTTCCCCTCCCTGAAGTAATATTTTACGTCATTGTTGCTCGCTCATTCTCGAACATGGACTTAACTGTAACGAGGTACTGTTAAATATGCATTAAGCATAAAAGGACCTAAGGCTATGAAGAATTAGTATATTATGTCTGTAACTGCGTGTATGGTTTATTCGGTCGGTTTGTTGTTTGCTGGACGAAAAGCCTGAATTTCCGGAAACAAAAAAATACATGCTACCATCGCCTGAGACCGACTAACTCAGCGACTTTGTGAAAATATCTATAAAAATTCCTCGCATCGTTGACGGGATTCGAACTCGGGCGTGTTCTGCCTAGTATGTGTGTGTGTGTGTAGGAAGGACAGTAACTATAATCTTTGTGACAAGAAGTATTGATGAGGTGCTGTTACTCTTGGCAATTTTCAAGTGACCAAACTTGAGTAGAAGTCGAAAAATAAGCCTGGTTTGCATTCCCATTAATAGTACCTGCTGGTAACCAAGCGAATAGTGTCATTGCTCTCTTGCATTGAAAAGGGGTTGAGTTCGACATTCGTTGGAGGCCAAAGTTGAGAAGTATTGCCCTTCGGGAGGGAAGGAACTTTTATTGTTTTTTTTATTTTATTTATTTATTTTTTCACACTAGGAGACAGTTTCAAGCGACAGTTGCATAACTTTTTTTTCCAAGAAATTTGCTTTTTTATCTTGAATTTCTGTGGAGAAAAGAGCATAGAATATACACATACTAAGCGGCCGCGTTATTAGGCACACAGCCTTTTTTCATGAAATGTAGCTGTTCTCCCCCCTTTTATCATCAGTAGCCGATATTCATTAGGTCTCCCTTTAACCTGAGGCTAGAAGGATACTTACTTACTCGCTATTAGGTAAGTGTACCTAATAAAGTGGCTACTTAGTGTAGATGGCACACAGAATAAAGTACGAGAATACATTATAGCAGAATACGATACAGTATGAGAATACATTATAGCAGCATAAGATATAGTATGAGAATACATTGTAGCAGCATAGAACAAAGGTTCTATGGAGCAGCATAAAATGTACACTTGCTAGCCAAAAATTAGAACCTTTTGCAACTGGCGTAAAAAGATAATTAAACGTGTGGTATGCAAATGTAAGTTGTCACATGGTATAATCACAAGTTTCTTAGCATCAGATAAATACTATATGCTTTCCTGTGGCTTAGTCGATCCGATCATGGGGAAGACAGGTGATCTTTCCAATTTTAGAAAGGTGTTGTTGGAGCACATTTATCAGGGGTCACAATTGAGAAAACAAAATTACTGGCACATGTGTCGAAAGCAACCAACTGAAACTTGTACACTGAGTGGAAGACGAAAGGAGAATACAATTTTCAAAGGAAGAAATGCGACAGAAAGTCGATACTCCAAGAACTAGATCGCAGAAATTTAAAGCGAATTGTGCATCAGAATAGAAAGTCCAGTGTGCAGAAAATGACTGAAAAATTCAATTTAGACAAAGAAAAACCCATTTCCAACCGAGCTATATGGCAGCAGTTGAAGAATCTGGGACTTGGCAGTCGCGTGCCAATGCATAGGCACACGATTTTCTGTGAAAAATTGACTGAAGTGGTTCCAGGAACGCCAAGACTGGACTATGGAACAGTCTTGTTGGATTACGTAGTCTGACGAATTTTGCACCAATGGTAGGGCGAAAGTGTGACGTGAACCTCATAAAGTCATGCATCCAGACTGTCTCGTGTCCACCACTAAAGCGGCTGGAGGTGGTATCGGGGAATGAGTATGTTTTGTTGGTACGGAATGGGTCTGCTTATGCTGTTAGAATCATGTTACATCCAATCGATATCTTTCTGTCATATCGGCTCAACTTTATCTTGCAATGCTTCGTTTTTACCCGGATTTCGATGAATTCTCTCAAGACGACAATGCAACTGTCCACCCTGCAAAAATTGTATCTGAATGGTTCAAGGGAAATTTCCAATATTTACCATCTAAATCCAGTTGAGAATGTCTGGGATATATTGAAAAGGGCAGTTCCGCTTCGCAGTTCTCTACCGACCACAATACAACGGCTGATGAATATGATGGAAGAATAATCAAATCTGAAGGTAGACTCCCTTAAACACCTGTTGGAATGCATGCCATGATACTGGCTGTAATTTGGGCAAAGGTGGCTCTACTATTGAGTTTAAAGGATTCTAATATTTTGGCCAGTCAGTGTAGAATGTATAGAATACGAGGGATACATTATAGCAGTGACTGCATTGCTTTGAAAAAACCAAACTTCTGTGATTTAAGTTGGAGTTTTTCCATTTAAAAAAAAAAAAAAAAAGACAAAGCACAGTTCTAGGGCTTTTGGGGCAGGGATTACAGATAAGGTTCATGTTACTTTTCACGAAATTAATTAAAATTAAATTATAAATCAAATTGCGAATTGCACTGGAAAAACAATAAAGATGGTAAAGTTTAGGAAGAATGTAATTGACCTTGCAAGTCCGCTTGGCTTCAGATTGCTTAGGCCATGGAATAATTAGAATGGAGCTAATTTTAATAGGCGAGACAGTTGTTGAGGCACTCGAGCACGGAATATTAAGATTGAAAACGTTGCTCTGAAGTGAATGAGATGAGGATCCGCCCAGTGCTCTGTTCTACTAGGAAAAGGGAATGCATGTTAATCAGTGACGTCGGTTAATGTAAAAGGCGTTTGTACGCATAACACACATACCATCGGCAGGCATGCAGCTCTTTTCTGTGTACACAATTTAGGAGTCTATCAGGATTTCACCAAGCTCTCGGAATTTATATGTGGACGTGACTTCTTCTGGTCTTAACTTCTTGATATCTTCACCCGGATCTCTAGGGGTTTATAAAACAGCAACAATAGACAACCAGAGGGGGAGAGAAAAATCGACCACTAAGTTAGCTGAATTGTGTTGCTATCAGATTTTTTTCCCCTCTTTCAGTTTGAATCAAGAAGGAGAATTAAAGGCGTGCCCATTCATTGCTTTGCTTGTTACAAAGGGGACGTCTGATGTTTTAAGTCGGTAGACAGCAACTGTCGAAATTTATGCAGAAATTTATTGACAAGCAGAAAACAAACAAGTCAGTTAATTCATTTCAGGCGAATTAGCAAAAAGTAATAATTCATGATTTACAAAAAAAAAAAAAAAAAAAAAAACACGAGCAAAAAGCAACGATTTTTATGCACAAATCGAGAAAAATTTCGTTTCCAGGCAACCGCTACATGGCCTATTCATTCCTCCAACAAGCGTGCATGGCAACAAACATAATATCCAGTGTTTCAGCTACAATATTTGATATATGGATAGCCTACACGATTTGTATAGAAAAATATATAAATAACAATTGCCGAATTTTTATTGGTCCGATTTTGATGAAATTTGGGTTGGCTAGACAAATCTTTTTAAATGGCCAAATGCAAATTTTCTTGAAAATCCATCCACTAGGAGCCTAGTTATCACGTGCTGTCGAACGAACGGACTTGGTGAAGGCAATTGGCTCATTACATCTATACTTGTATGCTAACTCGCCAAAAAAGGGAGTATGGATTTCAGGAACTAGTAGTCACTAATTATTATTGTGATACAATTGCTCAAGAAGCTGGGAATTATTTTTATAATACATAAACGTTAATAACGATAGTAACTGTGCATAATATAAGATTTTCTGTTTTTGCACGAATATATTTTACCGTTAACCCGATTGAATTCAACGGTCGGTTTGCCAGTTTACCTGGATAAAGATCTCAAATGTCCCGGTTTCTAGGAAAGGGGTTAGAACCGTACAACACTCGCCCTAAATCGATTAATTCGATCACGATACGGGAAAAAAAAAACCCATAAAAATTCCTCGCATTGCTTCGGGAATTGAACTTAAGCCTTTCCGCAGTGTGGAAGGATAGCAGTCATATGCACTGGTCTCTGTTCCGAGGATAGGAGATGTTTTCTTCTTTTATTTCATATTATGAAGCAGAGGACTGTAGCGGTAGCAGAAAATGTCAGAGTTCTACAGAACAATGCAGAATCATCGAATTCGTTGCTGACAAAAAAAATTTCACCTGAAATTCATACTGAATTCGTGTTAGTGTGTGGAAATTAGAAGATGGAAAGTTGAAGATGAGCAACGTTCTGGACGACAAAGCACAGCAACAGAGAATGATTGTGTGAACACATGGAAGCTTGTCACGAATTCGAGATTGTTTTCCAGTAAGCACCACAAAAGCTTATGCTATGAAACAGTCATCGTCTGTACATGGCACATATTTAATGATCCGTTGTTTTATTTAGGAATGAAAATTTCTGCTTTACAGGAGAAGAAAACCCTACATCTCCATCCGAGGTCAAACTTGGTCATCGTATAAAAAGTCATTAGTAAAAGTCTTGCTGCCAAAAAAGGAAGTATTCTACTTCGGTCGAGACCGGAATCGAAGCCGTTGTGTGTAGCACAGTTAGTATTATCACCGTCTTCCCCACACTCGGTGGAAAAGATTTAAGTTCGAATTCCCTCAATGACGCGAGGAATTTTTATTAGTCTTTTTCACATCGTGGCTGAGTTAGTCGGTCTCAGGCGAGGATAGCATGATTTTTTCTCCCGGTAACTGGGAGAAAATGCCTAAGTTGAAGATGTGCCTAAAACCCTACAACAACCAACCAATCAACCGGAATTGAACGCAGACCTTTTCATATCTGCGTGGATAGCAAAGTTGTTACAATCACCATTCTCCCCACATCGGATGGAAAAGGCCCAGGTTCCAATCCCACCAATTAGGTGATAAATTTTTGTGGGCTTTTTTTTTATTTTTTATTCCGTGGCTCAGTTAGTCGTCTTAGTAGTAGTATTTGCCGTATGGTGCGAGGAAACCGCAGGCTTTTTCTGCACTGGCCAAAAAAAAAAAAAATAATAAATAAATAAATAATAATAATAAAATAAGTAGATAAAAAAAATACAAATTATATCCTTCCCTGCCACACAGGTTGACCTTTGAATTTATTCAAACTGTCGGCCTCAACTACCTGCTAGGGCAATTTGTTCCATCAATCAACGACTCGCTGGGCAAAAAATCTTCCTACAGTCTAATCTAAACCTCAAACCCTATAATTTGAATATATGACCCCTAGTTCTGTAATTCTTTATAACAGTGAGAATTCGAATATTCATTTTACTAATTCCTCTCAGAGCCTTATAAACCTCAATCAGGTCACCTCTGAGGTGCTTGTTTGTTTGTTATTTGGGTTTTAGGAGATTAGGAGAGGGCGCTGACTCTTTTTAAAAATTACAGCTGTGAATTACAGGCTCCGAAAAAGCGATAAGTGTTTGCCTTTTTATTTACATAATTGTTATTTTATATTGTACTTTATACGTAGTCTTATAGTTATAGTTACGCTGGTTATTTTTATTTTAATTTAGATAAAGAGTTTTTGTAGATTACTACTTAATATACGTAAAACCGTTATTTCGTTCGAATCTTGCAGCCATTGTTTTTGTATAGAGTAGTAGGGAATTCAATTTTTAATTGAGGTAACTAGGTAGCTCTAACGTATAATTATAGCGTAATACGCTTCACTGTTTCTACTAGATAACGTAGTAATGACATTTAATTTATTGATCTTATTAATTTAAAATAGCATGCCCCAAACTAGATCAGCAAAGCAACGGGCACAAAGTGGCAGGAGTGCTGTGACTCGGGGGAGAACTGAGGAGGGCGATTCTCCAACGCATCACAGCCTAAAAAAAATGTGCAACTTGTGAAATGTTTGCCGAACTCTCTGGAACGGAACGTGATATTTCCATGGGGGATGTCTTTCTGTGTGCGCGATGTAAGGAGTGTAAGGAAATCAGGCGACAACTCAGCGTTGTTATGGGCCTATATGAGAGCTTGAAGGACAGAGTGGATACCCTCGAAGGATCTAAATTGAGGGCCCATCAAGCTCTCAGCTGCCCACATCAACGCCAGAGCTTGCACTTGTGTCATCACACAAGACAGCGGCAACCCCCAAGGCAGAATGCGCTGGTCCCACAGGAACTAGTTGTTGGTGACTCTATTGTCAGGGAAACGAGAAACATGCTTTGTAAAAAGGATAGGTGGAACAGGACCACGGTATGTCTGCCAGGGGCAAAGGTTGATGACGTTGTAGAGCGGATATCATCTTTTAAGGGCACAAAAGGTGATATAGTTGTACACGTTGGCACTAATGATATTAAGAGTAGGAGACCGGCAGAATTACATAACAAGTACAGGTCACTGATGAAAAAAAGCCGTGAATTAGGGTTGAATTTGAAAGTGTCTGCAATTCTGCCCAGACACGATAGGAGGGAGTACATGATGAGAGCCTTGTCGATCAATTCGGCCCTGGAAAGATTGTGCAAGGCTCAAGGGGTAGAATTTTTTTCAGCCTGGACTGTACTTGTTAACAGGAGAGACTGCTTCTACAGGGATGGGATACACTTAAATAGAAAGGGTGCAAGAGTATTTGCTGATACTATCGAGGCAGTGTTAGGTGGGTCGGAATACTGCTAGTTTAACAGTAGCCGTAGGCAGAGGTGAAGGTGATTCTTGCACAACTTCTATTAGAATAAGTAGCGACCTCGAGCGAGGGATGTTGGGGGTTTCAGGGATGGATGGCAGTCATCAGATTAGTTGGGTATATGGGATGTGTTAGGGTAACAAGGAATGGGAATATGAGCATGTATGCTTGCATGTATACCAATGCTAGAAGTATAGTAAATAAATTTGATGAATTTGAAGTGTTGGTCAAGACATCAAAGGCTGATATTGTTGGGATATCAGAGACGTGGTGTCACCCAGATATAAAGAATGCGGAACTGGAATTTGGGGAATACAATGTGTACAGAAAGGATAGACAGGATAGGAAGGGAGGAGGTGTTATGCTGTAAATTAAGAAAAACATTAAATCAAAAGAAGTGCATCCAGTTGATAAAAGATGAACAGTGCACTGTTGAGTCAGCACTACGAAAAGCAAAAATAAGGGTAGGAGTGTGTTATAGGCCTAATGACTCGAATGAGTACAATGAATAATTATACAGAGAAATAGAGTGGGCCAGTAAATAAGAATGTCTTATAATGGGGGATTTTAACTTCCCAGATATTGACTGGAACTTGTGGGTTGGTCACTCACACACTAGTCAGACTTTTGTGGATTTATTGGATGATTGTTTTCTGCAGCAGCATGTTCGAGAGGCAACCAGACAGAGAGTAATACTCTTGATCTGGTTATCTGCAGTGATCATTCGTGTATTAAGAATTTGCAGATAAAGGAACCACTAGGTGGCAGTGATCGCAGTGTAATGATGTGGGATTTATTTAAAAATATAATTACCATCAGGGGTAAAGGAAGGGGTTTTTGCTTCCTTAAAGGTGACTATAGTGGTCTCAGACAGTTTTTAAATTCTGTACAGTGGGACCAACTGATGATGTTACCAACAGCAAATTCTAAGTGGGAAGCATTCAAGGAATTAATAGTGGAAACAACTAAACGTTTCATACCTATTAAGAAATATTGTTCAAGGTTTGTTCAAATTGTTCAAATGAACTAATGAGAGTCATGGCAGAGAAGAAAAATGCATGGAATGCATATAAATTATCAGAGGACACAGAAGCGTATGATATATATAAGCTAGTCTGTAATCAAGTCACAAAGGAGGTTATTAAGCAGGCGAAGGCAGATTACGAGAAATCTTTGGCAAAGGATGCTAAGAAAAACGGCAAGGATTTCTTTACTTATATAAACTCTAAAAGGAAAAGGATGAATCTGATTGGTCCACTTGATATCGATAGTTCGACTGTTGATGATCCTGCTCAGATAGCGAACAAACTGAATATGTATTTTGCATCTGCATTCACACATGAGGAGTTATTAAGGTTTTAAAATGGCAGAAGGTTATCAAATTGTAGCAGGGTGCTTAATGATTTTTTAATAACTGAGAGCAAAGTTGAGGAGAAATTGTTGAAGTTAAACATAAGAAAGGCACCTGGGGTGGATGGGATCTATATAATACTGGATAGATATAATATCTATCCAGTATTATATTAAAGGAGGCGGCAAAGGAAGTAAGCAAACCCTTAGCCATAATTATGAGAGCATCCTTGGACTCAGGGGAGGTTCCCACGGACTGGAGATGTGCAAATGTATCCCCAATTCACAAAGGGGGATCGAAGGGTGACACGAGTAATTACAGGCCAGTTAGTTAAACTTCTGTTCCGGGTAAAATAATGGAGTCGCTGGTTAAAGATGCATTGCAGGATCATCTAGACAAGACTGCAGCAATAATTCAGACACGGCATGGGTTTGTCAAGGGAAAGTCTTGCCTGACAAATTTGATAGGATATTATGATGTGTTTACCATGGAACTGGATGCAAAAAATAATTTTTTTATCATATATTTGGATTTCAGGAAAGTTTTTGACACTATTGCGCATGGAAGACTATTGTACAAATTGGAGCAGAATTGTATTAAGGGTAAGTTGCTACAATGGATAAAAGGAAGGTTGAGTGGGAGAAGAGAGAGAGGGTGGTAATCAATGGGTGCTGCTCTTCGTGGACTAATGTTATTAGTGGAGTCCTACAGGATTCGGTGTTGGGTCCTCTGTTGTTTTGTATATTTATCAATGATATTGATGAAGGTATATCAGGCTTAGTATCGAAGTTTGCAGATGATACAAAGGTTGGCAGGGCTGTCAATGACAGTAATGGCAGTGTGTTACTGCAACAGGATCTAGATAATTTGGGCAGATGGGCTGAGAAGTGGCAACTGAAATTTAACATTGACAAATGCAAAGTACTGCAGATGGGTAGAAATAACCCCAGAGAAACGTACCAACTGTGTGGTACTACACTTAAGGAAGTAGAAAATGAAAAAGACCTGGGAGTAATTGTGCAGGCAGATATGAAGTTTTCCGAGCAATGCAGACAGGCTGCCAGAGCAGGTCATGGAGTATTGTCAATGATATACAGGAATTTTTTTAGCAGGGAAAAGGAGGTGATTGTCCCTCTGTATAAGGCAATGGTCAGGCCGTGCCTTGAGTACTGCGTACAGGTCTGGAGGCCTCATTTTAGGAAAGATGTAGATTTACTTGAGCGTGTACAGAGAAGAGCAACAAGATTGGTGAGGGGAATGAAGGGATCCTCTTACCAAGAGAGGCTTAAGTTCTGCAAATTGCAGTGGCTGGAGACTAGGCACCTGCGCGGTGATCTGATTGAGGTGTATAAGGCCTTGAATGGGTTGAGCACGCTGAATTCTGTTGGGATTCTTCCACTTGTTCAGATTATGAACCTGAGGGGGCATGAATTTAAATTGAGGAAAGACAGATATAGAATAGATCTGCGGAAATTTGCCTTTAGCCAGCGGGTGGTTAATTGCTGGAACAAACTTCCATCTGTCGTTGTGTTAGAGAGGATTGTTTTGTAAGTTTTTTTTTTTTTTTTTTGGCTGATGCTGCATACGCTTTCTTTCTTGCATCACATGCCACTACTACTACTACTACTTCATGAAAAATTTGTTGTCCCCATTCTTTGCTCTCTTAGCCAACGCTTTCTCATACGCAGCCTTGGCCTCCCTGACCTTATTTGTGGTACGATTACAGATCAACCTGTGTCTGTTGTAGGCTTCAGTACTTTTCATCGCTCTGTAACTGTCCCATTCTAGGCGTGTCTTAGGCGTGGACAGCAAGATTCTTTCCCTCCCTCACAAACTCGAGTTTTTCGTCCAGAGAACACACACACGCAGTTTATAGGCATATTATACCTGGAAGATGAATTTGCTCTTTAATGGTCCTAATATGACAGTCCCCCTCCCCCATATGCTTAAAAATCGTTGTAACCGCTCACCAGTCTCGTAAAAAACCTAATCAAGAATGACAAATAAATAATCGGTGGGTATTTTTGTTGGGTCTGTGCAATCTTTTAAAAAGGAAAGTAGAATGCCACAATTTCAGTTTACAATCAAACATTTGCTGTGGATGGGAAGAGTGCTGAACTGCAGGGAATTTGCTGATTATCCGTTGATAACAAATCCTGGATTGGCTGGTGTGGAATCATAAAATAGAGCAGCACTCTCCACAGTGCGATCTCCACTAGGCCCCTCTCCCAACATGGGGTGCTCTGGCCCTATGATTTTTCTCCCTACAATTCGTGCTTGCCTTTCCCCACCTCTCATCTCAACCATTTGACAGCCCCCTGTGGAGAGTGGGTTCCCTCCACAGGAGTACCCCTCTATCCCTTTAACTTCCAATTTCCAGGTGGATAATCTTCCTATCATCCATCTCCTTTATCTTCACCCCTTTTCTCCAAAACTTGAATTATCATCCCCGCGCTCCTTCTCCAATAAAAAAAAAAAAAAATTACAGCGGCTTTTTTTTGTATAGGGGCTCCTACCTGGAAAGCTCAGGCACAGTCCGGGTTCGCCCCTGCCAGAGACTATATCTGTTCCCTACTATACCCGGCTGCCTCCTCGTGGCAGTGGATGGACAACGTGGGGGTGCCAGTGGGCCCTGCGGCTAAATGTCGCGGATCAACACAACCGAACACTACACTACGTAGACCGACACCAAAACTTACACTATCTCTGACATCTACAGAATTTGCACTGCCTATACTACACGAAGTTAGGGGGACCTCCCGGTGCCATTTGACAAGAAACACTATACATTATACACTATGTACTGACGAACTGACACTACCGTGCCTTCACTATATATGCTTCGCCAGTCGGTGACGTCACTCTTAGGTGCTGTGGGATGTGTTCACTTGTGGAGACAGGAGTGGTCATAATGTTTTGGCTCATGAGTGTATCTGTGTGTACAAGTATTTGTGTTGGACAGTTTTTTTGAGTGGCATTTTTTAAGTAGCACAAATATTTGATAAAAACTGACAAAGAAGAGAAAAAAATTGCCAACTTTGCGGAATACTCAGGATCCATTAAAACGCTCTCATGGATCGGGGCCCGACACAGTTTTCTAGCCCTGAATTATATTAATTTTTGGATTTATCACGCAGTAGACGAAGCCGTATATGGCATAAATAAATACGAGCAAGTTTCATTTTAAGTATTTTTCGTTTATTTTTTCAAAATTTTCCATTTATTTGTTTTTCGGTATTTTTGTAATATAAATTATATTTTCTCGAATATAAAGTAAATTTTGGAGCCCCCTATTACAGATGGGGCCGAGGATCATAGCTTCCCATCCTAAGCGGACTCTGACTGTACCGTATATCTTTATTCATATACGGAACACCTCCCAAAAGAGTAGAATTTAAAATTTCTACTCTCGTTAAATACACCGTGTATGAAATTATAAAAATGAAAATTCAAGGAAAAAAATAGATTTTTATTCGGATTCTGGTAGAAAAAAAATCATTGTTTTAAACATGATGCTTGGCAGCATCACTGCAGCGAAATCTCCATCCGGCCAGGTCACCACTGTAGAGAGCCGTTGATTTTTTATGGCTGCTAAACAGTACGGAGGATAAGATCGAAAATTTTGCAGGTGGGGGAGTGCAACTGCGCTTCTAAAATGAGCAGTAGGACGACAAGCATTCAGTACGTATCATAAACACAATACTCAGGGCTACGACTGCAGTGGTGGGGGAAAAGCAATAATCGTAATTGCTACCAGAGGATCGAAAAAACATTTTCCTTGAGTATTTGTTACTGAATGAATTGAAATTAGCCTTGGGACGTTTTAAATTCGGTTACTGTCATCCCATACCGGGTAGGAAATGCCTGAATTGGAATCGCGTCAATTACACCAGGAATTTTTATGGACTTTTTTTCATGATGTAACTGAGTTAGTCAGTCTGAGGGTTGCATAGTTTTCGGGTTTTTATCCAGAACAGCAAACCGACCGAAGAACTGACGCTTCAATGTCTTATTAATCGCCTTGACGCTTAACATATCTAATCTAACCTAATCCATCACCTATTTGTGAGTTTTAAATCCGTTTCTGTACCTCTTATCTACACCCGAAACCTCCTTTATTCAAACAGATGCACAAGGGTCCATGGTTATTCTAGTAACTAGAAGAACTGCTACAGCTTACTGAATTTCCTAACTACTTTTGTTATTATTATTGTTATTATTATTATGACAGAGCAATTTATTTACTCTGGAGTTCACCCCTGCGCATCCTTTTTGGCTAGGAGGGTGTTCGTTTTACTGTAAAATCACAGAGATACACGCATACAGTTATAATATTACATGTACATTATACACTCGGTGTTCACTGATTTATGACCCCCTCATCTGTAATGGACTATGCCGTATAGCTCGCAGTATAAAACGCCGAACAACTTCGTACGCTAGAACAGTGGTAATTTGCATCTGATCACGCGAGCCAAAATGAAAAGGTAGCAGCTATAGGACGTAGTAAGGAGGAGTTTCAGAAGGGCACGATTGTGGAAGCCCGTGCGCCGAGTGTTGGAAATGGCACGTCTTGTTGGTTGTTCCCAGTCCATTGTAGTTAGGATGTACAAAGAATGGTGTCGAAAGAGTCAAACCAACAGCTTGACTCTTTAGGGAACACAATATAGGAACACAAGAACAATATCCCAAATGATGATGCACACTCAGACATTTGAGGTTCCGCAGCAGATGATCCCAAGAGACACTCTCTCCTCACTGCTGTGGTGTCAACAACTCGCTGGTTGGACACTGGAGGACTGGAAACGAGTGTGCCGGTCGTATGAGTCCAAATACCTGATGAAATACGCCGATGGACGCCTTCGTGTGTGTGACACAAGTAACACGAGTCCATGGATCAAAAGTGCATGATACCCACTGTTCAAGCAGGTGGAGATGGTTTCTTAATATTCGAAATGTTTTACTGGCAAGTACCCTGGTGCGTATGGACCAACGTTTCACTGATGAGAGCTACCAGCAGTTGTTAGGAGACCACCCTGCCATGTTTGCAGATTCCTACGCACGTCTTCAGACATCTAGTGGAGTCAAGCCTAGGACCTAGGCCAATAGCTGCTGTTATCTGTGCGAATTGTGGCCCAACACGATATTAGGTAGGTGGTCATAATTCAGTGATCACGAGTGTATGACGTTACGTACGTCAAACATTATTATTAATGTTGGTTTTACTCCTTTTACAGCCGTTTAGATTGGTGTAAATTAGTTAATTTACGCAGAATTTCGTTAATAACACCATTCTTTGTATAGAAACATCTTTTTTTTTTAGATCTTCTACAACCTCCACTGGAAGTTTTTAGAATTATGGGGTAATGATGTATGTTGTGAGGGCCTGCGTGTAAAACGATGCTTCCCAAATACCGAGAATAAATATGTGAAACTTTGTCAGAAGATATAAGAAAATTCGAGTAATTAAAATGAAGATATGTTTTAAAAACTGACAACGTCTGAAAAAATTGTCGTATGTTGTTAATGCTGCTTCCATGAATTGGGTACTTCAGAAACACAGAAGATGCTAAAATTAAAAACAATTTTAAGAACTTCTACGTAATTCAGAGCAAATGTCAGGTTATTTTAATTCATAAGGAGACCGAGGATTGAACCCGGATCTCGCAGTTTTTTCACAATACCTTTGTTAATCCCAGTTGCTCTTTTTTTTTTTTTTTTTTAATTTCTTTCTAACGTATTTCAATTTTCAGAAAGCGTTATCCTGGTTGACCTTTCACCCGGTTTGCTACGTTCGCTGAGGCCGTAAGGACAACAACCAATACTTGTCGTTTAACATTTACTTCCCGCTTGTTACGAAAATTAGGGATAATTAAGTTGTACTTTGGGGGTGGAAGAGGGGGATTTGAACCGACGCCGTGACGGCGTGAGCTGGAAGGGAAACCGAACAGTGTTTCCGCTTCCACTTGTACGAGTCGAAGAGCGGCAACATCGGTGGCAGTGTTACCTCCTTCGTCCCCTGTCGATCGTTCATCATTTCCACTAGGACCGAGTGTCGCCAGGGGTCAATTTCGAGATGTTTCTATAAGGCAAGGGGGTGATGAGGGGATGAGGGACTCAAGACTATCAGTCACTGCGGGGAATCATAAATTGTACTCATTCAAAGGAGGGTGACGTTATCGGTTTAAGGTCTCTTTTTCTTTCTGGAGGCGGATAGGAATTTCCTTCTTCCGATACGAAGAATTAAAGGTTGTTTCTAAGAACACAAATATCCCGAAGAACACAGAAACAGTAGCAGTTTAAGAACACGGGTACTCGCAATCACATTGCTAAGCTAAGTGGATCGACACCATCCTCTTAGCTTGCCAACATTTTCATTGCGACGCACCGTTCGTTAAAGAATTGAGTTTGTTAACCGGAACATTCTTTTGCTTTCCTCTAGATCTGGTATCCTTCAATTGAAACCACTGCCTTTTTGGGGTAATTAACGTGTGACATTCGATATCATACACGGTTAAACATTTCACCAAGCGTTAGCTTCCCTGTTTTTTTTTTTTTTTTTTTTTCTTCAGAAGGTTTAGCCGTTGGGATAGAACAAAATCTAGCGTGAATAAAGCACTCTTTTATCGTTGCTGATGGCAAGAGACTCCAGGCAGCAAGCGGCAGGCATCCACAACGTTGACTCCGAAATCTTTTGCTTCGATTGCAAGCAGATATTTTCTCAGAAATAAATTGGTGTGGTGGAATTTTAGGTTATGTGTAATGCCCTGGTCAAGTGGCTGGTATTTTTAATGGTAATTTTCCCGACTGATGAATCGGGAAAAATACGAGACGCCATTCATGCTTTTCTATTCGCAGTTTATTCTACTGGTGATTTTTTAACATTTTTGAAGCAGCGGGCATTTCACTTTTCCCTCTTATGAACAAGGGAAGCTTTTCTTATCCATCAGCAATTGCCTTTGATTTACAGCAGAGCACTGGTGAACTTTAAAAGACATTTTTTTTTCTTTTTTTTTTTTTGTAGCTGGGGCATGCAGCAATTAAAAAATAATCTTGTTCCTTCCGAGTTCAAGATGTGTTAAAGGACATATTCTTCCACATCCATTCTTTGGGAGGATATTTTTTCAATAACGGGCATAATGTTGAATCAAGCCAACCAGTATTCATTTCTTGCGATAACTCTCATGAGTCGTCTCAAATATTCTTAAAGACGATGACCTTTCCAGGTTTAATCATTCTGAATTCACAGATAACTCTAATCCAGTCTATTCAGCAGTCAGTCTTCTCCATCAAGTGAACCCGAGACAGGTGCATTCTGTAACCTGGCTTGTTTGAACCACACAAAATGCGCAACCTCTGAACTTTTATGGTCTACCGCCTTAGGCCATTTACGATACCGTTCAGACTTACTAGTTTTGTCATTTTATTTTATTATTATTATTATTTTTTTTTTTTACAATTTTATTCCGTGTTTTTTTTTATTATCGTAAAGTTGAGTTCGGCATGCTGAATCTTATCAAATTTCAGTTTTCGAACGATTGCCTTCATCGATGGATGAAGAATACACTGCTCGACAAAATTAACAGAACAAAATGTATTTCATGAATATTTTATTGTGAACAGAGTCCCCGAAGGCGAATATTTGATATAATAGACATCCCGACATGCAAATTCCGAGTATCCAATATAAAAATAATTTACAGCCTTAGAGAGCCGCACATTATGCAAATTATTCATGGGTTGCGACCACATCATTTCATTCCCGTTTTTTTTTTTTTTTTTTTGTCTAGCTCAGTGGATAACCACATCTCCATTACGAGGATGGCAAGTCATCGTCGTTTGGTTGATTCTTTGAAATGGCGGGCCGTTGGACGACTTGAAGCCGGGCAGTCGTAGCCGGAAATGGTACATCGGTTTAATGTGTCACGCAGTGTCCTCTCGGCACGATGGAAGCAGTTTCAGGAGACAGGAACCATTACAAGAAGAGCTGGCAAAGGTGCGCCGGAGGGCTACGTCAACAGAATATCTGCTATCTGGCTCCAACAACAAGACGGAACCCTACGATGTTTTGTAATCAACTCTCTCTTGAGGTTGCTGAGGCCACTGGCGAAAAGATTTCCAACCGGACTCAAGGGGACTCAGTTCAAGTAGACTGTACGCAAGAAACCAGTGGTTTGTATCCCATTAACCCCAATGCCAGGCGCCGGCGCACAACACACACACACACACACACACACACCTATGCTTGCCGGCCTTGGCGCTATGCCCATAAAGACGCACCAGTGGCGTATAGGGGGAACCCTGGTTACCGCCATTTATACAATCATACTTGAATACTTTGAATCCCATTAACGCCGTGTTTTGATTAACCTGTTTGATAGAGTTAATTAAAGTGTATCCTCTAAAATGGATGGAGTTTACATGGTTGGGCAGTTTTCATCAGTATTGCTTCTTGTGGAATGTTACTGTTTTCTTTACTGTCCTTTTAAGAGTGTTCTTATTGATGGCTTGGGTCATGCGATTACTTCTTCGCATAAGTGCAGGGGTGAAAGCGCCCTTCCTGCAAGGGTTAAATTAAATTAATCTCCAAAAATGATTGTAGTTTCGATAACCAAATTTGGTATTTGCTGTAAATAGTGATTTGTCTATTCTTCTCTAGTTGAGAGAAATGTTAAATTTGTAAATAATGTGTATTAGTTTTACTTTTGATCTGGTTGTGTGGCCTAACCGATCTGCGTAAATTTCGTATGGGGCAAGGTGGAATCTTTTGGATTTCGAAGTAATACACAATTTTTAATATTTTCACTAATTTATTGAAACATAAGATATTGAATGTATTTGAAAATTTGATTTGGTGAACAAATTTTTTTTTTTCCCCACATGCACCACCTGTGGTGCATGTGGGAAAAAAAAGCCACGTGGAGGTGTGCCAGGTGGTCCCTGGCACACCTCCACGTGGCATGGGATGGGAGTCAGAGGGCAGTGGACCAGGTTTTTGCTGCCCCCTGGCTGCGAAGTTGCAGGCACTCAACGCTCCACATAACACACACACACACACACAAACTTTACACACTAACACTGCGGCACATAAGAGAAACCCCGGAGACCGCCTTAAAAAATAAGAATACCTTAAAATCCCATTAACCCCAAACCAACGCAGAGCTAGTCGAAACTGTTAAATTTTAGCTAATTTTATTAACAAAGGACCCGTATAACCGCTAAAAGTTTAACAGGGGTTTTGCGCGTGCCACCTTCAGCACACCCTTGATCCTGCTCTTATGCTATTGCGTGCATCGTGCACATATCAGCATATTACACGCTCTTGTTTTTTATGCAGATGTTTAATTTTTGTTAATTTGAAGAAGATGTCAAAAATGGGATTCTCTCAATGGTGTACGGGAATTTTTCCAGCCGAGAAAAGGAGGTTATTATCCCTTTATATTAGGCAGTGGTTAGGCCACATCTTGAGTGCTGGAAGCCTCACTTTAAGAAGGATGTGGATCTGTTGTAATGAGTACAAAAAGAGCAAGAAGATTACTCATGGACACGAAAGATTACTCTAACCAAGAAATCTTCAGTTTGGCAAATTGCCGCATCTGGAAACTGGCCACAACTAGCTCTGATTGAAGTGTTTGCTGTCACAGACATTCTCTCAGATATGCCAAGACGGGCTTCCTACCTGGGGGGTCTGAAACGTTGATGGAACTGATATTCGGGTGACACTCTAATCAAGTAGACCTAATTTCGGCGAAGCCCGGTCGGTCTATGATAGCCAAATCCTCTGTCTGCACCTTCACGATGGTGGGAATGTTAGTAACCGTGGGTATAACCCCCATGTCTAAGTCTTGAAATACGGCACCTAGTATATTGGGGTGACAACCCAGGTGCAAACCAACATAAGCAGGGGTCAAGGTGTGGTGACCACACGGAGGAATGCCGCTCCCTCTGTGTTACCAGGCAATACTAGGTTAGGTGGTAGATGACTCTTATCAACCAGTACAATACTATCACTTTTGCTTATTGGAGACTTCGTGGTGGAACTTATGTTTAGTATCCAGAGCAAAGCTCCAGCAACCCCCGTCTCTTCCATCATGCAGTATGATTGCTGTCTTTTGAGGTTATGATAAACATCATGGCGAGATCGAATCTTCCCTACATTTTGTGGGTACAGCTTTTAAACAGTATTAGCAGGTCGGCCGCTATGCAGTCCACCGAACCGAACCTCTCGGTAACTCTCTAGGAGGCTTATGGATCAGCTAGTGTGTAATCTCGCTGCAGATAGTGACTGGAGTGTTTCCTAGTAGTATGTATGTGGGGGGCATTGTCGAGGCCACGTTATGCCAAGGAGCTGGGTTGTGTACGCCGTATCTGAAAATTTCATTACTTCATACAGCATGTCCTTCCCACCTTTCCTTGCCACTGAATACATCATGAATTGTCAAACGAATAGAACAAACTTATCTGCTAAAAGATGTAAACCTCCCAAGTGATTAGTGGAGTTGGGAAAACTATAGAGGCAACAGATGAATTTGACAGACTATGGTAGAGGGATTTGAAGTCGGAGAAGATCAAAAAGAGGAGATTCCACTTCCTCCTCGTTAATTTCGCAAATATAGATGATCTCAGTTGCAATCTCAATGATTTCCACTTACAGTTCGCCAAACTCCGTGCATTTTTACTCACAGGATCCCAGTTATCGGTTGATTTGACCACTACTTACCTTAGTTGTCCGAATTATTCGCTGTATGATTCCAAAGGTAGTACTCATGCATATGTCCGCTGTGATATTCCTTGTCAGAGATTTAGTAATTTGAAATCTCCACTTTTTGATCTTCTCTGACTTAAAATCCCTCTACCACATTCTGTCAAATTCATCTGTTGCCTCTATCGTTGTCCCAACTCCACTAATCACTTGGAACTATTTGACTTTCTCCAGTTCAACTTTCCTAACAAGTGAGGTAATTTTCCTTGATGATTTTAAAGTTCACAACTCTAGCTGGCTTCCGTTTTTTTTAGTCACACGGACCCAGCTGGTCGAAATGCTGAGGATTTTGCAATTATTAATGACCTTGCACAGATTGTTCATTTATCTACCAGAATACCGGACAATCCTAACCACACAGCCAACACGCTTGATTTTTTTTTTTTTTTTTTTTCTCTCAAAAACAACCCTTCTAAGTACGCGATCGAAGTGAGTGGTCCTCAAGGTAACCCAGATCATGATGGTTTCTTCTCTAATGGAGGGTTTCTCTCGTGGCCATTCTGAACTTCGTGTTGTTTGGCATTACAAGAATGCAAAAATGGGATAATCTGCGAGATTTCTTTTCTTCTTTTCCTTGGTCGGATTACTATTTCAAAACTTCTGATGTCAACCTTTGCTCAGATCGTGTCAGTGAAATTATTCTTGTAGGAATGGAATCCTTTATCCCACACTCCACTTTAAAATCGCGTCCTTTATCTAAACCTTGTTTTCCAATAAATGTGCAAAGACGTTTAAGAGAAGGATGTTGCATATCGTAATTGGCTTGTTTCCAAATCTTCAGTTTCATTTTCTGCTTCCAACACCAAAGCTCGCAACAATTGTAAAGCAGTTAGTAATCAATCAAAACTAGATTTCGAACAAGCTAAGAGCAGAAAACTTGCTTCTTGTTCTAATGGTAGCCCAAGCATTTTGGCCTCTTGCCAAAGCTATTGGCCACAACTTTTGCCCATCTTTGATCCCACCTCTGTAAAAACCAGACGGTTCTGTTACCACTTCAGCCAAAGATAAAGTTGATTTGCTAGCGTCCTATTTTTCTTCCAACTTGTGTATTAATGACCTTGGTAAATCACTTTCTACCATTCCCAGTACACTCCATTCAATGCCTCTTGTAATATTCCGTCAGAAGGATTTTGACAACTCGATGCTAAGAAAGTTCCAGGTCCTGATGGTATTTCTCCACCTGTTCTCTAAACCTGTGCTTCTGAACTTACTCCTGTTATGTGTCGCTTTTTTACACTTTTTTATTCTAAAGGTGTTTTCCCCTTCTGCTTGGAAATTTGCTCATATCCAGCCAGTTCCTAAAAAGGGTGACAAATCCCTCCCATACAATTATCGTCCCATTGTGCTTATTTCTACTCTTTCTACTTTAGAAAGAGTAGAAGTAATCAATTAATCGCCAACTCTTAAACTACCTAGAAACCTTCCAACTAATCAACGATCGCCAGTATGGATTCCGTCAGAGTGTCGATACACGGGTAATATTGTGGCTTATGTTGCCCATCTGTGAACAAATTCATTGGAAAAGTTTCAAACTCAAGAAGTTGCCCTTGACATTTCAAAGACTTTTGATTGTGTGTGGCATAAAGGTCTTCTGAATAAGCTTCCATTTTATGGCTTACCAACTGTTTTTTTTTTTTTTTTGTAATTGGTTATCCAGTTTTCTCTTGGATCGCTAACTGAGGGTGATGGTAGATGGCTCTCTGTCTTCTAACTTCTCCGCCAATGCTGGTGTTCCACAAGGTCCAGTTATTTCTCCCACTCCTTTCCTCTTGAATATTAATGACCTTCTTCCATTGACTGGATATCCTATCCATAGTTTTGCTGATGATAGCACATTGATTCCATTTTGAGAAACCTTGCCCTGCTCAATCAGCTTCAACTTCTCGAATATCCGCTACCAATTCTTTAAATGCCGGTCTTCAGGTAATTCTCCAGTGGGACAAAGACAACTTAGTTGATTTCAATCCTTCTAAAACTCAGTCTTGTCTTATATCTCGCAAAAAGGATTCTTCTGCTTCTATGCTTATCTTTGGTGACACTAATTTCTAGGAAAGATCACATCTCTCTATTGGGGATTTCCCTGACTTTTAATCTCTCTTGGCATAAGCAAATTTCAAATATTGCTTCCTCTGCATATAAAAAACTGGATTTTTCTCTTTTGCTCTCGACGTTACCATTTCTTCCAAACACTCTTTCTTTCTTTCAAACAGCTGTTCGCTCTGTAGAAACATCGAAAATCCGCCTACCATGGAATATTGTTCCACAACTGGGGGGCGGTGCCCCCTAAACTTCTCTCAGGCTTCTAGATTCGATTCAGAAGAGGGCAGTTAGGTTAATTAATGACTCATCTCTAACAATCTCACCACCCTCTGTCTCGTAGACATTCTGTTTCTGCTGCATGACTTTTCTATAGATACTTCCATGGGCACTGTTCTTCTGAATTGGCTTTTATTATATTTTGCTCTCTCTTTTCCAAAGCGGTCCGAACACGTGCCACAATCAATCACCACCCTTTTGCTGTCGAACTTCCAGCTCACAGAACGAACTTTTCTTTTTCTTCATTTATTCATTCAACTTTCGTTTTCTAGAACAACCTTCCTTCATACGTATTTCTTGAAAATTACAATCTTCTGTATAGAAATTCAAGTCTGATGTCAACAAATATCTGCTTTCATCTTCTCAACCTTCAACCCATGTAGGGTACTAA
The DNA here is from genome assembly GCF_048544385.1 of Mastigoproctus giganteus. Lineage (NCBI taxonomy): Eukaryota > Metazoa > Arthropoda > Arachnida > Uropygi > Thelyphonidae > Mastigoproctus > Mastigoproctus giganteus. Next base: position 179,322,030 of record NC_143583.1, on the reverse strand, counting down.
TTACTATAGGTTCTAAACTTCTAACAGTTCTAAAAAAATAATAATAAATAAATGAAATGCTGATAGTACACATAAGGAGACAAGTTTTTATATATTTTAGTAACTAAGTACCTTTTTTTTTTTAACTTTCCGACTCTGTTGCTGTACATCAAATTGGCATAGGTGTATAAATGTTTTTTATCATACGACCGAAAAAGATAGTAATTGTTAATCACCATCCATTGATTATTCGTATCTCGTAATTAAGCTGAGTTTTGTCATCTCTAATTAACGTTAAATGAAAGTAATTTCTGCGAAAATTATGTATTTGACACAGCAACAGAAATTATATTTTATTCTGTAAAATCTCTAGTTCAAAAACTATTTAACATAATTCTACCCATTGAAGGAAAAAAGTCATTCATCTTGTCCCGTTCCTCCTTCCCCAAGAAAATTGTTCGTGAAGGAAAATGTAGATTTTCCTGCTCACCCCATCTCAGGGAAAAAAGGATTAAAGCGAGGATTATCGGACGAACTGCGTGTGCCCTCTGCGAAGGAGTACACAGCCGAATCCTACCTCGGGTGTTATTTTCTGGTTACCCAGCGACGATACCAGTTTCACTTATGCAGGAGCTGACGGTGGTGATTTACGCAATCGCCCCGTGACCTCTGTTAACCCATGATTACCTGACATTACGTGTAAGGTGGGGGTTTTCACATGCCTTTTCTTGCTGACACTTTTCCATATTGAGCTGACCTGTCAGAGTTCGTATGATTATGGAGAATAAATGGCTTCTCTCCTCCTGGTGCAGTCGCTGAGACGGGGGGAGGGGAAATTTCTCAGCACACGTGCTAGGCTAGCAAATACCCTTTTTAAAGGAGGTGTTGAAAGATTTCCTCGACCCGAGACCCTGATGGCTTTTCAGTATCTCTGGTTATTAGCCGTAAGCCTTCATTAAAGTCGCTGTGATAGCGCAAGGGTCGTTCTTGCACGCTTTTAATTGGTCGGATCTCTTTAATCCGGTTTAGCTCGCACAACTCCAGGATACGCATACGTGCGAATGCTACATTCTCAGGCGAACAAAAAAGTTTAGTTATAATGGCATTTGAATGAGTTAGCTGCTCGTTTAATGTTTATGGTAGTTATCCGATGATTTCATCGAATAGGACATCGTACCATCTCCGATTACGAGGTTTATGTACTCGAGTTAAAAGTTTCGAGCTCGCATAACTAGTCAGCCATCAACAAATCAAAATACAGTATATAAATAAAATTGTGAAAGTAATAATCGTTAATTGCGGTATCAAATAGATAACAGCGATGGCGCCTGTGTGACATCAATGCCCTTAATAAAGGTTGTTAAATCTGCTTAATTAAGATTGCGACGTTTGTACAGCCTAAAATGATATAATTAATCATTGTAATTAACGACATTGAATGCGAGCAGCGGTTCTGCACGTAGTCTTTTATAACAGTCATACGCTCCATTATATTATTGGGATAATAGACTGAGTGCAGGAGGAACGCCTAGAGAAAAATTGTCTGGAGGAGTGCTAGCTTGTGTCCAGTAGTTAAGCATCATATTTTGTACTCTGGGATAGCCATATGTACGGAGTAAGTTTGAGGGGAAAATTGGTGACTCGTCTCTGCACCACCTATTTATGGCTTGTGACATTTTGGATGTGCAATTCTCTATCTGCAGATTAGCTACAGCCAGTCTCTTTAAAGATGTGCTCAGAAAAGACTCCATAACCGGACCAGCAGTTTATATAACAAAGTAGTAGACTGCTTTGTTATATAAACATACCTGAAGTTGTGCAGTGGAGGCTTGTTAATCCGAAGAAAACATACTAGGGCCAATTGGATTATGATAAGAAAAAAGAAGAGTATGCTTTATAATTTTATTTATTAAAATTTAATAAAAAAAACTCTTTAAATCAATGAAAGAAAAAATTGAAATTGTGTAATTAATTTAAAAACATACTCGGCACAAACACCAAAATTCCTTCTTATATCAGCTCGTTTGGTGAAACCTGCCTATTCTACTTTTGTTATAAAAAATTCTACTTTACTAAATACAAAAGGCAACTCTCTTGACATATTTTTTTCTTCTTGATGTTCATACCTCGTCAGTAAAATAACATTATAATATAATATCGAACGTTCCATTTTAATAAAGATTTCAACGCCGAAAATGCTTTTACATCTGTTGGCCAATTAGATCCCAGAACTCAATGCACATCATATGGTACCTATATGTACTTCTTAAAACATTTTATAATTGCAAACTCCGATTAATCTTCAGTTTCCCATTAATAACCAAAAGACTGAAAGGTTGACATTTGCTGTCACCGGTGAAGCTGCATTATAGATTACTCAAAGTCCGGGATCTGTGTTGCTTCCGAAGTGGACTCCATCGGAGCCTACAGCACTATCGTAATTAAAATACGATATGAAATGGCAACCTCTGATTCCAAAATCAGCGTTGGTGATGCTTGCTATCTGTAATTCATACCACGTCACCCGCATCCCCCATCATGATACGTGGTCTCTGGTTGGCAGCCCATGAGGATTTCCGATTATTGTTCTTGACCTCGGTAACCACGATTTACTTAGATTTCCATCTATAACATTGTATCCTATTTCCATGACAACATTCCGAAACGTAACTAGGCACCCGTATCCACCCCTGCCGCTTTCGTTCTAATCTCCGGTTCTTCTGTAATTTATAGGCCATATTGACACGAAGGCGTTCTTAGCTAGATTTTACCTCCGCCCTCCTGACATATCGACTGGCACGGTAATTACTGCACATCACCTCCTCTGGTGTCAGAAAACCACATTAGGTCGAGGTGAGTGGCAGCTCGTTTAGGCTGTCCTTGCTGAGCCACTGTGGACATTAATTATAGTTCTTTATACTGTCAACTAATGGGCGGTGACAGAGGTGGAAACAGTAGGGGGTGAGGGCAGAGCCTTATGGGTGAACGGATATAATACAACACACGTTGAAGCAAACTCCGAAGATATTGGGACGTATCACCCAGCGAACAACATTTCGTATAACAGAAAATTTTATGTACGGTTGTAAAAATCTTGACCCTTTCCCTAGCAGTTTATTTCTTCTTTACCGTGGACTTTCTGCTACGAGCGAAAATGCATCTTATGGTCTATTCGCTTCTAATGCGAACCACAGTTAAACATTGAAATACTGGTTGCTAACCTGTCCAGTATATGTGCCAAAATTGTGAGGTGCATCTGGTGGGGTCTTAGCAGAAAAGATCGATCATTAATCGCTGAATGGAAATGCAGAAAATTTCCAACCAGGACGCAGATCTTCTTATCTCCCTCATTCTTTGCACACGCAGTAGCCTCCCTGGCCTGGTGACATTGGAGAAATTACATACCGCCAGGTCCGCCACCATGCGGAATTCTAGAATTCCGAGTGGCCATTTTTCAGTCTCCAAAAACATCGCAATTCATGGTCGGAGGATGCTCAATCAATGTCAAATGCACTTCGTGGTTGGCTGCCATAGGGTGTTGGATTCTGTGCGGTCGCGCATTGGCGTATTACCAAAACAAGCAACTGAAACGTTTTTTCGAGCCACCTTTTTCGGAAAATTTGGAAATCAAATATGAGAATTCGTGCATAATTTTGTGAGTTGACAGTTTCACTTTCGCACATGAAATAATACTTCCATGTGCAAAGGTGAAACAGTTTCCGGAGTCAAAGAACAGTACACGAACATAATTTTCCCAGTTCTTTCGACAGTGGCGATGGCTGATGTTTCCACTGCATGTTACATTGCTTTCACTCTGGGGTTTAAAGTGTCTGAGTCACACTCTTTGTGCGCTCCAAGAAGTAATTTCCTTCCCCTTCATATTGTGTTAGGTGCTGCAGATATAGTCCCATTCCAAACATTTTTGTTCTTTGTTGAGAAACTTGGGAATCCACTTCGCGGAGCCCGCTTCTTGGGAATTCACTGTTAACTTGCTTATCGTGGTATTTGTTGCTTCTTGTGTACGAGCTTAAGAGTTCCGAAGAAGTTTTAAATTATTCAGAACGAAAAATCTGAAGGTACCCCTTATGTAAAGAATGGGACCTCCCTGTTTCTCCCTTCGACTTCGCACGAGAACACAGCACTTTGAACACTCTCCTCGATCAGCTGTTCGATTCATCAGATTTTAGAAGTCAATATTAAGAGATTAACTTTAAATGTACTCCGTATGAATGACATAAATATTGGCGAGAAACTAATTAATATTGTACCTTTGTGGAATTCAATGTTTATTGACTGAAGGACTTCAGATCGCAATATATTGTGAATGAGGATTCCCATAATTCCTTAAATCAAAAAAAATTATTCCATGTTGGATAAAAGCGTTAATAATTTGAAGTTTCAAATGCCATTGAGGTTTTAATTGAGAACCAACAAAAAAACTTCCCATTCCTTCCAACAGGCTGCTTAGCTCTTCCTTCAATTTATTCAAACTCTGATGGAAGTTTGTTCCAACAACCACACGCTGGCTGCTGAAGGCAAACCTCTGCACATCTATCCTGCTACTATACTTCCTTAACTTGAATTTATGACCCCCCCCCCGTGTGTGTCTGTGTGTAGTCTGAGCAAGAGGAGGAATCCCAACATCACTGAGCTTGCTCAATCCATTCAAAGCCTTAAAACACTTCAATCAGATCACCTCGCAAAGTGCCTACTCTCCAGACTGCAATTTGTAGACAGTAGCTTTTCTTGGTAAGACCACCCTTTGTTCCCCTTGCCAATCTAGTTGCCCTTCTCTGCACCCGTTCCAACAGATCCGTGTCCTTCCTAAAATGAGGTCTCCAGACCTACGCACTATTCGAGATGCGGGCTAACCATTGCCTTGTACAATAAGATAATCACCTCCTTATCCCTGCTAGCAAAATTCCCGTGTATCACTGACAAATCCCCATGAGCTGTCCTGGCAGCCTGTCTACATTGCTCAGAGAATAACATATTTGACCGCACAATAACCCCCAAGTTTTTTTAATTTTCCACTTCTCTGAGTGCAATATCACACAGTTGGTATGTTAATCTGGGATTGCTGCTACGTATATGCAGTACTTGCACTTGTCGATGTTAAACTTCAACTGCCATTTCTCAGCCCTTTGTCTAATTTTTTAGGGTCCGTAGTCTAACGAAGGACCCTTTTTAATGTCACTCGGTTGTCTGTCCGTCTGTCACAACATCTCTGGAACCACTCAACCTATTGACTTAAATTTTGCATGCATTTTACGTCACGTGGGCCAACATAACGCCATATTAATCGTTTTTGACAAAAATTGTCTGAGAAATGTGGGAGGGGCAAAATGTGGGGGGAAATGTTGTCGACAACTTATTAACCTTATTATACACCGTTGGAAAGAGCTCAATAAAATTACTCACAGGAAAATGTAATTTTCGCGTCTCCCCCCCTTTATTTCCCTCGTTAATGGAGCTAAAAATTTAAAACTCACATTAGCTACGCGTTATTCGATGCTTATCAAGGGAAAACTATTCCGATTGAAATCTATTATTTACTTTTTGTGTTAAAATTAAAAAAAAAACAATTTTCTATTGCACTCCGATAGTGCCCTTCTTTGTACTAAGTAACTCTCCTTTCGGTGACAAAAAAGTTGCTAAATTGTTAGTTAACAATTCTATAAAGGCCATTTATAAATTTTGCAACGAGAAGTATTTTTTAACAATTTTCAAAGCTGGAGTTGTCGCGGAAAGGAGGTACTCAGAGAGCCAGTGTTGAGGCGGCGGTGGTGGGGTCTTGCACGGCCCTCACTTGCCAGTCGCTTCTCCCCCAAGACTTTAATCGCTTCTCCAGGAAGAAGTTGGAGTCGCTTCTCCTACCCTTGTCATTCACAACAACTGGAAAGACTCAAATAGACAACGTTTTCGTTAGTTCCTCAGTTTTAGGCCAAGCCAGGTACTAGAAACTTTTCTCAGTTATCATAAAGCTCTCTATTTGAGATACTACACTAACGACCATTCGTGACCACGGACCCTTCATCCTGAGTGCCTGGCACTCATAGTTGATCGATTTTTTTAAATCTTGTAGTCGCTTACCCTGATTACTGTCATTAAGCACCCCGCTAATCTTTATATTAGATTCTAGGTTCTAATATTTGATTACTTTAATTTTTATCATCGTTATTCATTGTATCATGTGATCATCTTTTTCGTGTAAACCCCTGGCTGTTGTGTACCGAGATGCGCTTTATGTATACGATAAAGAAGTCTTCAACACCAGGATATAAGAAGACACCGTGTGATTGTGCGTTCCATGGCTATTTTTTTTCGTTGACTCCCGTGGTGTGGTCTTTCCTAGTAGTACTGTTCCTGGAATTGTTTGGTGGGACAGGTTATGGCCTTCATCTGGTAAAATTGGCCAATTCAGAATCTTTGTAATTGTTGTGTTAACCGTCCTGCGTCATGAATAGGCAATCCCACATTGCCTATTCATGCCACTCAGAGGAAGTTGCAGTGTCCAGTCGGTTCGTTGTTGAAAAGCGTCACTATGTCTGTTTGTACCCAATGAGAACTTACATTCGACTCATTTTATTTTTTCGGATGTGTAAAATGAGATACAAGCAATAGGGTTTTCTTGTATTAACGAGAGCGTAGAAACGCGTTACCTTGGAGCGAAGAACCATCTTGTGATTGGATTATTCATAACTTATAGCTGGATTTCTCGGTATTTCTCGGCGAGAGTCCAACGTTTCGTGAACTCTGGCGCGTGCTCTATTGTACATTTATCATTCTGGTAAGCGCCAAGCCATTATTGTGTTTCTTAACCCTCCGAAGTACTGATTGCGTTGTCTCCAGCCTCGTTCTAAAAAACCGTATTTATCACCTCCGCGTTCTAACGCTCAACGCGTTGAATGTATGTTACCTCGTGATGACAAGAGGCTAAGTGTAATATATACCGAAAGATATTTTCGCTTCGTTTGGAGTGTTTAAATCATACGCGCATAAAAAAAAAAAAAGAAAGAAATTACTTTCGAAGGTTTTAAAGAATGGCTTAGAGATAGACACGATGTCTTTAACCTCTCAGGTATAACTGACCTCGATGCTGTTTATAATCCCCTAAAGAACTTGACATTTAAATTAAGAATTTTTCAGCGTGCAATAACATCAACAGACACTGGAAGTACCCTCCGAATCGTCTCAGAGAAAATTCCTTCGTGAAGGAGAGTCGCCATTTTTCAACAACATCGGAGTCGAAAAAGGTCTGATGGAATTTCTCTTATAATTAAAATGTTTAGTTATAGTACGAATGCATGCATGCACTCATCTGTCTGTTCTGTATTCTCGCGTGTGGTAAGGGAACACACAACTTCTCTTACTTCAAGGGGTGTACAACTCACGTGCGTGCCATTTTCTTCATGTTGTGTGGCTTGTAGCCATCTTGTTTGATTTTTTTGAAAATATCAGTTGTCTTACATTTTCTTGTTTTGTTTATCTTCCCAAGTATTTAAGAATATTATTACAACCACCCAATAATTATGTTGTTGTTAATGTGATGAGTGTTGGGTTCCCGCATTTAAAAGGTAGGTATTATCAGCAGTTTCAAGGAAATTGCCGTCTCTTTCAGCTGAAATGTGCTGTTTATTTCAAAGTAGTGCACTATCAAGGCAACTCGTTGATTTTGCAGTTTCTTTTATTTGTCAAGGCTAGCAATGTTAAAAAGAAAGAAATGGTGTTGTCAACTAAGTAAAATGCGCCCATCCACAGTTGTGAACGTGAACCTTAGTTACATGACGCGTATTTGAGGGTTTTTAAGCCTAATTAATTTAACGCTTAATTAGTGCACGAACCAACCACGTTGACGAGTGAACCCATGACCTGGGGACCGTAGTTTGCCGACCATTGGTGTGTAGCATATTCTCTCGTACACCACCCTTTCTTCTTCTCCGTAGAACGGGGGAAACAATAATTTATACCTTCCTCCACCTGCGTCCCGCTCACTTATCAAAGAACGACTGATGGGCGGAGGCCGGCCTGATGAAAGGGTTCGTTAGCCACACATAAACACGTTTTAGTCTCTCCGATCTTCAGGAGACAGCCTTTGATAGGACCTAAGTGGGAGGGATGGAGATGATAGTCTGTTGTGAGACTGCTGATGAGGAAAAGGATATTGTTACTGAAGTTAAGCATGATGGATGCGTTGTGTTCAATGTGGCGCTGTTCTTCTCGGAACTGGAATGGATAGACTGTCAATAATCATTGTGGGGACGTCTTCTAATAGACAGGCCATATACTGATTAAGTAACAACCCCCTGTTCCCCTAGCTGTTCGGCTGAAGATCGTTAAACCGTATTTGCTAAAACCTTTGTCTGTACGGAAAACAGCGCCATCTACGAAATGAGAAAGCTCCACGTTGTTTAGTACACTTTTTTTTGTTTTGTTTAAGCTTGAATCATGGACAGTTTTAACACTTAAAAGCCTAAAAGGGGTGGGCTGCTGACTATCTGACTGAACGAGTTGCTTTTAGAGCTGTCTTGAAAGTGTCTTTTATACCAAAATCGATGTATTTGTTTGAGTGCTTAATCTGGGGTCGCAACGGACTTCTTTCTTTACAAAATCCCCTAATGACAGTACCTGTTGGGATGCCCAGGTCAACTTAAAGTTCAAGAAGATGCGCATCTTTCAATTCGAAATGTCCTAAATGCGGTTAGTGTGTTTCTTTGTAAATATCTGCTAACTAAGCGTGACAGCCTAATCAGTATCCGGCAACGATCCATCCACGTTGATGCAAAGCTTCCTTTTCTTTTCATGTCCAACTCAGTTCCGCCCATCATTCTCCTAAAGTGCCTTTTTTTTAACCCTCAGTTAGCCCGTAAAATTCTCTCCCCGACAGCTTTCTAAATAGGTTCTTTTACTTTCTTCACCGATGCGTCCCTAATTATCTGCTATTGTAGAAATAGGCTGCCACCTAATTTGTAATTCTATAGCCGAATCGGAGCTGCCATTTTATTGCTAATATATGCTAATGTCACCTTTAAGTGCTCAATGGTAATCACTACTGGAGAATCATTTACCAGTTAAATTAATAGCTTCGACTGCTGATTGGTATGCAAAGATTAATCCCAGTAGCAGGACAAAATTCTCGTTTTTTTTTGTTCCGTTGGGGTCGTAAGGGGAACTGTGAAATCGAAATGTTTTTTGTGGTTAATTTATGGGAAGACTCCACGCGTGTGTTCATTCTTGTGTATGAGATAACGCCGACCTATCATTGCGAGCACAGGTGCTCACGCATCAGCTGGGTTTATGCAGTTGTAGCTTAAAAAAAAAAAAAGAAAGACAAATGCATCCTCCACATAAAGTGTTTCTATTGTTACGATTTTTTCTTTCATCTGCCCTGTCTATTCAATTAAGCAGATCTTCCCCCCACCTCACTTCAACGCTAGAGTAGATGCTATTCCAGTGTACAATTAAATTTCATCTATCTGTCTCTCATATACCGAATTTTGTTCTTTTCTAATTCACTATATCTCAATAAAGTTACCATTCTTTTACTCAATTATAAAGTTAACTGTCTTCATTTGTTTATTTTAATATTTCCGTTTTTCTTTTTTACTGTCTATTCAAAACATTAAACCTTCTCCATGTTTAACAATTGGCCGTTCCTCCTTGCCTGGCAGACGAAGTGAGAATCGATAAATGTGATATTTGGAGGTTCGTGGCTTGCAGTCCATACGAAGTTCTTGATCAACATCGGCAAGGGACGTGATCTGATGGACTTGGAAAAGGGGTTAATTGTCGTAGTATTACAAAAACTGCGAATTTTGTGGACTGTTCGCGGAGTGCCGTTGTTAAGGTGTTCAAGAGTGGACGGATAATGGAGGGAGTAGCAGTCACTGGGCTAATGGCGGGCGCCCAAGCCTCATCGATGGCCGTAGTGAACATAAACTGTCCCGCCTTGTACGAGCCGATAGATGGAAAAGGTTAACCGTGAATTTTAATCAGGAGACAACCTGGGGGGTTCCCAAGAGGACGATCCAACGAACCCTCTTCCGTATGTGTTCTGGAGTAAGCGCCCGGTCAAGGTACCTATGCTTACAGCCACCCATCGCAAATTTTTTTCCATTGACAACTGGGAAAAAGTTGGCTTTTCCGATTAATCGCTTTTCTTGGTATGTCGTGTGGAGGATACAATGAGCGTCCAGCGATAAATGGCACAGAGGAATCACTTCGATGTCCTGGTCAACTGAAACAGGCAGGTGGCAGCAGTGTTTTGGTATGGGTGATGTTTTCCTGGGAATTCCTTGGAATCGTCATAACTGTGACCTCATTTTGAATGCTTAAAATTATCTATCCATTGTGGCTTTTCAAGTACCCTCCCCCTTTCTTAGTGACTGTCTTCCCAGATGGTACATGTGTGTTCCAGCAGGATAATGCTGGCATTCGAGAATGGCTCGCCGAACACGAAAGTGACTTCCATGTGCTACCTTGGGTGCCGAATTTGCCAAATATGAATCCCATAGAGCATCTCTGGGATTACGTGGATCGACAGATCCGGTGTTTGGATCCACCATGGACTATCGCAGATCTATGGGACGAAATCCTGGCGACATAATACAACTTACTTCCTCCTACGTTCGGAGTCCTTATAGAATCCATGCCTCTCGCCGTGTGACATCGGTACGGGCGGCAAGAGGAGGACCTACTATTAGGCAGGTGGTCATTGTTTTGACTGGACAGTGTATTTTTACACATGATATTTCATTTATTGTATCGAAAGTTTTTATGCTACATAAACATAATTTTATTTTATCTTTCCTTTATTTTCAAATTTTTCGCGTGTTGATTTATTTTGGGGCTACGATGGATGGTCTCAGGCATTCCTTTTAAAATTTCAGGAATTTTAAAAGAGAAAAACAGACAAACTGGACTTAGAATGCATACTTCTTTTTTCACATCGCCCATACACATTATTCAAATGTAGATAACTAAAGCAAAGTTATAATTAAGTTTTATTAAATTATGTTTAACTCAATATTTTTTGCGCGATTGTCTTCAGGCTATCGTAATCTAATTGCAAAACCGCAAGAGTATTAAAACCTATTATGTTATCAAAAAAATTCGATAACATAATAGATTCTCTCAGTAGAGTTTATGAAGCGCAGTGGCCGATTTAGCACCTTTCTTGGGACTCATTTGAATATCAGTACATCATTGTATCACCTAATTGGACAAAACAATAAGGGTAGTGCATTTTATAACTTTTGAAATACCATGCAAGCGTGTACCAATATGAAGACTGCTGCCTTTTGTAAACGTGGACCTTAGATCGTTCATCAGCTTATGGAGTTTCAGCGATATGATGATAGTAGGATATTAAACATCCTATCGCTGACAGCTTGTTTAATTGCATTTTTTAAAAAAAAACTTATTTAAATAAATGTTTAAAAGCTTGTCTGATTTTTGACAGCTTGTTTAATTAATATTTTTTAAAAAATTAATTAAACAAGTTGGATAAATCTGTCTATGGCTGCACTACTGAGACTGCCTTCCTTAGCTTTTTAAAATTAGGTGGAACAATTTATAGATTATGAGCACCTGTGATAGAAGACTTTCTTCCCATCCAATCAGGAGTAACAAAACTTATCGGTTATTTTTACTTCTTGTAAAAATGTTTTCTCTTTCTTTAAACTATCTGTCCTTATTATCAAATTAACCCGAACCATTGAAGAAAAGATATAATTACTAATTTTGAAATTAAGTATACACGATTGGCTACAGAAGATATAAATTCTAGAGTTAAAATATAAAAAAGGGAAAGAAAAATGTCAGATTTATCCAATTTCTTTAAACAAAACAGAATTCTTTGGATGATGACTTCCTTATTTCTGTTTATCCTTTGAAACATCGATGAATAGGAAATTGTAGCCAGAACGAATGATCATCGGGCGAAAGGTCATGCGTGCGAACCTTTCACATTCCGTACCGCCATGAATCTTTTCCGTAATACTTTTCTGCGTTTTTTATTTGATTTTGGTTAAAGATCGTCGTTTATCATTGCTTTTTTTCCTTCAGAAATTCAAAGTATTTTTCTACTCTACCATAGAAGGGGGAAGAAGAAAAAAAAAAAAAACAGGAAAATCATGTTGCATGAGAAGCGTTATACGAGTGACAAGTGGATTTATTGCGCGTGTCAGAAATAAGAAGAATGCCGAAATTACCACGCTATCCGAATATTCCTGCTGAGAGAAAGACATCCCGTTGAAATAATAAAGCCTTTCAAGAAAAGAAAAAATCTTAACAATGCTCTTCCCGTGGTGATCTGTCTCCTATCCCTGCAATTATTAATTCCCCCCACTCCCTTACTCTAGCTCTGGAAATAACCCTGAGCTGGAATGATATATAACCACCACGTCGTATTTCTGGATCGTTTTCTCGTTGTTATAAATTCTCAGTGGAGGCCACCATCGTTGCCAACGGATTACATTGGCGCCTGAATTTTACCATTTCATAAAATAAAATTCACCAGAAAGACCTGCTCAAGAACTGCAGAAAAGGGAATCGTCGAGTTTAAAGCAAGTCCAAACACGAAAGGTTGTTGAACCTAACCTGCAGAGCACTAGTAGTGAGGATGGCTAAGTATTTGGAAGATTATCGACGTTTGATTTGAATTTCTGAGGTTTAACTTCAGGAAACAGACATAATGGAAAATTGTTTCAAATGGAAGAAGTCGTATTGGGTTTAAAGAGTAGATGAAGCGAGTTCCATTGAGCCATGTGTTTTTCCAACTCCTTGAAGAAACTGTCACCATAGACTTGAGGACAAACAGTATCTTCAATTCTCTATGCCTCTTCCCAGCCTCGAATAATTACCAAACCTGTTGGACTCGTGTAGGAACGGGAAATTTCTTATGTTTTTATTTTTGTATTTGTTTTTTTGTTTTGAAAAAAAGAAGACTGAGTTCTTCGGAATCATAATGGTCTGTTCTAAATCACGCGGGTAAACTCTGAGCTGTCTCGATGCCATTGACTGTAGCTCGTCCATTTGGAAGCAGCTGGTGAATAACGGAAGTAGGATGCTTACTGTAGCAGTGGGAGACCGATGCTGGGACAGTGACTAATATCCAGAAGCAGGTGTCATCAATCATTGTTATATAGCCCAACTAAAAAAAAAATTATCTAAAATCGTCAGTAGTTCTACGTTAAACTATCCAAAAACATAGGAATTGCACGCTTGTAGCGGATTACAAGCTGAGAGAATGTTGCTTGTTATATTCGTTACAAGCGCGTAATACTCATTGGTGAGAAATCAGACCCATTGGGGTTCTTTGTAAGTGCATTTTATAGGTGGAAGCTGACTTCAGATAACCCATCGGAAAAAATCCAGACTCGATATTTGGACGGCCAATAAACTGCCTGGTTACGAGTATTGTTCTGTGGGTAACATATCGGCAAACGGCCCTTAAAGGTGCCATTATTGGACTTGTCGAGAAAGTGGCATTATTCCCTCTTAATTATTGCAATCAGAGTTACACAGTGTACAACTTCCATTATATATATTCATATACAATCCTTTCCCCTTTTCATTCTTCACAAAAGCCAAATTATCTAAAAATAAAAACTGACGATCGATTTACTGGAAATGTCATCAGTTGAGAAAATTTAAATTAATATAATTAAAACAAAATTCAACAAACCAGTTCAAGAGATGAAGTGAAGTATGTAAATGTAGAATGATATTATGCAAATTAAATTTAAGAGAACTTATTAATGCCATCGATTAAACCCTACACATCACACACTGTGATATAAAAAAATATTGATAACTAGATAAAATATGCGTAAGGCCCTTACGCCTTACAAGTAGATTAGTTAATCACACTTGGAAAAGTTACGAGTATCTTAAACTAAAACCACAGAGAAAGTCCCCTAAAAGTTAATAAAATTATTGCTAATTGTTACTAAAAGGATGCCTGTAAAGGTACGTTATCAAGGGCTAGCACCATTCAATACATCTAAACAATCAAGAAAAGCTATCTGTTTCTAATTTCAACTTACTAATAACCTCAGGGGCCTGAAATACCCCAAGAGACCTTAGTGAGAAAGGGTAATAATTTAGTAGATTACTGGCAAAATAACAGATAACAGACAGAACATCACATACAAATTATATACCTATAGTGGGGGGAGGTTAGAATAGGGTAAAGAATAAGCCGAGGTGAAGGGAAGAAAATAAGATAAAATAGCACCCCAATTGTCCTCAAATTGTTCTATCGTTATGGAGTTTAAAAATTAGAAAAAGAAAGACTTAAAGAGAAGAGCAAGACATATGCCAATGAGCTCATACGTACCAGGAGCGCAACTGCTCATCCCATTAGATGGAGTCCTGGTATTTCGCTAATAGCTCGGGGCACTCGCACCTTTTCCTTGCAGTATTTACTAACCAGCGTATTTCTTGTGTTGGCCATTAATATCTGATATTGGCATTCCTGGCTTGCACTCTTCTTTCTAATGTTCATAGTCTTCATATTTTGTTTATCTAGTTCGCCGTATTTTCTTACATATATATGTATTAAATGGAATAACAAGAAAGTGGAAATAAAAAGGTAGAAAAATGGGGAAGTAGTCTTGTACAGTAAAAGGCAGCAAATGCTAAACCTAAGCAGAGCATTGATCATTCGCCGCCAGAAACCTGAAAGCAATATAGTTTCATACACTAAATCAAAGATAGCAGTTCTGTTTCCATTTTTCTTTTATGACATAATACTTCTTAAATACACGCTCCTAAATAATGCTTCCTAAATACACGCTCTTTGAATAGACCATGGTTCAAGCCCCTAACTGCTAAATACGGTCGATATGCCAACCCGCACTGGACCAGCGTAGCAGACTGTGGTCCATTTCCCTCAACGCGAATCGTTGAGGAGGCTTCCATCCTTCAGTGGATTGATAATGGCTGCAGTTTACCTAATACCTTACTTCCTAAATGAATTGCGAGGAACACAACGAATGGTCTTAGAGCAGCAATCCAGTTGACTATCGTGTTGTTGGAAACATGTGATATACTGTAATTAAATTGAATAAGATAATTGAATCCATTGTAATGAAGCAGCTATTTAACTTTATGAAACTTAACTTGTCAGATTACTCTCGCGGATTTATCAAGGGTCGTTCCACCTGCACAGATATGATTTCGCTTGTCTTGAATGTCTCGCAGGCGCTTGACGAAGGAAAACAAGTCGACGCCATCTTCCTTGATTTAAGCAAAGCCTCGACAAGGTAGTCCATCAGAGACAAACCAATAAACTGCATCACTATAGTCTCAGAGGACAGGCACTAAACTGGATTGCAAACTACTTGGAAGGTAAAGAAATTTACCTTCCAAGTAGGGGAGGTAGTGACGAAAAATAACAATACTGTACGGGACTCTATTGAGGCCTCGTGATTGGAATGAGTACACTCTAAATTCTTTAATGAGAGATCGCACGGTCTCGTACCGGCGACGCATCTTTCAAGTGTCTGCCTTATCAACTGTCGATGGTAGGTTATGCGCCTACCATAGTTGTAACGGGGAATCAGGGTTCGAGTCCGGAGAGGGAGCCTGGGAAACGGCTACCACATCCAAGGAAGGCAGCAGGCGCGCAAATTACCCACTCCCGGCACTGGGAGGTAGTGAGGAGAAAGGTAAAGAAATGTCTGTGACATTTTAAAGATAAAATCTCATATCCTTTCAAACCTGAAATTGGTGTCCCACAGGATTCATCCGTAGGCGCACTATTATTTCTTATCTATATCAACGACGTGCCAAGTACCCTTGGAGACTACAAAATCAACATATTTGCGGACGGCATAAAAATTTATAAAGCAATTTGCAATACCAATGATTGCATCATCATAAACGAAGCTCTTCGACGAGTTATTCAGTGGCTGAAGGAGAACAAAATGGCAGTCAATGAAAATAAGTGAGAGCTGATGAGCTTTGCTAATGCACACTAGAAAAACAAACTCAATATTTCTTATTGTATCAACAACAAGGCAATCAAAAAAGTTAGTACAGTCAAAAATTTAGGTATCTTTATTAAACAATCATTTTCCTTTGATGTCCATGTCTCAAACATTGTGAGGGCAGCTGGCAAAAAACTAGGTTTCCTGAAAAGAATTAACCGAGACTTCAATCAGTTGCACTCTTCATCTTTCTCTACAAAATTTATGTTAGGCCAGCCCTAGAATTTGCCTCGCAGGTCTGGTTCCCCACATGCAGCTTACCGAAAATTAGAAATTGAAAATATTCAAAAAAGAGCAATCCAGTACGTTTGCTTTAAAAGTGGCCTTGAATACAATGAGAAATCCTACCAAGAGTGGTGTGTATTCTTTGGACTTGAAACGCTGGAAGAAAGAAGAGATAAAGCCGACTTACTCTTTTTTAACCAGCTAGTAAATGGTACCATGAATTGCACTCATTTCGTCAAAAATAAACTTCAACGCACCCACAACATCTTTAAGAAACCATCCACTGCTGAAACCATCCTATGCGAGAACAAATTATGGATACTACAAGTTCTACAACAGGACTGCAAGATCAATCAACAAAGCAAATATGGAGATATTTGACACCCCCGGACACTTCAAGAGGCAACTGAAATTACTAACCTCATCCGTTACCTGAACCTTAAAACTGACTCTGATTCTGTAATGTGTGTGAAGAAATACCAGTGCTCAATCTTTCTCTTATCTATTCACCTAAATCTGACTGATCCCTTTTTTATTTATTTAGTTTTATTTTGTCTGTAGATTTCAATTTCCTGTTTTGTGTTTTCCTTATGTACGTTTACTTTTCTCTTTACTTTGGAAATTTATACTCCAAGCTTACCCTGCTTTGGAGCTGTACAATAATGCTTTGCAGCTGTACCCTCAAGCACGTTTTATTGCTGTTTTGTAGCTGTTAATAATAATATGACGTGTCATTTCGTTAGTTAATGGAGTACTGTAATATTCATTGGTATGCTTTTTTATTTCAATCCACAATGTTGGAACTAGATGATTACCATTCAAATGTAAACACGCCCGTAATTCAGAACGTTTGTGTTTACTGTTCATCTTTCAAACGAAATTAACGATGTACGTGAATCCTAAATGGAATGATTTTATTGTATTCATCAGCTTAAAATCACGTAGCCACAGTTCACATTGTACGTGCTTAAATTTATCTGAAACTTTTTTACACATCAGTATAAGTGCTATTATAACTCTGTATCTAGAAAAATCTAGGTGTTTTTTGCTAATACTTCTAATGGGTATTGCCAATATATTTAATGTTTCATTCAAAGGAGTACAAACTACCATTCAATGATTCAGGAAGACTAGCAGTTTAAAGGACAAACCACGATCAGTAAGACTGCGCGTAACAACGGAAGCACAAGATAAAACCATAACACTGATTTCTAAACGCAATCGACGACTTACTGCACCTGAAATCTGAGCCGGGTTCAACAAGAACAAACTCCAGTGTCTAACAGTGGACAATTGAAGAGTGGAAAGAGGTACTGTGGACGGATGAATCCAAATTTGATATTTTTTTGAATCGAAGCGTAGAGTTTACGTGAGATGATCGTCACGTGGTAGTGGATCCATTATGATCTGGGTTTGCTTCTGGTTTTCTTGAGTGGGTAACATCGTCAGAATTGAAGTAATTTTAAGAAAAGGGGCTATAAAAACATTCTTGAACGTAATGCAATACCCTCTGTACTTGCACTCTGCGGAAGAAATTTTATATTACAACAAGACAATGACCCGAAGAACAGCTCTAAGCTGTGCAGGGACTTTCTAGTAACTAAACAACAGGACCGGTTATTGCAAATTATGTGGCCACCCGAATCGTCTGACTTAGACCCAATGGAGCTTTTATGGGATCATCTTCTAGACCGTCAAGTCCATGAAGTATTCCCATATTCACAAAATTTATGGGAAACTTTGCATCATCTTCATTTTTGTTTCTGTTCTATGGTAGCCCAAGACTCTCGTCCAAATCCACCTAGAACTATAATTAAACATGTACTCTATGAATATTACAGGTGGCTTGAACATTATATTCAGGCCACCTCACCACCAAATTAATTATAAAAATAATTAATTATTTTTAATTAAACAAATTATTTTAATTAAACAAATTAATTATTTTTAACAAACAAAAACAACCAAAAAATTAATTTAAAAAAAAATAATAATAAAAATAAAATAAATAAATATATATAAAATAAGTAAATAACAATAAAAAATAATAAATAAAATAAAAATCCTCCCCCTCCACAAGGCCAAATTAAGCCAGGAAGAGGGAAAAAAAAGTAAGCATTTATGAACTGTAGCAACAGAAAAGAGTTCTCCTCTTCTTAAAAACTGATCTCGGAAAATTTTGTAAAGCCTGAAAGACTTCTTTATTATCTAAACATACGTACTCTTGTCCTCTGACAAGATGTGGCACAACAAGCATTAACTCCCTCCTGTAGTCCTCATATATGGGGCAATCAAATAAAATATGATGCCACGATTCCGGCAGTGTGCATGTACAATTAGGATGAGTTTCTAACCCAAAATAAAACAACTTTAGGTTCAAAGACCGTGCCCCGTAATTAAATATGATGTTTCCATATTTGGATAAAACCATTTCTTATTTGTTACATTGTGATTAAACCGCACATTGGGAATAAATAATCTGGTAACTTCTCCCATTAAGCTCTGCTCCCAACGATATTGCCACATCTCTACTAATCTACTTCTAATCACTTCATTTTCTTTTTTAACATCATCCATACAAGTAACATTTATCTCCCAAAAGCTTGTTCTTACCCTTTTTCTCAAGAAATAACAAAACGCTCTATAAATAGCATATAAATCTAAAGGCAATACCTTCCAATTACCTGTAAAGCATTTGCTGAAACGGTCTTGCATGCTCCTATAAAAGCCAACATTATTACTCTCGGTAGGGATAATAACTTTTGTCTAAACTTAACAATATTTACACGCTTAAACCATACAGAGACAGTGTATACTACGATTGGGAGAAATACCGTCTTATAATATAAACTCAAGACCCTTTTCCCAAGTCCCCAATGGTGCATTATGGCCTTAGCTGCCAATGCGCCATAAAAAACCAAACCAAAACCAAACCAAACCCAAGTCCCCAATCAGTTTTTGTTACTCTAATAACTGCTGATGTAAATTTTTTAATCTTCTTATTTAAATAATCAAGATGTGGGAAAAATGACAATTTGTCATCTGGTACAATTCCTAAGTATTTAACTTGAGATCTCGAATGTATTTGCTTTCCATTAATTATTAATTTCTGTGGCCTTCCATAATCTAACTTGCCTTTCAGCAACATCATTACTGTCTTACTATCTGAGCTCTTAAGTTTATTTACTCACATACTCAGATATTTTACTACAACTCCGATCGCCTGCTCTAATACTAAACTAGATTTATCCTCAGTAAATACTACTAAGTACTATTAATAAATACTACTACTAATCATCTGCATACGCAACCAACTTACAATGCGGAATTTCTTTCTCTAGCCACTGATTTAACACCAAATTCCAGTGTAATTCAAGTTAAACATAAGAAAGGCACTGGGGTGGATGGGATCTATCCAGTTATATTAAAGGAGGCGGCAAAGCAACTAAGCAAACCCTTAGCCATAATTATGAGAGCATCCTTGGACTCAGGGGAGGTTCCCACGGACTGGAGATGTGCAAATGTATCCCCAATTCACAAAGGGGGATCGAAGGGTGACACGAGTAATTACAGACCAGTTAGTTTAACTTCTGTTCTGGGTAAAATAATGGAGTCACTGGTTAAAGATGCATTGCAGGATCATCTAAACAAGACTGCAGCAATAATTCAGACACAGCATGGGTTTGCTAAGGGAAAAGTCTTGCCTGACAAATTTGAAAGGATGTTATGATGTGGTTACAAAGGAACTGGATGCAAAAAATAATTTTGATATGATATATTTGGATTTCAGGAAAGCTTTTGATACTGCTGCACATGGAAGACTATTGTACAAATTGGAGCAGAATGGTATTAAGGGTAAGTTGCTTCAATGGATAAAAGGATGGTTAAGTGGGAGAAGACAGAGGGTGGTAATCAATGGGGGGCTGCTCTTCGTGGACTAATGTTATTAGTGGAGTCCCACAAGATTCGGTGTTGGGTCCACTGTTGTTTTGTATATTTATCAATGACATTGATGAAGGTATATCAGGTTTAGTGTCGAAGTTTGCACATGATACAAAGGTTGGCAGGGTTAGCAATGACAGTGTGCTACTGCAACAGGATCTAGAAAATTTGGGCAGATGGGCTAAGAAGTGGCAACTGAAGTTTAACCTTGACAAATGCAAAGTACTGCATATGGGTAGAAGTAACCTCAGAGAAACGTACCAACTGTGTGGTACTACACTTAAGGAAGTAGAAAATGAAAAAGACCTGGGAGTAATTGTGCAGTCAGATATTAAGTTTTCTGAGAATTCAGACAGGCTGCCAGGGCAGGTCATGGGGTTTTGTCAATGATATATAGGAATTTTGCTATCAGGGAAAAGGAGGTGATTGTCCCTCTCTATAAGGCAATGGTCAGGCCACACCTTGAGTACTTCGTACAGATCTGGAGACTTCCTTCTAGGAAGGATGTAGATTTGATTGAGCGTGTACAGAGAAGGGCAACAAGATTGGTGAGGGGAATGAAGGGATCCTCTTACCAAGAGAGGCTTAAGTTCTGCAAATTGCAGTGGCTGGAGACTAGGCACCTGCGCGGTGATCTGATTAAGGTGTATAAGGCCTTGAATGGGTTGAGCACGCTGAATTCTGATGGGATCCTTCCACTTGTTCAGATTACGAACCTAAGGGGGCATAAATTCAAATTAAGAAAAGACAGATGTAGAATAGATGTGCGGAAATTTGCCTTTATCCAGCGGGTGGTTAATTGCTGGAACAAAGTTCAATCTGTCGTTGTGGAAGTTGATAAGTTAAATAAATTTAAGGAGGAACTGGACAGGCATTTGGAAGGAATGATGTGATTTTTTTTTTATTTATGCTGCATAAGCTCATACACTTGCCTTCTTGCATCACATGCCACTACTATTACTATTAATATGCAATTTGTCTCTTGACAATTTAAACAAAAGTCCCCAGGGATCTGTATTCCCTGTTGTTTGTACAAAATCCCTCCATGCAGCTAACTTATGTTCATATATTTCTTTGTGATATTGTTTCATTTTAATTCTGTACTGTTCTTTAAACACTAATGCATCAGAAGAATCGCTACTTCTACATCTTTGATATTTCTTCCTAAGGGTAAACACTTCCCTTCTTAAACCATCAAACTATTGGACCACCAAGGCACACATCTCTTATTTTCTCTTTTCCTTTTAGTAGCTAACAGTAAAGCTCTATACAGAGCATTTTGCACATAAAATGCATATTCAATTGTATTCAAACTGTTTAATTGACTCAAAATATTATCATCAAAATATATTTCTAAAGAATATTTAAATTTATTCCAGTTAATCCTTTTATACCCAAATCTTACATGATCAAATGCCAAATTACTATCTGAATGGAGATCAGTCAGTAATACATGAAACAATATGGCCCTGTGGTCACTGTTGATGCCACCAAACACCACATACCAATGACAAACTCTCCTGATAAGTTACTGATTTGCAATGGTAACGTCAATATTGGAACTTCCATGTAAGTTATCAGATGTGGAGGGTTCCCCCTCCACATTGAGAACACTTAAATTATGGTTTAGAATAAATTCTTCCAGCATCCTACCTCTGTGGTCAACTTTGGAACTGTGCCACAGTTTTGATTTGGCATTTGCATCAGCAGCAACCAAAAGGTTTCCACTATCCACAATTTCCATAATTGATTCCAGACACTGCAATGTATTCTCAATATCGTGAGAGGGAGGACAGTAAATTGAAGCTAGATAGAATGATATTACTGGAGTTGTTGTTGTTTGGTTTTTAGGAGCATTAGCAACTAAGGCCATATTGCTCCGGAGGTGTGCGGTGGTCATTCCCTGACCTTTCCGCATCCTCCGTATTTGGTGGCTCGCGGGCTCGAACTGCGGTCTAATCGAGAAGCATGTGCTACGCACTGCTGCTCCTGCCTACCTGGCTACGGAGGCGCCTACTGGAGTTGATATGTGCACACAGATAACATTCTGTGTGCACATACCAGAAATAACAGTGACATTAATGCTCTTATTAAAAATAACAATTGCTGATTTAGGTTTATCATTTTCTATATGCACTGTCCTTGCTGTAATAGGAAGACCAGTCACCTTGTATACCCCTCCAAAGCAACCAATATATGGCTCTTGGAAACACACAATATCTAAATTCATCTCATAGGCCATAACCCTTTCCTCATCCATTACTGACCTACTCCTTTGTGCATTTAATTGCATAACATTTATATAATCATCCTCGCTATGATATTTAAAAACTCCATATTGCTCAAATAAAAACTCATTATCCATTATTAACCTTCATACTTGCTATTTCCAAAGCACTAATATACTCTGGACAGTCATTGTCACTAACTGAATGATCACAACTTTTACCTTTCCTTTTACAATTGAGTAAAAGATATTAATAAAGATAAGAGTCACACGTAGGACTCTTTATCTTTATTAATATCTTTATTTTTCCCATAAAACTGTTTCATGTGGACATTGGGTCCAAGGAGGGCCGAATGTCCACATGAAACAGTTTTATGGGAACAGCAGTTTGCAGAGTGTCCAAAACTTAAACATTTAGCTATTACTGTGAATTTTCTAAATTTATGTGATAAATAACCTATCCTCCTCTTATACATCTGAGAATCAACCCCAATTACCCAATTTATCAACTTTCTTTTATTACCAGTTTTAAACCTAAATGATATTTCCCTCCTTCACTTCCTCCTCAGTATGTCCATAATCTCTCAGGTTCTTACAATACAAGTCATTTACAATTTCTTCTTGTGTCATCTCCTTCGGTACATCATAAATTAATAAACTTGGATTAGTCAATTTAATTTTATCTAGTTTAATCCGCTTTTCAGCCGACCGGGCTAGCCGAGTGGGTAAAGTACCTGCCCGGCAACCCAAAGGTCGCGGGTTCGATTCCCGCCTCGGGCTTGGATCAAAGTACTGCAAAAAACCTTGGGAGGTGCAATATGGCCACAGAAGCCGATGCGCCAACAACTACCAAATCAATCAAAAAATCCGCTTTTCAGTCAGTGCTTCTGACTCAATAATCTTACTTAAATCCTCCCTGTTGTCCGTTTCAATCAATAAACCTTTATTCCTAATTGTTCTTAAATTCCTTATCTTTACTTCCTTTAAATCCTCTTTTAGAGTTGTAATCACAACATCCTTTATATCCTGACTTGTTGCAAATTTAGTATCATCCTGAGCTCTCAATATAACAATGTTATTTTGATGTGGTTTCTTACGTTTCATACCCCTTTCTTCAATTTGAGAGTCTTTTAGTATTACCCTCGTGCTGGGTCAAAACCTGTGAACCTTGATGTTTCACAATATCTGCATAAGTTTGATGCTGTCGATTCTCCAGGATCCCAGGCAGAAATGATTGACCTCTAACTAAATCATCAAATAAAGCAACTCTTGTCTTCAATTCCTCTACTCTTACTTTTAGTCTTTCACTATCTATTAGTAATGCTGTGGTAATTACTTCTAAGTCTATCCACTTGTCCAACACAAAATTTGAAACTGCCTTTGTTACCCTCACTTGTTGTATAATCCACTAATAATTTTTTAAGCTTAGTAATTAACTCATATATTGAATTTACGTCTTCCAGCCTATATTTTTGCTCATGAATGTTACTAACAATGATATCACTCTCTCTTACATTGGTTCCTGTACTTCTCCTACTAATATCACTGTAAAAGCTATCTATATCAACTTCCAAATCCCCTTGTTGAAAATCTGCCTCATCCAATGACTTAGGTTCTGAGAATATTTGGAGATCTTCAATCCCCTCCCTAATTTCCTCTATTTGCACACCATGATCACAATGCTCTGTCTGCTTTTCAACAGGCTGACTAAGAGCTGTATTTGGATTAAATCCACAACTCCCAATTGCTCCTGCACTTGTAGAAGCTTCACCACTTGATCCACCTGCGTTAGCTAACTTTGGATTTTTTCCTTTTAAATACTTTGCATCCATTAACTTCTTATTTTGATCTGAATGTAATTTTGGAACCCTAGAAGGAAGTGGAGGGAAAGCACCAATCTCCTCCTCCTTTTCTTCTCCCTTCAATGTCTTCCTAATGAGCTTACTTTCAATTTCCTATAGCATAATCTGAGAGAGAGAACAACAAATAAACCATAAGAAACAACCGAACCTAAACTTATTGCTATCTTCCCACTGTAATGATCAGTATACTATTTCCTGGGAATAGAATAAAATCTCGCCGAGGATATTTTGATGAAAAATCAGTATAGTTGTTAGTATTAATCATTTCAATATTTTTACTGTAAATTTTTCGATTATTAATAAAAACAAATTCCTAAAATACTTTGTAGTGTGTTGTTTTTATATATTAAACCTTACATTGTCATCGCTAATTTCAAAAATAATTAAAACTGTTGTCACACGTTGCGATTCCAAACTTTTAGGCGGGAGTGTAGATAAAAGTAGAAAAGTCGTTGCTTTAGACCATGTTCAGTATTTTTTCTTGACGTGCCCCTGTTTTCTCGAGGAATATTGTACTCGTTTTATGCAGTTTTTTCCTAAGAAATTTACGTCCTCGAGGTACATTTTCGAGATAATACTTGTTTATAATATCAATGACTAGAGTCGTACAAATGGGGATGCACTGGATGCGATGGTCCCAGGCCTCGACACAGAAGGGAACTCCAAAAGAGACCATTGCACAGCCCTGCCAATGACGATTGACGAATTAACCAGAACACGTGATTAACACAACTAAATTTACCACAGATATTAAAAATTTATAGACAGATTTTCAATAAAGAATTTGTGTGGTAACGTACCCCGAGGTGGGTGGATAGGTGTACACCGATTGAACACATTACGCTGAACGATGATTCGAGAGAGATTGTCTTCTGGACGTAGAACGAGGTCTAAGTACTGTCCTCAACAACTTGTAAATATGAATTAGCACAAAGGAAAACAAAGTGTGTGTGTATGAGTATTTTCGAAAGCCTATTTCTCTGTTTTCGGGATGAATATCCCTTGTTAAAACCGTTCACTTCCGCTTCAGCCACCTAACCCATTCTCGCTTGAAAAGACCTCAGTGAGTCCATCTTATCATTGACAGGAATCGAACCCGGATCCTTCTAAAGGGGACCACAAGTGACACAGCCAATATACTGCTTCAGAGACTGGTTTCGAAGACAATGAGGGATTTCCTAGTTGAACTTCAAAGTCACACCCCCGTCTTCTAAGCATCTCGTAGATTACAGTTCTGACACTACTGAAGTCAATGTAGCTTGATACGGCAAAGGTCAAATATAGCGTTCAATATTAAATCGCCATCCACGTGGCTCAGTATTGTGTGAAGCTAATAGGTCATTAACAATAACAAATGAATTACCGTGTGAATGATGTAGATTGATTGGGCACTGTCAGCCCCCTCCCCCACCCACCGACCCACATGCCTGAGTAAATGGGTGACTGCACTACGCTCACCGACGAATCGTCTGACCTTGAGAGCTGGTTTCTCCACCCTTGCCAGAAGTCCTTGTTCCGACGCTGACAGTGCGGTAACAGGGAAGTTAGACCTTTGTTTGAAAAAGATCCCTTCAGAAAGCTTTCCAGCCCACCCTTTTCGGGCCGATGTCACTCCTCGAAAAAGGAAGATGCTGAAAATAAAGTGATTGCGGTTTTCTTTACTTTTCGGTTTCGTTTTACAATTAAAATGCTCGACACAGGTGTGTGAAATATCAGTATCTGCAGGGGCGGTCTGTGACTTTCGGACCGCAAATAGAAATTATGACGCTTTAAGTTGTTTCTTAAATTTCTTTTTTTTTCGTATGAATTGTAGTTGAACGTGCTTTTAAAATGTCACGTCAGTGCTCGCTAAATTACCACTCATTGTAATCTTGTTGTTGGGTTTTTATGCATCAGCCACTTAGAAAATATTGTGTAATATGTCTGTAAATTGCGTGTGTCCTTTGGTCGATTTGCTGTTTACTAGAATTCGAACAACTGAGCTACCGCGAGGGCACGAAATTGCTTGTTGCGATAGCTATATGTATTGCAAATGTCCTGGAAGCGCAGTGAACATGTCAGGAGAGTGTTGACAACATGCTCTTTGATGCTTTTACTTCAGGTCAGCCACCTAGTGAATACCACTTTCATAAATTCTGAGATTTTTCCATAATCAGAAATCACAAGGATTAATGTCTGGACAGTGAAGGTGGCAAAGTGTTGGAAAATTATGTAGTCTTCATCAAATACGGTTCAAAGCAACTGCTTTAACGTGTATGACGGAATTCCATTCTGAATAAAAATGGTTGTCTAAACATCCTCTCTCTTTCTCGGACAGGAATCGTATTTAGCCAGAGTATATCAAAACAAGGATCACTTTTAAACGTATACGGACTTCATCAAAAAACGAGCCCCTTTTAAAGTTTTCTGTGAACCACGCACAAAATAGTAACGTGTGGGGAATTACAGTGGAACTTAAGAGGCGATGTTCCCCATATCCGATGGTTACGCGTATTTACACCGCCGGTTGGCTAGAAATGAACCTCGTCAGTTCAGAGTCCATATACTCGTGGGAAACCATAGAGCGAATTCGGGTCGATGAGGATCAAGTGGAGTTAACTGGCGCACTCCTTCAAGTTCCATCTGCTGTGCTTGTTAACTCCACGTGATCTCCAACAGCGAACGACTTATAGCTTCAGTTTTTGGCTACTGTGGAGCGGAGTTAGTTGTTCTAAGGAGAGGATAGCAAAGATTCTCCTCCCGAAACTTGGGTTTTTCATCCAGCAAAACAGGCAAATCGATCAGACAACGCTCGCAATTTACAGACATGATACACACCGGTAGACATGATACACTGAGGGTAGCCCTACTCTCAGGTAATCCTAATAGGGCAGTTTTTTAGTATGGAACTAGATGACATGTGGGCTCTTTTATTACAACAACGTTACCGTTGTCGTAGCAAAAGAGATTTACCAACAAAGCTCGACCTGTCATTTTCAGTAGTTCCATTGACTTCTTTTATCACATTTAAAAAGTGGGTGTCACTAGTCATGCCATGAAATTTACTTTGCCGAGTGACTCCATGTAGTGTCAGAGTACTAGGGCGCATCTGACACTGCATAGAGTCACTTCTGGAACTTTTTTCCCCCGGCTTTTGTTTTTGGAGAGGTCTAGACGCTGTCTATTTCAAATTTTATCTCTGGAAATTAATGCTTTAAATGTTTTTTGAATTCAGTATCATACCTGTATGTCCACCAGTTTTCGCACCAGATTTCTTAAAGCGCTTTTTAATTGTCCAGAAATGACCAAATCAAACTCTACTCAGGATTTTATAGCGGTTCAGTAATTTTATGGGATGCATGTGGCTTTGAATTGCCATGATGCAATGCCAACTCCTTGTTGGAGTTCTACAAGGTGGAGTCTTATCACTATACTGCCATACTGATCCCGTTCGGAAAGGGTAGGGATGATGTATGCACTTACACAGACGATATTAAGATTCTAAACTATCCAACCGTCCTTGTATGACCAGATAATTCATAATAAGTGCATTGTATGACCAGATAAATCACATTTTTCTGCAGTTATTCATGTGCATACTTAGACAAATTTGGCTTGCCACTAAATCCGCAGAAGACTGTAATGATGGTGTACTCTCTGAAAAAATTCCCTCGCTCATACAATCAAAATTAAATGGCATAACTATTCCAATTGTCGAGACGCATAGAGATCAGTGAGTAACATTTGACACTAAACTTACGTTCATGTCGCATACTGATCTGATTGTAAAGAAAATAAAATTAACTACTTACGTTGGGCAACCAAACAGCTTCTTGCACATGAAACAAACTACAACAACCGCACGATATTTAAGAACCGGTGTATTCGTCCATATTGCATAGCGCCGAATTGTGGGCGTTTCGGCACAATTCGGCGCCATACAATACGTCAGCCACTCAGACACATGAGGAGAATATATGCTACTGACTTCTGTCTGCTGAAGTGGGCAACCAATAAACACCATCTCCTCCTTTAGTTAAGAACCATGCAGCTTGTTGAACAGCTTAAACTACAGCGTTTACCAGACATCGACTAATAACTATAATAAATATGATGATTGGCGTGTTATCATCACCATGATTCTGGCAGCTTTGTGAATGGCGCATCCCACCATCCTCTTTCATCCTCAAGGATTTCGTGCCTTAAGACGCACGAAATACTTGAGGATGAAAGCCGACAGAATGAAGATGGCCGATAGGTTTATATCAGCCAGGACGTTGGAGTCAATTCACAGCTTACCACATAGGGAAATTGACTTTGATAAGCTTGTAGAAGATCAGAACTATTGAAGATAAACCGCGGTGTGGTTCGCTCTGGCTACTGTTGCCTAGCAGTTGTGTGTGTCTATGAACAATTGTGTACTCATCTGTATTCGCTTATGTGAACAAGTGCATATCATGTATATAGAGTGTATTTCAGCTGCTGTGTAGTTATACTGAACAGTTTGTATAACAACTACCAGGACTCTAGACAGAAATGTGGTGTTAATCGATTCATCTTATATTTTAACTATTCTTTTATATTTTATTATATGTCAATCCTCTGGCATTTACTGCCGTGAAGGGAATTTGTCCCTTACCAATGTGTCACTATATTTATATTTGGTAGGACAAATAAAGATTTAAGATTCCTTTACTTCAAGTACCACATCTTATTGTTTTGATACTAAATTTAACTATTTTTTTTAAAAAAATTCTAGAACTCGCATCTTCTTGGGTTACAATGATTTTGCAGATTCGACCAATTGTTTCTGGGTCATAATGATGAACCCATCATTGTGGCCCAGGTCTGGAAAACTGGAGGCCTGAAAACTCCTCAAATATTTTCTACCTATTCTTCCTTTTTGAGACATTTCTACCCATTCGTAAAGACTTCATTACTCAATGCATATTCCATCATACTGCTGCTGTATTCATTCTACAGATTGCTGATTGTTTTATTCTTTCAGCATTTAAAAAAATTGAGTGCCGATCGATCTTCGGGCAGTCTCGAAAGGGAGACCCATCTTGATAAATAAACGACTGCTGTTTAATTTTTGAAGTTTTATCATATACTGTATTTTAATTTGTCATTTCTTTTCCAATAATATTTGTAATCTGGAAACTGTCATCTGCATATTCGCGATCTCCTCAGCCCTTCCAGCTGACACATCTGGATATTGTTTTTCGACTGTTTTGAAAATATCTACCGTCGAATCTTATCGAGACGGATACGGAAAGAATTTTTAGTTGGCCAACTCTTCATCATAGTCGAATCGGTCTCCGGCGAGCTGCATGATTTCTTCGTTATGGAACCTGTGGTTTTTCATCCAATGAAACATTCAGAGTGAACACCGCTAGCTGATTAGCTCTTTGCGAATTTGAGCCCATGACCTTTCACGATAAGGTACCCTTTTCATAAATTCATGCATTTATGCAGTGGAGGTAAATATGTATTGACTTTTGAAATACTTGCCTTTTCAAACAACCCACTTGCCCTTCCACTGAGTTGAAAAAATCGAAGTACATTCGAATGTTCAACAAGATGACTAACGGTTTTTTAAGGGAGTCTGAGTTCGCTATTGTCAGTGGAAATGTAGGATTCCTCCAGGTTTTCTTCCCGAAATTTTTTAAACCACCAGCAAACAAACTTTAGGACACGTGAGAGTTACAGATATGAGGCACATGTGTCTAATGCCCAAGATGTCTGTTTGACTTCTGTAGTACTGAAGACCATGTTGATTCTGTGGTAAAGGATGCCATTCAGGTCTGTTTCAGCAAGAATGGTATCTTGAATAGAACACACAGCGTGGGTTCGTTGTGGGAAGGCCATGTCTGACCAATCTGGTTAATTACTATGAAGTAGTCAGATGCAGGTAACAATTTTTAAAAAATATACAATTAGACTTCAGTTAACATTTTGATATGGTCCCTCATGGAAGGCTGATATATAAACTGGGATTTTTGGTAAGATCATACGCTGGATCGCAGACTATCAAAAAAGATGGGAGACAGAGGTTGTCATAAACGGTTAATCTTCAGGGTGGACCAGCGTAATAAGTAGGATAGCTCAGAGCTAGGTGTTGGGTCCCCTCCTATTTATAATTTTTATAAATGATGTTGATAAAGCTATCCAAAGGTACCGTCAAAGTCTGCTGATGGTTTGAAGGTGGTGGTTAACAATCAGACCCAAGCCATATTGTTTCAAAACGACTTTGATCGATTGCACATACCGTCCGAAAAATGGCAACTAAAATTTAATGCTTCTAGATGTAAGATTATGCATTTGGGGAACAGAAATCCCGGAGTCATGTGTAAACTGGAGGAAGAGGATCTAAAAGTGATTCAAGACGAAAAACATTTGTGTGTAATTAGGGAGATCGGATTGAGGTGTATAAGGCGCTTAAGGGGTTGGGAATGATTTATTAACAATAAGCAAAAATGTAAAATAGCAGGCAATAACAAAAGACTGGATCCCATGAAGTTCACTCAGAGGAAGAAGGTTGTCAAACATTGGAATAAGTCTCCCCCCAGCGAGGCAGTGAATACAGCTTAATTTAAAATGGAACTTGTAGTTACCTTATGGGAATGGAAAATAATGAGGGTTCCGTTTTATTATTATTATTATTTTCCCTGATGCAGAAAAAAATCCGCTTGATTGCATCATTTGACTCTACTAATGCTGATCATTCCTTAACTTTCATTAGCTCACCAGTTTTACAAGGTTAGGTCACAAGTTCTTCCAGCTGTCAATGATACTTTATATAAAAGAAAATTTTCTTATATCCAGCCTACAACTCTCCTTCCTTGATTTTAGTAAGTTCACTCGTTTACTTTGGCCCACTTGTGAAAGATATTGAAATAATCTAGTTATCCGAAACATTTCAGCTCTTTGAACACCTCGATAAATTCCGTATGTAGACGTCTAGTCTTGAGACTTTGGAAAGGCACGCAAGTCTTTGTAAGAGTACTAAGTCTCTCTCTCTCTCTCAGTGCTTCTTTTTATCAATAACTTGCTGCTCTTAGTGGTACCTTTTCTTCAAGTCCACATCCTCCCTAGAAATTAGAGCTCCAAATCTGTAGATTTGGAGCTGTCTAATGAAACAATTTACCTTTGTCTCTTTTAGTAAAATTCTTGTATATCAGAATTAAAGCACTACGTGCTGTTCTGGCAACAGAACAATTCTAAGGCCTGACGAGAAGTCGAGCGAGAGTGCAGTAGCACACGCGCTTTGAGTGGACCGTGGTTCAAGTTCGTGAGTGCTAAATACGATTAACGATTGTATTCGCGATTATTGTAAACTTCTCTGACTCGGTGGTTGTGCAGAAGTATAAACAAGAGCATTTTTTAATATTCAAATTTGCCAACGTTATCAACCCACAGTTGAGCTTGATTAGCATCGAAGGAACTGGTGATGGATATTTGAAGAGTTGGTTATCGCGGTTTGTCAAACATGTGGGAGGTGGAAATCTGTTCTCCCGTTTCTGGGAGAACAATTAAATCCAGAGGCCTTAATCGGGGGACCGCTGGGAGCCTGTCATTTAAAGGTTGTGAAATAGGAAGGCACAGCGAGGTTGGTCTCCATAGATTTCGTGCTAGCTCTCGACGTTCCTGCGTACTACAACTACATAAACCTCTGGGTGTGAATTGCAGTCAGTGTAAGAGTCATTACAAATCCGAGCCCATTACAAAAGGCATTTTCATTAATCACAAGGAGAAAGTTGGCTTGGAAATCCTACACGTCAACTTCCATCGAATACCTTTGAAATGTCACACCACTAGATTGGGTTTCTCCAATCTTTCACATAGAACTTGCCCAAAGATGAGTGACATAATTCTAGAGACCATCCTTTCCACCAACACAAGTGAAATCTCAATGGGCAGCCATTAATCAAATGCGAATTTCCAGATAGTATTAGAGTTAGCAGTTGGTAGAAGGACAATTTGACGATTTCTTGTTAGAAAAGATTTGGCTTCATTTTGGGAGTCAAATCAAATATATCCTTAGGTAACACAATTGAATGATATTGTCAGAAAGTAGAGATGGAGAGAAATTGTGGTCAATGGCCAGAAAAGAAAGATTTTCTATTTTGTTGCTGTTTTTACAGTTGCCATTATTTTTCTGAGAAACAAACACATCCTGAAAAGAAAACCTCATCCCTGCCGTTATATTTGATTCCAAAGTATTGTTCAACGTTGCCACTTCCTGTTGACCATGCGCCAGATTCTTATAGCAACGAAGAAAATCATTGCTGTCTCTCCTCTGTCGTTAAAGCGAAAAGAAAAAAAAAATGAAGAGCACGAGCTTTGCTAGCTATCCAAAAGTGCCTTAAACCTAAATGTGTGCGCGAGATTAAATGTCCCAGGGCTAACTGAAGTCTTTTGCTTTGCTAAAGTTATCGCTCGTTGCTTTTTATTTTTTTTTTTCTTTCTTTTTTCTAGACCTACGTAGACGGATTATTGGGCGTTGGTTGGCAGCAGATGGGGTGTCTGCCGAAGGCTGATCCTCGCTTCCAGCCAACTCCCCCTCTTTTCCTCCCACCGCCTCGGTTCAGTCGCTGTATAACGCAACACTAGTGACGTGATTTTGAGAGCGTTATTAATCACGACCCGTTTACACGTGCAGCGTCGCGGTGTTAGAAGGTGGAGGCCACCTACTGGCCAGTTATTCATCTAATCAAAGCTACAGGTTGAGCCGGAGATTGGGCTTTTTCACCACATTAGTATGAGCTGTCACAATAGCGTTATTTGTCTGTGCAGACAGTTTACCAAGAAAATCGAGTAAATGTTGACCGACTACTTCGTCTTGTAAAAATTCTGGCTACAGAATATAAATTGTGCAGCAGGAATTTTTAAACTATTGCTATAAACCACCATTTTTTTTTTTGAAACAGCGTATACTGTATATGTTTTTCTGAAATGCGAGAAAAATTAGCGATATAGAAGTTAGTTAATCTTTTGCTCACCAGATGGCGCTGAAATTCGTTCGAATTCGTTTCAGAGAAATAAATGACACAATCTGACATCCTCTTCAATATACCTTTATTTTTCAGAAAATATTTACAGTATAATAATTATAATAATAGTAAGAAGCTCTACATTTCTACATCTACGAAATATGGCACGTGATCACGGCGGTGGTTATTTCATGTCATGTGAAGAAAGTGGAAAGGTCGCCACTTGAAACGTCACATAATGGCATAAAAGCTTAACCAGTGCAAGCAAGATATCTCGGCAGATGATGCTGGCATGTGTGTGTGTGTCGAATATTTTTTCTTATAATATATATATTGCGAACACAGAAATTCATAATGTCTTTTGTAGATAATATATGGATACATATTCACAAGTATTCACATAGAGATCTCTAACAATATTTAGCAACAATGAGATGCTGCGATAATTGTTCAGCGCGTGCGCCTGCAAGTTTTATACATTGTTTGAAATATACAGTTCACGTGGTAACATTGTTCGAAATATATTAGAATGACGTCATTGTTGAAATATACATGGAATAAAATGCAATTTTCTGGTGACAGCCACTCCAATTTTAACTCTTTTTTTATTTACTTTTTTCCAAAGACCTGCTTCCATCTGTTGCTATCAATACTAATAAATAATAATAAAGTAATTTAAATAAACCACGAAATAATGCTACTGACGTTTATTATTGTAACTGCCAAAGAACTTTGATATCGGTCGTGAACTCTTCGCATTTGTAATTCGACCTCTGCTTCGATGTCGGCAGCTATTTTACCAAACATCACTCGA
Source organism: Mastigoproctus giganteus (assembly GCF_048544385.1). Classification (NCBI taxonomy): domain Eukaryota; kingdom Metazoa; phylum Arthropoda; class Arachnida; order Uropygi; family Thelyphonidae; genus Mastigoproctus; species Mastigoproctus giganteus. Next base: position 179,288,011 of record NC_143583.1, on the reverse strand, counting down.
GGGTGATGGGTGGGGAACTCTTCCTCGGGCAACCGTGCATGCCAGACAAGGTAGGATAGGCGTAAAGGCGGTGCAGATGGGTTTGTACAAGCAACCATATCGTTCGGATCATAAATAGGACTGGTTAGCCTCAACGCCTGCTGCAGCCAGACGCCTCGAGGCTGGGGCGGGACAGGTCAGCCGGATCCTAGTTAAGTGAAGCCTGCCCTACCCAGTACTATCTCTTATGGGAGCGGTGCGACCCATGGTCAGCCTCTCTCTCTCATTTTTTATAGCCTCTGGCTGATTTTTTGTATTATTACCGGAGCTGCCGCAGGCTGAGCCCTGCTTATTTCTACCCACCCCCCTAGCGTTCTTGCCTTCTTTTTTTAAAAAAGGAAAGGAAAGAACATGCAACTCACTCCATGCCGACTTTCACCCCGTGACCTATATTGTTCGGGCAACGGCATTCACCAACACTGAGACCAAGCAAAAGATGAAGAGAAGTAAGGGGAGGAGCTGACTCACGTGAACACGCAGGGAGTTGAAACTCGCGAAGATGTACGCCCTCATTTGTACTTCTATTCTCTCCTACTGCGAGGGATGAAAGAGTGCAAGAAACAAAAGCGAAAGCTCTGTACGGGAAGTTGGCTCAGAAGGCGAAGGATTTGTTTAGTTAAAAGCCAGACTTACCAGATGTCGCTATTAGAGAGATGGATAAGAGGTGGAGTCTTAAACGAAGGTTACCGAGTTAACTATCAGGAATTACCCGAGAAAGCGAAAGTGGTTCATAAATGGCCGTCTGGTCGATGGAGCTGCCATTACAAAATCCGTCTGTCAACAGAGTAGCGGTTTTTATGCGCGATAATATTTGGCTCGCTAAAAATAAATGTTTTGCAATTTCACACATTTATATCCGACCAAAAATGAACAATATTTACATAGCAGACGACAATATTAAGCAGCCGAAAAATATTTTTCATTGTTTAGAATGAAAGCTGAGCCAACAATGAAATATACGGTTGATGCAGCCACATTGTTAATTGTTACTGTATTTATTTAATCTAAATATAATATAATCGCTTTATTTGGACCAAACTCCAAAACAAGTGCACCAATCAAAATCAAAATACAGGATATGAGCGTCGTACACAAAATACCCTCTGCGATCGGGGATTTTATTATTTTCTCCGAACCATCCGATCTGGTGCGATGAAAACGTTGCGTGAACGCCACATCATCGGAGATATTTAAATTAGTCGTTTGCCACCAGGTGGAAATGGGCGCCAATCTTCAGTCTGTCCATTACCGCGGATAATTAGTCGGAGTTTGCGTACGTATACGTAACCATTAAGTTGCGGTGTCAGTTCGGATAAATGGATTGCGATTAGCAACGCCACCATGCTGTGATTAATGGAAGTAACACCCATTAGATATACGATATAGGTAGAAATTTGAAATGCAGCGATCCAATGTGGGAAAACACAAAGGAAACTCTGCGAGGGAAAAAAAAAAAGTACAAAATTCAATTATATTTTCGTTCACTTTCGCTCTGTCAAATTATTCCATCGTATGCTCTTCCAATTAACGTCAGCCTCGTGTTTTCTTTTGGCTTTTTCCCGATGTTTTCATTAGTTCTAATCTATTTTTTGGAATTCAGTTTTACTCTTTATTATCTTTCTGGCTTTTTCGCTGTCCCGTTTCATTTGTCTCTCAGGGTAAATGGTCATCACATCGGGGAGATTAAGTACACTCCCGGCCATGCACAAAAAGTCACTCCAACTTCCCCCAGTGCATTGTTGCTTTGTATTGCAATTTCACTAATCAGATGAATATTGAGTCGGCTGGTTCTTTATTCATTCCAAATCTACATCGAGTCACCTTGCAAGATGTTCATCACCCAAGAGTGGGTCCATCTCTTATCTATCAACTGTCTGTTGTCATGGTAATTCTAAAAACCATTTTGGTTCTACGGTGCTGATTTGACTGAATGTCATTTGAAGGCGAAATGCTAAAACTATCAAAAGAACACGAGTTTTAAAAATATACGATGGCGTTAATCCACACGCTTATAACACGGGCTGATTTACCTGTCTGGGAGGTTCTCTTCATATCTTCGGATGCCATGCAGGGAACAGACAGATGGGGATAGAATAATTTAGAAATTGACCGCTGCAGAAAGATCTAGGAACCTCTTGATTCTACAACTTCTCAATCAGCAGCCCATTAATGTGTACAGATGGACCAAAATCTAAGTACGTGAAAACCGAGATATGAAATATTTTGCCCCGACTTCTGCCGTGTTTTCATTAAGAAAAATTGTTCATTTTTGTTCAGTGTTTTCCAATATTTTCTGGCTTCAATACTCATTCCCGAAGACCAAACCACTTTCCTTCGTTTTTGTAGATGTGACTTGATAAAATAAAACTTGTAACGTTAAGAGTGAGGAAGGACAGTTCGAAGAAGATAAAATTTAACGTAATATACCCTACGTAAAATAAATTAAGTAAAGCAGACGTGTCAGCTGTATAGACCAGCCTTCTTAGGCACTTGCAGATTATGATAAAAATATAATAGCTCAAAAAGTAAGAGATGGGAAGCGTAGCATAGACAGAAAAGGTTCATTGGGGAACAAAACAGTCATTCTCTGAGAATGAGCTTGGGTCGCATATTTCTTCTGGAATGAGGAGATGGTTTTCAGTCATCAGCCTTGCAAATTTTTGTGAAACTGACCAAAGGATAGTGACCTCATCTTTACTGTAGTCTGTTGGAGTTATTCCGTTCAATCAAATCTGTGGGTGTGTTGAAGTAGGCTTCTGGGATGTACATAAGGGAACATTCTACTGGGGGAGATTTCTTTTGATGATGGCATTGATGGTTTCTCTTTATTCACAGCCGAGAGAGAGAGAGAGAGAGAGAGAGAGAGAGAGAGTTCTGTCTTGGGAAGACTCCTGGTTTACTGCTATGGCAATATTAATGCCATTTAATCCTCTTCCCTTTTGAAATTGTGGTGGTTTTGAGGAGGGTGGGTTGGTGCATGACACCGATTACTTTCTGGTCATAGTCTTTATTGTGTATTATATCTAGAAAAGTGTGCGCTCACTTGCTTTGCACGTGGTGCTGTTGAAAAACCGGAACCAGTGTATTGACTAACTTATGTTAGTGTTTATCCCAATAATCCATTATGAGAAAAGTGGCCATAAAAACAGATGATGTTCCAATTTAAGTTTAAAATGCAACCCCGCCTCCTGAAATGCATTTCAGCTCTCCTCTAGTAGGTCTCTCTGTGCCCGTGTTTACAAAATAAGAGCAATTAGTTTTCCTTACATATGGACAAATCCCGATTTCAAAAGTTTACCACAGACAACAGAGGAAACCCAATAACCGACTTCTACCCTGTGCTAAGCCCTCCGCACGAGATCAGTTAACTGCAGTCCAATAAAGATGCTATTAAGGGCGCCTCCGTAGCCAGGTGGGCAGGAGCAGCAGTGCGTAGTACACGCTTCTGGATTAGACCGGGGTTCGAGCCCGTCACCACCAAATATGGAGGATGCGGAAAGGTCAGGGAATGACCAGCGCATATCCCGGAGCAATATGGCCTTAGTTGCTAATGCTCCTAAAAACCAAATAACAAACAATAACAACGCTATTAAGAATTCCCAAAGTCTCAGTCGGGATTTGAACTCGAGTCTCTCCAAACAAGTCAGAAGTGGTGAACCCACTGTATACGTACAGCCAAGAAGGACTTTTTTGAAAAGGTATAGTCGGATAGAGGCTCTTTACTTTATTAGAAGTTAAACAAAAAAGGACCTTTTCTACTCTATCTCATGATCCAGATCTCACCTGGGATCTAGTTTGTCCATTATCTGGCTGATGTAGTACCCTGCAGAGATCCTAGAAAAAAATTATGTACATTTAAATTAAATTCAAGCTATTAAAAAATAAAATAAAAAATTGTTTAATTAAATCATTCTCTTTCCCTCTTGAACAGCCCAAATCTGCTCTAATCCTGTACTTGTCACTAATACGCTAATTTTGTTGTCCCATTCAGAATTTGCATTCACCCATACTAGAAGCTAAACTTAAAACAAAAATTAGAATTCTAAAATACTTAATTAAATGGAATACTTAATTATAGTACTTCACATCTTTCCTGATTAGATCTGATGGCAGGATCCCATATGGAATCCAGATTCGCTTGCCAATTATTAAGTTCTTATACTGTGTGGACGTTTTAATGCTTTTTATAAAAACCTGAAATAAAATTCGCTTTGATAGCAACAATTCACGTGGTTTACTTAAGTGTTCTTCACATTTCATTATAAACTATATTTGCGTAGTGGTTATTCCAAGTTGAACTGAATAACAAGAAGCCTCCGATCCTATTGAGTTCCCCTCAAAAGTCTTCAACTCCCCTCTACGAACACCAAGTGGAACAATCCAGCACGAGACCAGAGCTACACCCAAGATAACGTCGCTACCCTTCAGTGAACTCTACGAAGATCTGTACAGCTGACTTCAAAGTGTAAAGCACCTCCTCATTCCAGAAGAAACACGTCACATTGGTGTCTAGCCAGATACCGATATCTGGTTGATTGATAAGCACCGAAGAAGGTTGATTTATAGGGCTAAAACTCACTTTAATATAATTCCAGCTATTCTACGAACGTTATGCTAAAGTTTACCTTTGTTAAATGCAAAGTGTCTTTCTTAGTCACGTGCGTAGTCCCCCAGGCGTACTTAAGAGAAGTCATGTCCTTGTAGATAGCGCAGCTATCTAGTGATGAAAGGCTCAACGTCAAAAATTCGATTTGTAAATGTTACGCTACCTGTTATCACGATGGTTGTCACTATAATAAGTAGATGACACATGTACATACGCACTTCATTACCGATGCACCATTATTTTACTCCCCTTTTTGTTTATTCCTCCCTCTCTCTCTTTCTCCCCCCTCCCTCCCTTCTTCTGTGTTATTTAAGAACGAAGTACTGCTATAGATTAATAAAACAGGCAATAAACGACCATATCAAATAAGTTACTAAGAAATAATGAATTTAAAACCTCCATAAACTGTTATTGGAACAGTCAAAACCCATCGACAAAACCTTCTACGTTAAAAACAGAACACTTTCATGGAGGCAATTGCTTATTCTAACCTTGTAATGGCAAAGCATAAATCCGATTTACAAGAATCGTTTCAATAACATTTAGCGCAGACCGGAAGCACTACAATCAAGAAGCCAATGGAGGATTCTTGAAAATCTTTGAGTCAATCTAAACCACCAAATTAAAATATCGTTATAACTACGACGTCCGAAAAAAAAGAAAGAAAAATTTCTCGAACACTTCGCGAATGTGGCTTAAGTATCCACAGAGTGCCATCTGATAGACACACAAACATTAAATTGAAAGATCATCGGTGGTGTTCAGTTTATGGAACTCGAAAATTTGCAATGGCAGAAGACTGTTATTGTCCTTCTACGCATGCGTAGCTCTTTCGTCGCCCTCGGACATTCAGAGAGGGACGGATTTCCTTACAAACAAATACTCACTGAACTGCTGTCCTTCGACCCCTCCACCATTAGAGGCCATGACCCTAAAGCCGTTATTCAGGAGGCGGGCAATCGTCTGTAAGGAATTCAGTTTGCAATAGCCGTTTAGTGGAAACCTAATCACGTGTTTGGAGTCCTGGTTCCAGGCCACCCCACTTCTTGCGTCCATAAGGGCCTGGCCGATTTCGGGAAACACATCCTCTACTAGACTGCGTTCGCCACTGATCATAATCCTTTCTCCCAAGTCGGGACTCACGTTCAAGGCGAGGCACTGGAATCCGTTTTCAACTTTCCTGTCGTCATTGTGGTGGTTGCCTGTTTGCTGAGGGCAGGAACTCTTCAGACTCGATCTTCCTCTGTTGTTGTCGTGCCGGACGCCTTCTAGTTGTCGCAAGAGGGCAGGAATATCGTAGAACCTAGCTTCTTCGTAGAGTAGATCGAGCTCCTTGAAATCATCTGGAATAGCGAGAGTGTTTGTCCTCAGGAAGTTTAAAATGTGCCGGAACATCTTTCCATCTCTGTCGATGAAGTAATGTTGCTTAAGGCTGTCCAACACAATTGGGATGCTTCCATTGAACATGCGAGCCAGTCGAGAGTCCGGATGTCTTGAAATAAAACAAAAAATCTATTACAACGAATAAAGATAAAATACAATATTAAGTTAGAAGCTGTCACAGATATCGACAAATACTAATTTAAATGTACATAAATACCACCATTCCAACGCAAACGTGATTATTTCTAATTTTCTCAAACGCTGCTTATTGTGGCTCCATCTTGCGGCATTATTTGCTCCTACAATTAAATTACAATGCGCGTCGTTAAAAATTGGAAGGAATAAAGTATATTAGTGTAAAATAAACACGGAACTCCACGGTTTTAAACAAAAAAAAATAAATAAATAAATAAAAAAATAACGCGCAGAATTAAAGCGCATTGTTTAAGGAATGCGTTTTTCTTTCTAATCTCCGTTCTTCTTTTAAGGAAGTGTTTAAGGCAGGTTTATAGTCTGAGAAAATTGCGGGATTTGAGAGTAATCTGAAGACAATAACTATAATCATTTCCTAGGAAATAAAGTGAAAGCCACGCCCTCTAGCGTTGAGAAAAGTCAACCGCAGACGAGACTTTTAACGGCGGAGGCACCAAATATAGGCGGACCAGGGCGACGCTCCTGCGAAGAAGAAATTAAAACGAGCCCGCTTCTGACCGCTCGGGCTGGGCGGTGGCTTTGTGACCTCGCACCATTACGGCCTCCAGGGTTGCTCGCAAACACGTGTTAGCCACGAATTCGTGACTATTGGAGAGCGAGTGTGTGTGTGTGTATTGACCATCTTTGATAACCTCTTAGCTGTTAGTTGAGTACAGAGACAAAGGGTTGCGGACGAAGGCCTACCGAAGTGTAGAGGGCGCTGCAATGTCTTCCCACAGATCGAAACAAAGACCGCTTCATTTCGTCATCTCGTGCCATCAGACGTGTCTCCCACCTCGTGTTTTATTAGCCACAAAGAGTACACACCCTTCAAATGATAGGTTTCCATTCTGTCCGATTATAGGTGGAGCCACGTTCGCTCTAATATGATAGGAAGTTCGTTTTTAAAAGCAGCCGAAGGATTTTGACTTTTGAACGATGTTGAAAAATTGATCGAATGACGTTTTATCGCTTGCTAAGGGAAGGGAGGTTTGCAATGTGAAAATGTAAATTGCCAAGTAAAAAATGCATAAGATAATCCTCTGATAGAAGTAGTGAGGATTGCCAGACATTTGGGGGGGGGGGGAAAGCTGAGTTAGTCGGTCTCAGGCGAGGTAGCGTGGCTTTTTATCCCGGAAACTCGGGTTTTTGGTCCAGAACAGAAAATTGACCACAGAACACACGCAATTTACACACAGTACATACGATGCAATATGGCCTCATTAGCTGATGCTCCTAAAACACAACAACAATTCGTCCAGTCTTCATTAAAATGGCGACATTCATATGAAGTTTCTTTTCCTATTTTTCCCCTTCTCTTTTAATTTCTTTTCTTTTTTTTTTTTTTTTTGGTAGCATTCGCCATTTCAGAAAACGTAGGTGATCATAGGTGCTTTCAGACAAGATCCTTTGTACCAAAACCTACTATGAGGGCTGTTTGTTAAGTAAGTAACACATGTAGAATTTTTTTTTTTTTTTTGAAAATGCATCTGATTACAGGGCAGTGTAATGGCACATAAATGAAGGCCCATCAGTGCACTGCTTTTATGCGTAGTCATCCATCACATTCAGAAACATTGTCTCACACGAGTGTAGTCGTAAAATTCAGGAACTTTAATTCAACGAAGCTTTAACGCACTCTTTAACTTTATCTCGTCACCGAATGGGTTTTTTGTCAGTTGTTTTTTCGAAGACCGAAAGCGAGACTGGAAAAGTGGTGAATAAGTAAGCACCTTCTTCCACATCCATAATGCTGTAATGGACGATTGGACTGGAAAACCATATGGTACCACCAAAGAAAATTAATAGCATTTTTATTGGATCTGCGAATCGGAGAGGCCGCAGAGATGGCTATGGACTTCCGAAATTTTTTCTCGTTATCTTCCCTGCCCTGTTCGATTCTTCTGTAACCATACTGTCTGTCTCGTCAGGACTGGCCATGCCGAAGACTATCTTCAACAAGCCTGTAGAAGCACGTACTGATGATTTTCTGTGGGCTTAGTTCCTTTGCTATTCAGAAATAACGCGTAACTATTTTGATTGAGTAGTCAAATTTCGAAAAAGGTGTCCAATAATAAGAAGAAAAGAAGTGCTATTAATGTGCCTTTATTCATACAACGTTTTGCTATTGGGAAAAGTATGGTTTTTACCCCAAAATATCTTACTTTTAAAGCGGCCCTCGTATTTGATATGAACATAGTCCACTGGTCGCTTGATTCAAAGCCTCAAAAGAAGCGATTTATTGGTAGTCCTGTAGTGCGGTAGAAAAATATAAATGCAAAGCGTTTTTGTTCTCTTCTATAATTTGTTTCATTTTAGTTTATTCCCGATGTAAACAAGTGGGAGTTGGTCTCGCTCTTGAAAGCAGTCACCTCATATGTTGGAATAACCACGAAGGACGCAGTCGCCGAAGTGATTTGCTCAGTTTGGGCAACCGCAAACTCCCATCTGTGTACTTCTCGAATAAAGTGAAAGGAAATAGACTATAAGACAAAAGGGGGAGGATCCATCTTTACACAAACAGTTCTCACCCACTCGTTAACTAGAAAAAGGAGCATGCGTTTGAATTGGACAGGAGGGGAGGGCGACAACTCTGATGACAGCAGTGTGCATCTGTTTCTCTACTCTTCAAATTCTGGATGAAGTGTTCCTGCTCCAAAGGCAGCTTTCAGAAGTGCGTCTCCTCTCTGCCTTAGCTTCACGCGAATTCTCAAACTTAAATCCGTCAAATCTTAGATCCGTCAGAACCCCCCCCCCCTCCATCCATCCAACCTTTCGCTCCAGGCAAGTAACTCAGTCGCCACACCCTCGTCCCAGCTCTGGTACCCGTGCTCATTTTTGCAGACTGTGCCTGTCTTCACATGAAATACATTTTCTTTGGTAATCGCTATTTTTAAGAAAGAAAAGGAAACGTCAGTTGGCTACATTAAATCAGATGCGGCCTGAATTCATTTGGCTCGCGAGCCTCGATTTCACACCCTTGTACCATGCACCCTGAAGAAGCATTTCTTTTTTGTAACGAAACCGAAAAGATTTTTGGTTTTTTCCAATAAATGCCAAGGAGCCTAATTCCACGCTGTCAGCACATTACGTGTTCCAGTTGCGTGTGTTTGTTTTCAGAATGAAAAATCGGTGTTTCCGGAGAAGGGGTGGGGGGGATTAAGCAACTCTAGTCTGCGATTGACTAACTCGTTCGCAGCGAGGAAAAAAAGCCTTGAATTTCCTCATTTTTGGCCGAAACCAAACACCTTTCCCCCGTTAATTTGGCAAGAACATTGAGAGCCAAATTGTCATAAACACACCACCAGTTAAGTTCTAGCCAGGGTGACTTCAAATTGCTCGCAAATTTTTCACCAAATGCGATCCCTTTTCTCAAAGGATGTTACTGCGTTTCGAAAGTCTGATACGTGAGCAGCGGTGAATGGCGTGGATTGATCTCTACAGCGGCGGTTGTTTTAAGATGCATATTAAAGGTGCATCCAAACTGGTGACTTTGTCTTTCATCTTATCGAAGTTTTTTCCGCAGTAAAGTTCAACAGAGATCTGTCTCGCACCTCGTCGGACCGGGTTAAACAGGTAGAGCGAGTTCAGGTGCAAAAACGCGATGATGGTGCATTCATAGACATCTTCTTGTCATTGGACATCGATAAATCGAAGTCAGAAAATAAGCCCTCGCGTTGCAAAGTGGTTTAAGGGTTAAAAGGACCGGAGAACTTAAGTCCGAGACCCGGGTGCATTGCACCTGCTGCACCTCCTAAGGGCCGCTCTGGTCGCTCACTACCACTTGTGTTTGCTGATTAAGAAACAACTGTATTGCTTGGTAATGGCTCGTTCCTTCTGAATTTATGAATTATTATGAAAGTTGTAGAAAAGGTGGAGGGAGTAGGATGGCTACTTTTTTTGGTTTTTTTTTTTTTTTGGAATATTCGTCCAGACAATTCAGACGTCGATGTATAGTGTCAAAATAAAATAAATACATAATAATGAAATGAATAAAATAAATTTTCTTTGTTAGAGCATTGCTTTTTCACAATATTGAATTAGGAAGGCCTCCGTAATCCTTTAATTTCAGGTTTATTTTCGTTTGATAACGATAATAATGTTTTATTTTTTCTCTCTTTTTTTTTTTTTTTTTTAATGAATACTTATTGGGAGTAAACGATTAAAAAGAAAAAAAAATTCCAAAAACTGCTATGCGCAGGAATGGTCATTTGCTGTACGTAAGCAGTTGGAGCCGATTTTAGAGTGGCACCTCACTTCGGTCTGTTAATTTATAATCACGACTATATTAAATAATATTTAATAATTTATAATAAGTTTAAATACAAAATGAATACAAATCAGTCATAAAATCAAAATAAATAAAAATCAATAATAAATACAAAATGTATATTTAGTTTTATTTTTTCTGTGTTACCATGCCATGGCTCAATGGTGCTCCATAGCCAGCTGTCACTGCTGCAAACTGTGTGTTCTATGGTTGGTTGGTCGGTCCTGATTTACGAACACCAGGGTTGAAAAATAATCGGAGTTTCAGGAATCAAAAAAAAAAAAACCATTCAACCCTCACCAAAAATAGACGAACTCAGCGACAGTGTTGGGGAAAAAAAGTTCCGCCTTTCCTATCAGGAAGTATTTCTTAAATTTAATTTAAGAAAAATTTTCTTAAATTTCCAGTGGACCTTTCCAGAAGGTTAAGGCCACCGACGCTGTCCACAGCACTGCTCGTGAGTGTGGGAAGAAATACGAGTACGTGGCATTAGAAGATGCTTATCGGTTAAATGGCCAAATTTACCACTCTTGCTCGTCCTGCCCTGGAGTTTCATTTGACACCTTACGTACCAAGGTGACTGTGTGCTGCCGCTTGCATGTGCTCGAGCATTTTAACGGCTTCGGAATGAAACCAGCGACATTATGGACGTTTAATAAAAATCTTACTTGGGGTCAGCAGACAAGGAAGTAAACACCGAACTACTGCAGCGCACGCATGCACGCACACACAGACGAATGGACACACGCACACCGTGAATTATGATAGGATGCTGGTAGGAGAGTAAACAAGATGCGAGTAAGTGGTGGACTGCCCCATCACGATATCCACAAAGTGCGAAAAGAACAAACGCCGAAACAAAGCCGAGTCACGTCTGGAACCAAAGGTCGCTCGGCGACGCGTCCCATTCTGGCGAAATAACAACAAAACATCTCTAAATGTTGACACGGCAGCCTCTGATGTTAACTTGACCTCGTGAACGGAACTATTTGCTCAGCAAGACAGAAAAAGAAAAAAACATTGAAAGTTGAGAGACGAGGAAAGTTGTAAAAAACGAATCGATAAGAATTGGAATAAATAAATAAAATGATAGACAAGAGATAAACGCGCCACTTAAAGAAGGCCGATGCAGAGGCCGCTTTCTGGAGTTCCTTGTAGGTGGGAGGCTTTGCTGTCAGTTCTTCTATTGTTATTTCTTATTTCTAGAATTTTCACGCCCTCACAAAAGTGCACGTCGGCCCTGATCAACAGAAAATTAAAATATCCTAGTGGAAACACTAAAATTTTACAAAACAAAATTATAATCTGTAGTATTGCGCGTGTCTGTAAAATATAGGTTGGAAACATTCCACCATGTTGGAAGCATTGCATTCTCAGTTTACTTTCCGAAGGTTGCTCAAAACGAGTAAAAAATCGTAAGTCTGATTTACCAACTCAAGCTTTGGAGTTCATAAATCGAATTTGAGGTGTCAGGAATTCTTATTCGTAAGATCGAATGCTCGTGAAATGGAGACTCGTAAATCGAGGTTACCCTACATAGTAAAGTAATTTAGGCTATTTTGCGGATGAATACAACGTGCATTCTTGTTCGTATTACGATGGCTTTGGGCAGAGGACATGGACAGCAGGTCATAAAAACAAATCATTGGCCCAAGCCTTGGCCAAATGAAAATTAAAAGGAAATCGACGTGCCTTTCTCGGCTTCTGGCCAGTTTTGAATTCGGACAATTAAATATTGGAATGAGCTGCTAATTGCGTTGTCCATCGCAGAGGTAAAAAGTCTTTGTTGGAGCCCAAAAATGAAATCCTCGTTTTGAGAGCTGGACGAATATTAGTTCGGTTGCGAATGAGTGACTTTATTCAAGAGCTCATCCCATATTCCTCTTTCAGACCGTCTCCAATAACGGTTCGTTGCCCCGGCTTTTGTTCCCCTTCTTGGATATAAATGGAGCAGAAGAATGGTTGCGCAACTGTAAAAGAATGTCTTTAACTATTAAATAATCTCATTAGTGTGCCCATGCCCAGTTCCGGGAAATTGTAGAACAGAATGCAGTCGTGTGTCTGTACTGTGTCGGGGCACAGGGTTTCTGTAATACTACGTGCTGCTGTTGGTAATGAATGATATTAGTGTGCAGATGATCAAGTTCGCCTCTTTAACAGACGCTAAAATCTCGTCACGCGCCGAAACTTCTACACCTTCAGCATATTCCACAGAAATCTATAATCTTCCCGCAATCTTTCCATTTCCTGGTCATCTGACTCCCACAAACGGAAAGATTAATTGTTGCGTTGCTCCCATTCAGTTGAAGGGATTCCTGCTAAAACGACAGAGCCTTAATTCTATTTTTGTTAGTTGTCAGTGCATTTTCTTTATTCTATTGGTCGTGCATTATTCGACTCTGTTTACCGATTTCTTCCGCTTCCGTTACAGTCGTATATCTCTGTCATATGTGTTAGAACAAAAAGACGGTGCTAGAGGGTTGTCATCAACTTACGAGGCGATTTTTTTTGTCTGTTATTAGGACAGAGATTAAAAACTGCAGCCGTTTAAATTTGGGACAAAATATAAGCCTTATCAGGAAACAATTGTGTCAAAAGGTAGAGGTCCAAAAAGCAAACGAGTGGTCTCTCATCGAAACCGTTTTTCATGAGCCAAATCAATTTAAATTCAGGTCAGAGGTAATCGAAGACAGAATGAATATATAGCGAGAAACTGTTTAAACTGCTGTTGATGAAGTCAGATATTGTTGATCTAGCCATCGATTTATTTCTTTTTATCAGGGATGGGATACAATACACATTTCAGTATACAGTCAAAGAAGACTTTGAATACAATGCGATTACAATTTTTACAGGAATTTTGCTTACTTTGTGAGAGTTTCCAAAGAGGAGGTGTAGATGGTTCCACCCACATCAATGTGCACAGGAGCTGTGTACCTCGAGGCTGCAGCCACACACGGAATTCCAGAGATCTTGTGATTAAAGTTGCTGTCGCCAGAGTTCATTATTACTTTAGGATCCATCCAGGAAGATCTGAAAAATAAATCGAGTCAAAACGCAATCACACTTTCCGATATATTTTATAGTTTTACTTCAACTAAATTTTGTTCTTTGAACGTAAAAGCTACAAACTGTGTTGGTTCTTAGACGACAATGAAAACCAGTGACTCCATTCGAATTACCCACCTTTCTTTTGACTACTTGGACATTGTTCTACAATCCATGGAACTTTTTATCGGTGACAAGAAAGAAGGAGAGAAGTGGGCAAGATAATGAAACCAGCCTTTTTAACCATCTCACACCACTGTAGCCATTGAGTAGTTACATTTATGGTTGAACTGTAAGTGAAATTCTTTGAAATTTCTGCAAAGAATCACGGATTAAAAAGTAAGGTGATTTATGTTGTCCCTGGTATGGTTGTTATACTTCTTAAATACGCAATTTTTAAGCATGTGTAAACAAATTTAAAATGCAAGGTCCGCTTTCAGATAATTAGAATTTATACAGATATGAAGAGTCAACATCTGAGGATTAAATCGAATATGAAGAACTGGTACTTCCAGCCTGTTTTGGATTGTGGTGCAGTTGGGAAGTAAATCTGCGATTTATTGTTTAAATTAAGAGACTATGCAAGCTATTCAGAATATTTTTAAAAAATAATCCGGTAATTTAAATGTAGTGAGTTAATTTACATGTTTAATGAAAAATGAAACAAATTTTGGTCAGTTGGCATTTATTAATAAAAATGAAATATTTTATCAAACTTCTCCGATATTTTCGTCAGCTTTTCTGGTACGGTTTAGTAGATGGAAAAGGTCATTGCAAAAGAAGTAATCCAGGATGTAACTGATGCACCTTATGGTGTCCGATTGGAATCCTGGATTTAGAAGGGTTACAATAAACCATATATGCGCCTATAAAAGAACAAGTTTCATCTGCACGTTGAAAATGAAAAGAGATAAACTGACAGAAAGGGAAAATTGACAATTTTTATGAGCTGACCTGTCAAATTTCGTCATCAGAGTTGTACAAGATATTCCTTCTGTTAAAATGCACCAGCTAATCGGAAAAATGTTTCATCTCAAGTTTTTCGCGTATATGCTGCAATTAATGACTTTTTTTGTCACTCTGATGAAGAGGCTGTAAAATTTATACCTTTTGGGGTTTTTAATGTGATAAGTACGTTTTTTCTTTCAACATAGGACCGTGTTGTAAGACAGATAAAAACTGAAGAGAAAAAATAAATAAATACCCGAAAGAATTTGAAAGAGAAATTTATTAGTCTATTCTCTTATTTTAACATTCTCTGTTTCTGCGTGTTCAGAAAACGAGAATGTTGAAACCACTCGGGGATAATCTGGCGGTAATGACTTGACGATCGCACCAAACTGGAGAGAATTTACTTAAGCCCGAGACCACGACAACCCTCCCCCTACTGCTTTCCTCCAAGGGCTACTTCACTTCTAGCATCGGAGAAATCCATAACCACTTCATTTGCTACGAGAGGTCAAAGATATAATTGTAATACGCCACCTGGAGTAAACATGAGAAATTTGTTTCAGCAAACGACAGAACCCTTTGATTTGAAAACATAACCTTGGCATAGATAACGTGCGTTAATTCGTTCCTTTGTGTGACGTAAACCAAATGGTGTTGGGGAGAAAGTAGGGGGAGAAGATTACAAATATATGTAATGTACGTAACTACTAGTTCCGTAATGCTGCACTGGCTTAATAAGTCACAATTCCCTCCTCTCTCTCTCTCTTCTGGAGACCCTTGGGACAATCCGTAGGGTTAATGAAGCCCTCGTGAGATTGCGGATGAGTTGAAGACCTTGGCTGCGGAGCGTGCGAAGTCCAAAACACGGAACAGCCGTAGGGCAGAGTGGTAGTCACCCTCGGGTTGGTTACAGCTGGTATCAAGACAATAGCATCCACACAGACGACTCGCTAGATTTCTTCCATAACCCTTCGCCATTCGAGACATTCCGTTAGGGCAATACTGTCATCTCGCCTCTAATTGCTGTTTACGACATTGGTGCGCAGTGTCTGCGGGCAACCCTTCGGGCCATGCAGAGTGGAATTTCCCATCAACAGATCCTGGTAGCTCTCGCCAATGCTTTCAACTTTTGTCTGTAATTTTAAGAAATCAGATAGCCACGCATTCACTTGCGCTTTAGGCCTAAGGGACATTACAACGGATGTTATCGCTTTCGCTACATGAAATTAAAGTTCAACGACGTAATATTTTAACTGGCTGCGATGTGTGCCTTCCACACTATTTCTCTGTTCTTCCCCTAAACATTTCATTAAGCCCGAACGCCTCAACCCCTGAAACAAACAAACCAAATAAAAAAACAGGAATATCGATGCTCGTTAAAACGAATCCCACGACACTTTAGTGCAAATGTATACGCTCCCCTCTCTCTCCCCCTTCATTTCCTTCGTGGTGGTTCATTCCAGACTGCCCTGGGGTTTGCCGACAATTGCAACCGAAGTTTTATGGCCAGATGTCCTTCTTTGCAGTAACCAAAGATAAGCTGCGAAAAATATCCCTAACCTACTTTTACGTGTGTTATGGACATAAGCGTGTGTGTTCTAAGGATAGTTTGGTCTCCAGAAAGACGAGAAAGAGGAAAATAAATTACTAGAAGGACATTAAAACAGATATTCTCTTTGCCGAATCGAAGGATTGTGGAAATTCACTCCACGTAATAATGATGGTAATCTTTATTTACAGACATTCCGGAAATGTTTCTTGAATAAGCTCATGAGCAGAACTTTTCCATATAGATATTATATGGAAAAATCCGTGAAATATCTATCAAAATTTTCCAAATACAGAATGCTCTTTGTAATCATGCTTTCTACGAGTCAATTCACGCAGAAACTTGTAGATTAAATTTCTTCTTTCTGTTTTTCTAGTTTTTATGGCACTATTCTTAACCAATACCCATAATACTTAAGGAACTAATTTATCATTCAGTTCAGATCTCTCGTTGACTTTAATTACCTTCTTTGTTCAAACTTAACCTCAATATTTATTTTCAACTTATATTATTTGTCATTTACTTATTCCATCTTTAAAAGTCTTCCTATTTTTATTCTTTCTCTCATTTTTCCTTCTAGCGCACACGCACACTATAATACTAATATAATCCGAAAAATACTTTTCAGGTTATATTAGATTATGATTACCAACGTATATTTGCCTGTTAACTGGAATCTAGTAAGCCTAGCCAAACGATAATTGATATCAATGCCCTAAAACTCACTCTTGAATACCTTTGCGACATTAATCCTACATTAGCCTCTTCTCTTCTGTAATTATATATCTCTTCTTCCAGAACTATTATTCTGTTTAATGACAGAATAATAGTTCTGTAAGAAGCTCTCCATGGTACCTTCTCGTGGAAACATTCAGGCCATCCTCTTGTCTTAAGAATATTCTATTCTGTCCGCAGACTATTATCTCTCACTTCTCCACTTCCCCATTCTTCTGGCCAGAAAGACCAGGCAATGTTAAATTCACTTATACTCAACTCTGTAATAAGCGACGGGTTTCAGCTTCACGCCTATGGAACTCCATCATAATTCCACCCATCGAGTGCCTGAGGCCATCTTTCTTTTCCATTTCGTTTTTATTCTTTTCATCGGCTTTTTTTTCCCTTTTACTGCGTCACTATTATAATTGTACATCGCACTCGCCATTAAACATTACTATTCAGTATTAAACATTACCTTTCTTTTTCTTTTTCTTTGACCTGAAGCGAAGCCAAAGAGCCTGTCCTAGGCTCCTTTGCACGCACGTTAAAACAACATCTTCTCTCCCCAGATTCAAAATCGGCTCTGTAAAACTACATCCTCACTCATCAAAAATCAAATCTCTGCTCTCCCTTCACTGGAGAATTTGCATACATCTCTCTCTTCCAAATTCCATTACTCCTCACATTCTTGAAATCGGAAATAATAATTTTAGAGCGACTCTCTATTTTTCCCCTACAACTCAAATATATAATTATTTAAATTTCGATTGTTTACATCCCATTTTAATGTCCTTTCTCGTGCCAGTTCTCTTCGACCAGTTTCCTCTTGCGTTGCATCTCTTTCTTTAAGCCACTCTGAAGTGGCGTTCGTTACCTCTAGGGCTGCATGTTCGGGCCCGCACTTCTCCACTTTCTTGATATTTCTCCCATTTTCGGATTATCTCTCTGTTGTTTGCAAAAGAGCTCTTTCTTGCTGTCTAATTGCTTTCTTAAATTATTCTCCGTCAATCTCTTCTATTTTTTATATTTTAAAGTTTAAACTTAAACAGTATATATTATGTAAGTTATCTTGGAAGATTTTAATAAGAACTAGCGAGAAGAAGCCATCATCATTTATGGCCATCAGTTACTATTACGATTAATTTACAAAAAAAACAGATATACCTAAAAGTGTTAAGAAGCTAAAAGGATTGTACGCCGATTTTGCAATGCAGTTAGCAAATTATTAAGGAAGCTCAGCATATAAAACAATTCTGTTCAGATCATCCAAAATGTTTTTAAAAAATTTCCTTTGCAACTAACAGAAATAGTACCGCGAAGAATCTGGTGAAAAAAGTATTCATTGAAACTAAGGCTCAGTGAGCTCAGCTCATTTAAACCTTAGTTTAAATGTAAGTTTTTTTTAATACAAGCTTTTACAGCGTCAACCAAAAAACAAAATACTAACACTTCATTTCTCTTTCCCTTCTAATAATTTGTTCAATCCTTCTTTAAATTTAATCATACTATCCATCACTTCCACAACACCAGATGGAAGTTTCGTTCCAACAAGCAATTTCTCTCTCTCTCTCTCTCTAGCTGAAAGCAAATCTGTTCTGGTACTGTTCCTTTTCCAATTTAAATTTGTTCCCTTGTGTGTTGTCTGAGAAACTGCTGATAGCATCGAAGTATGGATGCCATCTGAATTTAGTTTACTGAACCCGCTTGCAGCCTCAAACACTTCAATCAAATGCCTCACAATGTCTAATTTCTAAACATTGCAATTTACAGAATTGAAATCTTTCTTGGTAAGCGTATGCCTCTTGCGCCCCTGAATAATCTTGTTGCTCTACTCACCACTCTTTCCAGCAGATCAGTGTATTTCCTAAAATGGGGTTTCCAAACCTGTATGCAGTACTCGAGATGTGGCTTAACCATTGCCTTATACAATGAGATGATGACCTCTTTGTGCCCCTAGCAAAGCAACTGAATATCATTGATAAAACACCATGAACTGTCCTAGAAGCCAGACTGCACTGATCAGAGAACGTTATACAATTTTTTTTTAATTTCTACTATCTTAAGTTTGATGCCATCCAAATGATATGTTAGTATTAGTGTTAGTCACATAGATCAAGAAAGCCAGAGGCTTTTGCTGTATATATCTAGTTTCTGTTGTTCTTGTTGCAGTAGTACGCCTTGATTTCGGTCATTAACCACTCTACCAACCTTTTATATCAACTGCAAACTTAGACAATTTGTTTGATGTGCATTCATCAATATCATTGATAAATACTGAAAAGAGGAAGGGGCCAAACACCGAAACCTGAGGGGCTCCGGGCGTAACAGTGTTCATAAAGAGTTGTAGCCTTTAATAACCTCTCTCTCTCTCTCTCTCTCTCGGCGCCTCCGTAGCCAGGTGGGAAGGAGCAGCAGTGCGTAGCACACGCTTCTTGATTAGACCGGGGTTCGAGCCCGTCACCACCAAATACGAAGGATGCGGAAAGGTCAGGGAATGACCACAGCATATCCCGGAGCAATATGGCCTTAGTTGCTAATGCTCCTAAAAACCAAAATAACAATAACAACAAGTCTCTCTCTCTCTCTCTCTCTCTCATCCCTTGCGTTTTCAAACATTCCTTTATCCATAGCAATAACTTTCCCCATGCCATTCTGCTCCAATTTGTTCGACATGAGCAACTGCGTCAAAAGCTTTAATTTAAATCAAATTATATGGTGTCAGAATTTAATTTTTGTATCCAGTTCCCTTGATACTAGGTCATAGTAGGTAATCAGATTGGTCAGACAGATTTCACCTCAACAAATCCATGCTGTGACTGCATTTTTGTCAAAATGATCCTTCACCACTACCTCTTTAACCACTGACTTCATTAATTCCCCCGGAACAGAAGTCAAATTTAGAGGTCTCTAATTTCTCACGTAACCTTTTGATCTCCCTTTGTAAATAGGAGACACATTTGCACATCTCCAATAGGCATCTCCCCTGAATCCAAGGATTCTCTCATAATTATGGCCAAGGGTTTGCTTACCTCTTTTGCTGCCTCTTTTAATAGAACTGGATGGTTCCCATCAGCTCAGGTGCCTTATTTACTTTTACTCTCAACAATTTCTCTTCCACCCAATTATTATGAAGCTATTCAACTCCCAGATAGTATTCTGTGTACTTCTGGTGTCTCCATCCTTAAATACATCATCGCGCATCAATGCAGATGTGAAATGTTTCTTCAGTTTGTCAGCAACCTGAACAGGATCATCAATAGTGATGCCATTCATGTCCAACGTGGTACATTCCTTTTCTTCTACTGTTAACATAAGCCAAAGTCTTCTGGTAATCTGCCTTAATACGCCTAATCCCCTTAGTAACTTCATTGCATATTATTTACTGTAGGCCCCTTTTGCCCCTGATAATTTTTAATCATCCCATGTATTTTTCTTCTCTACCACTGGTCTTACTGATATTTTTTGTCAATAAGTTATTTAAGGAACTCACTCGCTCTGCTTCAAAATCTCTTGTTTGTAGGCAATAAAATTAAAGTCCTGAATCTTGGATTAAAAAAAAAAACCTATATTATTCGCACACTATAATCTTCTAATCAACGTATTATATCGGCAGTAGTAAAAAATATCCTGTGATTAAACTAAGGAATGCTAGAGCATTTCATGCGTATTAAATTTCAAACAACCCAATTCGAAAAGTTTTTGGTTTTTTTAATTCTGGAAATTACAGTATTCTCTGGTGGCTCTGAAATGTCCTTGAAATACAGTAACTTAATTTAGTTCAAATTTACGAGAAAAATAAAAAAATATATATATTTCAATTACGTTACAGTAGCGAAGTAGAGGAAGACCAAGAAGAAGACAAGCTGTCCTCAATCCAACACGAAATATGGTTAATGGGAAAAGAAGGAGATTACCATGGCAAAGTAATGATAAATTGGATTGAAATAAGAGATCAGTTCTTTAAATCGTTGGCACCAGTCAAATGAAACAGTGCAAAGTAAAGGAGGGGAAAGGGTTGATAATTATCTCCTTGCTAAAATTTTCTTTTTCATTTTCTTCAATCTTGGAGACCTGAATCGTTAAAAGATGGGCGACATTCTCGTGAAACTGAATTAAACTCCACTCCACTCCGCTTACGTCCTCAGAGAATAATATTTCCTTCGTACCCTCCCCTGACGTGTGAGTTAGGACTTGTGTCCTAATGGATAACAAGCTTGGCTCGTCGATTTAGAAATTAAATAATTCCGAAATAAATACAAATCATGTTAGTTTACGAATTCCAGAGGACTGTAGAATGCACTGAAAGGACATAATTCATGGGGTTCCTGAGCAACGCGACGCTGTAACCCCTCTCGCTAGTGGACGAACCCACGGCTTGGCAGGTATATCGGTGCATTGCGTTCACGTAGACGGTAATTCGATGTCAGTATGGATAAACGCCGTGAGTTAGTCAACTTTGAAAGAGGGATGATAGTGGGTGCCCGATGCATGGGTCACTCTATCGCGGAGGTGGTGCAGAAATTGCACTATCCCCGTTGGACAGTATAAAGAATGCATCGGGAATACGCCATTTCCGGAATAACATCTCATTGTGGACAGCGCTTGTGGGTGGAGAAAGGCGGTGGATGAACGTGTCCGTCGACGTCTGTCTCGTATTGTTTCAGCCAACCGGAGAGCGACAGTGGCACAATAGGTTATGGGAACCTGCCCCCCCCCCACCAGAGTCCTATTGCTAACACCAGGACACAGGATTCTACACCTCAACTGAGCGAAAGAAAATCGGCACTGGACCTTGGATGATTGGAGACGGGTCTCCTGGTCCGATGAATCCCGTTTCTAGTTATTTCGAGCGAATGGGAGGGTGCATATCGGGCGGTGCACCCGTCATGTCAACAAGGAACTGTTCAGGCAAGTGGAGGGTTGGTAATGGTCTTGGGCGTGTTCAACTGAACACGTTGGGACGGACCTCCGGTACGTCTAAACGCATCTCTGAACGGTCCAGGTTACGGGTCCATTCTTGCAGGCCATCTGCATTCCTCCGTGGTCATCGTGCACCCACAGGGCAATGACTCTTCCAGCAAGACAATACCCTTTCCCACAGAGCTGTAGTGACTAGAACATGGCTTGAAGAGCATTCCGCAGATTTTACCACCATGGGATGGACTCCCCGCTCACCTGACATGTACCCTGTGGAGCATTTTTGGGATGCTGTGCAAAGGACTGTTCGAGCTTTGGATCGTCCACCCAGGAATGCGACGGAATTATGGGATGTGCAGCAAGCATGGATGGAAATACCTGTGGAACGCTTTCGTGAACTAGTGGATCAATGCCTCGCTTTGTGACTGCCTTTATCCGGGCGGAAGGTGGGCCTACCGGTTACTAGGGTATCCCATGATTTCTGTCCACTCGGTGTACAATGTGTAGGCTTTAGAGACCTTCTGGGAGTTACCCGATATAGTTTGCTAATACTTAAGAGCATTTGTTGTCACGAAACCAAATCTGAAAAACGTTTGCGAGAGGGAACAGCCAGAAAAGGATAAACGCGTTGTTAAGATTTCCTTTTATGCGAATAAAATATTAAATGCGTGTCCTGATCTGAAATGATGTAAAGTTGATCATTAATAGAAAGAACAAAAAATAACGGAACCAGTTAGATGAATAGTGAGCGTTTATGCGGGTACTGCAGGCTGGTAATCGGCACTGTCGGCCAGCACTCGTGAGGGAGCACCGGGACAGACATCGGATCGCTGTTAGCATCGGGAGAACAGCGAAGAGGGCCGTGTCAGACACAATGCCTCACACCAAAGCCGCAGAGTTCCTGCAGTCTGAACGTGCTAACCGGGTTAATTTCCTATTTCTCCTACCCCCACCCCCTAAACAACTATTACAAGGGTGGGGATTTCTTACAAGCAAAACAACAAAAGGGTGAAGTAAGCGAGTAGGTTTACTCAACAGGTAATGAATCTCGAGACAGCTCTCCCCCGACCCCCCTTTCCCTGTTACGCATTAGCGCGGACCTGTCTGCCGTCTCCTTCCAGATGCACGACGCGTGCCCGTGTGAACTGCGGACCACGTCCGTGATTTATTTTCCTCGGATGATTAATCTTCGCCATTCCTGGGGTTCATATCCGGCAGCTAAGCCTGTAACCAAGGAAACGCGTTGGATATCCGCGCGAATGAGGAGCGACAGACAGGTTTGCGTGGAACAGCCGACTGACCACTTCATTGTGGACCGCAATAAATGGTTGCGTAGTGACAAGAAGAGCTGCTTTCTCCTTTCCACCCTAGATGTCGCTTTATCCCACCCTCGGATGTTTCCCACTCGGAACAGATCCCCAACGCGTCTCGCGAGGAAAATGTATAAAACCACCCACTGCTCCTGTACATAATGGCGGCTTGCGTGATAAGCACGAGCTGCAGGGGCGTAGTCCCTTAAACCACTCGTTATTGCTGTTCCACGCGATCTGCAACCACGAGAAAGTTTGAGAAATATTGCCGCGTTATTATAATGCGAATCTTATAAGACAACTTACGATTGCTGAAACTGATATTCGATCACTCACGCGTTCGGCCTCTTATTAGAGTACAGGATTAGCTGAACCAGAAGGGGTGGGCAAAAATATCTGTTTTTATTCGAGTATTCAACACGAAGTTCGTTACGCTTGTTGTATTTAATGCGCGAAGAGTTTAATTCTTCAAAAAAATTGTTTGCGTTTTTTGGTATAACCACCGTCCTCCTCACACAGGGTGGGAAAGACTCGAGTTCGAGTCCCGTCGATGGCGTTGGGAAGTTTTATGGGCATTTTTCACAACGTGGTTGAGTTAGTCGGTCTCAGAAGAGAGTAGTATGGTTTTCCTCCGGGAAACTCGGTTTTTTTGTCCAGCAAGCAGCAAATCGACCACAGAACACACGCAGTTTACGGACAGTGTATACAAGAAGCAACGTGACCTAAGTTGCTGATACGCCTAAAACCCTACTTCAATCAACCAATGGAGTTGACGGTATATGCCCAGTAATTTTGAGGAGGACGACAAGAGAGTGTATTGAACCATTGAAGTTAATTATGAGGGTATCATTGGACTCGTGGGAGATTCCTTTGGATTGAAGAAGCGCCAACGTATCGCTCTAAGAGTAAAGCGGATGATGATTAAAAGTGTAGTCCAGGGTATTTAGATAGAAATGGCATTCGGACGACACACGACGTGGTTTTGTTAATGGATCAAAACTAACCTGGTAAGCTATTTTGACCCAATTACATTTTAGGGAACATTTTATTTCGACATAGTTTATTTCGAGTTTTTGAGGCTGATTTAGTCCATTATGAGAGGTTACTGTATAAGCTAGAACATGTTGGGATTACTGGAAGGATTCTAAGATGGATCGAAGGGGTGCCTGCAGGGAAGAAGGCAGAGGGTTGAGATTAATGGATGTTCTTCAGATTGGCAAAACGTCAGAAGTGGGGCTCCTAAGGATGGGTTCTCGAACCACTGTTTATGATTTTCCTAAACAACATCAACAATGAAACAGAGGTGTGTTGTCAAAATTCGCAGAAAATGTAAAGATTGGAAAAGTCGTTGATGGTCAGTGCCAAGCAGCGCTCGATGAGAATATCTTGAACAGGCTTCAAGTTGATCAGAAAAATGATAATTACGTTTTAATGCAAAATGCAAGGTCACTTGGGGAACAGCAACCTCAAAATACCTTATACACTTGGTGGAGTTGAATTAAAAACAGTAGAGGAAGAAAGGGATCTGTGGGAGTTATAATGCGAGCACATTATGAAGTTTTGTAAACGGGCTGCTAGGAAAGTTCATGTTGTCCTATCGATGATTTATAGAACGATATCTTGTAGAGGTTGAGAGGTCATAATCCCAGTGTAATGGATGCCTCATCTAAAAAAAAAGATATTGAGCTTCTTGAAAGGGTCCAAAGACGGGCAATTCGCATGATGAGATTGGGAAAAGCGCAACCGTACATGGAAAGACTGATTATGTGTGCTACAGAGCATGGCAACCAGGCACCTAAGAGGGCACCTGATTGATTGAGGTTTACAAGACTCTGCGAGGGGTTAGTAAAATGAATGAAGGCGGAATTTTCACTGTTACAAAATTCCAGAACTAGGAGCCATAGGTTCGAATTACAGGGGGGAGAGGGTTGGACTAGACTGTAGGAAGTTTTGTTTTAGCTAGCGAGTTTTTAATTACTAAAACAAGTTGCTTCGCAGATAGTTGAGGCTGACATTTTGAAGAAATTCAAAGCTCAACTAGATAGCTATCTACGTAAGGAGGAAAGCGCATAATTTTTATTTTCTTATCTATCGATGGACTGTACTTAACCACCGATTAGTAATGATGTTCCATTACGTAAAGTTCCTGAACCCAACGGTAAATATCTTGTATCGATGGGCTGCGCATCGAACTCTTTCAAAAACAAACCAATAAGTGTTATTTCTCGGAAATATGAAAGATAGCTTTTTTATTGAGGAGGAATACTTTCCTCGATGATGTGTAAAGAAGCTATCAAAAATAAATAAATGCTCTGTTTATAGTAGGGCCAATATAGGGTCAGAAGGGTTTACTCGATAGACAATACAAGAAGTTTACCATAACTTCCTTGTCCATCATAATATCCGTTCCCCGATTCAGTTAATAACAGCTCCAGATTTCATAGTATTTCTTCGGTTCATTTTCCTTTTTTTTTTTATTGAACAAATTATCCAAGTTTCAGGAGACAATCATGTACCCTGGCCCGAGACCTACTGACTTGCTCCCGTTGTAAAAAAAAAAAAAAAAAAAAAAATTGTGTGTGTGTGTGCCGATCATGCATACCGGAAGTTAATTGAAACTTCTTTAGAATCTTTTGAAACGTTTATAATTTCAACGTTTCAGTGGTTTAATATTCTACAAGTTTATTACAAACGTTTTTACACATTTCTCCTTTGTACTCAATGGATGTGGTCGCATTGCACGTATACGTGCTCTTTACACCTTTAAAACGCTCACTGTTAGTCTTCGGCATGCTGAATTAGAAATGGTTTTTTCCTTTTTTATGAAATACGGTAGAGAATGACGAAAGAAATGTTTTGGTTTTTAAATTTTTAAAATCGGACTGCTAGAAGCTGAGATATAGCGATTTGAAACGTAAATGCGACACGCTGCGAATTACACCGCGGCCGCGCTGTACAGGTACTGATCGTGTCATGCGTCGCTCGTCCCTAGTATGGAGTGGTGCAATGGTGGGGAAGATGAATCATTTCTTGTCTCATTTTCGTGGCGATTTTTGCCAATCCACGGATGCAAGTTACTTCCACGTGAAAACTGCCTGAGGCCCGCCTAAAGAAGTTTCTCTTCAAAAAGTCCATAGCACCTGGTGGGGACAAGCGGGTCCTCCGTGACAGTATAGTGGTTTCGCCCCTCGTTTGGAGAGTTCAGGTTCGAGTCCTGTTGTAGACTGAAGGAATTTCTAAAGGTTTCTTCACTCACAGCTATAGTTAGCCGATCTCAGGAGTGGGGTTCCGCCGGGAGTTAATCCAAGTTTTTCAGACCCTACAACGTGCAAATGTACCCGTGAACACATACTTGTACAAACATAATACACGATGGCGCAATATGGTATAATTCGTTCATACCCTGAAACCCAACAAGTGCTACAGCAAGTGGGTGATGGTGGCTGTTGCCAAAAAGTAAGTTGGTCATGTGATGTGGCATTCCTAAACATACAAAATTTCACGTATATTTTTCAATAGATTTATTCACGAATGTTTGCACATAATCCTTGAACTTTGAACTCAGTTTGAATGTAAAACGAATAATTTTAATTTTTTTCCCCCCACAAATAAGCATTTCTATATTCATAAACGCTGTACAATTTCTTATTGGATTTTATTTCTAAATATTAATCTTATATAAATATACGCTGTCATTGAAATGCATGCTCTCTTATGTATAAATTATATTAAAATAATAAACAAATAAATGAGCCTATCTTCGTTGTGTGAGAATAAATCTTTATCGTTCGGTCTTAGTGAGTTTGCAGGCGAACACAGAGGTAGCAGTGAACACTGATGAAGTGGTAGGAGATCATACCACGAAACGTTTAAATTTTTTTTTTGTTTTTTAAAAAAACAGACTCTTTCTAACGCAGAAAGAAGTGCTAATTTCTTTTCTTAAACTTAAGCGGATAGGTTAATGAAATATTCATATCCCGTATAATAATTGTGTTTATTCGAAAGGGCTACTTCATTTTCACCTTCCATGACGTCACCAATTAAATCTCTTCACGTCTGCTCTAATTCAGCCCCACTGTTTTCGGTGGTGTACGTGACGTGGTGCTACTGACGTGTGGCTACACTGAGGCAAGAGAAACATTAAACTGGAAGACACCAGTGATCCCCGTTCGAAAGCAAGCTGAGAAACCCGAATTCACTTTAATGCAGCCTATGTGGCGCTCACCCTGTCCTATCATTCTTCCTGTGTTCAGTAAAACACCCAGAGAGAGAGAAGGGAAGGGGCGACTGGCCGCTCCGTGATTAACATTTAGACGAACTTTTATCTGCCTTGTCAAGATTAAGAGGGTAGTCTGCTTCCGATAAGAGAGGCACATCTGTTGACATGTCCAACTTGAGAAATTACAGGAAATGCAAGACGCATGGCACTGGGATTACCGCACTTTGCATACCGATGAGGACCAATATATGCTGTCATCTGACAACGCACGAAGTACTCCCACCTCCCTAATCGCTGTCCCTACAATTCTTTCCCTTATCAGCATCGTGCCTGTCCACTTATGTCCTGTCCTTCCGTATTTTGCGTGCCAGGTCGACATTCAAATGAATAGCGGAGCTCTGCATCTAGAAGGAAACTTCACGATTAAAACATCGGAAGTGGCTTAATGTCCTCCACGTCACCAGAAACCAGAACCGTTCCCCACTTTTCTTTCATGGTGTTGAGTATACGCTGATCTGAAAATTAGGCCTACTGTTTGCACATAATATGCGCTAAAATCTATGAAAAAACGTACATTCAGTAACATTTTTAGATTTATTATCTGTTTTTCACAATTAAATGAATTAAAGATAGTTTTTTGTATTCAATATTAAAAAGTAAACCGTTAATGAAAACGTGTAGAATAAAGATCGTTTTACAGTTCACACGTGGAATAAACTTTGTTGCAGTAAATAATATACTTCTCGTGTGATCCATTGTAAATCTGTGGCTTTATCGTCCAGAATAATTTTAAAAGCAGAAAACGATCCCCACATCCATAAAAATGTGGGCCTTCGAAGCCTCTACTTGAAATAGAAGTTCCTGCTCATTTCCATTAACAAAGTCATCTAATTTCCTTAAAATATTAAATCCAAAGTTATATGTATGCTAAGGTCACAATATTCATTTGCATATGCACGTAAGCAAATACGTATAATTAGGGCTTACAATACCGGGATCTCAAATACCGGGATCCTTGTCATTTTTTTCCAGTATTGATACAAAAAATAACGGTTTTTCGGCACTAATTTAAAAATGGTGTCCTATCAATGACACCATGCAACATTGCAACCTGTCTACAATTCTCGGCCAACTTCATGTTTGACCGTATCGTAACTCCCAAGTCCCGTTCCTCCACTACTGACTTTAGTTCAACTCCACCAAGTGTATAAGTTATTTTGTGGTTGCTGTTTCCCCAGGTGTAAGACTTTGCATTTTGCTGAATTAAAGCATAGCTGCCACTTTTCTGACCATCTCGGAAGTGTATCTAGGTCACTCTGAAGAAGCTCTGCTTGGCGGTGATCATTAATAACTCTACTGATCTTTGCATCATATGCAAGTTTAGATCTCACGCCCTCCATCCCTTCATAGATGTCATTTGTGATAATCAAAAACAACAGTGGTCCCAATATTGATCCTTGGGGAACCCCACTTCTTACATCAACCCGATCTAAGGAATAGCTATTTATCACAACCCTCTGCCAGGTTCCCTCAAGCCATCGTGCTATTCATCTAAGGATTTTCCCTATGATTCCAGCCTGCTCCAGCTTATAAAGTAACCACTCATGTGGAACTGAGTCAAATGCTTTGCTGAAATAAAAGTAAACAATGTCGAAATTGTTCCCTAAATCCAGCTCACGAGTGACCTGTCAAAATGGCTAACCAAATTTGTTAAACATGGTTTTCCCTTTACAAAAGCATGCTGTGCATCCTATATAATTCCATTTCCATCTAAATGATCCCTTGATCATTGCCTCCATGATTGTCCCTACTACTGAAGTTAGACTGGTCGGTCGGTAATTTTCCGTTACACTCCTAGAACCGCCTTTATATTCCAATTTACACCAATCCTCGGAGCAATATGGCATTAGTTGTTAATGCTCCTAAAAACCAAATAACAACAACAATACACCAATCCAACGGAATCTCTCCTGAGTCCAGTGATGCTCTCATAACTAGCTTTAATGGTTCAATGCACTCACTTGCTGCCTCCTTTAAGATTATAGGGTATAATGCCATCAACCACAGGAGCCTTACTCGCCTGTAGGCGCGAAAGTTCTCATTAAATAATCATTTGAAATTTCAACATCATTAATTAAATTTTTTTCAACTTCACTTCCATAACATCTCATTGACACAAAGTGTTTTTTTTTTTTTATGTAAATATCGATGCAAAGTAACTGTTGAGTTTATCTGAAACTTCAGCTGGGGTATCTAATACTATCACGTCCATTACATAAGGGTCCAGTCTGATTTGTCCTTCTGTTCTTTGCATTTATATATGTGAAGAATTCCTTGACTGCTCTCTTCTTTATTCCCACTCTTTGCTCTGTCCCAGACTCAGTAAAGATACTATAGTGAAAATTATGCTTCGCTTATTAAAACGTCTTTCTCCTTCAGAAAATGATGAACATAATTCAACCATGGAAGACCAACGTGAAACAGAACATCAGTGTTCCGCAATTTCTTTCCAAAATAAGAAATTGCCCGACTCCAATGAGATTTCAAAAGATGAACTTGAGTAGGAAATTAATGAAATACTTTTAACTATATTTGCTAAAAAAATTCAGTCTAAAAAATATGGACTGATAACAATATGTATTTTTTTGTTTTTAGAATAACTGCATTTTAATGATGTTTTTCAGAATATTTATTATTGCAATAAATGTTTATTTTAAACATGAATTCAAATAATTACAATACTCGTTTTTTTTCCTTACTTTATTGCACCTAATTGTCATCAAAATTTATTGAGAAAAACGTTTGTTTTTGGAATACCGGTATCCCGGTTTCATAAATTAAAGATACCGAAAAAAATTATTGTAAGCCCTACGTATAATCCTGTGTCTAGTGATTACCAATCCAAAAACTATAGATTTTCTGTTGGGTGTGACACGACCTTGGCGTGCCTTGTTCGTGTGCTTAATCTACGAGAACGACACGTACGGTGTTTCTTAAAATATGCATATTTTAATTAATTTATTTTTTATAACGTGGGCGCGTATTTATCTAGAAACATCCATTGGCTTCGCCCCTGTCCCCTGCGACGATGTAACCTTTCTTTAACCCCATACCTCCTACGTTACGGCTGGGTGTCATACACAGACAGTGGTAAATACGTTTCATCTTGTTACCTGTCCCTGCTGTGAGTTCTGAAGTAATATACGTGCTAGGGTGATGCCCTTTTACTTGTGGACTTGCATTATCATGGATCCAGTTCTGAGTGAATTTCCGAGTTTTATTTATCTCTTAAGATCCTATTCGGTGTACGTTGAATAGATAAAAAATGAATAAAAAATGAAAAATATTTCCAGATGGATTCGGTTGCAACTCCATACATTGGGAGGGGTTTCATCGAATCGGTCTACGGTTAACGGGTATTCGGATGTGGCAAACTGATAGTTGGAGAGTCTGAAGCTTTGGTGACAGGTTGGGCCAGTGCGAACTCCAGCATTGTATCTCGACTGTGGAATCAGTCCATAACAGACAGTCATCATAGCTAGTAATGGGCATAATCAAATGATTAATCATCGATTATTAACCATTCAGTTACGAAATCAAGAATAACAGAAATTAAAAAAAAAAAAAGAAATGATAGTTGGGTGGGGGGCAGAGTTCGAACTAAGTCCAAAATTAACGATAAAGAGATCATCGAAGAAAATAAAAATGTTCCAATATGAATCCAGCAGTCAAAGTAACTTTTTCAAGAGGAGTGTGTTTCCATTTACAATGGGTTTCCTCAGCTTACAAGTGGTAGGATTTTTTTTTTCCCACCACAAAGTGCTGTTCAAGGTGTCTTGGTCAGTTAAACCTCTGGCTGTCATGCACTTCCGTACTCCATCCATCTAGGTCTTCCTCTTCTTCTTCCTGGAGGTATCCATTCCAGGATAGCCTTTGGGTATCTGGTGTCTTGCATCCGTTTTACGTGTCCATACCATATTAAACGATTTTCTTCGATAATAGCAATAATATTCTTTTTTCCTTCCATTTTCTCTCTTATGTCTTCGTTCTGTTTTCTGTTTTTCTAGAAGTTCTTGCTGAGCGTCTCCAAAAATCCATTTCTTTGGAGAGCAAATTGTTTTCTCCTCGCCTATTCAACGTCCAGGTTTCCGCTCCATACAATAAAAGACTGTACAATCGTTTCAAATATCAGTTTCTTTGTTCTATTTAGAATATTTCTGCTCCAAAGAATGGAATTTAGCATGCCGATAGTCTTTCTGCCGTCTGAAATTCTCTTATTGATCTCTGCTTGGGATTTTTCTCAGTCAAAGTGCTGGTTCAAAAGAATTCTAAAATTATTTCTTAAAAATGAATGACTGTGCTCTTCTGTCACTAAAAAAAGGATGAAAATGTATACCAATATTTGAAGATTTCGCACAACATTGAGACTAGCCGCGGTCCAGTGGTTAGCCTGCGAACCTACAAGTAAGGAGGTTGCGGGTTCGAGTCAGAACACTGCTACAAAAAAGTGCACTGTTAATTGTGGACTTTGGCGATGAAGATCTGGCTGCCCTTAATAATTCAACATATTGCAGTTACAATGAATTTGTAAACTCTTCTGACCTCAGAAATTTATTTTGTTTATTAATGATTTTAAGGATATGTATGATGCAAATCTAGTTTTCTCTTTCGCTCCCGACCTTAGTATATTCTTCTGAATAGTTACTAACTGTGCAATACCATGGTCGTACACGGTGGGATTTCTTTTAGTGTATAGTTAGTAACTGTTGAAGAACAACGTTGTACAAATTGCTCCACCTCTACGAGGTAGGGACGGTAACCAGACAGTTGTAGTTGCTTGCTGCCGTTGTCTGGGTTAAGTGGTTAACCACTCAACACGAACAACATAACACATTACACTAAAGTACATAGGCACCGCTTCGCTGATTGATCTTATTATTATGATATCTACACACGTTACGCTCCTGGTTTGTCCTGCTGGGCCGAAACCGTACAACGTATTATCAGTGCCACACAGATGTAGTTTCTACTACATTCCTTTTCTAAAGATATTTCCATGGGCACTGTACTTCTGAAGTTCCTTCTCTGATTCAACTGATACCTTCCAAATCAACCCGAACATGTGCTTCAACTAGTCAGTCTACGTCTAGGCAGCACAATCATTTATGGTTTTAAAGCGTTTAAAAACTTCTTTTTTCAGTGTAATCCCAAACACGAAAGGTATTAGAACCGATAGCATTTAGTAACGTGTATTGGTTCCAGTTTGGGAACGCAGAAGATATTTGTTGACATTGGACTTGAATTTCTGTAGGTGGTAATTTTCAGGATATACGCCTGAAGAAAGGTTGTTATAAAGAGCAGAAGTAGGAGGGATAAATGAGGATTGGCAAAGTTAGTTTCTTGAATTTTCTGAGAAAAGGTAGTTTCCTTTTCCCTAGTTTTAATTTTCTTACCCGGGTGCTGTGAACTCTGGTTCGGGTCTACTGAAATGATTCTTGGAATATAACAGAATCGAGCGAATAGACTACTTTCCAACTTCCGGAACTCAAATAATACAGAGCAGAGGTTCCCAAACGTATTTCTCAAATTTCAGGCGCTCCTCTAATCTTCCAGAACAATTGAAATAAACAGATCTGACATAAATTTTAGCTATGAGTGTGCATACTTTTATAAATTAATGTATACGTCAATACAATACAAGATGGAAAGAAAATAAGAGATGAACATTTCAGTAAAAGGAAGTGTTGAAATGGAATCAATTCGAAGTAATTAGTATTCTCTAATGTGACTTTGTTTGCTATTGGAGATAAATCTCAAAACCCATTTTTGAATGCCTTCTTCTTCTGACGTTATAACCCAGGGTGGGTCTTAGCTTTCTCAACGATGTACCACCAGTAAGCCCTCCCAGAAGTCAAACTTCTCCAATTTCTTATTCTCGTGAACTTTAAGTCCCCTTCTACGTCATCCATCCATCTTTTCCGCTGTATTCCTCTTGCCCTTCTACCAGTAGGTTTCCATTTCATTATCCTCTTAGTTGTTCTGCTGTCATCC
The DNA here is from genome assembly GCF_048544385.1 of Mastigoproctus giganteus. Classification (NCBI taxonomy): domain Eukaryota; kingdom Metazoa; phylum Arthropoda; class Arachnida; order Uropygi; family Thelyphonidae; genus Mastigoproctus; species Mastigoproctus giganteus. The sequence goes on along the minus strand of NC_143583.1, from coordinate 179,254,759 downwards.
ATTCTCATAACATGTCCCAACCAGGCAAGTCTCTGGCTCTTCGCAAATCTGACGATGTCTGCACCCTGAATAAGGTTATCAAGTCCATGGTTCGTTCTGATCCTCCAGGATCCATCAATGTCTTGAACGGGTCCAAAGACTTTCCGCAAAATTCTACGCTCAAACACTCTCAACAACTGCTCATCAAAAAGAACTCCTTGAATGCCATCAGTAATTTCAAATACGTTTAGTTTTGAGGGGCCTTGTAAAACCATATCAAAGGGCTTTCTTGGATAGGCATAAACAACACCTACTTCCTCTCGCTTATCGGTGATACTCGAGACATACCCGCAGAAACTAATAAATTTTATACAGATTTATTCATCGAGAAACGGTTTTGATTCTGGCTGAAGAAAGGATTAAAAGACTGATAAATACTTAGTGTGCTATCAAATAGCTTGGCTAAGAAATTTAGAATGCAATTTCCAAGGACAGGTCGATGAGGATGATGGAGACAAGACCATGTAGATTTTTTTTCTCGAGGATCCCTTTGTTTTCTTCTGAAAACATAAAGGGATTACTGATTGAATGTCATTTCGAGTACAGATTTACAACAGGATACTAAACTAGTTTCTGAAGATTCAAGATGTAAATGGTAAGAACACAAGAAAGTAGTTATTATTATGTCGATGAATTCATAGACGCTGCACTATTATGTCACTTGGTAGATTAAGTAATTTAAAGGAATTGAACCACTTCAATGCCAAACACTTCAACTGCTTATGGCTACGTTTCGGGAACTCTGTTTCTCGTCTTCAGGCCTGTGGGGGATAGGACACTGTTTGAGGAGTGGTGCTACAAGTTTTCCTTTTTTGATAGCCCACTAGCTGTACAGGGGATGAACCTTGTGTTAATAAACTGATAATAATAAATGAAATAATAAAGAAGAAAAAAGTGTAATAATTATTATACGACAATTGTACGTAGTATAATTAGAATACACTGTATTGTAAATAATTAAATATCATCATCAAATTGAACCCTCAAATTGCACCACTCCTCAAACAATGTTCTATTCCCCATAGGCCTGAAGACGGGGACAATGAGTTCCCGAAACGTAGGCATTCCTTTAAATTGTGTCATTTCAATACTAAATTACTTAATTTACCACGTGATATAAATCAAGTGGTTTAGAACTAAGACTGAATTGGACTCAGATTCCTTACTTCGTCCTTATCCCCTCCAACAGAAGATTAAGTGAATTTAGTGGGGGAATCATTGGGGACTCTAATTAAGAACAGGAACAGGACACCACTCTTGCAATCTCTGAAGGCACAAAGCAGTCGAATCTACTCCATCTGTGTACAATACGTGGTGACGCTTCGTGGTCGTGTCCCTATCAGGCGGATCCCTTAACTCCAACGTAATTCTAAATCCCCTTATTAATAAGCGTATGCCGTGTGTCGTCTGCTGTGAACTGCTCCTAGGCAACAAATAAACAAACAAAAACACTTTTTTTTATTTGTTGGGACACAAGTCAACCTACGCTCGGAAGGTTGATCAAACAAAGAGCGAGTCGTGAGAACATGCCCGCCGAACGCACCTCCAATGCGCTATAGCTACGGGCAACCCATTCCTCTCAAGAGGTCACCACTATCGGTGTTGGCGTACAGTGGGGGGGGAGGTGTTTCGAAGCGGAACCAGGAGCGCGAGAGAGAGATCGGTTCGGAAAATGCCATGAGGGATCATTTACACAAATGATGCTCGTTTGCAATTGTGCTTTCCTCACATTACGTGCCAGCAACAGCCGGTATAACACGCTGTACACGCATGCGCACTAAAGTGTTCCCTCTCAACAATAGTTTACGCTTAGAGGGAAGTCAACAAGGACCGAGAAAAAAAAAAATAAATAAAGTGAAAAAATATAAAAAAAAAGAAACGAGGAAAAACCTTCCGTCATCTGTCATCTGGAAATTAATAACTATTTATGACTGCGGATGGATGATTTTATTTTATTTTATTTATTTACACTCTTAAAAAAATGAGTGCGAGTAAATTAAGTATTGATATTCTCGGGGACAAAAAAAAAAAATCGCGTAAAGTAATTAACGAGCTAAGTACTCGCGCAGAGTGAAGCGCGCGCACAAAAAAAAAAAAAAAAAAAAAAGAAAAAAAAAAGACGCGCTTCTGATCTCATAATGTTCGTACGCAATAAGTCTTTTATAACTTTCTTATTACATCGAAAATAAATAAATAACACGGCCTTTACGTTCTGTGGCAGAAATTATCCGCCGAAAAACTTTGTTGCTATGGTAACGTGGCTAGCGAATCTTGCCAATCTTTTCGTAAGCGATGGATCTCTCTTCCAATCGCTCCTACCAGATGGAGCCATCGAAGCATTTTGAAGCACGCGCAGACTCGTGATTGAGTAGTTGTCAGTTTCGGATGCAGGGACAACATTAGAAGGGATGGTTGGAGAAATCCAAGGAACTCCACCATCCCATCATAGACAAAGTAACACACGTTGCGTTTGAACTTCATTTTTTTTATCCAAAATGCGTCCTTATCAGCCTCGATAGTCGTAATGCGTTTGAACTCCTCCCACGGCCCTATCCCCATCACCCCCCCGCCCTCAGATCTTTTTGTCTGCTGTAAGATATGATCCGTACAGGTTTAGTTCATTTCCATAATCTTATGATCCAGTTGCAGGGTGAACAACTATCACGCGGAACAAACAGCCAACTTCCGTAAACTACTTAATTCCTGGCGATATGTGCACTTTCCTGTAATCAGCTCCAGGGGTGGGGTGGGGTGGGAGGGGAGAGGGGCATAAACAGTGTTAGGAATAAGATGGAAGAAGATCGCGTAATAAATACATTTTCTTACCACATCTACTAAAATTTGGGTTTTGATTTCGGAGTTTGAGTTGATCCTGATCTTGGTCCACCCGGCTGCTAAATCTCGTTAAAATGGCTGATTTTAAATTCCTCTGACCGGAAGTTGTGGCACGAATTCTAAGATGGAGAACCAGCTGCGCTTGTCATACCGAGGTGAGTTATTCATGGCTGGAACGAAGACATAATTTCTTCATATCGCGTACTTACGTAGTCATTATGAGCGTTCCTGTTTCTTCTTTCTTCCATCCAGAGATTGTGGTTTGAGAAATCCCTGTGCCTGACAAGCTTGGTGTCAAGGCGAGCAACTGTTCTTTTACTCAGAACCGGATTAGGTCAGTTATGTACACTCGGAGAGTTGCTGAGTTACAGCCTCCAGTGGCTTTTTATGTTCACTTTTCACTCGTTTTCTGGGATTTTCCAAGAGTGGACGACAACGCGCATTTTTAAACAGTGTCTCTGCTCGTGGCTGTTTCCTGTTTGCCGGTTGAAAGCTGGACCCGTAGCCATGGAAACAGCAGCAACAAAATGAGTGTCCTTCACATTTTTTGACGTCTGTTCAGAAACGCTAACAATTAAGTTAACTACTGGCTTTTTTTCAAACGTAATTTTCAGATGGAATCCTGAAATATCAGTGCCCAGAAGAGGACCCTGTTTCTATCAGTGGTGGCATTGAATATGAACTTCCCCCGTTAATACGAAGATAATTAATCATCCTGACATTACGAGAACGCTAATTTACCATTCAGGGTGTCTGGCGTGGTTCCCATAGCAACAGATATTGCTTCGCACCTAAGCAGTTCGACTGCAAGATCTTTCATTCGCCATGCATGCTCTTTCGCCATTAACCTTCATTTCCACGACACGGACATCCACACTCGTGCTCACAAACACTTCCAAACGATCACTGCATCTGAAGCGTCAGTTTTTTCTTTCTTTTCATCATTCGTTGCGAATTCTCCCCCTCCCCCCCAGACTATTAACTTTCACCAGGAGGTGGGACGTTTCACCAAAATGAGATATCGAAGATTTACAGTTGTGGCCTTCTCGTCATATTAAAGCGGGTCGCCCATGCCACTCTATTTAAACCAAGAACCGTGAACAATCACGTCCGGGAGGTGGCGCTCTGAAGAACAATCTACTCACTGAAAGCGGTATCGACCGACAACCCTTTCGTCACGCCACCGTTAGCGGTCATAAGTCAGTTGGGTGTCAAGTGACGGCAGATTCAGTTGATGAGAGAGACGAGAAGGAGAAGCGGATGGAAAGAGTGTAATGGAGAAATGGGGAGTGGGGGGTGTCAAGCGGGATGAATGGTAGAAAAGATGCGAGAAGAGAAAAAGCAGAAAACTTTGAGAAAGAGAGAATTATTAGGGCCTTTCAGCTGTGAAAAGATCTGGAGTGGATGTGGATCTGATCTGTGGTACTCTGCAACGAACCTAACATCAGACATTTCCAGCTCATAATCATTGATACAAAAGACGAGCTGGAATCGGCTGTTGATGGTGGGGTTTTAATGAGGACGTTAATGGGGACGCTCTTTTAAAATCGGGAACTGGTTTCTGATCTTAAAGCAGCGGCAAGAAGGGGATAAACACCCTAAGACTAACCATAGCGGGGTACGCGTGTCAGTCACTGACAATGCAACGATCAGTTGGAAGGGGGAACCCCCTTGTGAACATCAACTAGGTTTTAGATTAAAAAAAAATTAAATAAAATCTCGTGGAATGCTCTCCAATGTATATTATGCAAATAATGAAGAAAACATGCTTCATATTGCGTAGCTTCCTTTATCTAGCAGATTGCGCAAGATTTTGGACACACTAAATGATAAATAGACGTCTATTAACAATTTAGGGTCTGTTTTTGAAATACAAAGTGCGTCTTATATGCTGAAAAATACGGATTAAATTGCAGAAACGTGTTAAATGCATCACTTCCGGGGAAAAATTATACCGGAAGTAACCCGTTCATTCTAGGTGTAGGTGGGGAGGGTGCTTACAAGTGGAAGTTAAATAATAAACAGCGATCGTCGCTATCTGGTAAGAGTAAAATGATTTAAGTACGCGAGTCAAAAAGGGTTTCATCAGTTCAGACATTCCATAACTTCGTACAGCTTTCAAAAAGTAAGCGCTGATTTATTGGCTCGCAATTTCTATAGTGCTGTCTGTTTAGATTATGAACGCATCCAGCCAGACCACCCATTCAAACAAATGCTAATTATGATCATAATGGCTTCGTCTTCTTTCGCAATTAAACTGTTCACTCTCAATAGAATGAGCAAACATAAACTTCGGGAAATTATTCGTATTAATTAGCAATCTTTTCGGTAAAAACGAAACCCAGTGGCTTCATTTGGACGAGATTTGCAGGGGAAGTGATGGAGCGTGAAATGCTCATTGTACACATTAATTTAGCGGTGGAAAAAAGGTTCGGCTTCACTTGGAGATGCATGTGTAGCCCATGGGCGTTAACCGTCCAATGATGGGCTAATTCGGGACGGAAGAGAATGGAAAATTGATTATTTAATAGAAGTGAGAAATTTAGAGTGGAAGTTTGCGCAGAATTTCTTACAGCATTGGCAGAAGGAGGAGGAGAGATGGACTTCTTGAACTGCTCATCACTTGTGCAACGGGGATAATTAACAGCGTGGGAATCCAATTAAGCTCGTGTTCGTGCACACATATATACGGATGTATCGCTATCCTGTGAGCCCCTTAATTATGCGATTAAATGGCAACAGAATAAGAAGAAAAATCTTTAAGAACAGCACAGAGTTCTTTCTTACACCGCTCTCTGGTGTCTCGTTGTACTCCCTCTCCCTATCTGTCTTTCCCTCCATGCAAAGATCTTCTAAAATGGCTGGAAATGCTTTGTTGTTTTGCCTTTCGTGCGATTGGATTGCACAGAACTTATCTGGAATAAAAGTTCAAATTATTTCAGTTCCATTGGATTCAATGCGATTTGACTTAATAAAGTTATTGCGCAATCTCTTACGTCAACAACAAGCAAAAAGAGGTCGATTAAAATGATGGTTTTACATTGAGGAAGAGGGGTGGAAACTCCACCGCCCACTAGAAAAGAAGCTGTATCGTTCAACTGAAAAATTAAGGGCTAATGTAAATTGTGAATGCGTCATCAAAGTGTCTGGAAAACTAATAATAAACTCGGTCTTCAATTACGCCCCCTAGGGACCACTATTACAGTTATAATGCCGTATAAAAAGCAGCAACTGTAGGAGAGGAAGAAAGCTAATGATGCAAGCTGACCTAGTGATTACTATCGTGCTGACTCTTCCTTCTCCCAAATCACCGAGGATCATGCGCACAAGGAGCGGCTCATTGGCGATGGGGAGGAGTTGGGCGATAATTCCCATCGGGTACACCCTCTGTATTATGTAAAGCCAGACAGTTCTAAGCGTTTCCTTGTGGGACGGATGTTTGTTGATTGCGGCGAGGGCGGTAGATGAATGACAGAAAGAGGCAGGAAGTAGAAATAAGATAATGAACGTATGGAAAGAAATTTGTCCAAAGCGAAAGGAACGTACCTTTCAGTCGCGTGGAGTTGGGTGGTGGGGGGGAGGGAGGGAAGCTGAGTTTACGAGGAAGGATAATAGAGCTATACGTCATTACGATCATCACTTAAAAGAACCCACCATCTTGGATGTAATCAAAGTGAACCCATCAAACCTTTCTGCCCCTTAAAACTCCTGGCAAGAAGAGGACCACTTGCAGAATCATATAGTCTCGGTTCCATTTCCGAATCGGGACTTTGTAGAAATATGGTTCCGAAATAAATAAATAAATAAATAAAAACTATGTTAAGTGAAGAAACTTCATCCAGCCTGAAACCCTAGAATAACTCGATTTTCATATCATTTAAAATAAACCATCGAACTTCTAACGTGTGATGCGTCGCCTTGGCCTTCCTAAGGTCGTCTTGTTCCGATAACGCTGCGCACAGTCGTGATCGTAGACACAATGCTCGACACCGAATGCAATGGAATTGGCTAAAGCGTCACACAGCGCCACCGTGTGGCGGTGCATTGTTTACTAAACGCTGGGTGAGTTGGATATCGTTTAATGTCGTACGTCAGATGCAGCTGTGACCGTGAGAAATTTCGCGAACGTACATTCCCGTTGTTGAAAAGCGGCACTCGTGACTTGAGGCAGGGTTAAGCAGAAAGAGACTCCGAGCACGCCACTGGGATAACAGTGCAGAAAGGGGTGCTCCGGGAGGCCATTTTGCTACCATGCGAAAGATGCCCCAGCTTCGCTTTAACTGTTTCGAGTGCTGTAACACGCTGACCTCATACACGCAGAGGACACTCACGCAGGCACGCTGTTCAATTGCTTGGTGGCATGACAAACCAAAAGAGGAAACGATGCTTAGTGGAAAAAACAACATAATAGGTACCAGATGGGCATTTTGACTCGGGTGATTTTATTTATTTACAGACTTCTCACACACGGGGCACACAAACCCTAAATAATGGTGAGAACGCTGAGAGTTACAGAATCAATACAAAACTAGAATTAAAAAAATATAGATTAAGAAAATAGAGTAAGGAGAAAATTTTTATACACAGATGGATTAAGTGTAAAATCAATGTTGTAATTATTCAATACCTGAAGGAAACGAAACAGAGGACTACCAAGTAAGTGATGAGCGGACAGGCAGTGAGAAATTAGTTTTATAACGAGAATTCAGGCGGGGTACATTCAAAGAGGCATTTGTTCGAGAAGAGATGGAGAATCGATAACAAGTTTATGATATTGTAGACAAAAAGAGACCCATGGAGTTATCGTCCAGAGTGAAGAGGAATGATTCTGAAGCGACCACAAAGAGTTCCATAATTTCGAATTTAATGAATTCAATTTGAATCTCACAAGTCTGTGAGAAAGATGTTCCTGTTGCGGGGACCAAATAATATCCCAATAATCAAAAATGGGAAGTATAAGCTGCTTGTAGAGAAGAATTATAACTTTGTCACTCTTGAAAATAGAGGAAGAACGCTTGTTAATCCACGAAGTTTAGAAGTGTGAGATATTACGTGATCAACTTGGGAAGAGGGATGAAGGTCAGATCGAAATAGGACACCTCTAAATCCTTGAACAAATCAGTACTTGCAATTAAAGAGTTTCTAATATAATAATTAGTAAGGACAGAGGGTCTAACTACACGATTCGAGCGAAAGTGACTTAATTTACATTTTAACGGGTTTAGAAATGAGTTATTTTTATTGAGCAAGACAGAAGGGAATCAAAACAGGACAGGAGTTCATTTCTGTCTGTTGAAGAACGAATAATTTTGTAAAGTTTAATATCATCTGCATAGAGTTGCCACTCAACATTAACAGACTGAAATAAGGTTGACACGTCATTAGTATAAACAATAAGGAAGAGCGGACCCAATGGTGAGCCTTGAGGAACACCTTGGAAACAGTAAACGGAATTGATGAAGTACCATCAATTATTACAGATAATTTACGATTTCTAAGCAGTGAATCAAGCAAATCGTACACTTTAAGATGAAAGCTTGAACAGCAGAAGATCGAAGTGGACAGAGTCAAATGCATGTGAAATACCAAGGAAAGGCGAATCCATTTGATTTCCTTTGTCCAAATTAGTTTGTAGAAAATGAGAAAACAAGGCAAGATTTGAAACAGTTGATTTCCTGGGAAGAAAAGCTTACTGATGATTATTGATAAAAGAATGAAGATAGGAACTAAGATATTCATAAAGTAGGAGTTCAAAAATTTTCGCAATTGTATTCAGTATAGGTCGGTAGTTATTAGGCTTAGCTTTATCACCCTGTTTTTTTATAAATCGGGATGATATAGGCCTCTTTGAACGCTGAAGGGTAACAGCCATGAAGAAAACAGTAATTGAAGAGATTTGTAAGAACTGGAGCTAAAGACGAACTACTTTTCTTGAAGAAAAGAGCAGGGAGGGTATCAGAACCAGTAGCAATAAAATCTTTAAGCCGAGACTGGACGTCATCAGTAGTGAGAACTAATCTATCAAAACTGTCGTTAGTATTATATTCAAACGGATAACAGGGCATAGAGCATTGCTGGTCGGGAGAACAAAGTTTCGAAAAACGGGTAGCAAGCAGATTAGCAATGTCAAGAGGACAGTTGATAGAGATATTTAAATCATTAGTTAACCTAGGAATTCTAGATCTCGATAGCCGTTTGGGATTGGACCACAATGGTCTCGAATTGAAATTCCGAGTACGTTCGGTTTCAACTGAGTGCAGATAATGAGAATATTGATTTGTTAATTTTCTTAACATGACGTCTAAGGAAGAAAAGGAAAAGTAGCTAAAGTTACTTTTGAGTTTTAAATACCTTTTGTGGAGGAAATTTTTGCGACGAATTAAATACACAAGCTTGTTCGACATCCAGTGAGGGAAGTTACTACGGTTAGCTAAAGAGAATTTGATGGGAACGAACTCAGAAATTGCAGAATGGAGGATTAAGTGCAGATAATCAACGTAATGATTGATCGATTCAAAATTATGGATGGGAATCCAATATTATCATCCCGATTTATAAAAAAACAGGGTGATAAAGCTAAGCCTAATAACTACCGACCTATTACTATACATAAATCGATTTAACGAAGTCCAGTTTGTGCCTAAAGCTAAAAAGGTATCTCTCAGAGGAAGGATCAGAAATAAAAGAAAGGAGATCAACTTTAAAAAAGGAAAATTGTCCACACCCGAAACAACTAGTAGCGCGGATGGGTTGTGGATTGCGAAACAACTGGAAATTCGAATTAAATGGATTTAAGATGAAATAATTGTGGAAAAGGCATGAAACAAAAGCTAACCGCCTGTAATAGGAAGTAAAGTAATTCTGTGAGGGTTGAATCGTCAATAAATTGACAAGTTCTTACCTGTCAATTTAGAACGAGAAGACTCAACGTGAAAAAGCAAGTCCACAATTGCAATTTTGCAAGACTTGCCTGTACAAAAGCCATATTGTCTCGGAGAAAGCAGACCTTGAGAGACGAATATAGTTTGGATTCTCAGTGCAATTAGGCGTTCCAGCAGCTTACCTAGGTTTTGCTAATAACGCAATTGGGCTAAAAGATTTAGCCTCAGAAGGTGGTTTATTTGGCTTCTTGATAATTTTGACTAATGCTTTCTTCCCGATACTAGGGAAAAGGCCTTCCTGGACACACTTATTAAACAACAAAAGCAAAATTTGTGGTTGAACGAGAAGACTCACGAAGAAGTTTGTAACAGTGAATAAATTTTCTAATCAATCGTAAAAGATGGAGTAGTATCCTAGGTATGATATGTGAGATTGGCACTCCGGATGAAAGAATGTTCAGCGGAGTCATCACCAGGAAAAAGGCGACCCAGAATTGTTGCTACAGTATTTTGCCAGTTAGTAGTCGCGATTTCATTGTTCAAAACAGGTGAGAAGGTATCTGGATAATCCTTTGAAGAAGAAAAAGGCCTCGTGGCAGTGTAGTTGGCATGATACCCGGTTGGTGAGGTCTGGGTTCCTTTCCTGCCGACGACTGGAGGAATTTCGGAAATCCAATGGTTCCCAACCTTTATTCGAATCTGTAATTAACAGATCTCGGGTTGGTGGATGGGGGGTATAGGGTTTTCCCTGCTTATTCCTGGTTTTTTAGCCCATATAATATGCAAATTGGCCCATGAAACACACACATCTTTATGGTGAGTTAATTTCCTCGTCAATTTATATTTTTTACAATTTGACCAAGTGGGAGTAATTATAAAATACAACTGCAAACTAAACGTTAATCTATGCGGCATGAGATTTCTGAATAAGTAAACTTGGGACCAGACTGGGCTGTACGAGTGTATGGGGTGGGGGGGCTAATGTTCAAAACCACATTCGTGAATTTTAACCTGTGCAACTCAAGCTTAGTGCACGGGTGCATTGTCATGGACAAGCAAAACCCGATGACCGAAATTTCCTCGTCTTTTTTTCCCGAATTCCAGCTTTTAACTCTGGCATACTGCTGGCACAATATTCCTCCTGTTATTTCGATTTTGGGTGCAAGATTTTATTAACAATCCTTTTGTGTTCCAGAACATTGAGGCCAACATCTTTCTAGCTGATGGTTTGAAAAGGGGTTGGCACTGCGATGTGCTTCCACTGCTTGCTTTCTGATTTGGATTCAGGACCATAAAAATGTAGCCATGTTTCATCACCAATTACCAAACGGGATAAAAATGTCTTGCTTAGCAAGAATTAATTTTAAATTCTATTTTGATGACTCCAACATCTGATGTTTGTCGTGAGTGGAAAAGTTTCTGGGATCTTGCACAACCTTTGGACATTCTCAAATTCTCCTGTATTATTTGTGAAAATGGAAAATGTGTACTACTTTTCTCAAGTTCAAACACTTTAATTCCTCTGTTTTCTAAAACTGTTTCTTAACGATAGCAGCTGTTTCAGAATTGATTGCTTCAGATGGCCAACCAGACCTTATATCATCCTCAACTGACTCCCATACTCCTTTTGAACTCTTACAACCATCATGCAACCATGGTATAACCGATTGATATTTCTCTAAACTTCATGGATTTTTTTAGCATTTCTGTTCTCTGATCAAAAGTTTGATTACTGAACATTACTCGATTTTCTGGATATTAGCAATGTAATTTGTTTAGCGGACCGGTTTAAGTATCAAACAAACAAAGGCGGCCTTCTAGAAATAAATTAAATGCACTTTTATTCATCTTAATGCACAAATATCAAGTTTGAATTAATCACGAGGACGCTAAAGTCTTGTGCTAGGGCGCCTGATACCTTTGCAAAGTTCCTGTTGTTCAGGCACATCGTTACTAATGACTGTTGTGATACGTCCGCGCAGTTTCTCAGGTCAGCAGATTTTGTTGCGCACCTTTCTATCTTCATGTCCCAGACAACGATCGCATAGCGAGCGTGCTGGAGCCCCACCTCTTGCTATCCCGCTATGCACTCATTATTCTTCTGAAAATGAGAACGGTACCCGCAAAGTGGCGAGGCTTGTTATCCTGGTTGAAACAGCCCCGGTTATCTAATGATCAACGGCTTTTCATCAGAGGCAAACGTGGTGAAATGTGCAGATAATGATTGTCATTGAGTCGACTTCGAAAAAAAGTATGAACCACTATTCCAGCTGATGATACGCTGTACATCGCCTTGTAGATTAGGACCATTCGCTGCTTCATAAAAGAGTTGCCTCATCTGAAAAAGACATTTTCACAATGTTTCTGTTGACGTTTTTCACTTATAATAAAATGTTACAAGCGAGATTGGTCGGTCAGGGTTTGAACTGTGTGCACCTTGAATTTAATCCCTTTTATGTCATATTGTTTAATGGGTGCCAACATATTTACATTACATCCGTGCCTTGTGAGGGAAAAACAAAAGGAATAAAATAGTTCTTGGATGAACATAGACGGTTGACGTGTAAAGAAAACCCTACCTGAAGTTATGGGGTTTATAAACAGTTCGGCATTTATGGATACCATCATGCTTTGCATATTGGATAAAAACTGGACAAAGAAGCACTCTGTAAACAGCAAATGCTGGATCAGTAAACATCATCCATGATGTTTACTGATCCAGAAAATTAAAAGCGTAACGGACAGATGGATTTTTTAACGTTTTTGATAACTGTTAAATTCCACTAGATCTTTTAGTTTGGGTATTTTTCTTGGGCAAAAGACATTAAGCTTTCCAATACATGATTTTTCGATAAAGGCGCTGCAGTTTTAATTGTATATTTTAAAAAAAAAAAAATCTTTTTTATATTTCGGCACGAAGAGCAGGTCAGGGGAGTTTACAGTAAATCATGAATACAATGGTTAATCGTATTTAGCAGTCACAAGCTTGAACCACGATCCACTCGGCTATGTTAGGCCTTATTTAATATTTACCGAAATATATAAAATACATAACTGAGCAGCTGTGAGAGAATATATCGCCAAAGGCAGCACATTCTTTCAAGAACAGCATTAATTTCATGAAAGAAAATTGGCGTACACACCAGAGCAGAATGTTCTGTGCAGCAGTTAAGTACATCCGTACCAAACTGCTGGTGTCATGTAGGTCTCCAATAAACAGACTGCTAGTTGTTGTAGTATGGCTTTTACGAGCATCAGCAGTATCTTTAAATTGCTTGTGTTCTGTGGTCGATTTTTCTGTTTGCTGGATGAAAAAAAATGTTTCTGGGAGGAAAAATCATGTTTCCCCCGCCTGAGACCGACTAACTCAGCCACGCTGTGAAAAAGGCCCATGAAAATTCCTCATGTCATCGACGGGATTCGAACTGAGGCCTTTTCTACCAGTGTGGGGAGGACGGCGATTCTGCAAATTGAAACGATTAGGTCCGTGGTCAACAATAAGAATGGTATCGTCGGTAAAAATACATCATAATGGCGGAAAACATTGCATGTGTTCGTCATGCACTACTGGAAAATCCCGGAAATCTGCAAAACTAGTTTCTCAACAGCTTCAATTATAAGACCCATCAGCAAGAGTGTTCCAAAAGTCCACACGAAGTCCAAATGCAGCAATATTTTGGTGATAAACGCAGGAGAGTCTTCTTCTATGGTCCATTTTTGGGAGAAAAATCCCGATATGGGTTACAGATGAAACTTTTTTTCATCTGAATGGTTAAGAAGCAAAATGTGTGTATGGGCCACTCATATTCAAGCCCTCATATAATAATGAACATTTTAATTGTCCCGTCCCCACACATGCTCGGTATGGTGTGCTGTATCGTTGAAGCAAATTTTCTCGACAGTGTGATTACTGCTGACTGTTACCAGCATCTTTTTTGAACAACTTATTCCATTCCTACAACGTATAGTCTTGGTGTCAATTTCGATTAAGCGTTTTTATTAACAGAGTTGAGATTGACTGCATTCAGCCAATGGCGTGCTGGATGTTCTTAGCGAGCATTTTCACCACCGAATTTTGTTTAATAAATTTCATTCGCGTTAGAGGTATGGAAAAGTCCTGGCCACTGTACTGTTCAGATCTGAATCCGTATGACTTCTGCTTTGCAGTTTTCTTAGGATTCTGTTTAGACTGAACACACGCACAGTTTAAAAAGAGAAACAAGAAATTTTAACAGCATTATTGAAGAAATTCTGGCCCGAGAGCTGGGACATTTCAACTAGCGCGGGACGTGTTGGAGGCGGATTTTTGCATCCTGCAGTTGCAAAAATCTACCAACAATATTCTTCATTGCAGTTGAATACTGCAGTATCAGAGTCGAAAGTTCATAATTAAAATCTTATGTTCGTGTAAACCGGTTCTAACACCTCTCTCTCCTACCTCCCCCTCCTCCTCCCTCTTTCGCCTTCTTCTGTGTGTGTGTTCTTGTAACCTAATTCAGAGTGATGAAATGGCATTAGGGAGTGTGCTGCAAGGGAGAGTCCAGTATAAGTGTAACAGAATGGGTTTTTTCCCCCCGTTGTTTGTAGCAGCATCTGAGAATGCATTACAAGAATCAAATCGAAATATCAAATTTATTGACTCAAGGAAAAGCCAGTGGATTTCTTACACCTAAGAACATTCAATTGCTTCAGTTGACGATGTATTTATTGAGTTTCATCAATAAATTTGTGGTTGCTTACTTTGAAATTGTACAAAAGTATTCATTCAGTTCAAATTTTGTTGTTGTTTGCGACTTGAACCATATGTATAAAACTAGATGGACCAGAAGCCCTTTTGAGGTGTAGATGCTTAGACAATGGGAACTGTTCTTGTAGGTGTGTGTGTGTGCTGTGGCATGAAAGGATTACATTTGAATGCTGATTTGTGGGGGATCATTTCGTAATCGGTCAAACAGAAAACTGGGAAACTTGCTGATTGCTATTTTGCAGCACTGTGAAGTGCTCGGCACCACGAACATGAGGAAATTATCCGCTTGTCCTTTGCGCTCCATTTAAAGCGAATGAGAAGTGGCTGTTGTATCACTCAGTCATATACGAACGATATAGCAAATAGAAAGATTTCATAGAAAGGTTACGAGCGCAACATACCGCCAGGTGGATGAAACTGTGTCTAAATGCAAGATAGTTGAAGACGGCCAAAGCGCAAACCTTCAGGGTGTGCGCGCTATTTCACTCTTAGAGCAGCATGCCCAATTACTTTCGTGTTCCACTGCGATACCACTTTTCGCATTGAAATCAAGAGAATATAACTATGTTCTCAAGATCGATCAGTGCTAGCTTTAGGCGTGTTCAAGGGGATTGGGCTGAATCTTGCTAACGCAGAATGAGAGAGAGTTGGATATTAATTTTTACATCGCACTAAAATTCCCAGTTGAACTGATGAGAGAGTGATTGACAGCCCTGTATGGTGATGGTCAAATAAGGAAACTTCCCTTCCCATTTGTATTTCGTGGAGTCATTAAAACACCGTATAATCCCTTGAGTCCTTTTGAGCTCGTGAAAAGTGTTAGTAGGGTGAGCACGTGATGCATTGTGCGCAAATAAAGTTTCCAAATAATTTGATTTTGCAGAAATGACACGGGCCTTTGCAGTTACAAAAAAATAATAATAAAAAGTAGAAAAATTACATTTTGTATAATGAAAGAGACCATGCAAGTAAAAAAACTAACAATTATTTCATCTTGAATGTGCTTTTAAGAAAATTGTCTAAAAAGCTAAAATTAATTAATTTATTATTTTAAATTATTTTTGAACATTGCTGTAGGATAATATGAATTATCATTTGCATGCCCTGTTGTTGGAGTAATGAATTTACTGCCTGGAAAGATTGGCCCACGATTTGCCTCTCCTTAACAGTCCAACTATTCGCTATATAAACAATAACTGCCTGGCTAACAGATCAACAGCTCGTCACCTCAATACACTGACGCCCCACAGCCTTATCTGCCGTGTCGCTTAACACGCACGTTATAACTCATCACCCACACGCTCAATTAATTGCTTTATCAACAATTAATTAAGTGTGTGGGTGATGAGCATCCAGGAATACTCATCCCACAGTATCCAAGGATATGTTGCTAAGGTACTGCACGTTTCTGTCCTTCACACTTCGATAATGATTTGGAAACATTCCAATTAGCCACTAAAATATCGATCTCATTGACCTCATGTTACTAATTTTAGGAGTCTCTCTGGATCAGTGGATTGCATTTTATGGTGGTTTAGTTGGCGAATAATAATTTGAAGCGGGTGGAACGGCCTGCTCAAAGCCTAACAAAATCACTGAGTGAATTTGGAATGCCCCGGGAAGGCTCATCCCTGGAGATCAACATCACTTGACAGTTAACAACTGTTTCTACTGGAGGAATGGAAAAATATTTCTGTCGACTTCTGATAAATTGGTGGGAAAGTCGAGAATATCCCATCAGTATTACAAGCAGAAAGAAGTTCTACCTCGATTAAAATGTGATCTGTAAATCGTTATTGCCTTTTCTCTACGTTTTTGTATTGTTTTGATAACATGGTGCATGTTGTTTCTTGTTCAGCATCTAGCATTCTTTTCTGTTCTACTACATTTCTCAGAATTTGTCTTCATATGCATTCTTTGATTTGGATTCGGTTGTTTGGATTACCTCAAAGGAAGCATCGCCATTATAATACGCCCATGTTCCAAACCGAAACATTTTTCGCAGTCCTAGAACCGATGAATCTTTCTGGATAAATTAACGCTCATGATGAGTACATGGAGTCGATGCGTGAGATCTGCACACGTGTCAGAGGATGGCTCTTCTCTACTTGTTTTAGGATTGTTTTACAAAATCCTCAAAAAAAAAAAAAAAAAAATCTGGCCTTCCTATTTCTTCTTCTTTTTTATTATTATTTCCATTATAGTAAAAAAACACTGTAATCAGCCTTTAATCCGAGCAGCTCACTCTGTCGTCTTGTCTTGGAGCGAATGTTAAGAGGAACCGAATTCTCTAACCTTTTGATGTCACTTAAAACAGCGTGGAAGGTCATTTCATCATACGAGAATATTATTCTTGGGGCTTCCTCCGCACGAAATGATTTAAAATCAACTGATTCATTGCTGGAGTGCATTGTTTTAATAGGCAGTTTGAGTGGGTCAGTGAACACACACACGCGGGTGTCCTATTGATCAGATAAAGCGATTGCTCTTCCGAGAAGAAATTAACAAAGAAGAAAAAAAGCGAAATAAAAAAACAAAACAAACAAGGGTGAATATCCTTTTAAAGGTTAAACCGATTTCAGGTCACAGACCGGTTGCTATGACAACGGAAGCATGGTCAGCCCGTGATTGATCACGGGATATTCAATTTGTGGGAAATTAAAAGGGTGAGCGTTTCTAACTTGCGTTGCTAATCCCATCGTGATGGAATGAGATGGTCTCGGCCTCACTTCGCCCATCTTCGGGAGAAGCTTCTCAGAGCCAAACGAATAATGAGAGGAGGGAGGAGTGAAGGGGGTGGCGGTCTGTCTGATTATCGTCATAAAAATCCAAGAGGGAGATGAGAGATATTTCTTAAGTAGGTCGAACCCGATAGAAGCCAATCTAATCAGACACCGGCTGGACTGACAAGTTTTTGCACTGGGAATGGGAACGATGTAAATGAAATGTCAAAGGGCGAGCTTCGAGAAAATTGTCTCGTGCGCGATTACGGCTCCTCCAGTCACCAACAGGTGGGTGGAAATGTGGCCTTACGTGAATATCCGAAAACGCAGAGAATACTCCATTACATAGAGGGTGGTCAGAGAACCCTCATTAACAGGGATTCGGGTGAAAACGATCTCCAGTTCTGTTAAATTTCATTGTGAGACAAAGGCACAGAGTTGCCTGTTCGAATGCCCATTGTATACTCCCACGAACCAGAGTATAAAGCTTTGAGTTATTCAATGTGTGTGTGTGTGAACGCGCGCGCACCGATGACGTTTTTTTATTGTTTATCTGTTTCCTTGTTCATCCTTTTCAGAGTTTTAATTTTCCAATCATAAGTCGCATTCATAATGTGGGTCCATTTTTCGTACCTCACTTGAGCCTCTAATATTGCCTTTAAAAGAATGGATCACGCACTTTATTCAACACGTGTGGTCGCGGATCATCGGCAATCGATATGGCTTATCGACATTAAAACATATTGCCACCCGAATGGCGTTGGTGATCTTTGAAATACAGTACCACAAACACAACGGTTCTTAATAAGATGGTTGCAGAGTTTTGGCGTTTCCTCCAGCTCACGTGGTCTTTATCGTTTATTACGTCTGTACAAATGCGTGTTCATGGGCTGCTCCAGATGTCGAAGAATTCTTCCGGCGGAATTCGAACCCAGTCCTCTTCAAAAGAGCGACATGTAGAATGCGATTATACTGTCACAGAGCTCCAGTTACATGGAGCTATTAGCAAACAGTGCTTGTGACTAAATGAATTGTGAAAACGAAGTGCTATTGTGAGCATTTTCAGATATGTTTCGTGCCCTCGCAAGTAGCAAAGTGGATATAAAAAATATCATAAGAACAACGTTAAAGGAAACTTTAACATTTATATATCAATGAGATAAATAATATTTATTATTAATAATTAATTTTATAGAATATAATTAATACTATTCACAGAATACAGTTAATAATCCATCTTATTAAAACTTGGCGACTTGATGTTCTGGAAACAGCAAGGAATGAAGTTTATTGTTTATAAAACAGAAACTGTGTCCTCTATGTTCATGGAGCTGAAGGACCGGGTGTCTCAGATTAGGAAATACCCGCTTATTATATACAAAAATTCCTCCAGTAAGAAATAGGTACCAGAAAATCCAGCCTCTCTACGATTCTAACACCGAATTGTGTCTTCAGTAACTGCTGCATCGATGACTCTTAAATGATTCGTCTGGACTTCGGAAGAAGTGATGGAGTAGTATTGGGAAAACGTTGCAGCAGAGAACTGATATCAGGGCCCTCTTTCAATATAAAAAGATTAAAATCTACTACAAACAGACGACAGTTCTTAAAGTATAAACCTCTCCTAGACGACCGACTCCTCAAAGATTGGTAACTCAGACCATTTTGGAAAATGCCGCGCTATAATTACAGGTTTGAAAATGGACCTTAAAAATAAGTCATGTTTTCGTATAACGATGATGACAATGAACTGGGAAAAATTCCCCCAAAAAATCGGCGCTCAAAGCCCCGGTAAGCCCCTGGAAATTGCAATTACTTCGACTGTAACTGCAATTTCCGTTTTATCGGTGAAAATGGTTTACTCCAATGGACGAAACAGAACCACACGAGCAAATAGAGCACGATCTCGCAGCGCCAGCGTAATTCATTTATATTAATCGCGTGCACAGAAACGTTGTGCGGTCTCAGTGAGCGCAGACCCATTGCGGATGAGGTTTAAATTTTAACGCAATAGCGACGAATAAACTTACCGTTAAGACCTTCGGTTAGGCACGAGCGCTAAATATGTTGTCAGTTTCAGCCTGTGCCCCGCGACTTCCAGCCGTATGCCTTGCGCACGTGTTTTGGACCCTACATTCCTCCCGTCAGTAATCGGAGATTTGAAAAAAATACTCTTCCAGGATTGCAGACTGGAGCTTCCATCAACAACATATGTAACGGGTTACACGTGCCACTAAATATTCCCCACGCACGGCAACCTATAAAAGGTTTACATAACACGCGCACGCACACACACACACATACTGCCCATCCTCTCTGATTGGGAATGAGAGAGCCGTCGGCGCCTTTAGATTCTGCGGTTGCTATGGCTACCACACCTCCGGGCGGTAGCGTCATTTCATCGCGACGCACATTCTCTTTGCATGCACGAGACTAAAAGCCTATGCCGGCGGACTGTCTAATAAAAAAGAAACTAAAACCGTTGGGAATTCGATATTTTTCTTCGAGAGGGCGCTGCTGTCGGAACATAATTGACATTTTCCATCGCAAATGGGCATCATTTGAATCGAGATCATTACAAAGATTGCGATGGAAAAATGGAAAGAAAAGGAAATGAATAACCGCTTGGAATTCGGGTTGGAAGCTGCGTGTGAAGATGAAGTTGAGCGAGAATAGAACGGAGGAGAATCAGCTTTTCGTTTCATTATGAAGCGGGCAGCTTTAGGAAGAAGACAAATAACTGGTGGATCTCGACGTCGTTCATTTTGTTTGTTGGGGATGATTTTTAACCGGGGAACCCGGCCTTCGCTGTATTCGAAGGGAGACATTTTAAACGAAAACTTATGGAAAGATCGCTGTTCTCCTACCAATGCCACAATCGCATACTTTTCCCAAGTTGTGCTCGCTAAATTTGCTGCCAATTCTCCCGACGATAAGCATCAAAAGAGACAGTAAGCTAACCATTACACGGTAATAATCGGCTTACACTTTAACTTACTTCTGTCATTGCTTCGGGCTTTACTGCAACCATTTCTATCGCGGGTGATCTAGAAACGTGTTGGAACGCTTTTTTTTTTTCTTCTTTTAATTCTCCTTTTCCTTATAATCCACTTTATACCAATAATCGCAATTCTTCACCGCGTCATTCAGTGTAGAAAGTGTTCAGTTATCTGGAAGGTACACCAAAATTCGACGAGTGTGTAATTCTACAGAAGCGTTATATTCTATTGTTTTGAAAGGGGCGGAGTCGCGTTAGACACGCATCACGAGGAAGATGCGAATCGGCCATTTTTCGTTTCTTTTGGCTATCATTACGATCTGCTGCTTTCATTTCTTATTGTTTATTTTATATATATATATATAAAAACTTCGTGTTCTTAATTCTACTTTGGCCTTATCGCCCCAAGACTTATCTTTCTGCTTAATTCTCCGATAACATTGACCACATCGATTTAACTTTCGAGCTGTTTAAATATAAGGAAAAACAAAAAAAAAAAAAAAAAAAACACGTGCTGTTCTTAGCCGTATTTTAAATGAGCAACAGTTGAAGTCAGCATTTCACGTCCATATAACGGTAACCATGGAAACGTGCTGAAATCTGACAAGTTCTGAAACGATGGGCACGCGCTTTCATCTTCGAGTCACGTAGATTTCAAACCTGTGTCACGCGCAACAGACGTGAGAATGCGCACGCTTTTGCCATTGTTGACATATTAGCAACATGAAGTCGTCTGCGAATGTTACTGTGGAGTAAACGAATGGATTCTTCTGCTTTTATCTGTCACCACAGTTCCTAAGAACACGACAAACTTTTATTATTATTATTACTATTTTTTTTTTTTTTTTTTGTTCGAGTTGCGCTGGGTGTGCTCGAGTACTGCAGGAAGGGCTACGAGGATGCAGGAACCCACGATCGCCCCGAGGACAAGGGTGGATTCAAATACCTGAAGGGGAAAAAGCGAGAGGGGGCAAGTATGAAGGGCAAATGTAGAAACGAGGGTGGGTCTTCCAGAATGCGCCCGAGGCTTCTTAATTCTCGTCCCAGTTTGATACCGCGGGGAAAACGCCAGGCCTTGAAGAAACAACGGGAGGTGAAACCGACGCGGTGTGGTCACCGCGCGCTGGCTTATTCGATGTCGGACGCCTCGGGTCACGTGCAAACTATACTCGCAGCTGTATCCCAAACACCTGGGAATTTGGACGCGTATAGCTCCAGGAATTTTCGTCTCCAGCCAAGCCTACTTTGTGATGCACAATGAGACAGTCAGTCCCTCGTCTGTCTCCTTCAATCTATCCTTTAATTATTACCGAGTGCGACTGAAGGTGACTTTAGTGTTTATCTCTCTCTATCATCGCATCCCGCACAGTAAAATTGCTTTTACGAGTATTTCGGATGCCTTTCAACAGCAGCCACAATGCCTCATATTTAGAAAGCATACAATGAGATTTTTTCCACTCACACAAGCCCTTCTGATTTACACAATACGCACGACTGTGATAACATAAAGGAAAGAATAAAATAAAAATAATTTTTTTTTTTTTACTTTGCTGCGTTATCCAGGAATATTTTTTACATCTCTGTCTGGTTAAGATTTCCTTCCTTAGAAAGATTTGTTTCTTGGGTCTTCCTGTTTGATACCAAATCCAAAATCGCGGTCCTAATTCCCTCTCCCCATTGCTTATTACTGCGATCTGTTTATTGCTCAACTGTTAGCAACCCAGACAGCCTCTAAGTTAGAGCTCAGATGCGCTTTCTTGGTTAGTACTTGTTCTGTAGACCCGAAGTTGATTGCACAATGTTTTGTATTTGATTTGTATGACCTGTGACAGCACGTGATATAAAATACTTCTTGTTTTTTCTGTTTAATCCATTACTACAAGGGGACAGTGAGTAAGGAAGACGCAAACAAAAGCAAAAACTGAATAAATAAAAAAATACTCCATAAATGCTGAATGAGCGATTGCAGTTTTAACAGCAGGTGGCATTGGAAACTGTCCTACTTCACACCCAAAGAGGATGTTTAAAGGCGGCTGTGCCGTGGGCAGAAAAACAACAGCAACTGATTCCTGTAACTGTCAATGGCGTTCTTCTTTGTGCATTTTCAGAAGCCTCGGATACTACGACGAACCGTATTAGTTAAAATGGCGCAACGATGGCATAATTCTCGCACACGCGAGAAAAGAATGGGAAAAAATCCCCTCGTATTATTCTCGTCTTCAAAAAATGTCCATCTAATTCTTCCTTGAACTTTACCAAACTCTCCGCCTCGGTCACCCTAAGTAGGCAACTTATTCCATCGTTCCACAACACGCTGTCCAAAAAGGTAAACCACATAATATCTACTCTCTAGTTGTTTCCTACGATTTTATATTTGGGCCCTCTGTTTCTCGTCTCTATCACCAACGAAAATATTTCTTTAGCCTTCGTTTCAGTAATCTCCCGTATACGCTTCAATCAAATTCCCTCCGCAAGGTGTCTGGCTGCTCAGCTCTGCAGAATACATCTGCTTAGCCGCTTCTCCTGACCTCGATACAATATTCCAAGTGTGATCACGCCATCGTCTTACAGAGAGGGATAATGACCTTCACTCGCAAAATTCCGATAAATAATACACAAACACCATGTTTCCTTCTTGCCTCCTGCTTACTGTGCACAATGAACTTCGTTTTGTATCGTAATCCCAAAGTGTTTCTCTCCAAGTCCATCTTTCGATTCCTCTTATAAACTGTTCTTGGGTTTCTCTTCTCCAAGTGCATAATTTACACTTGATAGCATTAAGCTCTAGTTGCTATTTTTCAGACAGTACTTGCAGTCTTAATGGTTCTGAAGCATTACAGCCCAGTTCTAATTGTTAATGCCCTCTCATCATTTAGTCATCGACAAACTTTGACAGCTTTCCCTGATATAGGAAAATAAGAAACAAGAGAGGTCCAAGCACTGATCCTTGAGAGATTCCATTTGCTACTCCAGTCCATTCCAAAGAATATTCTTTTATGATCACTCTGTCTTCTGGCCTTCAACCCACTGATGCCTTGTTATCCTGACTCTTTTTGATAAATACATCCTCTCGTAAGGACTTATATATCAAAAGACATTTTTATTGAAATCTAGATATATAATGTCATTACCAAATTATATTAATGTCGAAGTTCTTTCTCGCATCTGTTTTGTAATCTCATTATAGTAATTTACCAGATTTGTCAGCAAGATTTCTCCTTCGCGAAACCCTGCTGAGATCCATCTAGGATACCATTCTTGTCGAGATGTAAATCCAGTATTGCCATTTTACCAATACTCTGTAATATTAAAATCACTTGGGGATTTGAGGCACTGTGGGATTTTAGGACTCCTACTGCTAATATCGACTTTTGGAGCCCCAATTTATTGTGAACCCTAAACATGCCACTGAACATAATTTGATTATTTCATATCATTGCACATTATTGTCTAAGAAATCGTTATTCAAAGCTAAAACTGAGGTTCGAGATGTTTGGCTTATGCGACACTGCTCTCCTATGAAAACCCCTGTTGGCGCCTTTAACTCCTGGTGGATATTTTGTAAGAATGTCTGACTATCGCGAATGATCATTTTTTCTCCAAGACAAAGATAAATAGTCTGAAACGTTTATTGTCAAGACCCCGTTGATCTGCGAATGCTTCCTGGCACTTCGATATCATTTGTACAGCCACATCTTAAATAATGTCCACCATTTTAACAACGAACTCCGTTATTGGTGCATGGAGGAGTGGAAATCGGTTCTGTGGAGTGGTGCATCTCACTACTTTCTATTCCAATCAGAAGATGGAATGCGTTACAGCGACCAAAGGCGGATGGGGATGGACACGTTATTGAACTAAGCAGTTGACGTAACGGTTTTGTATGTCATTCATACACATGATAAGTAATTTAACTCGGTAAATTTTACCACTCAAGTTGTTAACTTGAGTCTACCAAGTGCAAAATATAAATAAATCACAACCAGAGGGTTTAACGAGCATTCATCAAATCTTTTAAAATGGTGCTTCAGAGATGACCTAATTGTGAGCTAGAATTGTACAGTCATCTGTTATCAAACGTTAGATTTCAATAATGTGTGGGATTGCCGGGTATCCGAGGCTGCCCGGTTTTCTCTTTAATGATTTTACTAATAATTTGGCGCCACTTTCCCCAACGCCTCCGAAGTACCTGCATGAAACCAGTGAGTCCATGAAACCATTTGTTCCTTTTCGCAAAGGGTTGCTTGGAATTCTGCAAGTCCGTAAAATCTGTACCGATACAAATTTCATATAAAATCTCCTGTAAAATCCGTATGTTTATGATAAAATAAAAAAATAAATAAAAAAACCGGCTAACCATAAGTTAATCACAGAAGATGTGAATTTTAAGAAGCTGTAGTCTTCCATTAGTCTTGCAGAACAGTGACCAGTTGAGTTACCGATGTGGGACGTATCGGTGTGGCCCTCGCCCGACGTTTCAGTTCATCTCAAAAGTGCTCCATGGGGTTCAAATCAGAACTCTGATCCTTGATTCCAACGTTTTCGCATGAACTCTGTGTGTAACCCGATGTTTTATGGATAAACAAACAGATGATAATAATAATATCACCACTGGTGTAAGCTGTCAGCAGCAGCTGCACGAATTGACAAGTGGGCAATGTAACATCCGACAGTAACACCCTTCTCAAAATCGAATCAGTCAACTCGGCTGTACGTACCATGACGATAATAACTATCTTGTGTAGCTCACACTCCTTTATAATTCTGGCCTGAGTCGTTTATTTATCCGGAAGGGTCCAATGGACACTGGAAACAAACGTGTCTGGCTACTTTTTTGGAGGAAAATTGAAATCCTAGTGCATTTTACAAAGCTTGTTTTCACCATTTCTGATGTCTGGTATTAATCATTTAAATAAATCCCGTCATTCGCTGAATGCTGATGGCGTTAGAGTTGTTAGCGCTTGACAGCTCAGCTGAAAGTGGAATAACCGTGGACAAAAAGGAGAACTGAACGTGCTATTGATTTTAGATATTTTATTTATTTATTGTTGCAGTTAGAAGAGATGTCTAATTGAATTATGCCAATAACCAACATATCTAAACTCAAGGGAAGGTTATCCGCTATGGGTTCTAAAATCCATTACATAATGTGTTAGATGTAAGTTGGGTCTAACAACGTTATGTAATCAACCCACAGTCGGAAACTCTACAGAAATGCTGATAGACCTAATACTAAATGGAGTGAAGAAATATCAAAATATTTTTCACTATTTTCTGGTGCTCGCAATAGAAAGAGCGGAACTAGAAAAAGAAAAGCGAAATCCCTTACAAAGAAATCATCGTGAAGTTGGTCGCAGTACGAAATCTAATTCTGGATTAAAAGGAAATTGGTCCTCCATTGCACTATAGTGGTGTCACACTTGTCACTCATTTGGAGAGGTCTGCGTTCGCGTTCTGTCATAGACTGTAGAAATTTCTGAAAGCTTCTTCAGTTAAGTCTGTAGTTAGCCGATCTCAGGCGGTGGTTGAAACAGAATTTCAACTTATTTGAAATTCTGTTTCATTCTCCACAGTCACTCCTTCCTGCAATTCAAGTCCACTCCAAAACCGCGATGGCGAACCTTTACTTTTAGCCAAAAATAAGTTGAACTTGTATGCATATGGAACAGTACACAATACTGTACAGACCTTGGTGGTGTTTCATGCATATAAGTAGTTTTATTGACGTGGTCAACAGTGGAACTCTTCTGTCCAAGTTCAGTGGTTTCGTTTTCTATTCGTCTTTTCTATAGTAGCACGAAAAGTGTGACCCACTGTTTGTTTTTTACTGTAAAAAAACAAACAGTGGGTCACACTTTTCGTGCTACTGTTCTAGTAAAGCTGTGCTCAAAATTTGATGATTAAGGACTCCCTTTTCTTCGAAAAATAGGAAAATGTTTAAATGAAAAGGGGGGAGGGTCCTTAATCATCAAATTTTGAGCACTGCTTTACTAGAATTGGACTCTTAGCAGAGTAGATTCTTCAATCGTGTCTCTTCTATTACTAATACCCAGTTGGCCGGAGAAAGCCATACATCGAAGTACAACGGATATTGCCTTTCCACTGTCCGTGTCCACGATGTAAATCTGGTTTGTTTCTAGTATGAAAATATTATGTACCTCTGGCTGAGCCTAACTCAGCCTTCCTTTAAAAGTTTTCGCAAGTACCTCCCGTTTTCTTTAATTCGAACATCAAGTAGGTGGAGAAATCAAAAAAAATCTACACTTTCCTAACCATGACAAGATGATAAAAGCTCAGTACAATTCTGTACAAGAGTGTCCAAAATGTCAGTGCACCATCTCTTCGTATCCGGTTGATCATCTTAGACCTGAATAGAAAGCCAGCGGCCACAAGACTTGGTGAAGGACCTTAAGGTAAAAACCGTACTAGTCCAGGTTTGTCAGCAGCTTCCCCGATACGGAAATGGATTGCAGACACGAAGTATGTACTTTGCCGCTTGAACGCATTTTCCAATCTCTTTTCACAAAAGAGTTTGCCCTGTATCTATACCAGTTTTCGTTCTCCAGAATGTGTTTTGGGCCAAGAAAATTCGCATTTTACCAATGGCACAAATGAGTCTCTGCGCGTGTTTATGTCCAAATGAGACGGTCTTTGCGGGACAGGAACTGTTTTACTTTTGAGATAATGTCTGTGGCAAAGGAGCTACCACTAGATGCGGCGGCTTGTCGTACAATGATGCCTTCTTTTTAAGGTCTGTTTTGGTTTTATTGGCGTATTTTAATTTCTTATTTAATAAAAGGACAATATGTTCGTTACCATGGCATTAATCAGAAAGTTAGTAAATTCCCATCGTATTAATAAAAGACAGGCTGTTCGTACCTAGTATTAATTATTCAATAAAAGGAAAATCACGTGTGATTTATTCCATGGTACTTCTTCTAACTCTGAAACACTAAGCAGAGTTTTAATTAAAATTTTATTATTTTTTTTAAAATTTCTTCTTGGTAAGCGGTTTTCCATAGTGGGTTTGTGGTACCCTGTTTTATCAACGATATTTTGCTGCTGGTTTTCTCTGAAGACCATGGTTTTTCTGTTTGATAGCTCCATGACGGTGGTTACTTTTAAACATCGAATCTTTTTACGCGATTAGTTTATTGATAGCGTTTTCCAATTAAAAGAAGTACTAACATAAAATAATCGCAGTTTTTTCATTTTATTAAAAATTCCCATCTGAATTGGTGGAGTAGCAATATAGCCTAATCTCACCATGGCCGGTATTCGAATCGTATGCTTTCAAGACTATGACCGATTGTGGTATTAATTCTAAAAGGTCATATCATCCCAACATTAATGTCCTAAATCCTTCTGCTTTCTAACGCTTACCCATAATCGTAAACGTTCAATGTATCCAATTGAAAACTTACCAAAGATACGTTTCCAATTTTTCCAAGCCCCTGAGGATGCTAGAAAGACCGATGGCAGGCCGTTATGAGTATTGCCTGGATGTCAGAGGTATTCATGCCCCCTGTTATAATCTGAAACCTTCTCGTCTGGATACTTGTTTTCGGGAACGCATGAGGTAATTTGCATATTATAGAAATGGACTATAATACTCATAAGTTGTTTTACTCATAAGTACGTGCATGCTAATGTTGCGTCATAGCATATTGCACTTCTACACCAATTTCCATTGACCTTTATCAGTTATTTTTGGCATAACTGCTGTTTTGTCAGTTATACCTTAACTTTCGTCCACCAGTGTAAATATCCCTTATGCATCTATATAAGAAAAAGGTATCTCTCTCTATACATACATAATAAAATACATCCGGAATACTTTCGGTAGTATACATAATATACTACCGAAAGTATTCCGGAGCTCGCAGTAACGATTTGATTCTTGAACTGAGAACACCGAATATGGGTAAGGTTAGCTCAGTACAGTACAGTACACCTTGCTGTTGAATTTTGAATGGGCCGGATGGATGGATTTTGGACATTGTTGCCTATTTTGGAATGGTACCTCATCCTCTGCACGGTACTATAAATTGTATCTGTAATACTACATGCATAATAAACAGCGGGGTTGTCTGCATTTGGCAGGGACTGCCTGGTACAATTCAGACCAGTACAGGTCAGACTGTTAGATAAGAAGAGAAATACATGGATTAGGCAGCAAACTCAAGTAAAGGACATTCTTATCAAAACTAAAGAACTAAAATGGTCTTGGGCAGGACACATAGCTCGAAGACATGATGACAGATGGACTAAGAAAATAACAGAATGGTACCCAAGAGGAGCTAGAAGAAAACCTGGAAGACAAAGGCGGAGATGGATAGATGAAATTCATGAGTTTGTGGGTAGTAAATGGATGGCCAGTGCTCAAAACAGAAGGAACTGGAAAGTTGCTGGAGAGGCCTTCATCCTGCAGTGGATTGAAAATGGCTGATGATGATGATGATGCCTGGTACAATTAAAAAAAAAAAAAAGCGCGCTTGTAAAGATCCTGTTGCTGTCACATTCCTAGAGCGAACCCTCGCATTTTGAAACTCGAGACCAGTGACTCGGTATAACATGCTAGACTAAAACCAAATATGGAAACAAATATTTAACACGAGAACAGGGCGCATTAATAAATAGCAAGATCCCCCCCCCCGAACCCCCACCAGTTGTGGATTTGCAGTAGTCCGACAGAGAGTGTGGATGCGTTTTATTTTATAAGTAGAAATGTCCAAAAGAAATATTCTTGTAAAATAAACAGAACAAACAAAATTTTTTCAGCTTTTCTGGAATTGTGATTGTGTCTGCAGAACCTGAGGGTTCTGGGAAACGCGGTTTTAAAAACTAAAATAATTATTATAGAGGTTAATGTCCTTCATCATTATGGAGTGAATTCGAAGTCACGCAGTTCTGGGTCCGGGACGTCAAGAAAGGGAGGCCATCCATGAAAGAAAGCGGCCATTGAGGACGTTTAAAGGTGTTTTACTTCATAAGGTACCTCATCTTCGTTCAAAAGCTTCTAATTAAGCAACATTCTTCTGGATAGAAAGCTGCGTAAATCTTTCTTCTCCGATGCCTACTCGGCCACCCTTTTCCTTCTCCCGCATCTCGGTGGAGGGTTCGTGTCGCCACTAAAAGGTCAAAAGTCATGCCGAGTATACGTGTGTTTTTTGAAGTTATTCGAGATGACACCAGCCCAGACGTACCTCATTACCAACTTACATTACAACGAGACGCCGCTCGAAGCTTGTATATTGTACTGTAGTCCGGTATCCTTCTGTGTCTTAATTACAGCTATCAAAGCCACCCCACTGTGCCATAGAAATTAGCAACATTCAACATTTCCGGGTAGGGAGGTCCCAGATGTAGCTCTTCAACCTGGGACGTGACGTCACTCGCGAAGGTGAGTCATGACACAACCGGGTTCTGTGTAAACACTGACACACACGCACGTACTGACAGATGTACTTGGGGGAGGTGGGCTGAACAGCGTTTATGATCATATAACCGCTTGATTACACAGCCAGCCATTAGCTAAGCCTATTAGTGTAATGGCCGCCATTAATAGACACAGAACTGCTTCAGAGGTGCTGGGATTTTCGCTGTTTCCCCGTCCCAGGGTGCAATTATTGCGTACGGTTACACGATTGCGCTGCCAACGAAGGGTTGTTTTCATTCTCGGCGCATATTTATTGTTGTAAATTTGGTGACAGACACTCCGTGGCCATTGTCGTTAAAGCTAATGGGAGGAATCGTTGTCTATTGCGCACGCGTACTTTTAAAAGGATCGGACGGAATGTAACGCTTTATGTTTCGTACGAACAAATATTTGCGGGCGATAAGGTGAATATCGGCTCACACAGAAGGGTGGCCGTGGTGGTAATTTCGTGTAATGGGATCACCTCTGGCGATCGTTTTCTTGCTAGTCCGAATGTGACGTCGGAATGAGGTTTCCGGACTCTGTCTAATCTTTCTTACAATATATGGAGGCGATAAAGGAAGGCGACTTGTACATCACACTTGACAGGCACGCATACGTCTACGAGAAGGCGATGACAGGTCCACCTCCTGCTAAGAATTCCGATCGAGGAACGCCAGGAAAATATGATGTTAAGCACGTGAACGTAGTAACGCCCCTTTTATTAGTTTAATCCTTAACTGTACTGATATGGATGAAGGGTGACTGGCGGATCCCACGGGCATATCGCAAAAGTAACGCGTAGTACCTCATCTGACTATTATGTAATAGTAAGTGGACTTTAGAAGCAACTGCATCTGACCATTTCTACGTGCATGTGACCATATGGAAACTGAAATAAATGATACCCAAATCCCAAACTTCGGTTTAACGAGGAGCCGATTACGCTTGACTTGGCCAGTCTTCCAATGTGGGTGGAAAGAGCGGGTAAAATTGCTTTTACTGGGCCAAACGAGGCTTAAATGTACCGAACTGAAATTTTCACGTTAAAAACTGGAGTTGGATGCACCATTAATTACGGATGTTGCTATTACGATGACAAGAAATTCGCTCTCAAGTTTATAACAACTCACAGGCCATAGTATGCTGGGTCCGAATCCAGAAAGGTGATGTATTACTGTACTATCACTGACTCGACATCAAAAGGTAGAGCATCCAAAATGCAACTTGTTAGAAATGGATGGATTTCCGAGACCGTCATTAATTATACATTGGGACTGCTGTTAGAGTTATTTTTAGTGACTGATAGCGCAAGGCTGCATCTATGCTTATTTTTAAATGTTGGTAACACAACACAGAGGCTTTTGCACGATCCACATCAGGATTTCATTTCCCCCACTAAACTGATCATTGACTATATGCATTTTACAGACAATACAGTGGCGGACAAAAAAACTGCATACCTTAAAAAAAAATAACATTTGTAGTGAAACGTATAAGATATTGTTTGAGTAAAGCCATTTTGCTTGTCGCAAAGCAAAGGTATTGCGTCAGATAACGCTTCTATTGCATCGGACAGTAATTGCAAGATATTGCATCAGTCGTTTCTATAAATACGACGTTGGAAGGGTATACACGCTTATTGGTATCCGGAGCTGTAAGCATGGCTCCATGCGTTCAGTTGACACCAAGAAAAAGTGTAGCTGTTGCTCCGTCCCAGTAAGGGCTTTCTACGCGTGCTATCGCTGATAAAATAGGCTGCCACCAGTCAACAGTATCCCGGGTACAAAAATTAAAGCTTGAAACCAGTGGTGCGAAGAGAAGACCTGGATCAAGCCGTAAGAGAGTGATTATGCCTTCCCAAGATCGACATTTGAAACGACTATGCTTTCGTAATCGCCATGCTAGTACTCCTGATCTAAAACTGGACTTTGAGATGGCCTCTGGTGTTGAAACAAGTGCACGAGCTATCCAAAGACGGCTTCCGGAATGTAGTCTGCATGCCTATTGTCCCAAGAAGAAGCCTTTGTTGACACAACAAAGGAGGAAGAAGCGCCTCGCTTGGGCTAAAACGCTTGTTTCATGGACAAAAGAGCAATGAGAGCGTCATCTTTTCTGACGAATCGAAATTCAACCTGCATGGTTCGGATGGGAAGTGATATGTCAGAAGACGAAAGTTGGAGGCATACCATCCTGACTGCATAAAACCGACTGTAAAGTTCCCCGTTGGTCAGATGGTCTAGGGATGCTTAACAAGCAAAGGGGGGGGGGGGGCGAATTAAGTTTATTAACGGAACGGTGAATGCAGAAACCTACACTGCTATCGTGGAGGAGTACCTGAAACCCGTTATTATGGATCACACAGACGTCCAAAACTGAATTTTTCAACAGAACTCAACACATTGCCACACAGCAAAATTGGTAAGTTTTATGCTTTAATGATGAGTTTGTCCTCTTGTCTTACAAGGCTTAAAACGTACTTCCACCATGTTTTCTCTCGCTTTTCTTCCTTAAGATGCAGTCATACCTCAGATATGCTGGAATTATTGTTCGACTGGCCCTGCAACAGTCTAGATTTGAACCCTATTGAAAATTGCTGGTACATAATGTCGTCTAAAGTTGCTCAGAAGAAGCGAACAAGTAAAATTCAGCTGCATGAGAGCATTGTAAGGGTGTGGTACCACGAAATTGGGCAACCATATATCCAGAAATTCATTAACTCTATGCCAGATCGTTGCAAGGCTGTAATTGCAGCTCGAGGAGAAACAACAAAATATTGAGGACTTATTTTGCTGATTTACAGTACATAATACTATTACGTTAACTTGTCATTTCAGTTTGTACACGTAAATGCAATAAAATGTATGTTTGGTTGTCATGATTTCTCATATTTCCATTAATAATGCATTTTACCCTTTTGGAAGATATTTATGGCAATTAGGTATATCAGGTGGAGTCTTTATTGGATTTCATTCACAGAGATATACATCCCATCTAACAAATGCAATTCGAACGTTTTTGCAACCCACAATGCGGCGCAAAACACATTATTTGCAAAATTCACAAGTGATGAAGTTTTTTTTATTTTGTCCGCCACTGTATGTTTACCCTTATGACCGTAGATTCCTTGGCATTTAGCTGTCAGCTGATTTCGTCTTCAGCTATTTCGTAATAACTTACGAAATGATTCATGTTGTAGCTTTGTCATCAGCTCCAGATTCACATTATAAGTCCGTCCTTGGGATCGAGTACTGGTTCTTGCGATGGCTTAACAGAATTGCTGGCCACCCTTTTACTATCTCAAGGGCCATTCTCTACTCAAACCTTAACATCACACCCTGGATGCAGCGGACAATTAACAGGAACATACACACTCTCGCACAAATGCTCACAGGCAGAGTGGATGCTCCAGTCCTGGATAATATTCTAGTCAA
The DNA here is from genome assembly GCF_048544385.1 of Mastigoproctus giganteus. Taxonomy (NCBI): domain Eukaryota; kingdom Metazoa; phylum Arthropoda; class Arachnida; order Uropygi; family Thelyphonidae; genus Mastigoproctus; species Mastigoproctus giganteus. Next base: position 179,221,684 of record NC_143583.1, on the reverse strand, counting down.
ACCGCGTATCACTGCTAGACGTTGCGGGGAAGTAAATAATCCACTGCGTCCAGTCCTGAACAATCTTAGTAGCCTGCAAAGATTCTTCCCATCAAATGCAGCGAGAATATTTAACTCACTACACATAGATGCCGAAAAACTGTGTGAGGATGCAACATACCGGAAAGAGATCTTCCAGGATTCGTACAGACTTACCAAAATATGAATCGGCTGCAAAGTACCAAAGAATTTAGAGTAAAAGAGAAACTTTCTGCTTTAAGAACAATAATAATTTGTTGACTGTAAAAATATACCTTCTGTAACAGTTATGTTAATATGTAATTTATAGATGGAATTATTAGTGAATTGTAAATATATCAGTTGTATAATGTATGTACAGAATCATCAATGTGTAAATACTATATATATTAAACATAAAATGTGTATATAATATTTCGGGACGAGACTACGTGTTCAGTATATGTAACCCACTGCACGTAGTATCTCGTACCCTGATTTGTACTTAGCACCCTCCTGGCACTTTGCCGTCCCGGGGTGGTTTCCTTATGGAAATAAACGGATAATAATAATAATAATAATAATAATAATAATCAAGCACAATCACCATTATTGCTACGAAATCCCGGATGATAGTGAGGAGAGAGAGAGAGAGAGTTTGCAGTTAACCAGACCTAATTGCCTGGCGTGACCTTAGCCATAAACGTAGAGCTTTCGTCATGTTGACACCACGAATGCTGAGAGATATCACGCAGTTCTTAGCTGGATGTGGCCAACAATTATACAGTGGCATGAAATTCAAACCTCCAACAATTCATGTAAACTGGAACCCGACCTTCTCTCACTCCTCACACAAAGTAAACTCCCATTATAACCCTCCCGCTTAGAATGCTCTTGAGGGCCCAGACCCTTCGAAAGTGCTGTAATCGGAGCTTACTGTACATATACCAAACTATATACCAAAATGATAGGGGCACTAATGAGTAAGCATATCTTATGCAACTTGTTGATTATGCAATTATTGTATAGGGCATTGTGGTACATAGGGATAAGGTGCAGTAGGAGGAAGTGTTATTTACGTTCTACATGCCACATGCAAATAAGCTCAGTGGCTTTTGAATGTAAAACACTTGATGGTATGTTATAGCGCGGGACTCAACATAGATGAAAGTGTTAATATTCCTGAATATTCCAAAGACTTATTTCTGGGACATGGTACTCGGGCGGAAAGGCCTTTGGTTATGCTAAAAGGAGGGTTCCCCTGGATCTACAAACAATTTGTCTTTCGAGAAAACTATGGTCCAAGTTGGCAAAGAATCATCCAAAAAAGTGGCTGAGAACGTACAGAAGCATTAGCAGCGTGTGTATATGCAGAGCGTTGGATCAACAGTAATGCAGGTACCGACATTTTAAAACAGACTGATGTCCCCTGTCATAAATTTCGGTGTGTGTGTGTGTGTTGAGAGTTTGATGGAGAAAATAATGTGATATTGATGGACTGGTTGCTGAGAGTCGATTTGAGTCCAATACAATACCTTGGAACGAATTAGAAAAACGTGTGAAAACTCGTCCATAGAGGACAATGGCAATCTATCCCAGAATCTATCTCAAAAAAATCATCCTTCATCTCTAAGATGGTGATGGCCACGGCTATCATAAACAAGCGTGTTATTATGTCTTGTCTTGCCGATGGTTTTAGTTTTTACTAATATATCGGTAATTTTACGAAACTCTTGCGAAAATGTCCAGTAAATGGAGGAAGGGGGTATCTTGCTGGATCTGTTAAGGTACGGTAATGAATATTTTTAGGGTGTAGCTGTAATGAATGTTTTCATGGTGTAGCTTTAGTCACTGTGCATGCGCACACTTATTCAACTTTAACCGTAAATTTCAGATTACCGGTACCCTATTACGATGGTATGAACAAAGAAAAGGCTTGCTTACACAATTGGCTACAAATTACAAGTCATCAGTTACGCAAAGGAACACGGAAACAGAGCTACAGACTGACATTTTGGGCCACCACCAACATAGAAAATGATCCAGGAGTGGCGGAAACAAGAGGATAAACTCAGTATGGCAATCAAAAACAAGCATAGCCTTCATCGACCAACAACAAAATGGACAGGACTTGAGAAAGAAGTGAATAGCTGGGTAATAGAGCTGAGGAACTGTGGTAGATGTATG